>NW_024070207.1:114943110-115017952 GCF_014754425.2 Oryx dammah
ACTGTGGAAAATTCTGAAAGAGATGGGACTACCAGACCACCTGACCTGCCTCTTGAGAAATCTGTATGCAGGTCAGGAAGCAACAGTTAGAACTGGACATGGAACAACAGACTGGTTCCAAATAGGAAAAGGAGTGCATCAAGGCTGTATATTGTCACCCTGCTTATTTAACTTCTATGCAGAGTATATCATGAAAAACGCTGGACTGGAAGAAACACAAGCTGCAATCAAGATTGCCGGGAGAAATATCAATCACCTCAAATATGCAGATGACACCACCCTTATGGCAGAAAGTGAAGAGGAGCTAAAAAGCCTCTTGATGAAAGTGAAAGAGGAGAGCGAAAAAGTTGGCCTATAGCTCAACATTCAGAAAATGAAGATCATGGCATCCAGTCCCATCATGGGACCTATTTCATGGGAAATAGACGGGAAACAGTGGAAACAGTGTCAGACTTTATTTTGGGGAGCTCCAAAATCACTGCAGATGGTGACTGCAGCCATGAAATTAAAAGACGCTTACTCCTTGGAAGAAAAGTTATGACCAACCTAGATAGAATATTCAAAATCAGAGACATCACTTTGCCGACTAAGGTCCGTCTAGTCAAGGCTATGGTTTTCCTGTGGTCATGTATGGATGTGAGAGTTAGACTGTGAAGAAGGCTGAGCACCAAAGAATTGATGCTTTTGAACTGTGGTGTTGGAGAAGACTCTGAGAGTCCCTTGGACTGCAAGGAGATCCAACCAGTCCATTCTGAAGATCAGCCCTGGGATTTCTTTGGAAGGACTGATGCTAAAACTGAAACTCCAGTACTTTGGCCACCTCATGCGAAGAGTTGACTCATTGGAAAAGACTCTGATGCTGGGAGGGATTGGGGGCAGGAGGAGAAAGGGACGACCGAGGATGAGATGGCTGGATGGCATCACTGACTCGATGGACATGAGTCTGAGTGAACTCCGGGAGATGGTGATGGACAGGGAGGCCTGGTGTGCTGCGATTCATGGGGTCGCAAAGAGTCGGACCCAACTGAGTGACTGAACTGAACTGAACTGAACTGATCTTGTTTTTGATACTATTGTAAGTGGAGTTTTTCAAATTTTATTTTCAGATTGTTCATTGCTGGTGTATAGAAATACACTTGATTTTTTTATATTGATTTAGTGTCCTGCAAATTGGCACTCACTTAGTAGTTCTAATAGTTTTTATTGAATTCCTTAGGATTTCCTGTATACACGATCATGTCATCTGCAGAGAGCGATAGTTAGGAGTTCTTCCTTTCCAACCTGGATGCCTTTCTTTCTTTTTCTTGCCAAATTTTCCCAACTAGACTCTGTGGTATGATGTTGAGTAGAAGTGGTGAGAGAAGACATCCTTGACTTGTTCCTGAACTTAGGAGGAAAGCATCTAGTCTTTCACCATTAAGCATGATATTACTGGTACGTTTTCCATAGGTAACCTTTATCAGGTTGAGGAAGATTCCTTTATTCATAGTTTGTCTCTGAGAGCTTGTATCATGTAATTTGAGAACGTTTTAATTCAGTGTGTCTCAGATAGTCATTATCACAACATATTTAGAAATCAGACAAAATATCAGCCCAGAGAACGCTTGGGTCACAATTTTCAACTTAGAGTTGGAAAATGCTGGCAAATGTCATGTAGAACATCCTTTTACTACAGAGTTTAGCTTTCTGACACTCATTCTGTCCTCAGTGCCTTTTCTTGCCATGTGTTTAAGTTATTTTTTAATTGAGATGTCATGTACATACAAGTGAAGTGCATACAGTGTGGTAAATGTATCAGCACCCCAGCAGGTGCTCCATGCCCCTTCCTAGTCATTAAACCCATTCCCAGTGGTAATTATTTTGATTTCTATCATCAATAGTTAGTTTTGCCTGTTCTTAAACTTCAAATAAATAGAATCATAAAGTAGGTACTCTTATTTCTCACTTCTTTCTCTGTGATTTCAGCCATGTTGTAAGTATTAGTTCATCTTTTTTTTCACTTTGTAGTATTCCACTGTGGATATATGTGACAGTTTATCTGTTCTAGCAAACATTTGAATTATTTCCAGTTTGGAGCCATTATCATCAAAACTGCTGTGAACACCCTTGTGCGTGCCTTTCAGTGAACATATTCGTTGATGTACTTAGGAATGGAGTTATTAGATTATAGGGGAGGTTTATATTCAGCTTTGGTAGATACTGCCAGTACTTTTCCAAAGTGGTCATATCAATTTATACTGCCACCAGTTATGTATGAGGGTTCCAGTTGTTCCATGTTCTCAACATTTGACCCTGTTTTTTTCAATGTTATTGTGTTGAGTGCATACCATATGTTTCTTAAGAAGCCTGACTTATCACATTTCCCAGCTTTCAAAGTTTAGAAGAAGCGGAGATGGGATGTGTTAGAGAAGAACATTTTAATGTTTTGTAGAAATTCCCTTAAAGTCTGCAATATTCTTCCCTGCTACCCTAAGAGAGAATACTGAATACAGACCTTCTGAGGCAAGTCATTTGTATGCAAAGAAACAACTGCACAAGTTTAGGGAGTGGCTGATATGGCTCAGCCAGCATTTGTGAGGAAGATCTATGGATTAGAGTTGATATTAAGCTTAGTCTACATGAAGAGAATGATGAGGTTGTCTTATGCATTTCCTTCTCACCCTCCCCTTATGCAGGACCTTATTTGTCACTAAGAGCTAGAGTATTGGCAACTTGGGAGGTGATGGTCCCACTATCATTCATACTCATTCTGAGTCACTCAGTTGTGTCACAATTCTTTTGTGACCCCACGGACTAAAGCCTACCAGGTTTCTCTGTCCATGGATTTCCTAGGCAAGAATACTAGAGTGGGTTGCCATTTCCTTCTCCAGGGGACTTCCCTGACCCAAGGATCAAACCCGTGCCTCCTGTTTAGCAGACAGATTCTTTATTACTGAGCCACCTGGCAAGCCTGCTGCCCCTGCCCCCCACCAGCAATATCCTCAGCACTGATTAAATTACCCATGACACACTGGTCTCGGGGCCAGACTTGAAGAATAATATAGCACAGGGATACCTTTGAGGAATTACCAGTTAAATGATTTGTTAACAAGCACTAGGGGAAACATTGAGGGCACAAGAAGGAAAGACTTACAGGGACAAGATAGAATTATGTGTTCGGTTGGCCAAAAAGTTTCTTCCAGGTTTTTTTTTTTTTTTTCCATAAGATGCTATGGAAAAGCCTGAACAAATTGTTTGGCCAACCCAATACCTATCTAATGGGCAGTTATGCACAAAAGAGACTAATTCTAAGCACTCTGTTAATGGGACCCCCATAAAAGAAGTCTTAGTTCAATATAAGTGAGGCATTTCTCATCGAGTTCACTGAAGGATGGGTTGCCTTGTGAAGTAATGAGGTCTCTGACACTGGGGGTATTCAAGTATCAATGAGCCACCCAGTTGGTGGGGATGCATATCATATGGGTATTTAAATTAGATTAGATAGCCATGTCAGAAAAGTACCATGTCAGTTCAAGGGGTGGAGTGATTGCTCTGTAACTTGTAGTTTATATTTAATCACAGTTTAATGTAATAAGGATAAGTTTGAGGTAAGGAGTAGGAATGATCATAGTTAACAGCATCTTTGTGATTGGTGTTCTAGGTTTTGCTCTTTGGTCAAAGAGATGATAGCCAATGGAGTGGGCAGCACAGTGGAGCTGGAGGGAGAGATGGATGGGGATACCTTAGAGGTGAGTCGCAGAAGACCTGGAACATGGAAAAAGTTATCTATTGTGCTTTTGATACTTAAAGAAAATGTCCCATTTTTTTTGTGTGAAAGTTCTTTGTGTGTATTTTTAAGTAATCATTTATGAACAAGCTAGCAACCACTATTCATGACTGTCAGAGATTAAATTTAATGCCTCTCTATAGAAAAACCTCATTACTTTGGGACTCCATCAACCAGAATGTGTAAGAAAAATCTGACATGGACTAGACTAAAATTCCCTTTGGTGTACAACTGACAGAAAAGCTTTTTCTATGCTAATTGATAATATTTGTAAAACCACAAGAGCAATAGTTGGACAACTAGAAGCAGACTTTTTCATTTATGTCTGAAATGACTTTAGTTATATCTACTGCATATATTAAATATAATGATATTGATGTTCAGAAATTAATGTTAATTTCTTAGTATTAAGAAAATAATATTCAGAAAGGATCGTCAGCTTTTTTTGGACAGTATAGTGATGGTTCACAGATACAACATCACTACACATGTGTTTAAATCTTGCATAATTTGTCAGACTTACCACTAATTCAGATCCATGTAATTTAGTGAGTTTTAATTATACTTTCAAGTGAGCTGAAATTAGTTCTTTGAGGTTTCTTTCAGAAAATATCAAAGGGATTCATTTTCATAATTGAGTCAGGTACTCGAATTCTTAGCTTAGAATCAAAGTTAGTTGTAAAAACGAACTGAGTGATGCCCTTTGAAGGTAACAAATGTGGAGGCAGAGGAAGGTGGGAGATAAAAGCCTGTTATGAATGTCTGGTTGTCTGGCTGATGTCTGGTTAAATCAGACAGTGATGGGACCCACTAGTAATTGTAATTGTTGTGCGCATCCCTAGATGTGGGTGGGGAAGGGACACATATGCATGTCCTGTGCACTTCTGTAAGGAGGCATGGTGGGACATAGAAAATAACAGAAAGAATGCCTGACTACTTCTGCTTTAAATAAATATTGCTCAGCCTGGAGTTCCATTTGTTTTTATCACTGAGAAGAACGAACTGGAATGAAGCTGTACAATTTTTTGTTACTTTATTTTTTTGGCCGCACCATATGGCATGTGGGATCTGGTTCCCCAACCAGGGATTGAATCCATGCCCCCGGCAGTGGAAGCACGGAGCCCTAACCACTGGACCACCAGGGAAGTCCCACAGGTTTTTGATGATAAGATTGGGGGAATAAAAGAGCAATACTAATGACAGGTGGAATTTTGCAGTATGTGTTTAGTGCTAGATCTATACCTCTAAAAGTAGGGGTGGGGCAGCATGTGTACTTTGTATGAAATCAGTTTTATTTGCCTTCAGTTCTTTTCTGGGCTATATAGTAAGTGGTTGCTTTCCTGACAAGTTGATAGACATCATGCAGGAAGGCACCTGTTTGTGGTACTCAACATGCTTAGAAGCATGTTTATTTTGTCTTGTTAAAAAATTTTAAATAATTTTTTCTTGGAGTATAGTTGCTTAGAAGTATTTTTTAAATTGCAACATTAAAGTGGAGAGAGATCTCCAACAGGTCAGCCCACCAAGTTACACATGAGCTATAGTTTTAAATTTCTTATATTTCATTTCATTAAACCATATTATGAATATATGAATAACTGAGAACTCTACTCCTTCAAAGTAATTAATTAATGAAAAATACTTAAGAAATGTAACCTCCCTGGTACTCAAATAATGTTATTTGTCATATTTTTTTTGAATTGCAGGACACTGTGTGGGCTTTTTTATCTCATTACTTTTTTTCTGTAGTATGAGTACGACCATGATGAGAAAGGTGAGAGAGTGGTGCTGGGGAAGGGCACGTATGGAGTCGTGTACGCTGGCAGAGATCTGAGCAATCAAGTGCGAATAGCCATCAAAGAAATTCCAGAGAGAGACAGCAGGCAAGTCAGGCGGGCCTTCGCAGCTGCCACCCCCATACCCCAGGTCCCATGTGCCCCACTGATGGTGCAGAGGAGGGAGTAAGGGTGAAAGCTTTCTGTCATCAAGAAGTTATAATTTTTTTTTCTCATAAGGGTGATCTGCTTTTATGCTCTGCATATTGTAAATAGATCAAGAAAATGGAACAACTTCACTTACAGGCATGTGGATTGCAGAGTCACATTTTAAAAGAAGACTGTAGTTTTTTTCCCACCCATCAGGTAGAAATGAACATTTTTACATTGATATTTGTTTGCCAATATTTTTAAATGTGACTCAGTGCCTTAGTTCCCATTGTAACAATTTTAAATGGCTACGATGTGTTCAGGTGTATCATTGCAGAAAATGTGGTAAAAAGAAATTTGGTGTTTTGCAATACAGACTTTTTTCTGTACCCTGCCTTTCAACCTCACCCATAGAGTGTTTTAGAGTATTTTCTTAAACCACCAGTACTAGCAATTTGTTTCTCATACATTTTTTAGAGTGTTAACTAAATGTTTATTCCATTTAAAATTCATACGCCTCCTAATTCTAAACAAGAACGTGTTGACTGTCAAATGTTTTTGTAGAGAAGCAACATACACGGTAATGACCATGGTATGAGAAACAGCAGCTCCCTGCTCCGCAGACATGCTCTGACCATGTCCACAATGTTGCCTGCAGTGATGAACGCTGATGGATATGTGCAAACATCCCTACATCCAGGGGCTCAGTAAATTATTCGGGATAGAGTAAAAGTGATTTCTAGCTGCTGAAAAACCCTTCATTGGGCTTCCCTGGTGGCTCGATGGTAAAGAATCCACCTGCAATGCAGGAAACTCGGGTTCGATCCCTGGGTCAGGAAGATCCCCTGGAGGAGGAAATGGCAACCCACTCCAGTATTCTTGCCTGGAGAAGCCATGAACAGAGGAGCCTGGCGGGCTGCAGTCCATGGGGTCATAAAAAGTCAGACATGACTGAGCAACTAAATGACAAGGCCCTTCATCATTTATTCTTTTATTTATTGACATGTTCATCCAGTCTTTTTTAATGGGATTGAGCATTATGATATTTGAATTATAAGCCAGGATCTGAAATGAACTCGTCCACCTTCTAAGGCTAAGAAGGTTAAATGACTTCTCCAAGGACATGAAGAAACAAGACTAGGATCCAGTGTCTTGAATTCCTTGTCCAGTATTCTGTCTCTTATTTTCACGATGGATGGGGTGTTGCAGTTGTTTGTTGGGAGAAGCTGCTAGCATGAACAAATTGTCTGTTGTGACTTGACTGTAAGATGTAGGGCACTGGGGTGCTCTTGGGACGAGGCAGACAGTTTTAAAGATGTAGTCTGACCTGGGTTTGAAGGTCCTCGTGTGCCATGTTAAGCAGTGTGGTTTCTGTTGAATATTTATTTATGTATCTGGCTGCATCGGATCTTCGTTGGGGCCTATGGGGTCCTGTGCTCTGTGGCTTTGGATGTAGCATGTGGCCTCCAGAGAGCACAGGTTCAACAGTTGCAGCCTGTAGGCCCAGTTGCCCCGCAGCATGCTGGATCCTAGTTTCCTGACCAGGGATCAAACCCACATCCCCTGCATGGGAAGGCAGATTCTCAACCACTAGACCATGAGGGAAGTCCCCAGCACTGAAGTCTTTATGTGGACTTTGTGAAGGGAAGTAATAAGATGAGGTGTGTGTTTTAGGAAGGAGGATTGTGGCAGCTGGAGGAGAACAGACCAAAGAAGCCAGAGGCTGAGGCTGGGAGGGCCATTAGGTGACTATTGCTGGAGTGAGTTTGCAGAGTAAGACTAGAACAGATGGGAAGCCAAGTAGTCTCCTGGGAGCTTGGGGAGAGAATATTCCCAGAAAGAAGAGATGGCTGGCAGCAGAGCAGGTACTGGCAGGACACGATGTGGACCCCAAGCCCCAGGGAGCTGGCAGGTGACACTGGCTTTGTTTTTGCTCCCAGGTACTCCCAGCCTCTGCACGAGGAGATCTCCCTGCACAAGTACCTCAAGCATCGCAACATTGTTCAATACCTAGGCTCCGTGTCCGAGAATGGCTACATCAAGATATTTATGGAGCAGGTGCCTGGGGGTGAGTGTTTGCTGGTCTTCCGGTCTCACGCTGTGAAAATCACTGACAAAAATACAACACGAGCACCATTATCCATCCTGCCATTAAAAAGTGACAGATGTGTTAGGTGTGGGAGGGCTTTTGTTTCCCAGAGGAGTCAGATGCAGATTTTGCAATGTCACATAAACAGTCCAGCCCTGATCTGGTAGTTCAGTCATCAAATATTCATTGAGGATCTGCTGCATGCCAGCCGCTGGGCCAAGCACTAGAGACGTAGAAATGAATAAAGCATAGTCTCTTGCCTTGAGGCCTTCACAGTCTAGGAGTTGAAATATGCTTTGGAGGAGAGGGAACAGAGGTGTTTTTAATGACATTGCAAAATAACATGTTGACTGTAAAAGTGAACAGCAGTGCTTGATCCACAAAGTCCCTGAAAACTGGCAGTAGTATGTGGGGGTAGGAGTCCCACCCATCTGGAGCCCACTATCTAGTTTGAGTTGGTCCTTCCATCTGTAAGCTGTGTGACCTCAATTTTCTGTGAATAAATGAATTTTAAAATTAGAGTGTTAATGCTGCTGCTGCTGCTGCTGCTGTCGCTTCAGTCGTGTCCGATTCTGTGCGACCCCATAGACGGCAGCCCACCAGGCTCCTCTGTCCCTGGGATTCTCCAGGCAAGAACACTGGAGTGGGTTGCCATTTCCTTCTCCAATGCAGGAAAGTGAAAAGTGAAAGTGAAGTTGCTCAGTCGTGTCCGACTCTTAGCAACCCCATGGACTGCAGCCTACCAGGCTCCTCTGCCCATGGGGTTTTCCAGGCAAGAGTACTGGAGTCGGGTGCCATTGCCTTCAATAAGTACTCTAATAATTGGAGTAGTAAAAATTATGGGAGTCATGACACTATCTCAGTGTTGGATTGGGTAAATGAGGTAATGGATATAAGGCTCTCAAAATGGTACCAGGCAGAGAACAAGAACTCAGTAAGTGCTCATTTTAAGAAAATAATGATAAAATTAATAATAATCTAAAAACCTTGAAATCTGTATTCCGTCATTCATTCAACCCATAGTTATTAAGAGCCTGCCATTACATTAAAAGCCTAATTATCTTAAGAGCCAGGCAGTTCAGTTCAGTCACACAGTCATGTGTGACTCTTTGTGACCCCATAGACTGCAGCACACCAGGCCTCCCTGTCCATCACCAACTCCCGGAGTTTACTCAAACTCATGTCCATTGAGTCAGTGATGCCATCTAGCCATCTCATCCTCTGTCATCCCCTTCTCCTCCTGCCTTCAATCTTTCCCAGCATCAGGGTCTTTTTAAATGAATCAGTTCTTCACATCAGGTGACCAAAGTATTGGAATTTCAGCTTCAGCATCAGTCTTTCCAATGAATATTCAGGACTGATTTCCTTTAGGATGGACTGTTTGGATCTCCTTGCAGTCTAAGGGACTCGCAAGAGTCTTCTCTGACACTATAGTTCAAAAGCATCAATTCTTCAGTGCTCAGCTTTCTTTATAGTCCAACTCTCACATCCATACATGACCACTGGAAAAACCATAGCTTTGACTAGATGGACCTTTGTTAGCAAAGTAATGTCTCTGCTTTTGAATATGCTGTCTAGGTTGGTCATAACTTTTTTTCCACATAGCAAGCGTCTTTTAATTTCATGGCTGCAGTCACCATCTGCAGTGATTTTGGAGCCCCAAGAATAAAGTCTGTCACTGTTTCCACTGTTTCCCCATCTATTTGCCATGAAGTGATGGGACCGAATGCTATGATCTTAGTTTTCTGAATGTTGAGCTTTAAGCCAACTTTTTCTCTCTCCTCTTTCACTTTCATCAAGAGGCTCTTTAGTTCCTCTTCACTTTCTGCCATAAGGGTGGTGTCATCTGCATATCTGAGGTTATTGATTTTCTCCCAGCAATCTTGATTCCAGCTTGTGCTTCTTCCAGCCCAGTGTTTCTCATGATGTACTCTGCATATAAGTTAAACAAGCAGGGTGACAATATATAGCCTTGACATACTCCTTTCCCAATTGGAACCAGTCTGTTGTTCCATGTCCAGTTCTAACTGTTGCTTCTTGACCTGCATACAGATTTCTCAGGAGGCAGGTCAGGTGGTCTGGTATTCCCATTTCTTTCAGAATTTTCCACAGTTTATTGTGATCCACACAGTCAAAGGCTTTGGCATAATCAATAAAGCAGAAGTAAATGTTTTTCTGAAACTCTCTTGCTTTTTTGATGATCCAGCGGATGTTGGCAATTTGATCTCTGGTTCCTCTGCCTTTTCTGAATCCAGCTTGAACATCAGAATAAGATCCGATTTTCCCCTCAGTCAGTCTCTCCCATCAGGAAGCTTCCATAAGCCTCATACCCTTTTCCATCAGAGGGCAGACAGACTGAAAACCACAATCACAGGAAAATAACCCATCTGCTCACATGGGCCACAGCCTTGTCTGTCTCAATGAAACTATGAGCCATGCCATTTAGGGCCACCCAGGACGGACGGGTCATGGTGGAGAGCTCTGACAAAACGTGGTCCACTGGAGACGGGAATGGCAAACCACTTCAGTATTCTTGTCTTGAGAACCCCATGAACAGTATGAAAAGGCTAGATTTTGAGGGTTACATTTAAGATGAAGTGCAGTCTCTTCTTCCCTCAAGCTGCTCATAGCCTAAGCAGAGAATCTGAATTGGTGTTCCAGGTATAAGATCTGAGGATGACCACAGAGTTGGAGATAGATGTGTACCCCACTTCTGCAGATGGAGAAACTGAGGCATAGCACCACACTGTGTAAGGGAGACTAGCTGATGCCGAGGGCCTGGGCAGTAAGCTCAGAAACACAGGGTCAGCAGGCGGTGAAGGAAGGTTTTCTTCTGGCCTCAAGGTTCAGTGTTTCATAGTGTAATAGGGGTGTAATATTAAAACAGTCCTTCCCCTGGGACCTGGCCTTGGGAGCTTCTCACATTGAGCACCGAGAACCCTAGCCTCCTGTGATCCCGGTCCCAGTCTCCCTCAGGGGCCCTTTACTCTGCTTCTGTCCACCTCTGATTTCAGGGTGAGATGCGGGTGCAGGACCTACAGTGTCAGGCCAGCCCTCCAAGTTCAGAGAGCGCTGCCATGCTCTCTTCCAGACTCCCCGCAGCTAAACAGAGCTAAGCTCCAAGGTGGCCTGGCTGAGTTTCAGGGGTCACCAGGGGTTCCTTCCCACCCTCCACCTCTGGTCAGCCTCATGGGCCAGGTCTCATCCAGTCCCTTCTCTGCTTGCACATATGGGAAACAGGCCATAAAGAGGGAAGAAAGACTGTGCATTTAGGCCAGATACAGTGATGTGGCACAAGTGCTTCCATCATTTTAGAAACAGCACATTTTATTTCCCTGAACCTGTATACTTGAATCTTCATCACCCTAAGGAGCTTTCTGCTGTGTCTGCCAGGAAGCCTTTCAGCTCTTCTGCGATCAAAGTGGGGGCCGATGAAGGAGCCCACCATCAAATTCTACACCAGGCAGATCCTGGAAGGCCTCAAATACCTGCACGAAAACCAGATTGTGCACAGAGACATCAAGGTACTTGCTTGTCTGAGCCTCTGGGGTGTCACTTTGCATCTCAGATCACGGGAGCTGCAGGCACTATCAGAGGGGGTGGATTGAGCAGAATCTAGTCTTCCTAGAGACGCATAGTCCTTGGTTAAGACCCAAGTCAGTTTTACATGAGTTTGTTGAACTCCATCTTTAAGCATTTGATGTTCTTTCTTTTCCAAAGGGTGATAACGTTCTGGTGAACACCTATAGTGGAGTGGTGAAGATCTCCGATTTCGGCACCTCAAAACGTCTTGCAGGAGTGAATCCGTGTACGGAGACTTTTGCTGGTAAGCAGAACAAAGCTTGCTAGGGGGTGGCCATCCTGGAGTCAGGCTGCTGGAGCCACAGTCCTTTGGGAGTTACTCACGGATCACCTGAGTGCAACTGGTAATTGAAGTGGACTGTGTATTGTCCCCAACTTCAGAGCGTTTGAGTTCTGTCAGGATAACAAGCTCAGCCAGTTGCATCAACCAGATTGCCTTACTTTCCTCTTTGTCTTCCAAGGTTGAATAGGTGTAGCACTCTGCTTGAGGCTTTCCAACAAAATGGCAGCATCTCTTTTAAGTTAATAGCACATTATTCAGAATTGTGAGTGATTCTGAGTAACAGTACCCTTCAGACAACTTACCAGGACATCTTATTGGTCCTCCATAAAACTGGCCTGTTAGTTTAGGGAATTCTGGCACCTCGTGCATTGATATGATGATTTTTCCAAGGGCAGTTGATTCTTATGGGGAATATGGTATTCTTAGCAGATTTGAACACTTATGTTTTCTTTGCTGTGTGTCAGTGATAGAATCAATTATGTGTTGTGAGGAACTGGATTCAAAGAGTGGTATAAACCTGTGAGCTAGCTTTCCGTTTACTCAACCAGTGAGTAGAATGATGCTCGAAAGCTGCCTATGGCTTTTTGTTATTCCCACTTAAAAGCAAAACAGAAACTTTGATCCTTGGAAAGAAGTACTGATTTTGAATAAGTAAAGGTTTATGGTCCCCAAAGGTGTAATGAAAGGATCACAAAGCTCTTGTTTGATGGAATTATGAAAGAGCACTTACAATATTATTAGTTCAGTTCAGTCACTCAGTCGTATCTGACTCTTTGCGACTCCACGGACTGCAGCACGCCAGGCTTCCCTGTTCATCACCAACTCCTGGAGCTTGCTCAAAGTCATGTCCATCAAGTTGGTGATGCCATCCAACCGTCTCATCCTCTGTCAATATTATACAATATTAAAGCTCCAGTATAAGCTATGAACGGCAGATGACTGTGTTCTATCCCTATAACACCAAACTGTAGAGTAGACAGACTTTGCCTTAGTTTGGGTGAATAATGTCTCAGCTTCGACAGACTTTACTTTAACAAGAGAGTTGTTGTGTGTCAGCCACTGGACGCCCACAGTGGAGACTCATTCTCTTATCTGAAGAGAACTTTTATGCATCAGAAGTGACTTCTCAGTTGTAACACCAGGGGAGGTACATGCACCTCAAAATGGGGAACTTTTGAAGACCCCACCAGAATCTCCCAAGAAGTGTATTGAATTTTCATTCATTTTTTTCTGATAATTATACTTACATATGTATATGTATGTGTATATATATGTATATTGACATGTATATATCAGTGAGTATGTATGTATGCATGTATGACTGGCATATTTTTTTTACTAGTCTAATTGAAAATGACTTTTTTTTTTCCCTTTTCTTTGGAAGCCACCAGTTAGCTTGGTAATATATAGCAAGAGGGCTCTGATAGGGCCAGAAGTTATTTAAAGACTTGAAACCCCCAACAATTTATCTCATAATTACCATCCCCAAGGAGGAAAAAAATTCATAAAGAAAACACATGTATAATTCATTATAGCATATCACATTTTCCCGAGTAATTGGCTTGAGGCAGGACTTTTGCATTGCAAAATAATGCAGGGGTGTTTGGGGGATAATAAAGAAGGGGTCTCACTTGGGGTAGGAAATTCCCCTGCATATAATTGCTCTTTGCAAAACAGAGCAGTTCTGTAAAGGAATCTCGATGGCCTGGTGCCACAGTCCGGTTGGATGCAGAAGGACGTGGCGAGGCATTTCTGTGCAAATGCCCAGAAGTTTTCAGAGCCTGGAAGGAGAGACAGAGGTTTCACACGACCTTATGGCCTGAAGTTCTCCCCTCCGGTGTTCCTCTGAAGGCTTTTTGCCGTAGCTATAAACCAGCTATAACAGGAGGAAGGGCCATTATGACCAGGGTCAGCCCCCTTCACTTTTGGTTTTGCAACAGTTTTATCGAGGTTTAACTCATATATCATAAATGTACCCATTAGAAGTGCACATTTCGATGGTTTCTGGTAAATTTTCCAAGTTGTGCAGCCATTGCTGCAAAGCAATTTTTGAGCATTGCCATCTCCCCCAAAACGGTGCCACCTTACAGTCAACCCCAGCCCACCACTGATCTATTCTGTCTTTGTTTATGTAGATGTTCCCACTCTGGAGATTTCTTATAAACAGAAAGATACCCTATGTGGTCCCTTGTGCCCAGTTTCTTATGCTTCACAGAATCTTTCTGATGTTCACCTGTGCTGTAGCTGTATCGGTATTTCATTCCTTTTCTGGCTGAATAGTATTCCATCGTATGACTGCATTTTGGTTTGGTTTGGTTTGATTTGTGGCTGCATTGGATCTTCCTTGCAGCAGGCTTTCTTTAGTTTTGGCATGCAGGCTTCTCTTGTGGCAGCACTCGGGCTATAAAGTACGTGGGCTCAGTAGTTGCAGCATGTGGGATCTTAGTTCCCTGATCAGGGATCAAACCTACATTCCCTGCATTGGAAGATGGATTCTTAACCACTGGGACCACCCAGGAAGTCCCTAGACCACCTTTTGTTTATCCATCTACCAGTTAATGGCCATTAGATTGTTTCCCCTTTCTGGCTGTTGTGAACAATACCACTGTGAACATTCAGATAGAAACCTCTGTGTGGAGATGTGGTTTCATTCCTCTCTGCTGGATACCCAGGAGTGGAACTTAGGACAGGAAGTCTCTCCTGATCTCTGGCTGTGAACAGCCTTGGTTCAAAGTCTGGCTCAACCACTTGCTAGCTCTGTGAGCTTGGACATGTTACTTAACCTCTCTGTGTCTCAAGTTTCTTCATAAGTAGAACAGAGATGCTCATAATACCTACCTCAGAGGGTTTTTATGTGGATTAAATTTATTGATACTGGAATGAAGCACTTTGACCACTGCCTGGCTCATAGCAAGTGAGGCTGAAGTCTACATTAATGAAATAAATGCTCATTCACACTTAGAGCTGGCAGGAGCCTTTGAGAGAATCAGGTTTATGTGCATAACTAACGTGTTGAACCTGTTGGACTCAAAAGAGATTTATTTTAATTTTTGTCTCCCATGGTCCCTTATATCCTGGTCCTTTCCCGTGACTTTTCCAGCCACCCTTAGCTAACAGAAAGAAAGGCCTAATGACACTTGGAGAAGCAAACACAGTCCGAATCCATTCACTGGAAGGGTTCTGGCTGATACCCAGGCATGTCTTGTTTAATTGTGCTTTCCTTGGCTGCACTTCACAGATACTGCGTTTGTTTGTTTGTTTTTTAACAAATTGAAGGTTTGTGGCAACTTTGCATCGTTAGATGACCGTGAGCATCTTTTAGTGATAGAGGATTATTTAAGTCTGTACATTGTTTTGTTAGATATGATGCTTTGTTGTTGCTGTTTAGTCACTCAGTCACGTCTGACTCTTTGAGACCTCATGGATCATAGCCCGCCAGGCTCCTCTGTCCATGGGATTCTCCAGGCAAGAATACTGCAGTGGGTTGTCATTTCCTTCTCCAGGGGATCT
Organism: Oryx dammah; assembly: GCF_014754425.2. Taxonomy (NCBI): domain Eukaryota; kingdom Metazoa; phylum Chordata; class Mammalia; order Artiodactyla; family Bovidae; genus Oryx; species Oryx dammah. The sequence goes on from NW_024070207.1 coordinate 114,958,266, forward strand.
TCCCGACCTATGGATCAAGCCTGTGTCTCCTGCATTGAGACTGCAGGAGATAAACTGCAGGCGGGTTTATCTATCACTGAGCCATCAGGGAAGCCCCTGATATAATGCAACTGCACATTTAATCGACTATAGTATAGTGTGAGCATAACTTTTCCATGTGTTTGGAAGGCAAAAAGCTCCTGTGACTCACTGTATTGAGATACTCACTTGATTGTGGTAGTCTGGATTCGAACCTGCAGGATCTCAGAGTCTGCCTGTGCTCATCCGCACACTGGTCCCCATGCAAAAGGCGGACTCCTCGCGCCTGTGCCTGCTGGTCCGTGGCAGGGCCGCAGGGGTCGGGGTGTTGGCCTTGACTCCGTCCCTCACCTCCTTTCCTTCTCAGTGTCTGTGAGCAGGAGAAAGGGACAGGGAGCGTGTTCACTTGATGGGCGCTGTTCTGAGTGGCCTCCTGTGCTCTGGGCCTGGCTGATGGTTGTTGCTAACTCTTTGCTGCTGGTTCCCTCTAAATGTAACTCCAGAGTCCTCAGCAGGGGCCTGTCCTTCAGCTGACTGTCCCCTGTCCCCTCACCCTGATCTGATACCCTGCACCATATAACTACCTCTCTGTCTTTTTCTACTGAGGGAAGCAAGCCCTGGAAAGGCTGTCTTTGAGCAGGATTCCCTTTAAAAAGACCCTCAAGCGATATATCTACAATGAGTTCTACATCTGGTGTCCAGGATTTATGTGCCTTTTACCTGCTGTTAAGAGGGTGTGGTGATCTCCCCCAACCATATGGTCCCCTCTCTGCTGCTGTCAGCTGCTTTTGCTCCCATGGAAACTAGTCCTCTGTGCGGGGTCTTTGCTGGTGACACGTACATACGGGGCTCTGAGCAGGCCCCATGAGGAACCCTCACAGGATCTGGGGGTGGAGGATGTGGCAGCCCCTCCCTCCAGGCCCATCCCTTGGGCAGGACAACTGAGTAACCCTGGAAAGGGTTGTACTGGAAACTGGAAAGCTGCACCTTACTTCTCTTTTTGCTACTTCATTAAGTTTTACAACTTGGGGCTCTAACACTGTCCAGGGGCCTCTAGAAGATGCTGACACATGTGGCCTCCTTTCAGGTGCACTTGTCTTGAGTGGATGTTGAGTTGCTTGAGTCGCCATGGCCCCACACCCTTCTGGGGACAGCCCTTCCCCACTCATGTAATGGGACAGCGTAGACCTCCCAACACCACTCTCTCCAAAGAAGCCACTTCCCCCCCCATCCCCACCCCCAGAAGGTTTCTGTGGGTCCCCTGGTCACCTTCTTTTGCACCCATGTAGGTACCTGAAGGATCATAGGAAACTCCCTAAGAGAGCCAGATGTAAGGTGAGCAAAATTTCCAGGATCGCTCCATTCATTTGCCCCACCGTGGCATCTTCACTTGGTGTTTTCCACAAAAGCCAGCCTGTGGTGCAGCTCATGTACACCCACAACATACATGCTGTCTGAAGATGGTCCCTTGACTCTTAGAAACAGTTATGTGGATCCATCTCTGTGTCACTGCTGGCGTGACTCGGTGGTTCCCTATGAACACAGTAATAAGTAAAACAGGGCACCCAGGTTTCTATTACTGCCCTAGGCCTTCCAGTTATATGAGAAGAAGTCACATTATAGCTTTGAAAATTCTTGCATCAGCTGCTCTGAATCAGGCAGCTTTCTCTTCAGTTGTGCTTCTCCTGGATCCATTACTTGGATCAGCAGTGTCTTGGTGTGTAGCTCTACATTTGAAGACCAAAGACCTGGGCCCTAGCTTGAATAATTTCCCTAGCTTCTCTGAGCCTCAGTTTCCTCATATATAAAATGAGAATAACAGTACATCATACCTCTTCTGAGCGTCCTTAATGGAGTTGTGAGAGTCAGATGGCCAATGCTATGCGGAGATGCTTTGTAGCATGCTGTTGAGTGCTAACTGAAAGTCAGATGTTGTGGCCAGAGCCTCCAAGATGGCCTCTAGTCATCCTTACTTCCTAATATTCACAGCCTATTATTCCCCTCCCCTTGATCGCTGCCTGGACTTAGTGACTTGCTTCTAATGAATAGATTAGAATAGGGTGGTGGTGGGTGATCTGGAGGCTAGGTCAGAAAAGGCAGTGTGGCATTTCTCTTGCTTTCTGTTGGATTATACACTCCAGGGGAAGCCATATTTTAAGCCACCCTATGAAGGATCCCAGGTAGTGAGAAACCAAAGCCTCTTCCCAACCCTCACTTGAGCTTGGAAGTAGATCCTCGAGCTCCAGTCAGCCTTCGGATGACTGCAGCTCCAGCCAAAACTGGCTGCAGCCTAATGAAGGACCCTGGGCCAGATCTACCCAGCCCAGTTGTTCATAGATTCAAATCTTTAGAAACTGTGTGAGATCATAACTGTTGTTTTAAACTGCTAACCTTTGGGGTAGTTTATTCTTTTTTTTTCTAGCATGCAATATGTGTTTTTTTGGAGTATAATTGATTTACAATATTGTGTTAGTTTCAAGTATACAGCAAAGTGAATCAGTTTCACATATACATATATCCACTCTTTTCTTTAGATTCTTTCCCCATATAGACTATTAAAGAGTAATGAGTAGAGTTCCCTGTGCTCTATAGAAGGTCCTTATTAGTTATTTATTTTGTATATCAGTTCAGTTCAGTAGCTCAGTCGTGTCCGACTCTTTGCAACCCCATGAATGGCAGCACACCAGGCCTCCCTGTCCATCACCAACTCCCGGAGTTCACTCAAACTCATGTCCGTCGAGTCAGTGATGCCATCCAGCCATCTCATCCTCTGTCGTCCCCTTTTCCTCCTGCCCCCAATCCCTCCCAACATCAGGGTCTGCTGGGCTGGAAGAAGCACAAGCTGGAATCAAGATTGCAGGGAGAAATATCAATAACCTCAGACATGCAGATGACACCACCCTTATGGCAGAAAGTGAAGAGGAACTAAAAAACCTCTTGATGAAAGTGAAAGAGGAGAGTGAAAAAGTTGGCTAAAAGCTCAACATTCAGAAAATGAAGATCATGGCATCTGGTCCCATCACTTCATGGCAAACAGATGGGGAAACAGTGGAAACAGTGTCAGACTTTATTTTCTTGGGCTCCAAAATCACTGCAGATGGTGATTGCAGTCATAAAATTAAAAGACACTTACTCCTTGGAAGGAAAGTTATGATCAACCTAGATAGCATATTCAAAAGCAGAGACATTACTTTGCCAACAAACGTCCATCTAGTCAAGGCTATGGTTTTTCCAGTGGTATGGATATGAGAGTTGGACTGTGAAGAAAGCTGAGTACCGAAGAATTGATGCTTTTGAACTGTGGTGTTGGAGAAGACTCTTGAGAATCCCTTGGACAGCAAGGAGATCCAACCAGTCCATCCTAAAGAAGATCAGTCCTGGGTGTTCATTGGAAGGACTGATGCTAAAGCTGAAACTCCATTACTTTGGCCACCTCATGCAAAGAGTTGACTCATTGGAAAAGCCCCTGATTTTGTATATAGTAATGTACATATGTCAATCCCAATCTCCAAATTTATCCCTCCCCGCCTTCCCCCTGGTAATCATAAGTTTCTTTTCTACTTCTGTTTTGTAAATAAGTTCATTTGCACCTCTTTTTTTAATTCCACAAGTAAGTGATACCATATGATACTTGTCTTTCTCTGACTTACTTCACTCAGTATGACAATCTCTGGGTCCATCCATGTTGCTGCAAATGGCATTATTTCATTCTTTATATGGCTGAGTAATATTCCACTGTGTGTATGGAACACATCTGCTTTATCCATTCCTCTGTTGATGGACATTTAGGTTGCTTCCATGTCCTGGCTATTGTAAATAGCTCTGCGATGAACATTGGGGTGCATATATCTTTTTGAATTATGGTTGTGTTTGGGTGTATGCCCTGGAGTGGGATTGCTGGATCATATGGTAGTTCTGTGTTTAGTTTTTAAGGAACCTCCATACTGTTATCCATAGTGACTGCACCAATTTACATTCCCAAAAAAGTGTGGGAGGGTTCCCTTTTCTCCACATCCTCTCCAGCATTTATTGTTTGTAGATTTTTTGATTATGGTCATTCTGCATGGCACAAGGTGATACCTCATTGTAGTTTTGATTTGCATTTCTCCGATAGTTAGTGAAGTTGAGCCTTTTCATGTGCCTTTAGACCATCCGCATGACTTCTTTGGTGAAATGTCTGTTTGAATCTTCTGTCCATTTTTTATAGGATTTTTTTTTAAATTGAGCTGTATGAGCTGTTTGCATATTTTGGAGATTAATCCTTTGCCAGTTGCTTTGTTTGCAAATATTTTCTCCCATTCTGAGGGTTGTCTTTTTGTTTATGGTATCCTTTGCTGTGCAAAAGTTTTTGAGTGCAGTTTGTTTTTATTTTCAGTACTCTAGGAGGTGAATCAAGAATGATTTTGCTACAATTTATGTTAAAGAGTCTTCTGGTTGTTTTCCTCTAAGAGTTTTATAGTATCCAGCCTTACATTTATGTCTGTAATCCATTTTGAGTTTTTTTTGTGTGTGTGTACATGGTGTTAGGGAATATTCTAATTTCATTCTTTTACACATAGCTGTCCAGTTTTCCCAGCACCACTTATTGAAGAGGCTGTCTTTTCTCCATTGTATATTCTTGCCTCCTTTGTCAAAGATAAGGATAAAGATAAACCCATAGGTGCATGGGTTTATCTCTGGGCTTTCTATCTTGTTCTATTAGTCTATATTTCTGTTTTTGTGCCAGTACCATACTGTCTCTATTGCTGTAGCTTTGTACTATACTCGAAGGCAGGGAGTCTGATTTCTCTAGCTCTGTTTTTCTTTGGGGTAGTTTAGTATATAGCAATAAATAACTGATATGGATGTCATTGTGAAGTCCCTGCCTTTAGAAACAGTGATGTTCACTATGGTTCCATATAATGAAAATCTCCAAATTTGCATGAAGCAGACTAATCCTCCAATTGTGAAACCATTATACTAAGGGCAGTTGTTTAGTTGAGGTCAATAGCCATTGCAGTTTGGTTTATTACTATTTTCTACTGCTTCATAAGTTGCTAAGTTTATTCTCTTGCTCTTTTAAGAATTAACTTTTAGCGATTGTGTTAGTCAGGACCCAGGCAGGAAAATAAATCACCACAGTTATTTTGGGGCTTCCCAAGTGGTGCTGGTGGTAAAGAATGTGCCTGCCCATACAAGAGATGCAAGTTTGATCCTTGTGTTGGGAAGATCCCCTGGAGTAGGAAATGCCAACCAACTCCAGTATTCTTACCTGGAGAATCCCATGGACAGAGGAGCCTGGCAGGATACAGTCCATGGGGTCACAAAGAATTGGACACGACAGCACAGATGTGCACATGAAATTTACAGAGAGAATTTAGTTGAAAGAACTGTTTACTGATAATCAGAAAGCAGCCTCCATCCCTGGGGCTTGAGGGAACAGAGAGGAGAGGAGAATTCAAAGCTTTCCATCGGGGGTGCTAACTGGGCTGTAGCACATAATTCTGAAGGGATGAGATGAGGCTGGTTCTGAAAGTATGGAAGGACAAAAAAAACTGGTAATGAGCCAACCACTGCTACTGCTACCAGCTGAGGGTCCAGAGGGAAACTTGCTAACCTCTCCTTCCTGTCACTTGCACGCAGGCGCCCAAGTGGCCGGGGAGCAGCAGGCGGAGCAGAAATGTGGTTTGCACAGTCCCAGACCCAGTGTAGCAGAGCTGAGAGATAACAGCTTGATAAACAGCACAGCGGCATGGTTCTCCTAAGTTAATGAATTACTGGTTAGTTAGAAGGCACATCGCCTGTGGAGGCCTCGCTCTGTGTTGCTCACTGTAGTAGGAGCTTGTAGGGGATGTTGTGTCACTGGAGGCTCCCTTCCTGGGGCTCTGAGGTTTCCTAATACTGCAGCCACTGCTACAAGCCTCCATCTTGCCCAACCCTGCTACCAACTGAACACTTCCCCACCAGGCTTTCAGCTCAGGAGGCCAAAGCCATCATTTTTGCCCTGCTAATCTCTTGCACTCACTGATACAGCCCAATTTATGTTTAACTTTAAATTAGGAAGAATCAAATACAATCTAAAAAAATTCTTTTAATTTACATTTATTTCTTTAGTCTCAGCAGCCACATTTCAAGAGCTCAACAGTCATATGTGGCTAGTGGCGACCATCTTGAACTGCACAGAATAGACCATTTCCATTATTGAAGAACATCCTATTGGTCAGAGCTGTCCTAGAGCCTTTAAAATGCTTACAGGAAAGAAAAATGCTGATAAGACATCGGATGTTCAAGAGGAAGACGTAGTAGGTGGCATCTCTAAACTTAGACTCAGGAAAGCTATTTTGGTTGTGTGACTATTTTTTAATTGGAGGATAATTGTTTTACAATGTTGTCTTAGTTTCTGCTGTGCAACATGAATCAGCTCTGTGTATACATATATCCCCTCCCTCTCCGACCTCCCTCCCACCTCTATCCCACCCCTCTAGGTCATCACAGAGCACCAGGCTGAACCCCCTGTATACCAGCTTCCCACTAGCTGTCTGTTTTACACATGGTAGTTTATATATGTCAGTTCTAATCTCGTAACTCATCCCACCCTCCCTTTCCCATCCTGTGTCCATATGTGCTTTCTCTACATCTGCATCTCTATTCCTGCCCTGCAGATAGGTTCATCTGTACCATTTTTTTCTAGATTCCACCATAGTTAGTGTTAATCACTTAATCGTGTTCAACTCTTTGTGACCACATGAACTGTAGCCCACCAGGCTCCTCGCTTCATGGAATTCTCCAGGCAAGAATACTGGAGTGGCCTGCCATTCCTTTCTCCAGGGGATCTTCCCAATTCAGGAATCGAACCCAGGTCTCCTGCGTTGCAAGCAGATTCTTTACCATCTGAGCCACTAGGGAAGCCACATACATGTGTTAATATATGATATTTGTTGTTCTCTGTCTGGCTTACTCTACTTAGTATGGTCGTCTATAGGTGCATCCATGTTGCCGCAAATTATATTATTTCCTTCTTTTTATTGGCTGAGTAATATTCCATTGTATAGATGTACCACATCTTCTTATCCATTCCTCTGTTGATGGACATCTGGGTTGCTTCCATGTCCTGGCTATTGTAAATAGTGGTGCACTGAGCATTGGGGTGTACATGTATCGTTTTGCATTATGGTTTTCTCAGGGTATATGCCAGGAGTGGGATTGCTGGGTCATATGGTTGTGATCCTGAGGCAGGCACTGGAATTTCTTGGTACGTTAATGTTCTTGATTCACCCTTTGGCCAATATCACCTCCAAGTTGGCTGTTTATTATAAATGTCTTTGCCAGCACACAGCATCTGCTGCTGCTTCCACATTCCCCTCTCCTCTCCTCAGGATTAGTTTCAAGGAAAAGCAAAGATTTCACTCTTAGAGCCCTTGATTGACCTAACTGCCCCATCTCTCCGACAAGCCCTCCTCCTCCCTGATCACCGCTTTCCCTGTGGTAGCCTCTGGTGGCTTGTGATCCACAGGAGAAAGTCCAAAGCCAGCGGTTTCAGAGCACACAATGCTCCATGTGGGCTGCACCCAGGCAGCTGCCACCTTCATGCTTCCTACCCCCTCCCCCTGGCCTGTGTCAGACAGAGCTCCTGGGTTCACTGTGTGCTTTCCACCCATGCATGGGCTTTGGCTCAAGCCCTTCCCCATGCCTGAAAGTCCTCCTGCTTTGCCCACTTGGCCAAGCCTCATGGCAGGAATCTACTTTACTGGCAGCCACAGCCAGCACCTGTTTGGCTCGGCCACTGTGTTCCTGGCCAGGTCATACTTTACCCACCTACTGCCGGCCAGTGACCAAGCACAGTGGAGGTACTAGAACCAATGTGGCGCTCTTCCAGTGGGCACCTTTGGGTCAGGGCCTCCTGGGCAGCCTGGCTAAGCTGTCTCAGAGCTCTTCTGCCATCAGAGACTGCCCCCCCCACCTTTTATCCTTCATTCACCTTCTCCCAGGAAGTCACTTGTATGTCTAATTCTGACTTGGTATTTACTCTCAGACACCCAAATTGACACAGCTAGAGCTTCCCTTGACTCAAACCAGGCAGAATCAGGCACTTCTCCCTGTGTTCTCAGTGCCTTCTGTGTATACCTGTTAATCTCTGTGTGTGCTCAGTCATGTCCGACTCTTTGCAACCCCATGGACTGTAGCCCATCAGGCTCCTCTGTGCATGGAATTTTCCAGGCAAGAATACTGGAGTGGGTTGCCATTTCCTCCTCCAGAGGATTTTCCTGACCCAAAGGTCAAACTGTGTCTCCTGCATTGCAGGCAGATTCTTTACCACTGTGCCACCTGGGAAGCACTGACTATATCCTCCATCACACTGCCGCCCCACTCAGCACACCATCATCATGCCCATCTCCTCCTCTAGACAGGTCTGGCCCCGTGGGTCTCACATTCCAATCCCTCTGTCTGTGTGGCATTCTCAGATGTGTTGACTGAATTGGATCAGGCTCATTTATCCCTCAAAGGGCTTGCACAATCCTCTCTCAATGTGACTAGTGTTAAAGGCACTCTGCATGTCTCTAGTCAAAGAAAAGATGCAGCAACATTTATGCATGAGATCAGACCCCATCTGTCATTAACAGGAGAGTGAAGCTCACACACTTGTTTACTAATGGTACATTTTGGTTTTGAACAACACGGTGCCCACCATCTTTGTCGTATTGTTTCCCAACAGGCACGCTCCAGTACATGGCACCTGAGATCATCGACCAAGGCCCTCGTGGGTACGGCGCCCCAGCTGACATCTGGTCTCTGGGCTGCACCATCATTGAGATGGCCACCAGCAAGCCTCCGTTTCATGAGCTTGGTGAGCCACAGGCAGTGATGTTCAAGGTAAGACATGTTGGGTGACTTAGGTTGCTGGTGTTGGAGAGAGAGAATTCAAATCAAAAACCTCTCCCAATGCAGAAACCTCTCCACAAAGGTGGACAAGAAAGAAAATAGGTTTTTTTTCTTTTCTCTCTCCCTTCTCTCTCTGCCTCTGCCAGTATCTTACTATCTCAACTAGGAATCAAACCCATGACCCCTGCATTGGGAACCAAAGTCCAAACCACTATACCACCTAGCAACTCCCAAACCCTTAGCTTCTCTTCCCTCCTTACTGTGAGAAATTACTATCAGTTTACAGAGGTATAATATATAACCTACCAGTGAATGTTGGTAATTGGATCTCTGGTTTATCTGCCTTTTCTTAACCCAGCTTGGGCATCCGGAAGTTCTTGGTTCGCATAATGCTGAAGCCTAGCATGCAAGATTTTAAGCATGACCTTACTAGCATGGGAGACGAGTGCAATTGCCCAATGCTTAGAACATTCTTTGGTACTGCCTTTCTTGGGATGAGGATTGACCTTTATATATGCCCTTACTTAGGGTTTTCTTACGGTTTAACTCATCAGAAATTAAATTATTAAATGTCTGTGAAAGGTGTGAGGTACTCATCTAAATGTATCTGTTTCCATATGGAGAGCACATTTATTGAAAAGTTCATCATTTTGCCTGCTGAACTACTGTTTTCTATGTATCATATAAGATGATTGCATTTCTACCTCAGCATATTAATAAGGGTCATATACGACAGACCTACAGCAAACAGCATACTCAGTGGTATTCCAGAGGCCAGTCGGCGCGGCTGTTGCTGGAATCCGGCACAGCCCTCTGGGATGGCAGACACTGGGGTTGTGTGGCTCTTGTGTGCACCTGCGTGTGCCTCACTGTGCCTTCAATGCAGGTGGGGATGTTTAAGATCCACCCAGAGATTCCGGAAAACTTCTCAGCTGAAGCCAGAGCCTGCCTTTTATCCTGTTTTGAGCCTGACCCCCACAAACGTGTCACCGCCGCAGGCCTGCTCCAAGAGGGCTTCTTCAGGCAGGTGCACAAGGGCAAGAAGAACCGGATTGCTTTCAAGCCGGCAGGTGAGGTCTCCTTGGACAGAGTAGTGGGGGCACAGTAGGGATGAGGTTGTCCAAACCCAGGGAATGACTGTCCCTCAATGTCCTGCGAGTGTCACAGGGAGCCCCGTAGGCGACACTGAGGTAGCATCTCCTCCATTCAGCCTGGCTTTCAGGGCTCTGCTTGGGAGGAAGGAGAGAGGCGCCCCAGCTGGGGTTCTGTCTTCCCCAAGTGCAAGGCCCAGGGCTTCATGTTTGGAGCCTGGCCTCTCCCCTTGTGCTGCTCCCGACCTTGATTAAAGGGTGTCTGTTGTTCTGGGCCAGTAAGTCCTGCTGGGCACTGACAGAAGAGCGGCCTTGCTGTGGATGGGGTCAGAGGCCAGCTCAGCCTCTTGCACCTGGAGAGCCACTGGCTGTTAGAAATGCAGAGTCTTAGGCCTATCCCGGCTCTGCGGAAGCAGAGCCTCTGTCTACCCAGGACTCCTGGGTGATCACTGGCGTCCCGTTAGAGCAGCACAGGCTTAGGCCTCCCGGTGGGTCGCCTGGCCCGAGGAGCTGCTCGTGCTCACTCTGCCCTCCCGGCTGCCCCCAACAGAGGGTCCCCGGGGTGTCGTGCTGACCCTGCCCCCATCCGGAGAGCTGCCGGGCAGCAGCAGCAGCGAGCATGGCTCCGTCTCCCCGGACTCCGACGCCCAGCCTGACGCATTCTTCGAGAAGTCCCGCCTGCCGGTGCGGCGGCTCAGCCACCTGCTCAGGTACCGCCGCCCTGCAGCCCTTGGGCACAGAGTGCGTCCTGCGTAAACCGGAGTCTTCCTGTCTGCATGATCAGTAGGGTGGCTGGGCGGCCACTGACATGGCGAGCGAGCGGGCGATGTGGTCGCTTACTGTCCCTTCCCCTCCTCCTCCTCTCCCCCCATTTCCTCTTTCTCCCCATCCCTCCTTATCCTCACCCTGTTACCCCTCCTTCCCCCTTCCTTCTTCCCCTTCTTTCCGCCTCTCTCCAAAAACCCTGGTGGTCTGGGGATTAGGAAAAACGCTAGTCTCGCCTCCTGCAGTTTCATCTTCCCAAGGCTGGGGACGTGGAGGATCATCTCTCAGCCCCTCCCCCATGGTGCCCCCGCACAGAGACCCCGCCCCTGGGAAGCGGAGGACTGTCATGTGCGTTTGTCCGCAGTGTTCCCGACGAGAGTTCGGCCTTGGAGGACCGGACTGCAGCCACCTCCCCGGAAGACAGGGACCCGGGCCTTTTCCTACTGCAAAAGGACAGTGAGCGCCGTGCCATCCTCTACAAAATCCTCTGGGAGGAGCAGAATCAGGTGGCTTCCAACCTGCAGGAGTGCGTGGCCCAGGTACAGGCTGGGCGTGGGGGCTGCAATCCCACCCCCTCCGCCCGAGGCAGGGTCCCAGGAGAGGTCCAAATGGGCCTGCCACCCCCGAACATTTGCAGTTACAATAATCACCATAAGTATTTCCCAACGTCCTCTTTTCCAACAAAAGAGAATACAAAAAAGACTCCACTGAAACCTGAATTTGCCAAATACTGTGGTGAAACCAGGCCCTGATGGGGCCGTGCTGCCCCCTGGTGGAAAACAGGCCACATGGCCGCACAAAGCCCAGTTAATCCCCAGCTGCAGTTAGCCTCTGCTGCCTCCGAGGAAGAAAGGCTGTGGATGGAAATGTGACAACTCATTTTGGATGGGATGAGGTCCTTTTAGTAAGAGGCCACTGCCCTCTATGAACTGTGCCTTCTGACAAGGCCCATTGGTGGTGGAGGGTGGTTGACAAGGGGTCAAACAGGATGGCAGCCCATTCCTCCAGCGAGGGGAGGGGGCCTTGTAAGCCTCTAACAGGGAGGATATGGAGGAAGTTCCAGGACCAGAGACGCTATCTCAGCTGGGGGTTCCCCACTTCCATAAGCTAGTGGACAGTGTGGTTCATCTAGGTGCCCACAGTACTTTTTGGATGCCCCCCGCCCCCGATTTACTCAATGACTTGATTTTTTTGGTTGGGGGCTTGGTGATCAGAGTTCAGAAGAGTTGCATCTCTCAGTCGGCCACATCAAGCAAATCATTGCGATCCTGAGAGACTTCATCCGTTGCCCGGAGCACAGGGTGATGGCATCCACAATATCAAAGCTCAAGGTGGACCTGGACTTTGACAGCTCATCCATCAATCAGATTCACCTGGTACTGTTTGGATTTCAGGATGCTGTAAGTGTCCCATTTGGCCCTAAAGAACATAACAGAAGGTAGGACGCCCCCCAAAGTGGCTCATAGCTGAGACCATAGAGTTCGATTACCATCTTCTCCCATAGTATCCATCTCTTCTCACCTGATTACACCTGAATCCCGAGTGCCAGCAGTTCTCTAAACACTGAATGTGTGTGTACGTGAGACTGAGACGATTGCATTTGGCCACAAAGAGCAGAGTGTAGGATTTGGGGATGAGCAGCATCTGCCAGCTGAGTAGGTGTGTGGTTTAAGCTTATGTGTCTGCACACACAGGTGTGAGCTGCTCCAGGCCCAAGACATGTCTGGCTTAGCTTTGTGTCTCAAGACCCCGCCACAGAGCCTGAGGTTTCACGGGTGCTCCACAAACATATGCTGAACAAACAAAGAGGCCTGTGCAGTAGTTCCAATTGCTGTACCTGCCCTCTCGACCCCAGTGTGACTTGAGGTCAGCTTAGAGGAGGATTCAGTCAGAAGAAACGTAAATCCAGGGCAGCATGGTTAACACTTTTATCTCAGAGTAGAAGCAAATTTGAATTGGTAAGAACTCGTATTTCTGAAAAAATACAGTGGACCAGAAATCTGGATTTTTGTGATTACAGGTAAATAAAATCTTGAGGAACCACTTAATTAGGCCCCACTGGATGTTTGCAATGGACAACATCATCCGACGAGCAGTGCAGACTGCGGTCACCATCCTCATCCCAGGTAAGGGCCCCTCTTTTTGGTCACGGTAAATTAGGCTATGGTAGGTATGGAAAAGGTCAGCCAGGTCCTCTGTGCTCAGCAGTTGTTACTCTCCCTTTCCCATTGGGGCTATATACGTCCTTGGAATTAAGGAAAATATTGTCACAGACCCCTTTGGTGTCAGTATTTTGTGATTTCAAGCCCACCTTCTGGTGCTGTTTACATGTCCCCCACCCCAGCATAAGGAGCATGCCCACAGGCTAACGATACACCCAGTGCACTGAGCCTCAGGGCCTGGACCCTTGTGTGCTCAGGACCACCTCCTAGCTGGCTGATGATTTAAATGGCTGTCTTCTCTCTCATCACATGGTAGCTACACAAATCTCTGGCTTTCATAGGCTCTAGTTTTCAAATGTTAGAGCAGCTTAGCACCCAAGTTGATCTTCCTTCTGTGATGCCTCCTAGGAAGTGGGGCTCGGAGGCACTTCTGTTGACACTGCCGCTTCCTCTCTTTACTCTGCTCCCTCCCTGTCATCCTCTGCCTGCACTCAGCCCGGGCTCCACTTGTGGGAGTGGCTTGTTAAACCCCAGGACTTCATTACTCCCCTCTCCAAGCAGGGAACTGCAGGAAATACACAGGCCTGGGTGGAAGGCTGCTTGTCCCTTTTTACAACTGCTCTTGCCTAACTAACTTAATATCTTGAAGCTTGTTTCCTTATCTATAAAGAGGTGTGGGGACCATCTTTTCAGGTAGAGGTAATAGTCTCCTCTCCCTTTATTAAGGTCAGCAGTCTCCTGGTGGAGCATCATGTTGGCCGGGCTGACCTCCCTGCCTGGTTTGCTGGCCTTGGACATAAGCTACACCAAGCATATGGCCTTGTTGAACTGTGCTCCTTCTCTTCCATGATTTCAGAGCTCCAAGCCCACTTTGAGCCTGGCTCAGAGACAGAAGGCATGGAAAAGGACACGGATGAGATGGAAGAGGTCTATCCCCCCACAGACCAGCCTGCAAGCAAGGCACAGATGGCACGTGGATGGAGCGAGCCAGCTTCAGCAGTTGCCCAGGAGGCCCCACCCCATCAGCACCTGAGCTTTCAGCTGAGCAAACTGAGGCAGGAGACCAGCAGGTAGGTGGGGGTGGGACAGAGTTGTTGAGTGCTTCACCCAGGTCTCAGAAAGTCATCTTCGTCCCCCAAGGAACTGGGCAGGGGGATATTCTCAGCTTCAACTGGGGACCTGGAAGGATGCCTTTCTTTAAAGGCAGAGTGTTCCTGGCTACAATAGGGTGTCCCTATTTCAGAAGAAAAGTTGTATACACCCCTGTATAGGGATCTCTGAAGTTTAACTGTAGACAGATTTTTTGTTTTGAAAAATGTGAAAGTTGACAGTGTCTGTAGCACTTCTTTTAAAATGGTTTTCCAGTAAGGTTAATAATCACCTGATTCATCAAATGTTATACATGGATTCAAAGGTGATTGATTTCCAGGGTCAATGGGCGCTATATCTTCCCCCCAAGAGAATTAGTAATGCGATAGCAGCCAGCCTGACTGGGGACAGCTGACAAGCACATGGCTGCTTCACGCCTACCCTGTGGCACAGAGACGCCTCAGCTGCTGTTAGGCTGAGCAGGGAGGCACCTGCCGCCCTGAGTGAGGGAAGCAGGTCTGTCCCGAGTGCTGGTGAGACCAAGAGCACAAGGCATTTTGGTGCCCTCCTGGGTAAGTATTGGCCGTAGTGTCCCTCCTACCTTCCAAGCAGCATCTTTCCTGCACCACCCCCAGCTGTCAACAGCAGCAAGGCTTCTATCTTGACGTAGTCTCCAGTGAGGAGGGAATAGCTTCACCACGTTTCACAACTTGACATGACTTAGGAAGACAAGCGGGCTGAGTTCTCCTGATCACCATCAGGTTATCTTTTGGTTTATGATACATTTTGATACAGAAGATGCCCACACACTGAGCAGGGCTGGTCTCTGTTTACAAGCGGGGGAAACACAAGGAAGGTGCCCATGTGCAGGCTGAAATCTGTTCCTAGACTGACCTGGGACTGTGCCATTTTTTTAAACTTCTGTTCAACAAATGTTTGAGTTGAGCTGAATGGTGTTAGGCTCTCGAGTGATGTTTTGTTTTGTTCTAACCAGACTTTTGGAACACCTGGTTCAAAAAGAGAGAGAGCACCAGAATCTTCTACGGCACATCCTAGAACAGAAAACTCAAGAGTTATACCACCTTCGGTTACAATTCACCTCCAGTGGTGAGTGATTTTCCACTTGCTGGGACTTGTGTGTGTGAGACCAGTTAAAATCTGGCTAGACTACTAGTCAGCCTTGACACAGCTGAGGTTATTCTCAGCTCAAACCAGTAAGTACTCCAGTGGATTCCAGAATACTCATCAATAATAAAAAGGAACTACCACTACATTCAAAAGCAGATGAATTGCAAAGAAGCCAACATGTTACAATTCCATAAATGTTGAACATTTATACGATACTCTGTTAAAGCAAAACTATAGGGACAGAAAAGAAATCAGAATGGGTCGGGGAGGAGAATAATAGAAGGCCCCAAGAACTTTGGGGCTGATAGAGAAATTTCTCTTGATTGTAGTGGTGGTTCCTTATCTGTGCTTAGTAGTTCTCAGCACTGCACACCTAAAAAGGGTGGTTTACTGACTAAGGTATACCTCAGCCAGCCAGCCTTAAGCAACTGGTGCTGCCTACACAAGGGCTCCAGCTGCCTCTTGGAATGTGGGGTGGATAAGCTGTGAAGCGAAACTCAGTATTGAAACCTATCTCCTCATTTGAATTCCAGTGTACTTCAGGGATATGATTCCTTAGGAAAGCATTTTAAAGATGGGAAAACACATTTAAAGTGGTAGATAATGTATCAAACTCCAAACTAACTAAAATATTTATGTATGATACCTTTAATCTCTGTAAAGTGATGCCAAGGACTATGGACTCTTATGCAGTGTGTAGCTGAGCCAAGCTTAAACCATTTCCTTTCCACAGCACAATTACATTCTGGAATAGTTTATTTCATCCAACTTGCTACTCAAAGACTTTTACTGTTACACATCAGTATACAACATAACACATTTCTAATCATTACAGAGAAGTCAGTGTCCCCTCCTGGGTCTCATGAGCAGCAAACAGATAAAGAGCTTGTCGAGTGGTTGCAACTGCAAGGAGCAGATACGAGAACAATTGAAAAGGTAAGCTGAGAACCAAACCATTCTTAGGCTGTTATTACAAAGCTGCTTAGCTCTTGATGTATGTGATCTTTGTTTCAGATTCTTGAAGAGGGTTACACACTGTCTGATATTCTTAATGACATCACTAAGGAAGACCTAAGGTACCTTAGACTACGGTAAGAATAGCCTCAAAACATTTTGTGTAACAGAAAATGGCTTTTTTGGTGTGGTTAGGCTTTTTACATAAAAGCAGTAGAAAAAAAAGTGCTGGTAGCTTTCCCCCTTTCCCTAGTCAGGAAACAAAAACTACCCAACCGCACTCCAAACAGGAGTTTCCAAGGGTGAAGCTGGGGAAAAGCTGAGAGGGAGCAGAAGCTAAAGGCCCAGTAGGCACAGTAAACAGACTGCCAGGCTGGGAGTGGAATGAGGAAAGACAGGAGTTGACAGCAGGCCACACTCAAACCCTTTCGTTCTCCTCCACTGGTCATCTTTAATAGCCTACTTTGCACAGATGCCCTGGCACTCCTGTACATACCTCTAAGGCCACATCCCACTTGTGCTGGGGTAGAAATTTCACCTCCATATGTGAAGGGAACATATTCCTATTTTAGTTTTTAAGTTAGGGACTGCATTTTTAAAACTAGCCAGCAAAACAAGTCTAGAAGTACATACTATAGCTTTTGCCATAAGGGCTCCTAAAGAAGTATTGTGTGGTACTGCTTTGAAGTCATCTTTCCTTACGACTCACTCTAAAGAAGACTTCTGTTTGTTTCGTAGCGGTGGTCTTCTCTGCAGGCTCTGGACTGCAGTCTCCCAGTACAGAAGACGGGCTCAGGGGGCCCCAGCAACCCAAGATGAGGCTTAATAATCAGCCACGTGGGGGATAGCGGGAGCCCAGAGCTGACATCTTTGTTAAAGCTTCTGTTACATACACACCAATCCTGCTGCAATTCCACAAGGAAAACACCACTGTTCATTGAACAAATTTAAGAACTTGTTCTAAAGAGTTATGGAAAAAATGTTAATATTTCTCAACATGTTTTAAAGGTGAGTGGAACTGTATTTTGAGAACTGTGATTGTAAAACTTGGTCTTGACATCCCAAAGTATTATGGGATTCTTTACCTTCAAACATTTGCTGGAAAGGTGGAACAATAGGTGTTTAACAAAAAGGCTGGGAATCACTGTTTCAATTATACATTCCATACATTAATGGGAATTGCACTTAAAATTAGAAAAAGAAAAGACTATGCCTTGTAGTTAATGTTTGATACGAATGTAAATAGAAAACTGTTAAAATAGCTTCATGTTTATATTGAATGTATAAATGGAGAAAACTAACTTATTTGGCCTTTGAAACGAAGTCGTTATATTTAAACACGGAATTGTCCTTCCACCCCTGCCAAGTTATAATAAATAATTGTGTTTTATTAATGAGACATGATGGTTCAGTGTGAACAGGCTTCAGCACCGATGTGCACACTAACAGGGGTGTGTGTGCACATTAGGGTACACTAGGTAAGCTGTTAATTAAAGATGCTTAGTCCTTGGAAGGAAAAGTTATGACAACCTAGACAGCATATTAAGAAGCAGAGACATTACTTTGCCAACAAAGGTCCAACTAGTCAAGGCTGTGGTTTTTCCAGTAGTCATGTATGGATGTGAAAGTTGGACTGTGAAGAAAGCTGAGTGCCGAAGAATTGATGCTTTTGAACTGTGGTGTTGGAGAAGACTCTTGAGAGTCCCTTGGACTGCAAGGAGATCCAACCAGTCCATTCTAAAGGAGATCAGTCCTGGATGTTCTTTGGAAGGACTGATGCTGAAGCTGAAACTCCAGTACTTTGGCCACCTCATGCGAAGAGTTGACTCACTGGAAAGGACTCTGATGCTGGGAGGGATTAGGGGCAGGAGGAGAAGGGGATGACAGAGGATGAGATGGCTGGATGGCATCACCGACTCAATGGACATGGGTTTGGGTGAACTCCAGGAGTTGGTGATGGACAGGGAGGCCTGGCGTGCTGCAATTCATGGGGTCGCAAAGAGTCAGACACGACTGAGCAACTGAACTGAACTGAGGTAAGCTATTGGGCACTGCGAGGGAGAGGACACTGATCCCCCCACAAGGTGGCGGCAGAGTTGGACAGGCATACAAGGAATTGTTTTTCCTTTTAAAATGAAAGTTGCTCAGTCGTGTCCCAACTCTTTGTGACCCCATGGACTCTCCAGGTGATCTTCCCAACCCAGGGATTGAACCCAGGTCTCCTGCATTGCAGGCAGATTCTTTACCAGCTGAGCCATAAGGGAAGCCCTTAGTAACTAAAGTATGTGTTAAAACTAGTATACAACTAAATCAAATGGAACTATTTTAAAGAAATAATTTGGAGGGTTAAGCAAACTATTACCTATTTTAGACCTATATAACTAAAATAACCTTATGTGTGCAATCACCTCTTTTAATGCAACACTGTACAAACCACATGCAAACACTCTCTCAATCTACACACTTTCTCTCTATGGGCTTTCCTCCTTGACAAAGTTGAGAACACAAAGCATTCCTTACAGTTGTTGCCAAATAACTCAACTGAAGGTGTGTGTATCTCGCCTTAACTGATGGACTTAAACTTGATCCACTGGTTTGCACCCCGGACTTCAAAAGGTGGATCGTTGCAGTAAATGTGATAGCCGAGTTCTTCCAAAGGTGGTTCAGGATCAGCAGTAGCAAACTGAGCAGCATCCTCAATTTCTTTTCTCACCTCCACATCAATTTCCTAAAAATTAGATTACAGTTCAAGAGATTTTTTAGAAGATACACCTCTTAGGTACCAAGTAGTTCAACTCTTCTACTAGTACTAGAAGTATACTTAAGGGGCTATTATGGTAAAAGTAACAATGACCTAGAAAGAAATATTCTTAAGTAGAGACAGAAACATACACCCTGGTGAGGGAACATTTAAAAACCTTAAGTGTGTTTACAAGAAAGAACAACTGTGCTATTGGAGTTTAAAAGCTTCATCAATATGAGTGATGAATGCCCTATGAGAATACAGTGTGTACTTTCCTTACCTAGTTCACCTAAGAGTGGCAGCATTTTTGTGTAGAGAAAAACTGCTCAAAATTTGAGAAAGGCAACTGTGAAAACCCAGAGTAAGTGTACCTTTAATTCTTCAACACTGGCGAGATTGCTGTTTACCATCCTGTCCTTGAGGAGCATGATAGGGTCACTCTTACTTCTAACTTCCTGAATCTCTTCTCGGGTACGGTAACTGGGGAGGGAACCAGAGTGACAAGTAAGAACAGTTCCAGTAGAGCAGACAGTCTGTGAAACACAGCAGCATATCAAGACTTACATCTCCGTAGGAAGGGCAGAATTATACTTCAAAATACAAGAACGCATCCTAACATTCTATAAGAGCTGCTCTGTCTAAACTCTCTAGTGGCAATTCGCTGGGCTTCTCTGGCATTCTGACAACAGGAGCCCAGTTGCTATCTGCTTCTTTAATCTAGATGTAGGGCATGAAGGGTAGTGATGGGGGCTCTTTAAGTGGGTGAAGACGGGAGATGGTTTTCTGGGGTGATAGCTGTAACCTTGGAGGCAGGAGAATGGTAACCAGGAAAAAACTGTGCCCTTCCTTTCTCCTTTAAGACCCCAGAGCAGCATGGCTGGCAAAAAGCTGGAGAGGAGGTTTTCCAATTCTTGAATGTATAGTTGATCCTTGTCCTACATTATCTGAAATAATACTAAAAGCAAAGGCTCGGTGTCGTGCGCGTGAGCCCCGTAGGGCCGGGGAGGCACCAGCTGCCGCGCAGGGAGGAGGCCGAGGCCCCTCTGCGCCTGTGTCTGGCAGAGCCGGTGTGTGACGAAGAGAGAATCCTTCCCAGCCGCCGGGATAATCAAGAGTTTTGGCCGGACCTTCGAGCACACACCGAGATAGTGAGGAGCCAGACGAAAAGCACAGACTATGGCGCTAAAACGGATTAATAAGGAACTTAGTGATTTGGCCCATGACCCTCCAGCACAATGTTCTGCAGGTCCAGTTGGGGATGATATGTTTCATTGGCAAGCCACAATTATGGGACCTAATGACAGCCCATATCAAGGCGGTGTATTCTTTTTGACAATTCATTTTCCTACAGACGACCCCTTCAAACCACCTAAGGTTGCATTTACAACAAGAATTTATCATCCAAATCTTAACAGTAATGGCAGCATTTGTCTCGATATTATAAGATCACAGTGGTCTCCTGCTTTAACTATTTCTAAAGTTCTTTTATCCATTTGTTCACTGCTATGTGATCCAAACCCAGATGACCCCCTAGTGCCAGAGATTGCACGGATCTATAAAACAGACAGAGATAAGTACAACAGAATATCTCGGGAATGGGCTCAGAAGTATGCCATGTGATGCTACCTTAAAGTCAGAATAACCTGCATTATAGCTGGAATAAACTTTAAATTACTGTTCCTTTTTTGATTTTCTTATCCAGCTGCTCCCCTATCAGACCTCATCTTTTTTAATTTTATTTTTTGTTTACCTCCCTCCATTCATTCACATGCTCATCTGAGAAGACTTAAGTTCTTCCAGCTTTGGACAATAACTGCTTTTAGAAACTGTAAAGTAGTTACAAGAGAACAGTTGCCCAAGATTCAGAATTAAAAAGGAAAAAAAAAATAAAAGCAAAGGCTCTATCATTTTTTTTAAACAGCAGAATTACACAAAGTGCTTTTTCCCCTCAAAGTAGTTCTTTATAACATTTTCCCTTAGACCTTTAGCCTACACTCTTAAAGACTTCTTATGGCTTACTTTTTAACTAAATCTACTCTTTAATTATGCCACACTCCAGGACTACAGCATTTCATGCTGGAGTTAGAGGACTTGTCACTTTTTTTTTTTTTGACTCATCTATTTCAACACATGGAATATCCCTTCTGCTACTTGGTCTTGCACCATACCAGCCAGAAGAACATTTTCAAATGGAAGAATATGCCCTGGGAGCATCTGAGGTAATGCCTACAAAAGGTAAATGCTCCCAAGTATACTACTGTTACCATCAGACCTGCTTTAGGTAATAATTCCTCACAATTCCTTCCTATATTGGTTTTTTATTGGTACTCATGTTAACATGTACACAATACATAGTGTAGAAGTTTCCAGAATGCTTTCTAGATTGGAACCAACTTATTATAAAGCACTGTTTTCAGGCTCAGACTAAACTACTAAATCAATGCATGAAGCCAACTGGTATCTGGATTCAAAAGTAAATTTTGAAATGCTTTTGCTTTTTCATGTAAGTAGTACCACTCTAAGCCCATCTACTTTGGACACCACACTCAAGTTTTTCCTTTACCCTACCTCACTCCAGGATCACTCATGCTGTGTCCATGGTAACGGTAAGTCTGCAGCTCCATCAGTATAGGCCCCTAAAACAGAACCCAGTGGAGGTTAGGTGAGATGATGGGCATAGCCTCAACTATACACCCCATCAACTACTCTGATCAGATCTGAGTTGTCAAGTATTTCTTCTTAGTTGACTGATTCAGTTATCTCTCATTTCTAATGCCTATTTACAGCATCTTTCATCCTCCCTATTTTTAAGAGGAACTTATTATCTTAGGGGTCTGCTTTCTGGGTTGTGGAACAGTGATTTAGGGAGAAGAACATCCTTCCACCAATTCAAATAGCAGGTAAGCCTCTTTTTAGGCCAATCTCACTGTTCCCTTCTCCTTCCACTACTGTAACTGGAAAGGTCAAGACCCTTAGGACTAAAACAATAAGACTACATAATTTAAACATATTAATTTATAGAAAACAAACTTACACTGAATGCCTATTATGTAAGCACAGTTCTGTGCTGGGCACTGTGGGAGTCCCTAATCTCTTCACTCAAGGGACTTATGGGTGGGTGTGGAGGCACATAATGAACCAAAAAATAGATTGTCACAACAAAGACAGAGGCAGAATGCTGAGGGAACACTGGAAGAAAAGATTGACCCCAAATGGGGGAAACATGGAATGTTTCCTAGGATGTGAGCTACCAAGACCACGTTATTTATAAAGGGATCCGACTGACTCAAGTGGATCCTGCTTCTGTCTTATACACCTCAATTAGCAGCTACCTCTAAAGTGCCACAATGGACGCTTCTTTCAACTTTAAGACAGATAAATGCCATCAGAAATCTCTAGCTTAGAGGCCAATGGCACCCCACTCCAGTACTCTTGCCTGGAAAATCCCATGGATGGAGGAGCCTGGTAGGCTGCAGTCCATGGGGTAGCTAAGAGTCAGACACAACTAAGCGACTTCACTTTCACGCATTGGAGAAGGAAATGGCAACCCACTCCAGTGTTCTTGCCTGGAGAATCCCAGGGACGGGAGCCTGGAGGGCTGCCGTCTATGGGGTCGCACAGAGTCGGACACGACTGAAGTAACTTAGCAGTAGCAGCAGCTTAGAGGCCAAAAAAATCTTACCTTTCCAGATCTACAATAGGCAGCTGCAAATTTTGTGGCCTCCCGGACACACAGGATATCCATTCCATCTACCTATCAATAAGTAGGAAAGATTTAAACACAACATTGTAAATCAACTATACTTCATAAAAGTTCAAAGATAAATAAGGGCAGAGCTTAACTCCAACTGACTAAAATAGTTTTCTTTTCCTATGACCTGTTCATCCACTAAGAAAACAGAACCCTTCTTTTGATGTGAGGCATCAGGCCAAGAGTGCTGCCCCAGGTATATCACAGGCATCCTTACCCTCAGCCCAGGAATAAAATCGCCTCTCTTGTAGTAATCAGTGCTCGCTGCTGCTCTTTCCACAGATGTTCCCATCCCATAGCGGTTATTCTCACAGATGAAAATGCAAGGCAATTTCCACAAAGCTGCCATATTGTAAGCTTCGAATATCTGACCCTGGAAGTACAAATAAAAAGTTCAAGTGGTTTCACTGTGCTTTTTTTTTCTCAACTTCATCATCCCCAAAAGCCACTGCTCTACCCAGCAAGAAAAAGCTCTCATAAAGATGAAATGCCTCACCTACAACCCAGATGCTGAGGCAAAGAAGTGTGTGTGTGAGGGGGGTGGTGCAGCAAACTCATTCTTTTTTGCACCTAAGGAAGTGACAAACCAAATACTTCTACTTGCTTCTGGGGCTGAGACAGTAGTATAGAGTACACTGGGAAAAGACCAACATATAGAAATGGACTGCAGCTACCTAGTTTTGAGGGTGTTTTTAATGCTCAATTATAAACCCTATGAGACCCTCTGGATAGCCAGTGTCTGAGAATCAGCATCCACAGCAAGGCCTCACAGAGTGTCGGCCACAGACTGGTGATTACTCAGACCACGACAGAAGAGTAGGAAGAGTCAGGGCTCAAAAACTATGAGAGGAGTCTGAAAATGCCTTGGCATTCAAGAGAATGAGTCTGCACATCACAGTACTGGTTTAGGAGTTGGTTTGCAAAGGGTTACAATGTAAACCAGTCCTTCACCACAGAGTCTGTGGAGCACTGACATAGAACAAAGGTGAGCATCCTCTTAGGCGTACACTCATACAAATCACTTGTGAAACAATGCCAAGAGATGTAAATCTCTAATGTGGCCACAAAACCAAATTTTAGCCTGCCATACAAATGGCCATTTCAACTAGTAATCGATACAATGCTTCGCCACTATGAATATTCAACACTTTGAACACTACTGCAAAGTTAAGAGGCACTTACTCACCTGATTAGCAGCGCCATCGCCATACAAAGTCAAACAGACTTCATCTTTTCCGTTATACTTACAGGCCAGAGCAATCCCAGCTCCCAGGGGCACCTAATATTGAGGACAAGCAAGAAAGGAACCACAGAAATCCATGAGGGAAGAAATTAATGCTACGAACGTTAGCTCCTGACCAGAAAATGAGATAGAAATGACACGGTCCCTACAAACTCTTCCCCACCCAACCCTATCTCTGCTTACCCCACCCCTAAAATTGTAAACTGGCAAAGTAACACAAGTAACTGCTATTGTATTATTGTACTCTATTTCAACCCTTAAGCAATAACATTTCTGCATTCAAAGTTTCAACTATCAATCCTAAAAGCACCCCCCAGCAAACCAAGGGTTAAAAAAAAAATACCTCAAACAACAAAACCCCAGATGCTAAGACCTTAATATATTAGAAAGTAAACTTAACAAATCTAGATATGATTTTATACCTCTACTTGTTCATTATTTACTAACTGATGAGAATGAGGAGGATGGCACAACCACAGAAGCTGGCTTCAGATTCAAACTAGGCCCTTAAGATCCTCACCTCTTGCCTCTCCTGGTCTGGTACCAGCGCCAGCACTATCTACAGCAGGGAGAGGGCTGTGGCGAAGAGGATGTGACCAAGCAATTAAGGTACTTAAATATCAAAAGACAAAGGTATAGCTCTATTGCTAGAGGCTCTTGCTTACTTGTAAAACATAGCAAATACCTAAAAAGGAAAATCTTTAAATCATTGTCCAACTCTATTAAATGGTCAAATAATACAGTATGAAAGCAACAGGTCATTTAAAACACATCATGCCCCCCAAGTACTTCAGAGAGATCTCCTCCAAGGAACAAAATATTGCAAAGATGTGGGCCAGGGCCCAACCCAGGAAATGATGCAATCCCAGTCCTCAGCTACCTGAGCTCCCACGATGCCATTGCCTCCGTAGAAGTTCTTGGCATACATATGCATTGATCCTCCTTTTCCTTTAGCACAACCACCTCTTCGTCCTATACATGGCAGCACACAAATGTGACATATCAAACACCAAACATATAAACAAAACCACACTGCGGCTATTTGCACTGGCTCGACCATTAGATCTCAAGAGACCAACTCAACTATATAACCACGTGTCCCTGAAAGTACATATATAGTCCTCCTGGTCTCCTGGCCCTTTTATAATAAAGGTTAGACCAGTCCCATAAACCTTTCCAGCTCTCAAATCACCAAGTTTTCTTTAGATGTTAGCGTGGTACTCTAGACTTTTTTTGGCCCATCTTCCAATTTCTCCTACACTGGTGTACAAGTCAAGGGGCACAAAGGGACTATTAAGAAGCTGCATACAATTTCATTTCTACACAATGAAATACTTATATTCAATTTACTTTCTCTGGCTGCTAGATTTCTGTTGGCATGCTTGAGTGATAAACACTACTCTGATTTTATGGAGCTGACCTTTTTACTCAAGAGGTCAGATAACCTCAAAAATGGTCACTTTACTTGAAAGCACGATGGAGGTACCAGAGCACCCAAAGGGAGAGGTTTTTTTTTTCTTGGTTTCTCAGCTTTTTTTAAAAAAAAAAACATCAAAAAGGTTTTAATTTTAAAAAGTTTTAATGTTAACTTATAAACAGCATCTTTATTGGAGATTTGAAAACTTAATTCACTCAATTCCCTGTTTTTTTGTAAATTAATAGCAAACCTGTAAGCTCTGCAAGAATCTCCCGGACAGAGAGTCCACGAGTAAAGGTAAAGCCATGAGCCCGGTACGCTGTGATCAGATGGTCTGTGGGGTTGATGCCGGCCTCCAGGCCTACACAACAAGCTTCCTGCATTCAAGGAAGAAGCATCAGTGAGGCAATACAGTACACATTTCTAGTTCACAGGCTTCCTTGACTATTATGAAACATTTGGCCTAGGATGCATTCATAACCACGACAAGTAGCTCCTTTTACATCAGAAAAGAGCACAGGGTAAAGACCAAGCCACATTCATAAACTGTGGCAATCCACAGATATGCTGTTTCTTTTAAGCCTGTATGGCGACTTGAGAAAATCCTACATCAGATGTCTACATCAAAATATTGGGGGAATTTCACTTGAAAATGGAGACTTCTGTCATCTTTCAAAGACAAATAACAGAAAGCATTAGCCCCGTATTTCCACATGGCATCAACTGGCTGGTATTGTTATGACTTATCCTGCAGGTGGGACCTATCTGTTCCAGTTCACCACCAATTCCTGTCACCGTTCTCAATTCTTCATATAACTGGCAGCCTTCACTCATTTATTCTACCTAATTGGTCCCTGGTAGGAATTTGGTTTTGTAAACCTTGTCCTAAACCCACAAAACAAAGCAAAAAAAAACCCTTTTCTCCAAAAGTATATCCAGTGCAGGTGATTGTAATACCATAGTGGAATAGGAAATCAGCAGTGTGATACATGACTAAATTCTTTAGCATATGCATCCTAGCAGGTCTCTGCATTTTCATTTTTATTCTAAAATACCAGCCTCAAATCCTTCAGACAAATAAGGTAGGGTAACAGCCAAAAAAACACACACTATACTTAAATTCCAAAGTAACATAGCTTTCTTACAAAACTACCACTCACCTGACCATCACACAAGTGACAGAAACCACGAATAATTTTCTGTTTATACAGCTGATCTGCTTTTAACTCCATTCGGCGAACGGTCTGCATCATCCTGTAGTATTTGAGCCCATCCTCCCTGGTAAGCACTGTAGTCACAGGAGGGCCCTCTTCCAGCCGGTGAAGATCACATTTCTGAAATGAAATCAGACAATTATCCCTCAGTCACTAGTGTGAACACTGCTAACCCATTCTAAGATGTAACTCAAAATAGTTAAATATTTACAATCTTTACTGTTTAACCAACACCAGCAGACAAGCATATCAGAAATGCTGTACATTGCTTCTGATTCCTTCTTAAAACTCACTGTGCAATGAAATGGGGTTTTGGAAGGAGGAAATCTTTCTAAGATGACTTTCATTGAAAACCTCTAGGTCAACTGAGTTATAGGTTCAAAGACAAACTTTCAAAGAATCACTCTAAGAATCTTATTCAAACTTTTTACCAAATTACATTTTAAATCTTAGAGTAGGTCTTTTTTTTAGCTTGCGCTCTTGCTCCAAACTACCAATAAGCTGCTACATAAAAGGAGTAAATTCTAATTTTTGCTGAACTCCTCTGCATCTTTGATTCTAGAACACTTGGAATAAGATGGTGAAAAAGCATGATTATCAAAATGCCCTATCACAAAGGTGAAACTACACATCAACATCCACCTGTGGAAAAAATTTCAACAGAAAGCAAAACACCTCTTACCTTAATTTCAAAAGTAGCATCATTTGCAAAATGACGGGATGCCACCAGCACTCTGCTTGCCTTGAAAGATCAAAATACACAAGTATATCAGTACTTGTTACTGTTTTTTTTTTGAGTTATTATTCTTACTAATTGGTTATCAGGATGGAGTCCTAGAACTCAAGAGTCCTACACATTCATGGGCTTTATCTTCCACTCTGGTCACTGTGTTGGGATCCTTTCTTTCAAACTGCTTTGGCCAATGAAACACGCTTGTGCCCACATCTGGAGGCAAACAGCAGAAAGAGAAAGGGAGCAAACCCAAGCCCATCTAGTTTGCCACTTTGTTTTCAAAGAAATTAGTGAGAATATAATGAGGCTAATGGCGAACTTGAAGAGACTAGATGATCTGTGGGATGTGTTTACTTATGCTATTCTTAGTCATAACTAGATATATTGGGCAAGCTAAAGCTTTACTTTCAGAATTTTTCTTCAGATAAACCTATGTTTCAGTTCCTATCTCAGGAAAATCACTTCTCTAAAAGAGTACTATAAGAAAAATATTTTAATCTACTCAAAGCATTAGATAAACACCTTAGTGACAAAAGTGAAAATTGCTCAGTCGTATTGGACTCTTTGCAACCCCTTGGACTGTAGCCTGCCAGGCTCCTCTGTCCATGGAATTCTCCAGGCCAGAATACTGGAGTGGGTAGCTGTTCCCTTCTCCAGGGGATCTACCCAACCCAGGGATCAAACCCAGGCAGATTCTTTACTGACTGAGTGACCACGGAAGCCCTTTTAGCAAGAAAGGTACAAGAGAAAAGTAAAGATACTCAGCATTTTCTGACTTAAGTAGACAAAAGATCTGAGGGATATTTTGATTTGAACAGAGGCTCCTCCTGAAGCACCAGAAAGAAGATGTTCTCTAAACAGTAACCCCACCACCCTTTTAAATAATAAATAATCCTTGTTTATTACTGGGGAAAAAACAGATTAGCCACCTGTTTTTTCAGTGAGTGAAATTCTGTCAAAAAGGCCTTGTTCTGAGGTTGATCTCTTGTTAGATCAAGCAATGTGACCTATGTACAACTTGGACCACTGCTTGGGCTCAAAACAGGTCTCGGAGCTGCTGTCACTGACTCATGTCATTTGGGATGCACATTAGTGACATCTGTGTTTTAACCTCAATTCCCACTGCTACATGGGTCTGAGGTTTAGAAGGGCATCTGAGTTGAGGGGTGGGACCTGCAATGAGTTTTCACTGAAGCTTTCTCTTTGTACTGATGAATCCCATGCTACCTGAGTCCCTTGGACTGCAAGGAGATCCATCCAACCAGTCCATCCTAAAGGAAATCAGTCCTGACTATTCATTGGAAGGACTGATGCTGAAGCTGAAACTCCAATCCTTTGGCCACCTGATGCGAAGAACTGACACACTGGAAAAGACCCTGATGCTGGGAAAGAGTGAAGGCGGGAGAAGGGGACAAGAGAGGATGAAATGGTTGGATGGCATCACCAACTCAATGGGCATGAATCTGAGTAAACTCCAGGAATTGGTGATGGACAGGGAAGCCTGGTGTGCTGCAGTTCATGGGATTGCAAAGAGTCAGACACGACTGAGCGACTGAACTGAACTGAGTTGCCCAAAGCCATAGAGCACCTAAATTTTGGGGCTGGGGTACAAACCTAGCAAATCTGGCTCAAAGGTCTGTTACCTCACCCCCGTGAGCTGCCTCCTCAAACCCACAATACCACAAGAGAAGTCCCAGTGGTCCCTTCTTGATGTTCAAGGGGCTGTCAATGCTTGAGGGCAGGGGCAAGCTGGGAGAAATGTTTCCTTTTCATTCTTTCGCTCTGCTCACAGCAAAAGTACTCTATGTGATGGCTACGGTCCAGGTTAGATCACAAACATTTAATCAGTTAGTACTGTTTTAGCCACATTCTGCCACATCACATATATGTAAACAAACACTTATCATGCAGAATTGAAGCACATCCTTCAGATCCCACAAAAGCACTTTTGATATGTTCACACACTGGACTTGATCTTGGTGAGAAGGGATAAAGCTGATCTGCTAAGTGTACAAGCCAGAAAGCAGAAAGCTATTACCTACTTATCTCTACACCCATCAGTATACCACAATCCAATAAAGTCAACAAAGACAATGATATTGCTAGAAGAAGAGAAAATGCTAGAAATAAGTGCTTCAGACAAGTCGGGGGTAAAGACAGTTAATTAAAATACCCGAGAATAAGTGGGAAAAAAATTGAGAAACTTGGGGGGGCACTCTCTGTCCCCTTCTGATGTCTATGTCAGAAGCTTTCTCTCCTTTTTCACTTACAAATTTCTGCCACACAAAAGCTCTGAATAATGAAGCCTGCTCCCTAATCCCGAAGATAAATCTTCTTTGGAGATCACTAATCTGACACACTGTTCACCATAAGCTATCAACCTGAGGGCTTGTCTGGGATCTTCAAGACAAACTTCCAGCTTTTCAACCTCCTCATCAGTGAAAGGCTTCACATGGTGGATTCCTCTGCTTCAAGGAAAGAACTTTGTTCAACTCTGTGAATACCTTCACCAACAACAATCATATGTGATGCCTCTTCTTGATCAGATGACATCTAACAATCCTAAGATGGACTGGTATAACACATTATACCTTAACTATGGACATAATGTGACTTTTAATTTTTATTATGTTTTAACTTGGTTTAATGACTATTTTGCCTTACATCTGTAACTGTATAATGGGGTTTATTTCTAGCTGTCTGAAAGCTTTTAGGTTACAAATGATTGTTCATGCCCCTACAATTTCTACAGCCTCCTCCAACTATTACTTGGGGCCCCTGGATCAGAAACCCTCAATATGAGCATTAGGAGAATATGTTGCCTCAACAATTTAGGGTCTGTCTGCCTCCCTTACAAGCTCGAAGAAGTTATGAAATGAGAATGCCACTCCTTTCCCTTGGCAACATAATTCTCCTAAAAGAAAAAGGGGAGGAATGAGAGCTAATTCTTAGGTAGGTTGATAAGGAGTCTGGGGCCCTCAAGGAGGAAGGGATCCAGGGCTTTCAAGGAGGAGAAAAGAACAAACCATTTTTTCTACATTGCTTTGTCTTAGTCACATAAGAGACTTCCCTGGTGGCTCAGACGGTAAAGTGTCTGCCTACAACGTGGGAGACCCAGGTTCGATCCCTGGGTGGGGAAGATCCCCTGGAGAAGGCAATGGCACCCCACTCTAGTACTCTTGCCTGGAGAATCCCATGGACATAGGAGCCTGGTGGGCTACAGTCCACGGAGTCGCAGAATTGGACATGACTGAGCCACTTCACTTACTTACTTAGTCACATAAGACAGTTTTTCTTAAACTCTGAGTTGTTACGACAACAACCTTGAAGACTAACTTTCTTTCAGCCCAGAGCTAATAATTACACAACAAAACAACACATCTTGCTCAAGGGACATGAAGGGGCATGAACAATCATTTGTAACCTAAAAGCTTTCAGACAGCTAGAAATAAACCCCATTATACAGTTACAGATGTAAGGCAAAATAGTCATTAAACCAAGTTAAAACATAATAAAAATTAATCATTGTACTAATGATTATATAACAACAGTGTATCTTGCTCAAGAACATATTTCTCCTTGTAATAGGAATTTTCTACCAATCTTATGTGGGAGTGGGTCTGGTGAAAGTATATAAGGCCTTGCAAAGACTATCAAGAAGGGGCACTCTCTATCCCCCCTTCTGATGTCTATGTGTCTCTGTCAGAAACTTTCTCTGTCCTTTTTCAATGTAATAAAACTTCTGCCACACACACACACACACACAAATTGAGAAACTTGGGAATTTTCTCAAACTCTTCCAAAAGACTGAAGAGGAGGGAACACCTCCAAGCACATTCTAGGAAGCCACCATCACCCTGATACCAAAACCATACAAAGATATCATCAAAAAAGAAAATTACAGGCCAGTATCACTGATGAATATAGACACAAAGATTCTCAACTTATTAGCAAACCAAATCCAACAACACATAAAAAAAAGCATACACCACCACCAAGTGGTGAACTCCAGGTTCAACATATGCAATCAACGTAATGTACCACATTAATAAAAGCCAGACACCACATGATCATCTCAATAGATGCAGAAAAAGCGCCCAACAGAATTCAAGCCCCCCCCAGAGCCTCTTATACAGAGTGAAGTAATAAGTCAGAAAGCAAAAACAAGTATTGTATATTACTCCATATACATGAAATCTAGAAAAATTGTACTAACAAAGCCTGTAGGGAATGGACTTGTGGGCACAGCGGGGGAAGGTGAAGGTGGGACAAATTTAAGAAAGGAGCTCTGAAGTATACACAATCATCTGTAAAATAGAGGGAAATTGTAAGTAACATGGGGAGCCCAGCCTGACACTCTATGATGACCTAAAGGGGTGGGATGCGAGGAGGGGAGGGAGGGAAGGGAGATATATATGACTGATTCACGCTGTTGTACAGCAGAAACCAACATACTATAAAGCAATTTTCCACCAATTAAACAATTTTTTTAAAACTCAACATCCATTCAGGATAAAAACTCTTATTAAAGTGGGTATACAGGGAACATATTTCAAAATAGTAAAAGCTATTTATTAATAGCAAATATTAATACTGAATGGTGAAAAGTTGAAAGCCTTCCTGCTAAAATCTGGAACGAGACAAGGATGGTCACTCCCACCACTTCTCTTCAATGTAGTATTGGAAGTTCTAGGCACAGCAATCAAACAAGAGCAAGAAATAAAGGTATCCAAATTGAAAGGGAAGAGATAAAACGCTCATTATATGCAAATAACATGCTACTATATATAGAAAACCCCAAAGACTCCACACAAAAACTAATAAATGATAAAACATGCAGAAATCTGTTCCATTTCTTTACAGTAAAAATGAAATATCAGAAAGAGAATGTAAAAATTAATAATAACAGTATCTCTTAAAAACTAAAATTCCAAGGAATAAACCTATGAAGACCTACAAGACTTTCTAGAACTAACACCCCCCAAAAAAGATGTCCTTTTTATCATAGGAGACTGGAATGCAAAAGTAGGAAGTCAAGAGATACCTGGTGTTTGGCTTTAGAGCACAAAATGAAGCAGGGCAAAGGCTAATAGAGTTTTGCCAAGAGAATGCACTGGTCATTGCAAACACCCTCTTCCAGCAACACAAGATGACTCTACCCATGGACATCACCAGATGGTCAATACAAAAATCAGATTGATTATATTCTTTGCAGCCAAAGATGGAGACACTCTATACAGGCAGCAAAAACAAGACCAGGAGCTGACTGTGGCTCAGATCATGAACTCCTTATTGCAAAATTCTGACTTAGATTGAAGAAAGTAGGGAAAACAACTAGGCCATTCAGGTATGACCTAAATCAAATCCCTTATAATTATACAATGGAAGTGACAAAAAGATTCAAGGGATTAGATTTGATAGACCGTGTGCCTGAAGAACTATGGATGGAGATTCGTAACACTGTACAGAAGGCAGTGATCAAAACCATACTCAAGAAAAAGAAATGCAAAAAAGCCAAAACAGTTGTCTGAGGAGGGCTTACAAATAGCTGAGAAAAGGACAGAAGCAAAAGGCAAAAGAGAAAAGGAAAGTTATACCCATCTAAATGCAGAGTTCCAAAGAATAGCAAGGAGAGAAAAGAAAGCCTTCTTAAGTGAACAACACATATAAATAGAGGAAAACAGATGGGAAAGATTAGAGATCTCTTCAAGAACATCAGGGATACCAAGGGAACATTTCATGCAAAGAGAGGCACAATAAAGGACAGAAATGGAATAAACCTAACAGAAGCAGAAGATATTAAGAAGAGGTGGCAAGAATACACAGAAGAACTGTACAAAAAAGATCTTCCTGACCCAGATAACTACAATGGGATGATCACTAACCTAACACCAGACATCCTGGAATGCAAAGTCAAGTGGGCCTTAGGAAGCATCACTATGAACAAAACTAGTGAAGATGATAGAATTCCAGTTGAGCTAATCCAAATCCTCAAATATAATGCTGTGAAAATGCTGCACTCAACATGCCAGGAAATTTGGAAAAGTCAGCAGTGGCCACATGTCTGAAAAAGGTCAGATTTCATTCCAATCCCAAAGAAGCTTCAAACTACCTTGCAATAGCACTCATTTCACATGCTAGCAAGGTAATTCTCAAAATCCTTCAGGTTAGGCTTCAATAGTAAGTGAACCAAGAACTTCCAGATGTACAAGCTGGATTCAAAAAAGGCAGAGGAACCAGAGATCAAATTGCCAACATTTGTTGGAACATAGAGAAAGCAAGGAAATTTCAGAAAAACAACTTCTTCTGCTTCATCGACTATGCTAAAGCCTTTGACTGTGTGGATCAAAACAAACTGGAAAATTCTTAAAAGAGATAGGAATACCAGACCACCTTACCTGCCTCCTAAGAACTCTGTATGTCAAGAGGGTCAAGAAGCAACAGTTAGAACTGGACATGGAACAACGAACTGGTTCAAAACTGGGAGTCAAGACTGTTTATTGTTACCCTACTTATTTAACTTAGATGCAAAGTACATCATGCAAAATGCCCAGCTGGATGAATCACAAGGGAGACATATCAACAGCCTCGGATATGCAGATGACACCACCTTAATGGCAGAAAGGGAAAAGGAACTTTAAGCCTCTTGATGAAGGTGAAAGAGGAGAGTGAAAAAGTTGGCTTAAAACTCAAGATTCAAAAAACTTAAGATCATGGCATCTGGTCCCATCACCTCGTGGCAAATAGGGAAACAATGCAAATGGTGACAGACTTTATATTCTCAGGCTCCAAAACCACTGTGGACAGTAACAGCAGTCACGAGATTAAAAGACGCTGCTCCTTGGAAGAAAAGCAATGACAAACCTAGATGGCATATTAAAAAGTAGAGATGTTACTCTGCCAACAAAGGTCCATCTAGTCAAAGCTATGGTTTTCCCAGTAGTCATGTATGGATGTGAGAGTTGGACCATAAAGAAGGCTGAGTGCTGAAGAACTGATGCTTTCAAACTGTGATGCTGGAGAAGACTCCTGAGAGTCCCTTGGACAGCAAGGAGATCAAACCAGTCAATCCTAAAGGAAATCAACCCTGAATATTCACCGGAAGTACCGAAGCTTCCAGCTGAAGCTCCAATACTTCGGTTCCCTGATGAGAAGAGCCGACTCACTGGAAAAGACCCTGATGCTGGGAAAGATCGAGGGCATGAGGAGAAGGGCATGAGAGAGGATAAGATGGTTGCATGTAATCACTGAGTCAACGGACATGAGTCTGAGCAAACTCTAGGAGGTAGTGAAGGACAGGGAAGCCCAGCATGCTGCAGTCCATGGGGTCTCAAAGAGTCAGACACAACTGAGCAACTGAACACCAAACCTGACCAAGGAGGTGAAAGATACACTGACCACTATAAAACACTAATAAAGGGAACCGAAGATAATTCAAAGAAATGAAAGAATATCCCATGCCCCTGAAATGGAGGAATTACTATTACTGAACTGGCCATATGACAAAAAGTAATCTACTGTAATGTGATGTCTATCAAATTACCTATGACATTTTTCACAGAACTAGAACAACGAATCCAAAAATTTATATGGAACCATTAAAGACCCAGTATTACCAAAGCAATCCTGAGCAGGCAGGGGGGAACCAAAGCAGGACATTTAACTCTCCCAGCTATAGTAATCAAAACAGTGTAGTATTGGCACAAAAACAGACATACAAATCAATGGAAGAGAACAGAGAACCCAGAAATAGACCAACACACCTATGGTTGATTCATCTTTGACAAAGGAGGCAAGATTATAAAATGGGACCAAAACAGTCTCTTCAGCAAGTGGTGCTGGAAAAGCTGGACAGCTGCATGCAAATCAATGAAATTAGAACACACCCTCACATCATGCATAAAAATAAAGTCAAAATGTCTTAATGGACTTAAAAATGGGCTTCCTTGGTGGTCCAGTGGTTAAGAATCCACCTGCCATGGCAGGGGACACAGATTCAACCCAGGTCCAGGAAGATTCCACATGCTGTGGGGCAACTAAGCCCGTGCACTGCAACTACTGAGCCTGTGCTCTAGAGGCTGGAAGAGCAAGCACTGAAGCCCACACATCTTGCAGCCTGTGTTCCACAACAAGAGAAGCCACCATGATGAGGAGCATGTGAACTGCAACCAGACTAGCCCCCACTCACAGCAACTAGAGAAAGCCCAGGCATAGTAATGAAGACCCAGCACAGCCAAAACTAAATAAATAAATTAAAAAAGAGAGAGAGACTTAAACATAAGACATGACAACATAAAACTCCAGAAAGAGCATAAGCCAAACATTCTGACATAAATTGTAAAACATTCTAACATAAATCATACCAATGTTTTCTTAGGTCTCTCTCCCAAGGCAACAGAAACAAAAACAAACAAATGGGACATATTTAAACTTAACAAGCTTTTACACAGCAAAGGAGACCATAAAAAAGACCTAAGGGATGGGAGAAAGTATTTGCAAATGATGTGAGCAACAAGGGCTTCATTTCCAACAGATACAAGCAGCTCATACAACAACCAAAAAACCACCCAATCGAAAAGTAGGCAAAAGACCTTAACAGACATTTCTCCAAGGAAGACATACAGATAGCCAGTAGGCACATGAAAGGATGCTCAAAATCACTCATTATTAGACATGCAAATCAAAACAACAAGGTACAATGAAGTACCACCTCACATGGGTCAGAAGAGCCATCACTAAAAAATCTACAAACGCCGGGGAGGGTGTAGAGACAAGAGAACTCCTCTACACAGTTGATGGGAATGTGAGCTGATGCAGCCACTCTGGAAAACATGGAAGTTCCTCTGAAAAGTAAAAATAGAACTATATGATCTAGCCTCCTGGTGGCTCAGCAGTAAAGAATTCAGCTGCAATGCATGAGACCTGGGTTCGATCCCTGGGTTGGGAAGATCTCCTGGAGAAGGGAACAGCTAACCCACTCCAGTATTCTGGCCTGGAGAATTCCAAGGACTGCATAGTCCATGCGGTTGCAAAGAGTCAGACACAACTGAGCAACTTTCACTTTCATATGATCTAGCAATCCTACTCCTGGGCATATACCTGGAAAAAATTATAATTCAAAAAAGATACATGCACCCCTATATTCATAGCAAGAGCCAAGCCATGGAATCAATTTAAAAGTTCATCGACAGATGAATGGATACAGATGTGGTACATACATAGAGTGGAATACTACTCAGCCATAAAAAAGAACAAAATAATGCCATTCGCAGCAACATGGGTGCAACGAGAGATGTGGGTGAAATGAGAGATTATCAAAGTAAGTGAAGTCAGAAAAAAAAGACAAACACCATATGATTTCATTTATATGTGCAATCTAAAATATGGCACAAATGAACCTATCTACAAAACAGAAATAAACTCACAGAGAACAAACTTGTGATTGCTGGGGGGCAGGGACAGAGATGGACTGGGAAGTCTGAGATTAGTAAATGCAAACTAAGACATTTAGACTGGATAAACAACAAGGTCCTACTTTATAGCACAGGGAACAATACTCAATCTCCTCGGAGAAACCATACTAGAAAAGAATATTTCTAAAGTATGTATATATGTGTATAATTTAGTCAATCTGCTGTACAGCAGAAATTAGCACAACACTGAAATAAGCACTCTGAAAACTCAACCTCATTCAAAGATGAAATCACAGGTACTTAAGTACCTTAAGTAACTTCAGTTACAGTGGACTCCCTGCTTTCATTTTAAAGATTCAACTTTCTGTAGCAGGTGCAAGTATTCAGTTTCTGAAAGTTCTGGTGGATTGGCTGAAAGGAGGCAATGAATTAAATTACTACTTTGTTTATTAAATTACTACTACTTCATACAATGATTTTGTTAAACAGTAAGTTCCTTAAATGTATTTGAGTCACTTATGCTTGAGTAACAAGCTGGCTGTCGTCTGTCTTGAAAGGACTCACGTCCGATGTGCTGACTTAAGTGTTAAACCTAGAATACTGGGAATCTGCCACATTGGTTCACAGAACAAGAAACTTGTCTAGTCCATGACCTAAGAGTTTTAAGCGTTTTTTTTCTTCACCTAACAATGATCTTTGTAGCATTAAAATGAATAGGTTAAAAACAATGTCTGTGATGATTTTAAACCAAACACTCTGAACTCTCTAAGTAGCCTTTGCTAACACATCTGAAACCTGATAGATGAATGAGCACACTGGACCCAAGAGCCCAAAATGCACTGAGCACTCTGGTAACCTTTCATGATTACTACTGTTTATAGAAATGCTGGTTAGCTGACTTGCTTTGTTGCAGGGAGTGGGAGCTACTAAACAAAACTTTAGCTCACCCACAATCCAGGGTTAATTAGAATTCTTAAAATATTCATGTCTAGGCCTTAGTGTACTTAAGGGCACAAGGGCAGGCAGCCAAAAAAAAAAAAAAAAAACATGCAAAATAGCCAAAAAGAAGGGCAGCTCAAAAAAGCATAACTCCTTCACTTGTCTCTCATCCTCAACAAAAAAATTAAAAAATTATTTTTACTTAAATAAAAGAGAAATGCTCTGCACAGTAATCAATTTCTGCCATAATAACCTTTTCTCTCAATTAGAATTTCTGACTAAATAAAGGTATACTCCATTTTTGTTTTATCCAATTAGCAGATCATTGTAAGCCAAATCTGATTTGTTTGATTTGAGCTGTATTATATGATTTTTGAAAAGGCCAAAGTTTTATTGAGGTGAAGATGAAGCGCCATTTGCCTTTCGTGCCAACATATTGCTGAAAAACAAAAACACAATCAGGAGTACTTTGGACAGTTGAGGGAATGAGGCTGATTTTCAACCATGACTTCTCTCTGCTCTTAGGGACACAGAGGTGACAATAATTTGAAAACTCAGGAATTTTCTTTTCCTGTAGAACATCACCGATTCAATCAAAGTTTTACTTTTTTTAATGTAATCCTTTAAATTTAATGTAATACAGGACTGGGTCTGCATTATGTTATATACAAATATACATGTATTACATTACATACCTCTATCATGTTGAAAACATGTTTCTGTTACCTACATTCAACTAAAAATTGGTGCTATGGGCATTAACTAGCCAAGGGCCCAGCACACATGAAGAGCTCAATAAATGTTGGGTATGTCATGTGTACAGGGAGAAATAAACAACAGTGGAACGTGGCTGTCCTTCACCTTACATGCTAATAAGGATTAATCCATTACAAGCTTTGTATTTTCCAGTCAATAGCATTCCTAGAGGGGTACACTTTCTACCTTTTCAAACTCCCTGCCCATATCAAGCAGAGTTGCCACAAAGTCTTGCGCGAGTTACTAGAGCCAGAATTCCAAGTCTTGTCTGAAGTTATACCAAGTAATACTACCCCCAGTGCCTAGAGGTCAAAATGCTCCAAGCTTAGTTAATGCTCCAAGCTTAGTCTAGGCATATCTAAACCCTGGAGCCACAAATAACCTCTAACCCCACCCTCCCAAGCACCACGGCTGTTTCCTTCAGCTACTTTTACCCTAAGAGCAGGTGTGCAAGGGACAGAGCGTCTCCCTCTAGGTTCGGCTTGAGGGCTCCTGAACCGACTGCCAAGAAAAGCTCAAGGTTGAGGAAGACAAAACGGTAGGAGGCGTGTTTCTGGGGACACTAACCCTGAGTGAATCCTCCAGAGACCAGCACTGGTGATAAACAAATGTATACCAAACTGGGCACTCGGTAACAATACGTAACAGACAGCAACTACTATGAAACAAGCGCTATAGGGAAAGGTCTGCATACTTGTCACTCGTTTAAGCCACAGCCGCCCCACGGGGTAAGTACTGTCAACTCCGTTTCAGAGATAAGGAAACTGAGCCACCGACATGTTTCAGGAAGGACAAAACTCTCGCCCAAGGTCACAGGACAAGCAAACGGTGAAACTTCTGACTGAGCGGAGCCACTCAGTCTCCGGATTCCCAGTCAAGCAAAGTTACGAACATTTAAAAGGAGTGGGCCGGTAAGAGGCAGTCAACTGTACACTCAAGGAAGCCCAAGTGCCTCCTTTTCTGACTGTAGTAAACGAACGCGCCCTTCCGGAGCGATTCGATTACTCAGACATCGGCAGCCGCGGCTGGCCGCGACGCGGACATTGTAAACCGCCCCCTCCCCCTGGTCGGCGCCAAAGGCCGAACCATAGCTACTCTCGCGACCAGGAGTACAGCGCAAGACGTAGAAACTGAACAAAGGCCCGCGGCTGCACAAGGCCCGGCCCGCCCGGCCCACTGAGCCCACGCGCCCTGCCCTCTGCCGTCCTCCAGTCTCGCGCCCACCCCGGGTCGTTCACTCCGCCTCACCGGCTTCTGGGCGACGCCCGACAACACGCGAGAGACGGCGGCGAGCATCTTCCTCATGGAGCGCAGGCAGTGGCTGCAGCTGCGAACCTTCAATGAGCCAAGGAGTGCGACCCAGGTGCGTCCAAGTCTCCTTCAGGTGCCCTGAGCTGACGCTTCCGCTTAATGGGTGCGCGACGCGACGGAGACACGTCATGCGCCGCGCCCGGCCGCAAGCCAACCAGGATGGTTCCCAGGGTGTGCCCCGCCCACCCGAGGGAACGACGGCCGGCCATTGGGTGTCGGAGCTAGAGGCCACGGCTGAGCAATACTCGCGTCACCACGCCGCCGACGGATGAGGCGCCATAGACCCCAGGGCGCCTGTGTGGGAAAGTGGGGCCACACTTTGAGGCGGACGAGGGGCGGGGGCTGGAACTAGTTTTCCTACCCAGCTTAAGCCACGCACAATGGTTACTGTGCAAAGCGAATCTTACTGGGCATCCAACCCTGCCCGTGCTGCAACTTAACAGCTTTCGCTCAACACACGGAATGATGGAAGATTAATAGCCTTATTGATCAGTCTCTAAGTCCCCTCCTACTCTTTGCTAACTCAGGACTGCAGCAAGCCAGGCTTGTGTCTTTCAGTATCTCTCCTAGTTAGCTCAGATTCATGTCCACTGAGTTGATGATGCTACCTAACCA
Organism: Oryx dammah; assembly: GCF_014754425.2. NCBI lineage: Eukaryota > Metazoa > Chordata > Mammalia > Artiodactyla > Bovidae > Oryx > Oryx dammah. The sequence continues at coordinate 114,998,467 of NW_024070207.1, forward strand.
TACTTTCCAAGATTAATAGCTGGGTAAGGGCCAAAAGACAAAACACCTACCTTCCTTCCCTGTAGCTCAAATGGTAGAGAATCTGCCTGCGAGGCAGGAGACCAGGGTTCAATCCCTCGGTTGGGAAGCTCCTCTGGAGAAGGGGATGGCAATTCACTCCAGTATTCTTGCCTGGAGAACTCCATGGACAGAGAAGCCTGGAGGGCTAGTCTGTGGGGTCGCAAAGAGTCGGACACGACTGAGTGACTAACACACAAGGGCCAAAAGACAAAACATCTGGTTTCTATAGATGGTTCTGCTGCGAAATTGTCTTTAAGAAATCGTATAATAGTTGTAAAAGGCTTCCGGGTCTGTCTGAGCTAGGGTCTGATAAATTCATATTTTAAAGCAAGACAAGAAAACTTTCAACAATTTTTCTCTCGTGTGTGCACTGTGAATCTGTCCTATGCACTGATCTGACCCAATGGCACACCTGCTCAACGAGAAAGATCAATTCTTCTTCTAGTGCCAGCCATGGAAACTCCTTAAAAGATAACATGAATCTCTCAATCCTGCAAGGGATCACCATGACCCACCACGCACCCTGGGATGTACATACATCTTTGGTGAAATTCACATACAATGCCAGTAGATCATTTCCTTTAAAGATAGGGACTGGTACAGAACAGATGAAGTCACAGGACCTGAGGAGACATGGAGCCACACCTACCAGAAATTCTCACTTTAAATACTTGCTTAAGACCGTACTGATCTCACTAGCTATACTGTTCATATCATGCCTATTTGACGACATGATAGTTTCTTGCATTACCAGATGTGTGACTGAGCCTCTGATAAAAACAACAATAACTAAGTGACTTGAAACCATTCACCCAATAGATAGCTCTCTAAGATCAATGATGGTAATAGGAGAACTCTAGCAATGGGAAGACACCCCACTCTAGTACTCTTGCCTGAAAAATCCCATGGACAGAGGAGCCTGGTAGGCTGCAGTCCATGGGGTCGCTAAGAGTCAGACACGGCTGACTGACTTCACTTTCACTTTTTACTGTCATGCATTGGAGAAGGAAATGGCAACCCACTCCAGTGTTCTTGCATGGAGAATCCCAGGGACGGGGGAGCCTGGTGGGCTGCCGTCTATCGGGTTGCACAGAGTCGGACCCGACTGAAGTGACTTAGCAGCAGCAGCAGCAGCTATGGGAAGAAGAGGGAATCATTTGCTGACTGTAACAGACCAGCAAGACAAGCCATCCAGATGCTGTGGACTACTGTCAGAAGGGCCTAGTCCACAATAGCACATGCAGGGTCCTATCAAAGAAATCCTGGCCTGACCTGGGAATGAGCATTCCTAGTGTTGTGGGTCAAATTAGTCACAAAATGCCTCTCAAACCTTGGTTGAAGTTAAGACGTAAATGGAGGAGTCTGTGAAACAAAGATTGTTGCCCACCATCCAGTCCTACAGGAATCTAGTTGTGAGTTATTGCAGTCACTGACCTAAATTATGCCCTAAAAGGAATTCAGGGTGAAGATCAGAGTGAGGAATTTTGTCCTCGGAAAACTGACAAAACTGGCATGCTGCGATTCATGGGGTCGCAAAGAGTCGGACATGACTGAGCAACTGAATTGAATTGAACTGATGCCAGGTATCATTAGGCGTTTTGGGGTGAAAATTTTATGAACCCAGTTTCCTGCATCTTCCCATACTTGGAAAAGCACTAAAACCATTAACTCAGATATCTGTTCCCGAATGAAGAGCAGTAACCTTCCAGCAAGATGTGTGCTTGACTGTACCCCCTGAATTCTAAAGTCACAGACATACTGGCCTCCCCTCCCCTCACCTCTTCAGAACCGTCCTCAGCGCTCTCTGAGAGGCTGTCTCCCAGGTTATCATCCTCAGGTTGGCTCAAATGAAACTTTTCCATCTCTTTCTGAGGCTGACTATTCATGTTTTGTTGACAGATCCAAAAATCCATTCCCCAGGTAAACAGTGAGAGACCAATGGGAAAAGCCTTTGGCTCTAATTATTGGTTCACAAGTTCATTGACTCTTCACAACAGCATGACACAACTGACGATGAAAGCCCACATGAAGAAACAAAGACAAAAGCAACTTCAGGCCACTCAGAGGAGATCCCAGGTGAAAGGGCCAATTGTGCCCTAGTGGGATTGGACCCGGAATACTGGATTCAGACCCGGACTTCACATTTTAAGGGCAAATTCTCAAGAATGAGTGCCGTCCTGGGAACTATGGTCAGAATGCTAAGGAACTGAAACTGTGACCTGCCAAGAATGATTAAGTGAGTCAGGGAAAAGCCAGACTACCGTGAGGTGGCTTAGGTGACGTTCTGTGAACAATGGACTTCTAGCTTCAGTCACTTCAAGGACATGAGGTGCTCCTGTACCCTGTTCATATCACAGGTCACTCGACGCTTGGCAGAGCTTCTGCTCTATGTCCCCTTGGCACTGGAACTCAGACTGATGGATCAGCCTCTGTCATGAGCTGAGCTGAGCTTATGGTAGAGGGAAAGGGGTCATTTAAATTGGCTCTGGGGACTTCCCTGGTAGTCCAGTAGTTAGGATTCTGTGCTTTCACTGCCCAGGGCCCAGGTTCAATCCATTGTTTGGGAACTTATTAGATCCCACAAGAGGCAGGGCACAGCTGAAACAAACACACACACAAGCTGGCTCTCAGAACTTCGACCAAGAAGTGACACCTGCCACTCCCTCTCAGCTTCCATAGATCAGAGTTAGTTCTCCAACCATGTCTCACTGGCACAAAGCCAAGTATAATCCTTCTGACCAGAGGGAGATTAGGCAACAAGAGCAACACTAAAACCACAGAGGATTAGATACATCTTCACACATTTTCAGGCCTCTCATGTTCCAACAGAAAGAGATATTGTATACATGTCTGAAAACAAAATAACTTCAGTATAACAATGAATTTTCTAACAATGAGAACTTCCCAATCAGATCCTTTCCTGACAGTGTCACCAGAAGTACCCAAAGTTCAGTTCAGTCATTCAGTCATGTCCAGCTCTTTGTAACCCCATAGACTGCAGCACGCCAGGCTTCCCTGTCCATCACCAACTCCCAGAGCTTGCTCAAATTCATGTCCATCGAGTCAGTGATGCAATCCAACCATCTCATCCTCTGTTGTCCCCTTCTCCTTCCACCTTCAATCCTTCTCAGCATCAGGGTCTTTTCCATTGAGTCAGTTCTTCGCATCAGGTGGCCAAACTATTGGAGCTTCAGCATCAGTCCTTCCAATGAATATTCAGGACTGATTTCCTTTAGGATGGACTGGTTGGATCTCCTTGCAGTCCAAGGGACTCTCAAGAGTCTTCTCCAACACCACAATTTAACAGCATCAATTCTTTGTCATAGCTTTGACTAGAGTCATAGCTTTGACTAGATGGACTTTTGTTGGCAAAGTAATATCTCTACTTTTTAATATGCTGTCTAGGTTGGTCATAGCTTTTCTTCCAAGGAGCAAGCGTCTTTTAATTTCATGGCTGCAGTCACCATCTGCAGTGATTTTGGAGCCCCCCAAAATAAAGTCTGTCACTGTTTCAATTATTTCCCCATCTATTTGCCATGAAGTGATAGGACCAGATGCCATGATCTTAGTTTTCTGAATGTTGAGTTTTAAGCCAAATTTTTCACTCTCTTATTTCACTTTCATCAAGAGACTTTTTAGTTCTTCACTTTCTGCCGTAAGGGTGGTGTCATCTGCATATCTGGGGTTATTGATATTTCTCCTGGCAGTCTTTTTTTTCCTGGATTTTGTGATTTTATTTGTTAGCTTTTTAAAATATGTAATCTGTTGTGATTTATGTTATAACTAATTCTGTCCACATAATTTTGTATTCTCTCTCTTTCTCTCTCTCTCTCTTTTTTTTTTTTTTTTTTTGGCCAAGAAAAGAAAGGATTGATTACTTGCAGCAAGTAAGGAGAACACCAGGGATCTCTCCTCAGGCAATGTCTTTCTTAAAGAGCACTCCCCCTCCACGATCGTGTCAACCTCAGGTGCCACCTCTGCCCCCACATGAAGTGCAGGGAAAATGCTGAAATAGTCTCAATGTCCCTCTTCCTCATTAGAATCACATCCTCTGCTTTTTCTCCCCTCTGCCTCCTTCCCGAGAAACCAATGCCAGCTGTGTCCATGGAGTTGCATCTCCCAGGCCACTGCCCATCAGGGTCCCCACCAAATGCCTGTCAACTCTGCTGAGATGCCACTGGTGTGGCCAAGTTGCAGGCCACTGGGGGTGGTGGGCTAGGCAGAATGGGAAAAAATGACCTCCAGAGGTTGGGGACCATGGGGGGAATAGCTGCACACAGAGGGCCTGGGACTGGAACACCCCCCAAAAATCACTGCTGTTGAGCCTGCACCATCATCCCCACATGGACACCTGCAGAAAGTACCTCAGACATGACACAAAACCAGCCCAGCAGACTCCGAGCACAGAAGCCCAGCTTCCTGTAAAACATAAAGTCTTTATGATAAGAACCCACAGCACAAATCATGACAATGGTGCTAACTTCAAAACAGCCCCAGACTTTATGGATAAAAGCAGGAGCTCAAGTAGTCTGTGCCTCTGCTGGATTCGGGGGAAGGCAGGGTGACCCTATGATTTTCTCTGTGGGACAGTGTGGAAACAAAGAAACACCGACCGATGTGGTGAGTTACTCTGAGCTATGACGAGGGACCCCTGCTTCTTCTTGCTCAAGTCACATCAGGATTGGGGCAAATTAGACCCATGTCGCCTTGGCTTTTACTCACAGATTTTGACCTCCATTTATTTGGAGAGGAGGCATATGGGTTATCGGGAAAAGGACATAGGGACCCACTCCAGGATTCTTGCCTGGAGAATCCCATGGACAGAGGAGCCTGGCAGGCTACAGTCCATGGGGGTCACAAGAGTCAGACACGACTTAGCGACTAAACCACCAAACCACCACCATATGGGTTATAGAAGGTTTAAAATTTGAAGCTGAGGTTCTTTTCCTTCTGGGAGCTGTTGGTTCTCTACCCACGGGTCTGATGCCCTAATGAGCTCAGGAGAAGGTGGAGACAGCCTGAACACAGCAGTCAGTGAGGTGCTGAGTGAAGCCGTAATTCACAACATCTGAAGCTGAAGACACTGGCAAGAGCTAGTTTTCTGCGTGTGTAGGGGTGGGTGGGAAGAGAGAGAAGTGGTATTTGGTCTTGAATTCCCAAAGGGGCAGATGACAGGGGGTGAGGGCAGAGAGCTGGGGCCTGTGTCTCTACCCTGCCCTGCAGGAATGTGGAGAGGGCAGGCCTGCACAGATTGGGGGGGGCGGGTCTCAGACAACCACCCACCTGCACCCCCCTCACCTCTCTGTGGGGAACCACAGCTGCTTGGGAGCTAGATGAAGGTAGTATCTCCCAGCAATTTTGATTCCAGCTTGTGCTTCATCCAGCCCAGCATTTCTCAAGATGTACACTGCATAGAAGTCAAACAAGCAGGGTGATAATATACAGCCTTGACATACTCCTTTCATGATTTGGAACCAGTCTGTTGTTTTATGTCCAGTTCTAACTGTCGCTTCCTGACTTGCATACAGGATTTTCAGGAGACAGGTAAGGTGTTCTGGTATTTCCATCTCTTTAAGAATTTTCCACAGTTTGTTGTGATCCACACAAAGGCTTTGGCATAGTCAATAAAGCAGAAGTAGATGGTTTTCTGGAATTTCCTTGCTTTTTTGATGATCCAGCGTGTGTTGGCAATTTGGTCTCTGGTTCCTCAGCCTTTTCTAAATCCAGCTTGAACATCTGGAAGTTATCGGTTCATGTACTGTTGAAGCCTGGCTTGGAGAATTTTGAGCATTACTTTGCTAGCATGTGAGATGAGTGCAATTGTACAGTAGTTTGAACATTCTTTGGCATTGCCTTTCTTTGGGATTGGAATGAAAACTGACCTTTTCCAGTCCTGTGGCCACTGGGGAGTTTTCCAAATTTGCTGGCATATTGAGTGCAGCACTTTCACAGCATCATCTTTTAGGATTTGAAAGAGCTCAACTGGAATTCCATCACCTCCACTAGCTTTGTTCATAATGATGCTTCCTAAGGCCCACTTGACTTCGCATTCCAGGATGTCTGGCTCTAGGTGAGTGATCACACCATCGTGGTTATCTGGGTCATTAAGATCTTTTTTTGTATAGTTCTTCTGTGTATTCTTGCCACTTCTTAATATCTTCTGCTTCATTAGGTCCATACCATTTCTGTCCTTTATTGTGTACATCATTGCATGAAATGTTCCCTTGGTATCTCTAATTTTCTTGAAGAGATCTCTAGTCTTTCCCATTCTATTGTTTTCCTCTCTTTCTTTGCTTTGATCACTGAGGAAGGCTTTCTTATCTCTCCTTGCTATTCTTTAGAACTCTGCATTCAAATGGGTATATCTTTCCTTTTCTCCTTTGCCTTTCACTTCTCTTCTTCTTTTCTCAGCTATTTGTAAGGCCTCCTCAGACAACCATTTTGCCTTTTTGCATTTCTTTTTCTTGGGGATGGTCTTGATCACTGCCTCCTGTACAATGTCACGAACCTCTGTCAATAGTTCTTCAGGCACTCTGTCAGATCTAATCCCTGCAAAGCAGGACCTCAAAGCATGACCAGCTGCCACAAAGGCTAGAAAAAGGACTTGGGCCCTGGCAGTAGACTGGACTCAGAGACCCTGGAGATTCTGTAGACCTCTGTGAGCAGGTTACACTGAGACGAATGCTCCCCAAGGGAGTGAGAGGAAATTGTTAAAAATCAGGGACAGAAATGAGATCCACGCAAGCATGATTTCAGCCCATGCTGCTGCTGATGGAGCGTGAGGCTTGAGGAGGACGAGGTGAAAAGGATTGGAAGTTAAATGTCCCAGGTCATGAGCAGAAGCTGATCGGGACGGTTTGGGCCACGTTGACCTGGAGGTGGCAGTGGGACAGCTCTCTGAAGATGTCCCCTAGGAAGGCGGACTTGTAAGTCTGGAACACATGCCTAGAAATAGAAATCTTGGAGTTATTTGCATAGGGGGTTTCCACTGAAAAAAAAATGCACAACCTAACAGTTGAGAATGATGTTCTATTCCCTGGACTTTCTGAAGACTTAAGCCAAAGAGACGGCCCCTCACATCACTCTGAGGGACTGCTCTGAAGAGGTAAGGGGACAGCCAGGATACATACGAGTTTTTGCAACAACAACAACAAAATCTCGAACATCAAAAGATGACTGTTAATTGAGGAAAAACAGACATCCCAAGTAAATGAATGTCAAATTTTTCTGTGTATGGGAGGAAGCAACAGTGTGGTCTCTTGGATATGCTCCTTAACTCACTAGGGCCAGTACCCTATTTCTCTCCACCTGAATCCCCTCAGTGTGCACAGTCAGGGTGGCTGCCATGGCTGATGGCTTAATGGCTGCAATGTCCTTTGTTTACTGAGAGGACAGGCCACTCTTTTTCCACAAGCTGATACTGACTGCGTATGGGCAAGAGCACTGAGGGACACAGGAACATAAGTAACCTGTTAAATCTTTCATTCATTCCACACCTATTTACTGTGTATCAAGTATGTGTCCAGTGCAGGAGTAAGCACTGGGGATACTGCAACGAGTAGGTCAAACTCAGGTTCTGTTCTCACAGAACTTACAGCGTGATCGGGGTAATCAACAATGCAGATAAATACATATGAGCATATAATACTACCAATAAATGCTGTGAAGACAAATTCTCAGGGTTAAGGGAATAGACCCCTTCGTGGATCACAGCCTTGTCATGGCAAAGGGGCTTGCATAACTCAATGAAGCTACAAGTCATGCCATTCATGGTCACCTAAGACAGAAGGGTCATAATGAATAGTTCTGACAAAACATGGTCCACTTAGGGAGGAAATGGCAAACCACTCCATTGTTCTTGCCTAGAGAACCGCAGGGATGGTATGAAAAGGCAAAAAGATATGACACCAGAAGATGAGCCTCCCAGGTCGACAGGTGTCCAATATGCTACTGGGGAGGAGTGGAGGGCAATTATTAATAGCTCCAGAAAGAATGAAGCAGCTGGTGAAAGGGGAAACAATGCTCAGTTGTGGATGTGTCTGATGATGAAAGTAAAGTCTGATGCTGTAACAACAATATCGCATAGGAACCTGGAATGTTAGGTCCATGAATCAAGGCAATTGGACGTGGTCAAACAGGAGATGACAAGATTGCACATCAACATTTTAGCAATCAGTGAACTGAAATGGACAGGAATGGGCAAATTTAATTCAGATGACCATTATATCTATTACTGTGGGCAATTAGAAGAAATGAAGTAGCCCTCATACTTAACAAAAGAGTCTGAAATGCAGTACGGGAGTGCAACCTCAAAAACAACAGAATGATCTCAGTTCATTTCCAAGCGAAAGCATTAAACATCACTCAAGTCTATGCCTCAATCAGGGGCTTCCCTCGTAGCTCAGTCAGTAAAGTATCTGCCTGCAATGCAGGAAACCTGGGTTTGATCCCTGGGTCAGAAAGATCCCCTGGAGAAGGACATGGCAACCTACTTCAGGATTCTTGCCTGGAGAATCCCATGGGCAGAGGAGCCTGGCAGGCTACAGTCCATGGGGTCGCAAGAGTTGGACATGACTTAGTGACTAAACTACCACGACCACCACGCCTCAATCACTGATACTGAAGAAACTGAAGTTGACCGGTTCTATGAAGAGTGAAAACACCTTCTAGAACTAATACCAAAAAAAAAAAAGTTCTTTTCATTATAGTGGACTGGAATGCAAAAGTAGGAAGTCAAGAGATACCCAGAATAACAGGCAACTTTGCCCTAGAGTACAAAATGAAGGAGGGCAAATGCTAACAGAGTTTTGTTAAGAGAACACACTGGTCATAGCAAACACCCTTTTCCAACAATACAACAGATGACTCTACACATGGACATCACCAGATGGTCAATACTGAAATCAGATAGTGTTTTTGCAGCCAAAGATAGAGAAGTCAGTAAAAACAAGACCTGAGGTTGACAGTGGATCAGATCATGAACTTCTTATTGCAAAATTCAGGCTTAAATTGAAGAAACTAGGAGAAACCAGTAGGCAATTCAGGTATTACCTAGATCTACTCCCTTATGATTCTACAGTGGAGGTGACAAATAGTTTTAAGGGATTAGATCTGGGAGACAGAATGCCTAAACAACTATGGGTAGAGGTTCATAACATTGTACAGGAGGCAGTGATCAAAACCATCCCCAAGAAGAAGAAATGCAAGAAGGCAAAATGATTGTCTGAGGAGGGCTTACAAAAAGCTGAGGAAGGAAAAGAAGCAAAAATCAAAGGAAAAGGGAAAAATATACACAACTGAATGCAGAGTCCAGAGAATATCAAGGAGAGATAAGAAAGACATCTTAACAGTGCAAAGAAGCAGAGGAAAACAATAGAGTGGGCAAGATTAGAGATCTCTTCAAGAAAATTGGAACTATCAAGGGAACATTTCATGCAAGGAAGGGCATGGTAAAGAACAAAACCAGTAAAAACCTAATAGATGCAGAAGAGATCAAGAAGTGGCAAGAATACACAGAACTATACAAAACAGCATATTAAAAAGCAGAGACATTACTTTACCAACAAAGGTCCTTGTACAAAGCTATGGTTTTTCCAGTAGTCATGTATGGATGTGAGAGTTAGACTACAAAGAAAGCTGAGTACCGAAGAATTGATGCTTTTGAACTGCGGCATTGGAGAACACTCTTGAGAGTCCCTTGGACTGCAAGGAGATCCAACCAGTCCATCCTAAAAGGAGATCAGTCCTGGGTGTTCATTGGAAGGACTGATGCTGAAGCTGAAACTCCAATACTTTGGCCACCTGATGTGAAGAACTGACTCATTGGAAGAGACTCTGATGCTGGGCAAGATTGAAGGTGGAAGGAGAAGGGGATGACAGAGGATGAGATGGTTGGATGGCATCATTGACGCGATGGACATGAGTTTGAGTAGGCCTCAGGAGTTGGTAATGGACAGGGAAGCCTGGTGTGCTGCACTTCATGAGATTGCAAAGAGTCAGACATGACTGAGTGACTGAACTGAACTGACACAAGAAAGGTCTTAATAACCTGGATAACCTGGAGTTTGAAGTCAAGGGGGCCTTAGGAAGGATTACTACAAAGAAAGCTAGTGGAGGTGATACAATTCCAGCTGATCTATTTCAAATCCTAAAAGATGATCCTGTTAAAGTGCTGCACTCAATATGTCAGTTGTGTGCTGTGCTAAGTCGCTTCAGTCATGTCCAACTCTGTGCTACCCTATGGACTGCAGCCCGCCAGGCTCCTCTGTCTTTGGGATTCTCCAGGCAAGAATACTGGAGTGGATTGCCATTCCCTTCTCCAGGGGAATCTTCCCAACTTGGATCAAACTGGTGTCTCTTACATCTAACCTGCATTGGCAGGTGGGTTCTTTACCATTAGTGCCACTTGGGAATCCCCTTATGTCAGCACATTTGGAAAACTCGGCAGTGGCCACAGGTCTGGAAAAGGTCAGTTTTCATTCTAATCCCAGAGAAGGGCAATGCAAAGAATATTCAAACTACTGAGAGGGTAAGAGGCAGGACGGAGAAGGCAATGGCACCCCACTCCAGTATCCTGCCTGGGAAATCCCATGGGCGGAGGAGCCTGGTAGGCTGCAGTCCATGGGGTCGCTAAGAGTTGGACTTGACTGAGCGACTTGACTTTCACTTTTCACTTTCCTGCATTGGAGAAGGAAATGGCAACCCACTCCATTGTTCTTGCCTGGAGAATCCCAGGGACAGGGGAGCCTGGTGGGCTACCGTCTATGAGGTCGCACAGAGTAGGACTCAACTGAAGTGACTTAGCAGCAGCAAGAGGCAGGAAGGCCAGGGGTCGCCAAACAGAGGAAATAGGTTGCAAGTGTCAGGCATTTTTTATCTCTCCCTTAAGTGGCAGGAGGAAACAAACTACAGGTGTCAATTTTTTTTTCCTTCTCCATGCAAAATTAAAAGAAGGTTTCTCCATGGAAATGTTTTTCTTAAGCTATGTTAATGAAACTATGTATTTCCTTTGGAATTTGCCCTTCTTCAAAATAGTTCCACCTAAGGCTAACTTTTTTCTTTTCTCAAACCTTGGGCTGATAATAGCTCAACAAACCAGTGTTCATATCAATTGTTTTATGTCTGGGGGATGACGCACCTTGTGCCATCCTATCTCAAAAATGCATATTATGGGAGAGGGGCCTGGTGAAACTCAGTCAGCCTTGAAGTGTCTCTCTTATTTGATTAATAGCTTTCAAACCGACAAAAAACAGCTTGTTAAAGCCTAGCAGGGGGCACTCTCTGCCCCCCCTTCTGATGTCCATGTCAGAAGCTTTCTCTGTCCCTTCTTATACTTTAATAAAACTCTGCTACACAGAAGCTCTTGAGTGATCAAGCCTGGTTCCTGGTCCCAAAGTTAAATCATCTTCAGAGATCACGAATTTGACACCATTCACCATAAGCTATCATCATGAGGGCTCATCTGGGATCTTCAGGACAAGGTAAGAACACTCAGAGCTCTAGCCTCTCTGCTTTCTCAGTATGCACGTTTTCTGCTTTACTCTACTAACTCTACGGTGTGCTTGTGTGAATGAATGACATGCCCTGTGCGAAGCAAGTGATGAGCCCTGCCCTGTGGTTTTGCGGTGCCTCATAATGACTGAAGGCAGCCATAAAGGGGAGCCTTGTCAGGGGTTTATACCGACCTGCCAATGCCAAGAGACACCCAACGTTCCTGCGAGGGGAGCAGCCAGCAATGGGCAAAGCGTGTGGACTGAATTTTCCTTTCTCGGTCATCTTTTCCTGCTCTCTTTGACCATTTTGTAATTGAGTGGGGAATTAGAACTACTAACCTAATCTGTTGGATCACAGACTTTCAAGGGACTTGTGATCCATGCTGTTACTGTGTACTTTTACTCAGACCCCAAGTTTGGTAGTCATGGAAATGCCTAGGCTTGCTAGGAACTGAAAGTTACCAAAGCATGATTGGGAGCGAGGTGGAGCTCTAGCTCCAGGAATGTCTCTCTCAGGCTAGACGTCACTCTCTTGGCTGCTTGCCTCAGGGGTCAGCGACCTGAAAGTAAGTCTTCGTCAGGGTTGTGTTCTTTCTATATGGACAGAAGCACTGCTGTTGACCATGAGGTTTTTGAGGACACAGCTCGGGAACTGAAAAATCTGGTCAGATTGGAAATACTAGCTCTTAGTGGACCAGAGAAGGCTCTCTGATGGCTTTTGTCTCAACTCCCTAGATTTTCCTTTTGTGGAATCTGTGGAAATGAACTGGAAGGATTGGCCCTGGTAACTGGAGGACAAAAATCATTTTTTGCTCACTGGCCAACCCTCCACCACCCCTTTGGCTATCACATATAGTGGCGTGGTGACACTCAGAAGGGACATCTCGATTGCTGTTCATTCCTTTATGACTCACTGCTTCTACCGCGGTCAGGACTGTACTCAGGAATGCGCATAGGCACGTGAAAGACGGATGCCTCCCCTAGGAGTCCTAGCTTGGGAAACATTCTGGGAAAACTACCCTGGTCCAACCCAGGTGGACCACCAGAGAAAAGGGCAAATCAAACAAAGGTCTTGTTGGTATGGAACTCAATCAGTCTGGGATGCCATCAGGTCTACCCCCGGTGCATCTCCACCCCGCCTCAGTGGTAGAACCGGGAGGGACGAGTGAGACGCCTGCATCAATAAGGGACAGACTAAGTCCGACCAGGGAAGGAAAGCTTTGGTGGAGAGTCTGTCTACACCCCCATCTAGAGCAGGGAAGGATGCTTCCGGTGGGAAAAAGCCACGGCTGTGGATGCCGCTTTTTTCCCTCTCTTCCAGATGGGAGCTAGCAGTTCCAAAAACCACTCCTTTAAAATGTATTTTAAAAACTGGGACAAGTTTGATCCCCAGAGTTTAAAAAAGACACTCCTGATCTTCTGTGATAATGAATGGCCATGGGATCCTTTAGAAGACGGGAACACTGGCCTGTTAAAGGGTCTCTCAATTACGATACTGTTTTACAACTAGACCGGGTCTGTAGAAAACAAGAGAAATGGGCAGAAGTGCCATATGTGTTGCTCTTGATCTCTCTGAGAGACATGCCAGCCTTAGGTCCTAAGGGTACAGATTTGGGTGTGAAACCTTCAGCTGCCTCTTGTTCTCTTATTTTACCCCTGAACCTGGGGCTCCCAATTGAACAGGCTGGGAGTCAGGGCACACTTCTAGGAGGGGTTGCCTCAGTCTCAGTAGAAATTCAAACCATACCAATTGTGGTTGAGACTATCAAGAGGATCCAAAAAGTATATACAAGACTTTATGGGACTAACTTTACTCTATGAGCTTACTTGGAGAGATGTAATGCATGTGTTGGGACAGACGCTGACTCCTGACTTGAAAACTTGAGTTTGGGAGGAAGCTACTACTTTTGGAGATGAATGGCTTGAATGTGAGATAAGGGGAAAGAGGGAGCTCAAAATAGCCCTCCTCTCGACTGAGAGACAAGCAGTTCCTATAACAGAGCCACTTTGCTGAATGTATTCTTGAAGCACTCAAGTGAGCACATGCTAAGACTACGCTAAGTTTACTGGCAAAGAACAGGGACAGAGGGAAACTCCTGGTGAATTCCTAAATGATTATTGGAGGCTCTCTACAAGTTTACTGATGTTGATCCTGAAAGTGCAGAGGGAGAAATGATCTTAAAAGATAGATTTCTCACTCAGTCGGCTCCAGATGTCTGACATAAGGTACAAAAATGGGTGATTGGACCAAATCAGTTTTTTAAAAAACTGTTACAGCTGGCTCAGATAGTATATTATGGTAGAGAATATGAGGGGGAAAATAAAAGGCAAAAAAGAACCAGGTGAAAGACTGAAGCCCCAACAATGGCTGTTAGAGCTGCTCTGAAACAGCCTGAGAAAAATGCCCAGAGGACCCAGGTGAAAAGGGATGGGCTTGTTATTACTGTGGAAAGAAGGGCCATCTCAAGTGGGATTGCCCTCAGGCATCTAAGCTGCCCCCTGCTCCAGGTCCGGTCTGCAAAGGACCATACTGGAGAAGAGACTGCCCTCCGAGGTGTAGGCCCCAGGGGTCAGGCTCTTAGGACAATCAGGACTGAAGGTGCCCAGGGGTCCCCACACAAACTCCCATCCTAATTACACCTGAGGAGCCCCGTGTATCAATAACTGTGGAGGGCCAATCAGTTGATTTCTTTTGGACACTGGGGCAAATTTCTCTGTGCTCACTGAAGGCCCTGGTCCACTTTCCTCTGGATCCACTACCATAATCAGACTGTCTGGACCAGCCAAACGCTATTACATCAGTCATCCTTTAAGCTACAACTGGGACTCTGTGCTGTTTTCTCGAGTTTCTAATCGTGCCAGAGTCTCCCTCACCGCTTCTGGGGGATATACTGAGCAAGGTCCAGGCCTCTGTTTTCATGAATATGGAACCTGCTCTTTCTCTCCCATTAATTGAACAAAATGTAAATCCTAAAGTGTGGGCTGATGGAAAAACTGTAGGTCGAGCACACAATGCTGTTCCTGTCTATCAAGCTCAAAGACCCTCACCCATTTTCACATCAAAAACAGTATCCATTAAACCCGAGGTGTTAAGGAAGGGTTAAAACCCATCACTGAGAATTTAAAGGAGCAGGGGCTATTAACTCCCTGTAATAGTCCTACAACACTCCTGTTTGGGGTGGAAAAAAGTCAAATGATAAATGGAGACTTGTTCAAGATATATGAATAATAAATGTCTAATCCTTATACTTTATTGTCTGAAATTCCTAAATGAGCCAAATATGACTAAGACAAGAGAGGCTTCTTGGGCATTACAGGCTATTGCTGCATTTGGACTCTGGGTTATGGGGATCTTGCCCAGCCTTTATATAAACTTATAACTGAGATGCAGTAGGCCCAAACCAACAAGCTGGTTTGGTCCCCAGAGACTCAAAAAGCTTTTAAGGCTCTTCAAACTGCTCTCTTACAGGCTCCAACTTTGAGCTTCCCCACAGGATCAGAGTTGTTACTGAAAAAAGGTTAAGGCCACATTGTATAAGGGCAACTGTTACTATTTCGCTAATGCCTAAAGCTCATAAATTTACTAATGGGCAAAATTTTACTATACTGATTTCTCATGATGTAAGTGGGGTCTTAAACTCTAAAGTTCAGAGTGACAATGGCTCCATCTTTAAAGCTGCTGGAACTCAAGGGGTGTCAAAAGCTCCAGGAATAGAATATCACACTGTTCCTGGAGACCCCCAATCTTCAGAAAAAGTTGAAAAGGCTAATGACATTATTAAAAGACACCCATGTAAGCTAACTCAGGAAACACAAGACAGTTGGTTTAAAGTTTTACTCATAGCTTTAATGAGGGCTCAAACTGCCCCTAAGAAGAAGGGACTGTCTCTATGACAGTCTGTTTTTCTGCACAGATATCATCATAGATCCTAAAGCCTTAGAACTATTTGACTCAGCTTTCAGCTTTTCAACCTCCTCATTGTCGTGGCCCAGGCGCAGGTTGGAAAAGAATTTCCAGACATGAGACAGAATGAAAGGATCAAGTTTATTAGAATGGGAGACGCTGTTAGAACAGCAGGCTAGCTCAAGGGAAAACCGAACAGGGGTCCTTACTCCACTTTTATACCCAGGGTACAAGGCATGGGATAGGGGTCTTGCAGGTCATTTGCTGATTGGATGAGGCATGTATGCTGGGTCAGGGAAGAGTAGGGCAAATACCTTCTCCTGATGGGGTAGGAGGAGAGACAGGCTATACTGTTCCATTAATAGTTACAACATGGGGGAGGGAAGGATGATAAGGGCCTGGTTTTTCTGTTCCTGCATTCCAAGACCCTCCTTGGTTTTATCTGCTCTTTTGTCCTTGGGTCACCACACTCATCAATTGAAGGCTTCCCATGCAGTCCATAAGGTTGCAAAGAGTAGGACTCGAGTTGGCAATTGAAAAACAACAACAAGGGAATGGAGGCTTTTCCCTGGTGGCACTAGTGGTGCAGAATCCGCTTGCAATGCAGGAGATGCGACTTCCATCCCTGGGTCAGGAAGATCCCCTGGAGGAGGAAATGGCAGCCCACTCCAGTATTCTGGCCTGGGAAATCCTGTGGACAGCAGAGGCTGGACTACAGTCCATGGGTTTGTAAGAGAGTCAGACACCACTTAGAAACTAAACAACCAGAGGAAGATCAGAAACACACCTCTGTGGTGGAAATGGAAAGGAAATCCAAAAAAGACGGATAAATGTGTACAGTAACTGATTCACTTTGCTGCACAGTAGAAACCAAAACAACACTGTAGAGCAACTATACGCCAATACAAATCAATTTAAGAGAAAGAAACAAACAAATGCTCCTCTGAGTAGGAGACCTGGGAGCAGAGACTGGAATGCAAGCAGGGAGATACTGTGCAAAGAACCCAAGGTGAGCTTTGCAAAAGCTCCCAGGTGGAAATAAACTTTGTAGGTTCCAGCAATCACAAGAGGAGCAGGAGACTACAGGGGCATAGAGCAGGCAGGGAGACGGGAAATGAATTAGAAAAGACACCAGGACAAGTAGAGCTCTAGTGGGATTTGTGTGTGTGTGTGTGTGTGATAGAAAATTGAATTGTTCCTCGCATGGGATGGAAAGCCCTTGAACAGATAGCAACAGGGAAGTGACATCACTTAATTTCCATTTCACAAGAATCCTTAAGTTCATTTTCTGGGTTGGGGTAGGGGCGAAATGGGTGAAGGAGCTCAAAAGGTACCAACTTTCAGGCTGGCTGAATAAAAATATTTTAAGGGAAGACGAGTAAAACATAAATGTTTTTCCCTGCCCTCTAGTGAGCACTGTTCATCTGCACTATGCATCCACCTGACCTCCCCAACAGCAGAAACACCTGCTCAACTAGAAAGATCAATTCTTCTAGTGCCAGCCATGGAAACTCCTTAGAAGATGATATGTGTCTCTCAATTCTGCATGGGATCACCATGACTCGCCACGTACCCTGCATGTGCATAGAGCTTTGGTGAAATTGACGCACAATGCCAATAGATCATTTCCCTTAAAGATAGGGACTGGTACAGAACAGACCAGGTCACAGGACCTGAGGAGATATGGAGCCACACCTACCAGAAGTTCTCACCTTAAATACTTGCTTAAGACCTTACTCATCTCACCCCTCATCCAAGGTAAGGAGCAGCGGCTGTGCTTTGCTGGAGCAGCCATGAAGAGATACCCCACGTCCAAGGTAAGAGAAACCCAAGTAAGACGATAGGTGTTGCAAGAGGGCATTAGAGGGCAGACACACTGAAACCATAATCACAGAAAACTCGTCAATCTAATCACACGAGGACCACAGCCTTGTGTAACTCAATGAAACTATGCCATGCCTGTGGGGCCACCCAAGATGGGCGGGGCATGGTGGAGAGGTCTGACAGAATGTGGTCCACTGCAGAAGGGAATGGCAAACCACTTCAGTATTCTTGCCTTGAGAACCCCATGAACAGTATGAAAAGGCAAAATGATAGGATACTGAAAGAGGAACTCCCCAGGTCAGTAGGTGCCCAATATGCTACTAGAGATCAGTGGAGAAATAACTCCAGAAAGAATGAAGGGATGGAGCCAAAGCAAAAGCAATACCCAGTTGTGGATGTGACTGGTGATAGAAGCAAGGTCGATGCTGTAAAGAGCTATATTGCATAGGAACCTGAAATGTCAGGTCCAGGAGTCAGGGCAACTTGGAAGTGGTCAAACAGGAGATGGCAAGAGTGAACACTGACATTCTAGGAATCAGCTGGACTGGAATGAGTGAATTTAACTCAGATGACCATTATATCTACTACTGTGGGTAGGAATCCCTCAGAAGAAATGGAGTAGCCATCATGGTCAACAAAAGAGTCTGAAATGCAATCTCAAAAACGACAGAATGATCTCTGTTCGTCTCCAAGGCAAACCATTCAATATCATGGTAATCCAAGTCTATGCCCCAACCAGTAATGCTGAAGAAGCTGAAGTTGAACAGTTCTATGAAGACCTACAAGACCTTTTAGAACTAACACCCAAAAAAGATGTCCTTTTCATTATAGGGGACTGGAATGCAAAAGTAGGAAGTCAAGAAACACCTGGAGTAACAGGCAAATTTGGCCTTGGAGTACAGAAACAAGCAGGGCAAATGCTAACAGAGTTTTGCCAAGAGAATGCACTGGTCATAGCAAACACCCTCTTCCAACAACACAAGAGAAGACTCTACACATGGACATCACCAGATGGTCAACACCAAAATCAGATTGATTATATTCTTTGCAGCCAAAGATGGAGAAGCTCTATACAGTCAACAAAAACAAGACCAGGAGCTGACTGTGGCTCAGATCATGAAAACCTTATTGCCAAATAGACTTAAACTGAAGAAAGTAGGGAAAACCACCAGACCATTCAGGTATGACCTAAATCAAATCCCTTATGATTATACAGTGGAAGTAAGAAATAGATTTAAGGGCCTAGATCTGATAGATAGAGTGCCTGATGAGCTATGGAATGAGGTTCATGACATTGTACAGGAGACAAGGATCAAGATCATCTGCATGGAAAAGAAATGCAAAAAAGCAAAATGGCTGTCTGGGGAGGCCTTACAAATAGCTGTGAAAAGAAGAGAGGCAAAAAGCAAAGGAGAAAAGGAAAGATATAAACATCTGAATGCAGAGTTCCAAAGAATAGCAAGAAGAGAAAAGAAAGCCTTCCTCAGTGATCAATGCAAAGAAATAGAGGAAAACAACAAAATGGGAAAGACTACAGATCTCTTCAAGGAAATTAGAGATACCAAGGAAACATTTCATGTAACAATGGGCTCGATAAAAGACAGAAATGGTATGGACCTAACAGAAGCAGAAGATATTAAGAAGAGGTGGCAAGAATACACAGAAGAACTGTACAAGAAAGATCTTCAAGACCAAGATAATCACAATGGTATGATCATTCACCTAGAGCCAGACATCCTGGAATGGGAAGTCAAGTGGGCCTTAGAAAGCATCACTACGAACAAAGCTAGTGGAGGTGATGGACTTTCAATTGTGCTATTTCAAATCCTGAAAGATGATGCTGTGAAAGTGCTGCACTCAATATGCCAGCAAGTTTGGAAAACTCAGCAGTGGCCACAGGACTGGAAAAGCTCAGTTTTCATTGAATCCCAAAGTAAGGCAATGCCAAAGAATGCTCAGACTATCACACCATTGCACTCATCTCACACGCTAGTAAAGTAATGCTCAAAATTCTCCAAGCCAGGCTTCAGCAGTACGTGAACCATGAACTTCCAGATGTTCAAGCTGGTTTTAGAAAAGGCAGAGGAACCAGAGATCAAATTGCCAACATCTGCTGGATCATCGAAAAAGCAAGAGAGTTCCAGAAAAACATCTATTTCTGCTTTATTGACTATGCCAAACCTTTGACTGTGTGGATCACAATAAA
>NW_024070207.1:115018452-115033927 GCF_014754425.2 Oryx dammah
GTTTCTCCTGCCTATCTTGATTCAGACTTGTAACTCATCCAGCCTGGGCTTTCTCATGATGTGCTCTGCGTATAGGTCAGACAGAGTGACAGCAGACAGCCCTGTCACACTCCTTCCTCAATCTTAAACCAATCAGTTGTTCCATACAGGGTTTTAACTGTTGCTTCTTGACCTGTATACAGGTTTCTCAAGAGACAGGTAAGATGGTCTGGTATTCGCATCTCTCTAAGAGCTTTCCCCAGTTTGTCATGATCGATACAGTCAAAGGCTTTCGTGTAGTCAGTGAAACAGAGATAGCTGTTTTTCTGAAGTTCCCCTGCATTTTCTATACTCCAGCTGCTGCTGCTGCTAAGTCGCTTCAGTCGTGTCCGACTCTGTGCGACCCCATAGACGGCAGCCCACCAGGCTCCCCCGTCCCTGGGATTCTCCAGGCGAGAATACTGGAGTGGGTTGCCATTTCCTTCTCCAATGCAGGAAAGTGAAAAGTGAAAGTGAAGTCGCTCAGTGGTGTCCGACTCTTTGCGACCCCATGGACTGCAGCCTACCAGGCTCCTCCATCCATGGGACTTTCCAGGCAAAAGTACTGGAGTGGGGTGCCATTGCCTTCTCCACTATACTCCAGCAAATGTTGGCAATTTGATCTCTAGTTCCTCTTCTTTTTGTAAACCCAGCTTGGACATCTGGAAGTTCTTGATTCACCTAATTCTGAAGCCTAGCATGCAAGATTTTAAGCATGACCTTACTAGCATGGGAAATGAGTGCAATTGTCTGATGGTTAGAACATTCTCTAGTACCACCTTCCTTGGGAATTGGGTTGAAGATTGACCTTTTCCAGTCCTGTGGCCACTGCTGGGTCTTCCAGATTTGTTGACATAATGAATGCAACATTTTGATGGCATCCTCCTTTAGAGATCTGAATAGTTCTGTTGGAATTCCATCTCATCCACTAGCTTTATTAACAGCAGTGCTTCTTAAGGCCCACTTGGCTTCACACTCCAGAACGTCTGGGTTTGGGTGACTAACCACACCGTTGTAGTGATCGAGTTCATTAAGAGCTTTTTTATACAGTTCTTCCGTGTATTCTTTCCATCTCTTCTTGATCTCTTCAGCATCTACTAGGTCTCTACCATTTTTATCCTTTATTGTGCCCATCTTTGGGTGGACTCCATGCTTGCAGACTCCTGAATCCAATCACTGGGGTTTGAAGAAAAAAAGAAAAGGCTATATAAAAAGTGTTGAGTTCTAAACTCTCAAGTGATAAAATTTAGATGATTCAGTACTACTGACATATTTCTAACCCTGGTAGAATCCACCTTGTTCAGGAGGAGGGACACACGCATGCACATACATACACACACATACACTCGCACACAGATAGACTTTTATTTATATGCACTTACACATTTCACACACACCCGCCCTTGGCCTTCACACCAGGGCAATTGGCAGACACTCGTATTCTGGGATCCTTCAGGCTGAGAGCCAAGTTAAAAGACAGACCAAGTGCATAACTGCTCTGAGCGCCAATCTATAAAGGTAATACCATTTCTAATGGAAATGAGAAATATGGTACCATTTAACTCAGATCTCCATGTGTGACTACTTCTATAACCATCAAATTGCAAATCAGTCCTGCTTTAGCTCAGTAGACAGTAGAATGACAAAAACTCTCCTGGTGCCAGGTCTACTCCCTCAGTAAGAAACTGTTGCATTAAGACTGGAAGGACACCATCAGAAGCACATCTCTAATTCTTAGTTTGCCTCAGCTACACCATATCTTGGTCCAGACCTGTTTGTGCAGCGAGTGTTCTACTCTATTTCTAGTGCCAAAGTACCAGAGGCCTGAGCACTGTGCCCAGTCTCCTATTCCAACAACATTGTCTTCTTCAGCTCTCATGTGTGGTCCACCACATGCAGTCCAGTGCTTGTCTCTGCACTTGGACTTTCCTTCTAATCCAGTGAGGAATTTGTGGAACAGACCTTGATTGCCTTACTTGCCTTCAGACCTCTCCCAAATTTGACTTTACATATTAGATTTCCATTTGGGCTTGGGGTAAACTACTTTTCTCTTCTTGTTATTTGGCTATCAGACATGCTGCTAAATCTCTCTAGCCTTGGGCTGGTCTAGCCTAGCCTTTGGCCTTCCTGGGATCAGCAGCCTTCTCTGGCTTACCAAGCATCCAAGGAATGCTTCCAGGATACCCCTGCTTGTTGAATGTTCAGTATCTGTCCTCTCTTCTGAATGTACACTCTTTATTCAGCACTCTTATCTCTAGCACTTCACATGGGCCCTGCCATGTTCGGTTCAGTTCAGTAGCTCAGTCAAGTCCGACTCTGTGACCCCATGCATTGCAGCACGCCAGGCCTCCCTGTCCATCACCAACTCCCGGAGTTTACTCAAACTCTTGTCCATTGAGCCAGTGATGCCATCCAACCATCTCATCCTCTGTTGTCCCCCTCTCCTCCCACCTTCAATCTTTCCCAGCATCAGGGTCTTTTCCAATGAGTCAGTTCTTTGCATCAGGTGGCCAAAGTATTGGAGTTTCAGCTTCAGCATCAGTCCTTATTCAGGACTGCATATTCAGAACTTATTTCCTATAGGATGGACTGGTTGGATCTCCTTGCTGTCCAGGGGACTCTCAAGAGTCTTCTCTAACACCACAGTTCAAAAGCATCAATTCTTCGGGGCTCAGCTTTCTTTACAGTCCAACTCTCACATCCATATGTGACTACTGGAAAAACCATAGCTTTGACTAGATGGACCTTTGTTGGGAAAGTAATGTCTCTGCTTTTTAATACGCTGTCTAGGTTGGTCATAACTTTCTTCCAAGAATCAAGCATCTTTAGTTTCATGGCTGCAGTCACCATCTGCAGTGATTTTGGAGGGCTCCCCCCCGAAAAAAAAGTCTGTCACTCTTTCCCCATCCATTTGCCATGAAGTGATGTGATCAGATGCCATGACCTTAGTTTTCTGAATGTTGAGCACCTCACGTGAGGCCTGCCATGTAGAAGTATAGATAAGTATTTGTCGAATAAATAAGTGAATGTGTATTTATTTATTTTGTTTGCAGGTACATGACACTTAGGATGTGCCTGGAAATATTGTAAAGATTTTATACACATGAAACTCACTGAAATTTTTTTTAACATGCCATTTATCCCACTAGACTGTTTGTTCCTTGAGGACAGAATTTGTGCTGATCTCTAGTACAGTGTCTGACAATATATTTTGATTACATGAAGACATCTATAGTTTTAGTTGTTAAAACTACGTTTCTGAATCTATGTCTTCCTACTGTGAGCAACATGAAAACACACATCTCTTAACTTGTAAATGTTCATGTTTAAATGGGGAAAAAATAAAAACAAATGGGCTGTGTCATGGCCAAATTATCTTATTTTCTTGCTTGAAAATTCCTGTTACTATTAAGTTTCATATTCTGTTATTTTCTTTTGCTGAGCTATCTATTGCTGTATAACAGATTACCCCCAAGTTCAGGGTAAGTTTATATATACTAAAATTTCATCTTGCTCACCACTGTGTGGATCAGACATTCAAGGAAGTTTCAGCTGAGCAGTTCTCACTGGGGTCTCTCACACAGTTGCAGTCAAGTGTCCGCTGTGCCTACAGTCATCAGAATCTCAGCTGCACTGGACATCCACGGTGGCTTGCACAAGCCTGGCAGTTGATCTCGGCTGTCAGGTAGGACTGCAGTTTGGGTTGTCCACCAGAGTACCTACACCTGGCCTCTGCATGTGGCCTGGGCTTCTCAGAGCATGGGGGCTGGGTCCCAAGGGAGAGCTATCTGGAGAGCAGGTATTCAGAGAGAACTAAGCAGAAGCTGCCAGGCCTTGGAAGTCACATAGCATCACTTCTCCTAAATTCTATTTCTTCCAAATAAGGCCAGCCCAGGTTCAAGGCAGTAGAAGGGGAGAATTAGACCCTGCCGTTTTATGGGAGGAGTGTCAGAATTTGTGGCCATCTTTTCAAACGTCCACAACAAGGTTAGCCCTGAACTGATGAATGAAGAAATAATGCCTGTGTAAGCATATTTGGAAAACATGCTCTCCCAAATCCTCACTTCTGTAAAAACTTGGATTCTTCTTCTCTTTTTGTCTGCACTATGTGACTGTGGGATTTTAGTTCCCTGAGCAGGATCAAACGCAGGCCCTTGGCAGTGAGAGCTTGGAGTTCTAACTACTGAACCACCAGGGAACTCCCTGAATTTATTCTGAAGTGTTATTAGGTCCAAAATTAAGACATTGTTTTTGTCACAAGAAAAGGTCTACTTATACAAACTTCTGGGCA
Source organism: Oryx dammah (assembly GCF_014754425.2). Taxonomy (NCBI): domain Eukaryota; kingdom Metazoa; phylum Chordata; class Mammalia; order Artiodactyla; family Bovidae; genus Oryx; species Oryx dammah. Next base: position 115,022,762 of record NW_024070207.1, read on the forward strand.
TAAGGTGAAAGGAAGGAAAAAACAGAAATAGAATGAAAGTCAGAGGTGGCCTCTACTTACCTGGCAGGATCCACCACTCCAGATATTTCCTCCTTCATCTGTTTCCATACTTGAAATCCCTCCAGTGAAGGCTTCTACCAAAGCTTTAGACAACAATCACTGCAATATAGAAAACACTTAGAGAAGAATAGCATTTTAGTCTTTTGAAACTATTACCCCTTGGGTGTTAAAGTGTGAATGAAGAGGCCCTGTTGGTTGAACATAGATTTGTTCTTATAGGCATGATCAAAATTCTGAGAAACTTTAAAATTTTGCAAGAAAAAATGAAAAAGAACTCAGTTATTTAAGTGGAACATTCTTGTATTGTCATCCTACAAAGGTTATATTTATGAACCGAACTTCCCATTCCCTTTAGTGATTTGGTAAATCCCAAAGCAGTGTCAAGATAAACAATAAATTGCATCTCAGAAGCAATGAGTAAACCCTAAACAGGAATGGATCCGTTCACATCATCATCTGATATACGGAGACTGCTACTCTACAGTATTTATTGGTACTTATCTCTTGAGGTAACACCTTCAAATCAATAGTTCTTTTCTATTTTTAATGTCCTTCTGCCTTTAACCTGTTCTTATGTCCATTTTTCTTACTGAACATAGATTTGTGCAGAGGATTGAGTGTTTTTCTAGGTTATTTTTTTTTCCTCTGTAGGAACAGATTGTATTTCATTTGAAGTGTGTTAAGTTGCATCAGGCTTGAAAGATTGACAGTGTACCTTCATTTTGGACAAAAAGGAAGCAATTCTCATGTCTGCTGGGTGAAAACTGAAACTTAGGTTTTATGTATTTTTAAATTATTTTTTAAATTTTATGTATTTAAAATTATTTTTAAATAATTAAAAATTATTTAATTTTTAAATTAAATTAAATTAAATTTATTATTTAAAATTATTTCTACGTGGTAGAAAACACGTAACATTAAGTCCACCATCTTAACTATTTTTAAATGTACAGCTTCAGTAGCGTTAAGCATGATCACATTACGATACAACCTTTCACATCCTTATGTACTTTTTTGTGTATGTACATCTTGGTCAGAGAAGCAAGTAGCCTCCCGCCCTATGTAGACAGGCTTGATCTGTTGTCTCAGGCCTCAGACATGGTTGAATGGGGAATTTAGAATTAGGTGTTGGACCTGTAAGAAACCAGGGAGGCATTAACTCCATTGGACCTACTGTGCATTAGAGGCAGACGTACCATTTTCTGGTTACAAAGTTACAGGATGGGGTATTATCTTTACTATATCACTGCTTGAGTTTCAGGACACTGTGCAAGGGTCAAAATGGTCACTTGTGCCCCTAATGTTACTCCTGTTAAACTCTCAGTCAGCTTGCACCCCTTGGCTTTTAGCCATCTGTGGACTGGAAAGACTCATCTGAGGATGACAAAGCCAAAATATACACCTGTAATTTCTGAAGCTCAGACCCTTCAGTTAAACCACGTCTTAATACCACCTGTTCAAAAGGACCCAATAAATGTATTTTTAGGGGCTGATGTTCAGAAATCTGCATGTTAGTAGGTTCTGAAGTTAAACAGTGTTGGCTTGTGACTCCCCTGGAAAATAATTTTCATTGTTAGAAACCTTACCAGCTAAGGAAGTGAGAGTTGTTCCTATTTTTGACATGCCAGTGATCAAATGATAGCTATGAAACTGTATGAATTTTAGATTGCAACTGGTGACTTCAATTTTGCAATATCACTAAATGATTTCTTTGTTTTCTAGAGATTTTTTTTTTACTAACCTTTTCTTTTGAAAAATTTTAAACCTAACAGAAATGTTGCTAGAGTAAGTACAATGAATTCCTGATGACCTGTACCTAGATCCACCAGTTTGTAACATTTTGCTATGTTTGCTTTTGCTCTCATTCGAATTTGACGTGTATTTTCTTTATTGAGGTGAAATGTACATAATATAAAATTAACCATTTTGAAGGGAACAATTCAGTAGCATTTGGTACGTTCATAATATACTCATTTACATTTAGGTCCAAAGCATTTTAATTACCTCAAAATAAAACCCATATCCAGTAAGCAGTTACTCCTCATTTGCCTTCTGCCCAGCCCCTGGCAACCATCAATCTGCTTTCTGTCTCTATGGATCTGCCTGTTTTGGATATTTCATATAAATGGAATCATACAATATGTGACCTTTTTGTGTTTGGCTTCTCAGTGTAATATGCTCGGGCTTCATCCACAAGGTAGTGTGTATCACCACTTTAACCACAGACACTTTTCACTCACTTAACATCCTCCTGTTCCCACTTCACCCTACAAGCAGACTGGACAGGAACTTGTGGTCTTGAAACTGAGCCAGACTCTGTGGGGCCTTCCTGGCAACATACCCTCCATGTCTCCTACCTCTTGTTTATAAAAAGGATTTAGCCTCTTAGACCTTCCCCACGTTCCAAAGAGTATGTTTAATCAGAGAAGTGAAAAAATGCAGAAACAACAACAATAGCAGTCAAGCAAGACAAAATTACAGCAGTTTAACCATAAAATGAAATCAAAGACCTTTAGTTCCTCCTTAAGGGTTATAGATAATATCCTGAGCCATACCTTGAATTGTTTCTGAGGATACTAAAATCATACCAAGTGTCAGAAAGTAACTGCATGCTGACCACAAGCATGTAGACCCCAGACTGGTTGGAACCAGAAGGTTGATGATGTTAACTTCCAATATACCACCCAGTTACCTCACCACAACCAATTAGAAGAATGTCCACGAGCTGATCATGCACCCTACAACCTTCAAACCTAATAATGTTGCTTTTAAAAACCCTTGCCTGAAAGCCATGAGGGGGTTCGGATCTTTTGAGCATGAGCTACCCATTCTCCTTGCTTGGCCCTGCAATAAACACTGTCCTTTCCTTCACCCAACCCCATGTCAGTAGGTTGATTTTGCTGCAAGTCAGGCAGGCAAACCCAAGTGTGGCTCAGTAACCATCTCTTCAGTCCTCTCCCATAATTTTGTTCTTCTTCTTCTTCTTTTTTTTTTTTTTTCTATCAAGTGCCTCTTTGGGGGAAAGGGTGGCTGTTTATTCAAGTATATGTGTGTCATATCCCATAGACTTATTTAATAGTTTAAATGGACATAAAGAAGAAAATACCCAAAGATAATCACACTAAATAGCTATATCACTCTGGATATGTCACTTAATCTCTCTTGCACTTAGTTTCTTCACAGCGAGACTGGATCCAAGCCCTAAGAGTCATTGTAATGAAAATTGTATGATTCTTTTCCCCAGACATTCTGGCTTATTTGTTCCTTAATCTGTTATTATTCCAGAGAGCTACTTTTTCTCTGTGGTATATTAGAGTAAAACTGATACTGATGAACCACTGGGTGTGTGATCCTGGAGGTTATAAACCATAGCTTGGATGACTTTACAATTCGATTGGAGCTAAGAAATAGATGAGCATGTGACAACAGGGATATTTATAACCAGAGGACAAATCTTGTTAGGAGGGATTAAATATTCATTGCTGAACAGCATACGTACCCTGTAGAGAAACTGGTAGAAGTGCCAACAAGAAATATCAGTCTGCCCTCGTCTTCACGTGCCACTGCCCTCTTTGATTTGACCAGTCATCTGTGGGTCAAATGGCTACAGAATGCTTCTGGAAAGCAAATGGCACTTTTACCTAGCTGGTACACCAGACAGAACATTCTCTCTTGAATTTTAGTGCTCAATTTGTTTTTATTTGTTCTAAACTTTTATTATAAAACTTTTCAAACACACAGCAAAATTGAAAGAATGTTACCATAAACCCCTATATGCCTACCTCCTAGGATCTACTGTCAACATTTTATTGTACTTGTGTTATTATATATTTATCCATCGTTCTATCCATTCATTGATCCATCTTTTTTTTTTTTTTGAAGGATTTTGAAGTAAATTACACATGTCCTTATGCATGCCATTAGAATTTTAGGCTTTGTTTATCAGTTTTTCTTTTGATGTAAAATGTATATACAATGAAATATGTAAATCTTAAAGTATGCATTCATTGAGTTTTGACAGCTGCACACAACTGGTTGATCCAAAATGCTATCAAAGCAGATAATGTAGCATTTGTTTTTTAATTTAATTTTTATTATAAATATGTTGTTCTCCAAACTGTGATAGCATGACTAGTTAAACTGAAAGACTACAGTCACCTGCCCCTTCCTCTCAGTCTCATCTGTCTGCTTCTCAAAGGCAACTACTTTGAAATCTTTTACCTACTTCTGGGAATTCTTTCTATATCCCTGTATAGAATGTCAATACTTCTATTACTTAAGTTTTCAATTTTAGAATTTTCTCTTGGTTAGCTATTTGGGAGAATAGGATTTGGATACCTCAAACAATTCCTTTAACATATACTTTTTCTTCCCTCCACCCTGAATATATTTATAGCATGTATTTGGTTAAATTAATATGCAGTGTTTATGTTATTTCAACTATGTAAATATTGCTCATAGTAGACAGTAGATATGATCACATTCTATATCCAAACTTTGTTTTTTCCTAAGTTACTAATCACCTGTTTTTTTGGTTGCTTTTAAAATATTGTTGTTGTTCAGTCACTAAGTCATGTCTGACCCTTTATGACCCCATGGACTGCAGCACTCCAGGCTTCCCCATCCTTCATTATCTCCCAGAGTTTGTTCAATTCATTAACATTGAGTCGGTGATACCATCCAACCATCTTATCCTCTGTCGTCCCCTTCTCCTCCTTCTTTCAATCTTTCCCAGCATCAGGGTCTTTTTCAATGAGTTGGCTCTTCGCATCAAGTGGCCAAAGTATTGGAGCTTCAGCATCAGTCCTTCCAATGAATATTTAGAGTTGATTTCCTCTAAGACTGACTGGTTTGATCTTGCAGTCCAAGGGACTCTCAAGAGTCTTTTCCAGCACCACCATTCAAAAGCATCAATTCTTCTGTGCTCAGCCCTCTTTATGGTTCAACTCCCACATCTGTACATGACTCCTGGAAATACCATAGCTTTGACTGTATGGACCTTTGTTGGCAAAGTGATGCCTTTGCTTTTTAATACTGTCTGGCTGTCTAGGTTTGTCATAGCTTTCCTTCCAAGGAGCAAGCTTCTTTTAATTTCATGGCTGCAGTCACCATCCATAGTGACTTTTTGGGAGCCCAAGAAAATAAAACATCTGTCACTGTTCCACTTTTCCCCCATTTATTTGCCATGAAGTGATGGGACCAGATGCCATGACCTTTGATTTTTTTAAGGTTGAGTTTGAAGCCAACATTTTCACTCTCCTCTTTCACCCTCATCAAGAGGCTCTTTAGTTCCTCTGCACTTTCTGCCATTAGAGTGGTGTTATCTCCATATCTGAGGTTGTTGATATTTCTCCTGGCAATCTTGAATCCAGCTTGTGATTCATCTAGCCTGGCTTTTCGCATGATGTATTCTGTGTAGAAGTTAAATAAGCAGGGAGACAATATACAGCCTTGTTGTACTCCTTTCCCAATTTTGAACCAGTCTGTTGTTCCATGTCCAGTTCTAACTATTGCTTCTTGGCCTGCATACAGGTTTCTCAGGAAGCGGGTAAGGTGGTCTGGTATTTCCATCTCTTTAAGAATTGTCCATAGTTTGTTGTGATCCACACAGTCAAAAGCTTTAGTGTTGTCAGTGAAGCAGAAGTAGATGTTTTTCTGCAATTCCTTTGCTTTTTCTATGATGTTGGCAACGTGATCTCTGGTTCCTCTCTGCCTTTTCTAAATCCAGCTCGCACATCTGAAATGTGGCTCTCATCAGTTCATCTCTAAGCTCTCTGAGAAAACTTTCAAAATCTTTTCAGTGTGGTTTAACACATTAAATAGTGCACCAGTTCCATTTTCTCTCGGAGGCATCATTCCAATCTTTCCTGTTTGTTCCCTAGGCCCTGAGGGCTGCCCTCAGGACCCTTCTTCACCTCCTCTGGCCTGTGCTGGATTTCTTATTTCTGGATCCTACATCTTCTTCATGGTTCCATCCCTCCTTTTGATGAAACACATCCTGCAGTAGTTTCTTGAACAGGTAAACTCTGAAAGTCAAGTCTTTTTATACCTCGCCTATCTAAAAGTGGGGTTTTTCTGATAGCTCAGTTGGTAACAAATCCGCCTGCAATGCTGGAGACCCCGGTTCAGTTCCTGGGTCAGGAAGATCCCCTGCAGACGGGAAAGGGTACCCACTCCAGTATTCTGGCCTGGAGAATTTCATGGATTGTATAGTCCATGGGGACAATCCATGGGGTCACAAAAAGTTGGACATGACTGAGCAACTTTCGTTTTAACGGATCTAAAAGTATTTTTATTCTAGCATCATATTCCAGTGATCATTTGTCTATCAGTTCAGTTCAGTTTAGTCGCTCAGTCGTGTCCGACTCTTTGTGACCCCATGAATCGCAGCATGCCAGGCCTCCCTGTCCATCACCAACTCCCGGAGTTCACTCAAACTCATGTCCATGGAGTTAGTGATGCCATCTAGCCATCTCATCCTCTGTCGTCCCCTTCTGCCTTCAATCTTGCCTAGCATCAGGGTCTTTTCCAGTGAGTCAGCTCTTCACATCAGGTAGCCAAAGTATTGGAACTTCAGCTTCAGCGTCAGTCCTTCCAATGAATGTTCAGGGTTGATTTCCTTGCAGTCGAAGGGACTCTCAAGAGTCTTCTTGAACACCACAGTTCAAAAGATTTAAAAAATATTTATTTATTTGGCTGTGCTGGGTCTTAGTTGCAGCATGTGGGATCTAGTTTCCTGACCAGGGATGGAACCAAAGCCCCCTGCATTGGGAGCACAGAGTCTTAGCTACTGGACCACCAGGGAAGTCCCAGGTTTTCAGTGTTTAGAAATATCTTCATTTGGCCTCCAGTCTTTTCTTTTTTTTTTTTTTAGGCAGAGCCAGGGCAGGGTAGGGGGAGGAGTTCAGTTACTCACAGTGTTAAAAGTTCACATTGAAATCAAATGAAGCAAAATCAGGATAAAGTGAGACCTTGATTAATGCATCCTCCAGCAACAAAGCAGCTGAAAGCAGAGTGAAGTGGAGACTTGTCAGAGCGCTCTTTTGACTCTGCCTAAGGCAGGCAGCAGGAGAGGAGAGGTGACAGCACCCCTCAGATTCCTCCACGACAAGCTGGGAGCCTGGTGTAGTTGGGAACGAGACTGTACTGTGCTGAACCAGGTGACCCAGTCATCTAGGAGTGGGAAAGAACCGTCTTTTGCTTCACCTGGAAAGGAAGAAATAGGAGTTTCCTGCCAAGCTCTAGTGGGGCTTCAGTATCGCATGACTTTTGTGTCTCTATCTGCTCAGGGGCCAGACTTCTAGGCGCTGAGCCATGGCTGACAAGAACTCGTGGTCAAAGTTTGGAGATTTGAGACTTCTTTTTTTTTTTTTTATAATCTCCTAGATGGGCTTCTCATCTTGCCATCTGGGCTTCCCTGGTGGCTCAAAGGTTAAAGCGTCTCAAAGGTTAAAGCGTCTGCCTGGAATGTGGAAGACCCGATCCCTGGATAGGGAAGATCCCCTGGAGAAGGAAATGGCAACCCACTCCAGTACTCTTGCCTGGAGAATCCCATGGAGGGAGGAGCCTGGTAGGTAGGCTACAGTCCATGGGGTCACAAAGAGTGGGACACGACTGAGCGACTTCACTCATTCACTCACTCACTCATGGTACTGCTGCCACCTAGTGTTAAGCAGAAGAAAGCCTGTTACGACCGCCAGGAACAGTAAGACCATAAAATAAAGCAAAAGCCACCTTTTTCTGGAGAAGCCAATGGCAACCCACTCCGGTATTCTTGCCTGGAAAATCCCAAGGAAGAAGGAGCCTGGCAGGCTGCAGTCCATGGGGTCGCTAAGAGTCGGGCACGACTCAGCGACTTCACTTTCACTTTTCACTTTCATGCATTGGAGAAGGAAATGGCAACCCACTCCAGTGTTCTTGCCTGGAGAATCCCAGGGACAGAGGAGCCTAGTGGGCTGCCCTATGGGGTTGCACAGAGTCGGACACGACTGCAGTGACTTAGCAGCAGTAGCAGCAGCACCTTTTTCGAACCCCTTCAGCCTGACTCTCCTCCATTCTCAGGAATATATAAATAATAATTTCTGTGCCCAATCAGGGCACTAGCAGAGTTCATAAAATCATAGGGGGAAAAGGTGAGGCTTAGCCAGATGGATCCTGTTCCAAAATAATTTCTTCAACCATCTAAGGCCTATGAGTTCCTAATGAAAGCTGTGAGGTTTGTTTTGGTTCGCTGAGTGTTTTCCTAGTAGTGGCCTGGGGCAAGTGTTAAAACTAAAGATTATGTCAACTTGAGTGTACATTCTTAATTCTTACCTCTCGGGCAGTAGTGCTATCCAACAGAAATATTATGCAAGCCACATATATGATTTTAAATTTTCTAGTTATCACATATTAAAAAATAAATAGAAACATGAAATTAATTTTAATAATGCATTTGCATTAGTTAAAGAACATATTTAATTTTAATGTACTTAAAATAGACTATTTTACTTCAGTTCAGTTCAGTAACTCAGTCATGTCCGATTCTTTGCGATCCCATGGACTGGAGCACACCAGGCCTCCCTGTCCATCACCAACTCCTAGAGCTTGCCCAAACTCATGTCCATTGAGTCGGTGATGGCATCCAACCATCTCATCCTCTGTCATCCCCTTCTCCTCCTGCCTTCAATCTTTCCCAGCATCAGGGTCTTTTCCAATGAGTCAGTTCTTTGCATCAGGTGGCCAAAGTACTGGAGTTTCAGCTTCAGCATCAGTCCTTCCAATGAATATTCAGGACTGATTTCCTTTAGGAAGGACTGGTTCGATCTCCTTGCTGTCCAAGGATCTCTCCAGAGTCTTCTCCAATGCCACAGTTGAAAAGCATCGATTCTTTGATGCTCAGCTTTCTTTATAGTCCAACTCTCAATCCGTACATAATTACTGGAAATAATGGGATTAACTGGTTCTTATTTGGAAGACCTAACGGATTCACCCCTAACTGCACTCAGCATAACATGGGGGTGCAGACCTGTGCTATGACAGCTGAGACTGAGCCAGTGAAATGTTTCTCTTAGAGCCAGGGCCCGCTCCTCCCAGGGGGGTCACTCTGGGTTTGTGACCAGCAGGGGTGGCCTGTCTGTATTGTATTTGTGGTATCTGGTTGAAGTGTTCCCTCTACAAACCTGACCCCAGCAATATCACAGAAGAGGGGCAGGCCAAGATTGTCTGGGTCCTGCGGGGTGTGTTGGAGAGGAGTGTATGGTCAGGCCCCCCAAGATGCCTGTTGTCTTGCTGTCTGTCCCTCCCCTGCCCGACCAGTGCCTGCTTCGCCTGCACCCTACGCACACGACTCACCCTCCTAGTACTTTCCCCAGACCCCAGCTGGTGATTATGCTTATCAAAGGGGTTATGAGGAGAGGGGCCCCCTACTGGTTTCCCTGGTAACTAAGGAGCCCACCTGATGTCAATTTTGGCTCTAACGGGCACCCTTCCCCTCTCCCGAGGAGTGAAGCCTGCCACCATGCCCTGCCTCCCCTCACCCCACACGGTGGGGTGTTCCCCCAGGACCTTGCTTCAGACAGGTAGGCTCCCCCATCCATTAAACCATGATGTCTCCGTCGTGCACTCGGGGCTCTTTCTTTGGTCTTGAAGCTGGGTACATTTAGGGATTATAGGCCTGCAGGGTGCAGCCCAACACCACCCCAAAGCCCTCCCATTCCATCCCCACCCCTAGCTTATAAAACATCTTTTGGTTCATACTTCCCCTCTTTGTGAAATCAGTATGTTTAGGTTCTTCCTTTTTTTTCAGAAGAGCTGCAACAAGTCCCTGTGAGGGTTCAGAAGGCAGCTCCTCAGCAGCCACACCCCCTCGAACATGTACTTTGTTCCATGTACAGTTCTCATGGTTGCTTCTTGACCGGGTTTCTCAGGAGACAGGTAAGGTGGTCTTGGTATTCCCATGTCTTCAAGAATTTTCCAGTTTGTTGTGATCCACACAGGTAAAGGCTTTAGCATAGTCAATGAAGCAGATGTTTTTCTAGAATTCCCTTGCTTTCTCTATGATCCAACAGATGTTGGCAATTTGATTTCTGGTTCCTCTGCCTTGGATCTCTGGTTCCTCTTCCTCCAGCTTGTACATCTGGAATTCTCAGTTCAAATAGTGCTGAAGCCCAGCTTGAAGGATTTTGAGCATAACCTTACTAGCATGTGAAATAAGCACAATTATACAGGAGTTTGAACATTCTTTGGCATTGCCCTTCTTTGCAATTGGAATGAAAACTGACCTTTTCCAGTCCTGTGGCCACTGCTGAGCTTTCCAAATTTGCTGACATATTGAGTGCAGCACTTTAACAGCAGCACCTTTTAGGATTTTAGCTAGCTCAGCTGGAATTCCATCACCTCCACTAGCTTTGTTCATAGTAATGCTTCCTAAGGCCTACAAGATTTCATACTCCAAGATACCTGGCTCTTAGGTGAATGACCACACCGTTGTGGTTGTCTGGACGGTTAAGACCCTTTTTGTACTATTCTTCTGTGTAGTCTTGCCAGCTCTTGTTAATCTCTTCTGCTTCTGTTAGTTCCTTACCGTTTTTGTCCTTTATAGTGCCCATTCTTGCATGAAATGTTCCCTCGATAGCTCCAGTTTTCTTGAAGAGATGTCTAGTCTCTCCCATTCTCTTGCTTTCCTCTACTCCTTTGCATTGTTCATTGAAGAAGGCCTTCTTATCTATTCGTGCTCTTCTCTGGAACTGTATCACCATGTGATTAAATTAAGCGTGGTCTTTGACCCCTACATAGGCACAGGGCACCATGAGACCTCTAAGGAGGAGTGTCCGTCTCAACCAGTAAGCATGGGCAGGGAAGGAGGAGGACTTTCTGAAAGAAGGGGCATGAGCCTCAGCTGTATCCTAAAGGAAGAGGAGGCCAAGAGGAGGAGGAATGGTATTCCAGGTCCAGGAAACAGGAGGAGCAAGGCCTGGAGGCTCCTGTATGCAAGAATTTAAGAAGCGGTATATTTCAGTCAGAGCATCAAGAGACATAGAGAAGGTTAGAGGAAAAGTTGGAGAAGGAAATGGCAACCGATTCCATTATTCTTGCCTAGGGAATCCCATGGACAGAGGAGCCTGG
>NW_024070207.1:115034427-115061872 GCF_014754425.2 Oryx dammah
ACTGGTTGGATCTCCTTGCTGTCCAAGGAACATTCCAGAGTGTTTTCCAACACCACAGTTCAAAAGCATCAATTCTTAGGCAATCAGCTTTCCTTATAGTCCAACTCACATCCATACATGACTATCTCACATCCATACATGACTACTGAGTGGATAGCTTTGACTTGATGGACCTTTGTTGGCAAAGTAATGTCTCTGCTTTTTAATATGCTGTGCAGGTTGGTCACAGCTTTTCCTCCAAGGAGCAAGTGTCTTTTAATTTCATGTCTGCTGTCACCATCTGCAGTGATCACTGTTTCCATTGCTTCCCCTTCTATTTTCCATGAAGTGATGGGGCCAGATGCCATGATCTTCGTTTCCTGAATGTTGAGTTTTAAGCCAACTTTTTCGCTCTCTTTCACTTTCATCAAGAGGCTCTTTATTTCTTCTTTGCTTTCTGTCGTAGGTGTGGTGTCATTTGCCTATCTGAGGTTATTGATATTTCTCCCGGCAATCTTGATTCCAGCTTGTACTTCATCCAACCCAGCATTTCTCATGATGTCCTCTGCATATCAGTTAAATAAACAGGGTGACAATATACTGCCTTGATGTACTCCTTTCCTGATTTAAAACCAGTCTGTTGTTCATGTCTGGTTCTAACTGTTGCTTTTTGACCTGCATACAGATTTCTCAAGAGGCAGGTCAGGTGGTCTGGTATTCCCATCTCTTTCAGAATTTTCCACAGTTTGTTGTGATCCACACAGTCAAAGACTTTGGCATGGTCAATAAAGCAGAAGTAGATGTTTTTCTGGAACTCTCTTGCTTTTTCGATGACCCAGTGGATGTCGGCAATTTGATCTCTGGTTCCTCTGCCTTTTCTGAATCCAGCTTGAACATCTGGAAGTTCATGGTTCACATACTGTTGAAGCCTGGCTTGGAGAATTTTGAGCATCACTTTGCTAGCTTGTGAGATGAGTGCAATTGTGTGGTAGTTTGATCATTCTTTGGTATTGCCTTTCTTAGGGGTTGAAATGAAAACTGACCTTTTCCAGACCTGTAGCCACTGCTGAATTTTCCAAATTTGCTGGCATATTGAGTGCAGCACTTTCACAGCATCATCTTTTAGGATTTGAAACAGCTCCACTGGTATTCCATCACCTCCACTAGCTTTGTTCATAGTGATGCTTCCTAAGGTCCACTTGGCTTCACATTCCAGGATGTCCGGCTTTAGGTGACTGATCACACCATCATGATTATCTGGGTCATTACGATCTTTTTTGTATAGTTCTGTGTATTCTTGCTATCTCTTCTTAATATCTTCTGCTTCTGTTAGGTCCATACAATTTCTGTCCTTTATCGTGCCCATCTTTGCATGAAATGTTCCGTTGGTATCTCTAATTTTTTTGAAGAGATCTCTCTTCTTTCCCATTCTGTTGTTTTCCTCTATTTCTTTGCATTGATCACTGAGAAAGGCTTTCTTATCTCTCCTTGCTAGTCTTTGGAACTCTGAATTCGAATGAGTATATCTTTCCTTTTCTGGTTTGCCTTTTGCTTCTCTTCTTTTCACAACTATTTGTAAGGCCTCCTCAGACAACCATTTTGCCTTTTTGCATTTCTTTTTTGGGGATGGTCTTGATCACTGCCTCCTGTACAATGTCACAAACCTCCATCCATAATTGTTCAGGCACTCTGTCAGATCTAATCTCTTGAATCTATTTGTCACTTCCAATGTATTTTGTTTTTCTTTATCACATGAGTGCTCAATAGAATACTTCATTCAGGGAAATGGGGTCTAAGATTTCTCATACTTCATCTCACTAGTGAAGCAGTTGTCAATTCTCATCCACTAGTGTCCAAAAGCCGCCCCACAAACAGTCCCCCTGTATATTGAAAGATGACCTTGGCTAAAGGAAGAGAAGTGTTCTCCTTGGTTCAGTAGGGAGTCTAAGAACTATGTCCTACAGTGATTTGGGCTGTTCAGAGTCAAAAGCAATTTTTGCATCAATAGAGAACTGTTAGTTGAAATCTTTACCTGTTCCATGTTTCCTAACTCAATAATTTTGTGTTAACAGTACAGCTTTCTGCCCCTAAATACGGGGGATGTTTGTGCTGCTAGTTAACCAAAATTAGAAAGATCCAAAGAGCCTGAAGAGTGGCCAGAGAAAGTCTCTGATGGTCTCTGAACTCAGGCTACTGTCTCTCACAGCCCCTCCCTTCCCTGGGCAGACAGGACCCTTCCTCAACTCACTCCCCTTCACAGAAGGAGCATATTCCCACAACATTTGTCCTTCAAATGTTCAGACTCTAGCTTTTGAAAACTTACTGAGTAACCCAAAGCACCTTGCAATATCCTTATAGGGCCAGTCATAATTTACCAAAACTTTCCTAGTGCAAGCAGACGCCTCTGATGTAAGGGTTGGCTCTGTCAGGCTCCAACAGTGGAAGAGAGGAAATAACCATGAAGTTCAGGAACAGAAAAAACAGTTTCCCTTCCTTCAGGAGAAAGAAAAATCCCAACACCGTTTTCAGTTTAAACTGAGCAATGGAACAAGACATGAGACTGCAATGTTTGTCTCCTTCACAAGCCTTTATTTATCCTTGTTTGTACTAACGTTCTCAGTGAATGTTGTTTTAGCTATTAACTCAAAAAGCTCAAAAGTGTTCAGCTGGGTGAAATCTTTGAAACCAAATAATAGTGAAGCATTTGGGTGTTTGATTTTTGTTTTACTCTTCACATCTCAAAATGCAAAGATTGAAACTCCAAACCCTGCAAGTGATTTTTATAAACAGAGCCAAAATTGAGGCATCATCCCCCACTCCTTTTCAGAGAATGTGTTGCGAAGTCACAATATGTTGGTGAGCTCTGGTGTGGAATCCATCTTACTAAGATCAATGGCAAATTTGTTTTTGGAAATTATTCTGAGTTACCTATCTATGCTTCTGAAGCCTTTTTTTCAGGTCTTTTGGGAAATAGTAAATGCCTCAAAACTCTTGAAAGAGAGTGACATTTTAATTTGTATGCCTCCCTTGTTGAATATTCTAGGACACTGAGCACAAATATTAGAGAAGAAAGCAGCAGTGACTAGAAAGAGTGTCAAGACAGGGTGTTTTTTTTTGTTTTGTTTTTAAAGAAAGGAGAAGTTAAAAACACACAAGTAAGCAAACCTGTTATCTGTGGCTATGGTTAATGTTTGCTTCCAACACTTCCAAATGACTATCTTTTGGCCTGTTTTTAAGTTACACTTTAATAATATGTTTACTCTTTTTAATCCGTTCTTTAAAATGTTTAAAATAAAAGACATGCTTGCATGAGAATATTGTTTCATTTGTCTTCTCTTTGTGTTTGAAAGAGAAAGTCCTGGATAACACTATTCAATTTAGGGGAGCAGAAGGCAGAACATGCCATACAGACCCATATCTACAAGAAAGCATTTTACATGGTTTCCTTGTTTAGTTAGAAATTTTTAAGGCTTTAGGGTTGGCCAAAAAATTCATTTGGGTTTTTCTGCACAATGGTATAGAAATATTTTGAGGGTAGAAAAATCTAACAGCTTCTATTGACTGTACTGTATTTCTGTTTGGCACTGGAAATATAATTAACATTACCCTTTCTGAGTTTCCTTTTCATGCTTCAGTTTAGATTTTGGGTGGTAAATGCTTTACATTAGCCATCAAATGGGAAAGTACATGTCCTCAGTTTCCAAAGAGCACATGAAAGTTGAACCTTAAAAAATAAAAAGGTGTCAATTCACGAAATGTCCAGAATGGGTAAATCTATAGAGACAGAAAGGTTAGTGGTTGCCTAGAACATGGAATTGCCTGGAAAATCCCATGGACAGAGGAGCCTGGTAGGCTTCAGTCCATGGGGTCGCGAAGAGTTGGACATGACTGAGCGACTTCACTTTCACGCATTAGAGAAGGAAATGGCAACCCACTCCAGTGTTCTTGCCTGGAGAATCCCAGGGACAGTGGAGCCTGGGGGGCTACCTTCTATGGGGTCGCACAGAGTCGGACACGACTGAGTGACTGAACTGAACTGATGTGGCCTGTGGGGTACAGGAGGATTTGTGTGAGGGGTGGTGTGGATGATGCTGTGTGTGAATACATGTTAGTTCTGCATTTACCACTTTTGTCATAGCCTGCCTCAGGGAGGGAATTAAAGTCACACAGTACTCAAAATATTCAAGGGTAGGATAATTTTTTAAAAGATTTCCTTGAATATCGACTGGACATTTGATAAGGAATTGATGTAAACAATTTTAAGAAATGATAATGGTATCATGATCATATTTTTAAAATAGCCCTTATCTTTCTGAGATACCTGCTGGAATATTCATAAGTAAATATTCATAAATAAAACAATATTATAAAATACAACAATAGTATATTTTGGATTTGCTTCAAAAATTTAGGCAAAGAGGAAATAGGTGGGTGTAGAGGATGAAATAAGACTGGCCAAGGACCATTAATTGTTGTAAGTGAGTGCAACAAGTGAAGGAGTTCATTATAAAGTTCTGTCTGTTTTTATAAATGGTTGATGTTTTCCATGCCAAAAAAGTTTAAGCATTTAGAAGAAACATTTTCACAAACATTTAGAACAAAAGTTAGGGCTCATGACCAAAGATACTAAAAAGGGGGCCTTTACTAGAAATGAAACACTTGCCAAAATAACATTCTAGTATTACAATAAAAGAACAGTTGTCAAACATGAATGGAAATGCTACTCCATAATCAAGTTCAAGTGTATGACAGTATTCCAGCAGTGTCTACCTCTGTCACCCATTTCAAAGGGAGTTGACCCAAATAGGAAGTGGCCCAGCTGAGGCTAATTGGGAGTAGCAGGCTGATGCCTGGCAGTACAGAGAGCACTGGCCTGGTGTCCTCTTGGACTGCCCACGCTGCCAATCCAAGAGAAGTTTCCCAGCTGAGAGCAGGAAGAAAGGATTTAAGAAAAGAACGGAAAAACAACCTTTTTTTAGATTGGAAATTATTCTGTTCTTTTTTTAAAAAAAACAGGAAGGACAGACATTAAAATTAAATTCTTCCCTACCTCAATAACATAAATATCTTTGCTCATAAAATTTTTTATTCCTTAACTTCTCATTCATGCAGTTTGACCTTTCTATAGTGTGACACACATTAGGGTTTCAACTGACTAGCATGCAACCAATCAGGGCCTTCTGTTAACTGGAAGAATACATTCTCTGTTCAAGAGAACGTTCAGACTGATAGCCAAAAAGAGTATCAGAGGATTTGTCCTATTTCTCAGAGAAGCTGTGTACATTTTACACCTAATTTGCAGCCATAGTTACAGTGTTTTATTTATAACTATACTATAGATCAGGAGTCTCTTTCTATAAAAGTCAGATAGTAGATTTTAGGCTCTGTAGGCCCAATGATCTCAGCTGCAGCTACTCGACTCTGCCATTACAGCGGCTTCAGACAGTATGTGAACAAATAGTATGGCTGGGTTCCAATCAAACTTGATTTATAAAAACAGCTGGTGGTCCAGATTTGACCTGCAGGCCATTGTTCACTAACCCCCAATAAACTTTATCAATAATGGGCTTGTGTTAGTACCCTATCAGCACTGTAACAAATTATCACAAACATAATAACTTGAAACAACACTGATTTCTTGTATTACAGTTCTGGAGATCGGAAGTCTGAGCTGGGTCTCTCTGGGCTAACATCAAGGAAGTGGGAGGACTGTGTTCCTTCTAGAGCCACTGCAGGAGCACCCCTTTCCTCCTCATTTCCAGTTTCTTCAGGCTGCCATCATTCCTTGGCACAAGCCCCCTCCTCCCTCCTCAAAGCTAGCAATGGTGGTCAGTCTTTCTCACATTACATCACTCTAAAGCTCTTCTGACTATATCTCTTCCACGTTTAATGATCCTGTGATTACACTGAGCCCACTTGGATAATCTAGGAGAATCTCACTGTGCAGTCTGCTTATTCAGTTCAGTTCAGGCGCTCAGTCGTGTCCGACTCTTTGCGACCCCATGAATCACAGCACACCAGGCCTCCCTGTCCATCACCACCTCCCGGAGTTCACTCAAACTCATGTCCATCGAGTCAGCCATCTCATCCTCTGTAGTCCCCTTCTCCTCCTGCCCCCAATCCCTCCCAGCATCAGAGTCTTTTCCAGTGAGTCAACTCTTCGCATGAGGAGGCCAAAGTACTGGAGTTTCAGCTTTAGCATCATTCCTTCCAAAAAAAATCCCAGGGCTGATCTCCTTTAGAATGGACTGGTTGGATCTCCTTGCAGTCCAAGGGACTCTCAAGAGTCTTCTCCAACACCACAGTTCAAAAGCATCAATTCTTCGGCACTCAGCCTTCTTCACAGTCCAACTCTCACATCCATACATGACCACAGGAAAAACCATAGCCTTGACTAGACGGACCTTAGTCGGCAAAGTAATGTCTCTGCTTTTGAATATGCTATCTACGTTGGTCATAACTTTTCTTCCAAGGAGTAAGCGTCTTTTAATTTCATGGCTGCAATCACCATCTGCAGTGATTTTGGAGCCCCAAAAAATAAAGTCTGACTCTGTTTCCACTGTTTTCCCATCTATTTCCCATGAAGTGATGGGACCGGATGCCATTAGCCTCCTTAATTTCATCTCAATCTTAAGTCCCCTTTGCCATGTAACATAATACATTTACAGATTCTGGGAATTAGAACACGGACATCTTTGGGGTAGTCACTATTTTCTTTATCACAGGGCCTAATAGGAAACAACCTGGTTAGGTTTTTGCTCATTCTTGGCAGTTGGCTCAGGTCTTTGGGAAGAATGAGGGTACATTAGTAGAGGAAGACTAACATTTCTGGCTTTAAAAACAGGACAGCTCATTTACTGTGATACAGAGGACTGTGTATATCAGAGCACACTGAGGGAGCAGCACAGGACACAGCTGAGAGCGTGGGCTCTTGAGTATAGTGTTTCACATCCCTGCTCCAGCACTTGTGAGACTTTGAATCAATTACTTGCCTTCTTTGCAATATCAGTTTCTGGACTTCCCTGCAGGCTCAGACAGTAAAGCATCTGCCTACAACGCGGGAGACCCGGTTTGATCCCTGGGTTGGGAAGATCCCCTGGAGAAGGAAATGGCAACCCACTCCAGTTCTCTTGCCTGGAAAATCCCATGGATGGAGAATCCTGGTAGACTACAGTCCGTGGGGTTGCAAAGAATTGGACATGACTGAGCGACGTCACTTTTTCTTTTCATGGATTGAATGGGAATGGTAACAGCTCCCTTGAAGGGTATTGTACATATGAAATGAGATTAAATGCGAAGCAACCAGCATAATGCCTAGCCTACAATTTAATGCTATTTCTGCAGAACTATGGCGTTCTACTTTGAGTCCAGCCAGGTCCCTCTGAACACAGTGGCCACATGGAGAAAGCATGCTATGGCCTAATTTGCCTGGAAGGCCAATTTTGGTTCTGCCCCCACTACAGCATTGTAATTGGGTCCTAATGATGAAATCTAAAGCAACGTTCATAGGACCTTAAAATAACAGTGTACATAAGCCACCTAGTTAATAAAAACCTTCTTACCTCAAAATATTTACTCTTCAAGTACTCTGGGAAATCATTCACTGGGGACACTGCTGAGGGCTTGATAAGTGGAGTGCTCATCATATGTTAAAAATAGATGTCAGAAGGCCATTCAATAAATGCAACAGGTTTTATAGTCTTAAGTGATATTAAATAGCTTTAGCGAGGGTATAGGATAAAGTTCTTCAAATACAAAAGCAGAATTATTTTCCTCATTTTGAGAGTCAGTCATGTGATTTTCCCCCAATTTTTCAAATCTTTTTTATTTTTTAAATTATGAAAGTGTGATAACACATTTAGAGGAAACTTGGAAAATACAGAACAAAGTTACATAGAGTTCTACTATATATTGCAATTTTTAAAGTAATAAATGAAGATTTTCAATTGGAGTTTCAATATCAAACTCTCTTAATAGAATGAATAGACAGAAAAGTCGACCTGAAAAGCACTGTGAACCAATTCAACATAATTAATACGTATACAATTTTCACACAACAGCAGGATACAAATTCTATTCAAATTCCCATAGACTATAAACCAGGAGACACTGGACCATACCCAGGGACATAAAACAAGGTGCAAAAACTTCATGGTTGAAAGGTATTGAAATCATACAGAGTCTGTTCTCTTATCACTGTGGAATTATGTTAGAAATCAGTATCAAAATATATTTGACAATGACCCACATATTTTCAAGTGCAATGTGACATTTACCAAGAGAGATCTTTGACTTAGCCATTGAAAGCCTCAGTAAACTTAGAAGACTGAAAAAAACACAGAGAATTACAGAGAAGGAAGCATTAAAATGGGAAATTAATATCAAAGATACTTTAAAAACCCCGTGTGTTTGGAAATTAAATGTTGACTTTTAAATAATGGGTGTATCTAAGAAGCCGTAACAAGGAAAATTAGAAACTATTTGTAACAGAATAAAAATGGGAAAAGAATTTATCAGAATTTGTTGTGTTCAACTGAAGCTGTTCAATGCAACTAAATACAGTGTGGAATCTTGAAAAGATATGAAAACCAATAATGGACACTAGCATAAATGTGAAATTTGAACACAAATCTGTACTTTAGCTAATAATACTGTGTGCTGTGCTGTGTGCACAGTTGCTCAGTCGTGTCCAACTCTTTGTGATCTTATGGACTGTAGCCCGCCAGGCTCCTCTGTCCATGGGGATTCTCCAGGCAAGAACACTGGAGTGGACTGCCATGCCCTCCTCTAGGGGATCTTCCCAAACCAGGGATAGAACCCAGGTCTGCTGCACTGCAGGGGGATTATCACGTTAATTTCTTTCTTTCTTTCTTTTTATAACAACATAGTATTTCTTTAAATTCTCAGAATTGGATTAGAAGTTGCAAAGCTCATTCAAAATTTTTTTTAAAAATTATTAAAACAATAAGCTTTCTAGGTTTTTAGCAATAATACTAGATGCCAGAATACATGGAACTATATCAAAGTTTTGAGTAAATGTAAATTAGAAGTCTAGCACTTTATTCATACTTAGTGAAACAAGTGGAGCCAGAATGTCATACATTTTTTGGCTAAGCAAAAATTCAAAGTTTTCTAAAATATATATATTATGCATACTATATATATATGTATACAAAAGCTTTTCTACTAGCTTAAGGGGAAAAAAAAAGAGAAATTGGAAAACAAACTAAATGAAATGGGAGCACTGAATATGAAATAGAAAAAGTGGAACAGACTAGATAAAAGATCATCATTATAGTTGAATTGTTTTTAAACGTGACTGCTCTTTAGAATCACAGAGCTTTGGAGAAAAAAGCAATACCTGCGTGTTTGTATTTTTCAAAAAATTCCATAGTGATTCTAATGTGCATCTGGATTTTAAAAAGTGATTACAGGTTTTTCTATTAAATGGTAATTTTAGTGGTACAGAATTCTGTTATTTTCTGTTGATCAACCATGATACAATGGTATTAAAATGAATAATAAAAAATAAAAAATTTTTAATTAAAAAAGGAATAAGTTACATAATCACAATAGTAAAAGATGCTTATCAGTTTTCACAATCAATAGTCAGATAAAAAATAAAAGATAATTACAATTACAAGCCACAATGGAAACATGATTAACCTAACAATATAAAATAATTACATACAATATGGGGCATTAAGTAAGACTGATGGGGTAAGTGGAAGTGCATACATGAATATGTTTTCATCCACCCAGCCAGTCTATGTCTTTTGGTTGGTGCATTTAATTCACTTATATTTAAGGTAGTTATCGACATATATGATGCTATCGCTATTTTCTTAATTGTTTTGGGTTTATTTTGTGTAGATCTTTTCCTTCTCTTGTGTTTCTTGCTTAGAGACGTTCCTTTTTCATTTGTTGAAAAGCTGGTTTGGTGGTGCTGAATTCTCTTAACTTTAGCTTGACTAAAGCCTTTTGATTTCTCCATCAAATCTCGAGTCTTCCTGGGTAGAGTATTCTTGATTGTAAATTCTTCCCTTTCATCACTTTAAATTTATCATGCCATTCCCTTCTGGCTTGTAGAGTTTTTGTTGAGAAATCAGCTGATAACTTTATGGGAGTTGCCTTGTATGTTATTTATCATTTTTCCCTTGTTTCTTTTAATGTTTTATCTTTGTCTTTAATTTTTGTCAGTTTGATTATGTGTCTCAGTTTGTTCTGCCTTGGGTTTATCCGGCCTGGGACTCTCTGTGCTTCCTGGACTTGGTTGACTATTTCCTTTGCCATGTTAGGGAAGTTTTCAGCTATTACCTCCTCAAATATTTTCTCAGGTCCTTTCTCTCTCTCTTCTTCTGGGACCCCTATAATGCGAATGTTGGTGTGTTTAATGTTGTCCCAGAGGTCTCTTAGGCTGTCTTCCTATTTTTTCATTCTTTTTCCTATTTTCTGTTTTGTGGCAGTGATTTCCACCATTCCATCTTCCAGGTTACTTATCCATTCTCCTGGCTCAGTTATTCTGTCATTGATTGCTGCTAGTGTATTGTTCATCTATGTTTCTTTGTTCTTTAGTTCTTCCAGTTCTTTGGTAAACATTTCTTGCATCTTCTCCATTCTTTTTCTGAGATCCTGGATCATCTTCACTATCATCTTGAATTCTTTTTCTGGGAGGTTGTCTATCTTCACTTCATTTAGTTGTTTTTCTGAGGTTTTATCTTGTCCCTTCATCTAGGACATAACTCTCTGCCTTTTTATTTGGATTAACTTTCTGTGATGTGGTTTTCATTCTGGCAGCTTCAGGATTGTGATCCTTCTTGCTTCTCCTTTCTGCCCTCTGGTGGATAAGGCTAAGAGACGTGTGTAAGCTTCCTGATGGGCGAGACTGGCAGTGGGAGAAACTGGGACTTGCTCTGGTGGGCAGGGCCATGCTCAGGGAAACTTTAATCTGATTGTCTGCTTATGGCTGGGGCTGCGCTTCCTCCTTGTTAGTTGTCTGGCCTGAGGTGACCCAGCCCTGGAGTCTACAGGCTCTATGGTGGGGCTAACGGTGACCTCCATGAGAGCTCACACCAGGGGGCACCTCTCAGGACTGTTGCTGCCAGTGCCCTCATCCCCACAGCAAGCCACTGCCATCCCATGCCTCCACAGGAGAGCCTCCAACACTAGCAAGTAGGCCTGGTTCAGTCTTCTCTGTGGTCACTGCTCCTTTCCCCTGGGTCCTGGTGTGTGCAAGATTTTGTTTGTGCCCTCCAAGGGTGGAGTCTTTGTTTCCACCAGTCCTATGGAAGTCCTGTAATCAAATCCCAGTCAGTTCAGTTCAGTCGCTCAGTCGTATCTGACTCTTGGAGACCCCATGGGTCCCACTGGCTTTCAAAGTCAGATTCCCTGTGGATTCCTAGTCCTTTTGCTAGCTTCCCAGGCTGGGAAACTTGATGTGGGGTTCAGAACCTTCACAACAGTGGTAGAGCTTCTTTGGTATTATTGTTCTCCAGTTTGTGGGTTGTCCACCCGATGGGTATGGGGTTTGATGTCATCATGATTGCACCTCTCCTACCATCTCGCAGTTCTTCTTTGTCTTTGGACATGGGGTATCTTTTTTTGATGGGTTCCAGCATTCTCCTGTTGATGGGTGTTCAACAGCTAGTTGTGATTTTGGTGCTCTTGCAGGAGCAGATGAGTGCACGTTTCACCATCTTGAACCAATCCCTTCATGCTGCTGCTGCTAAGTCACCTCAGTTGTGTCTGACTCTGTGTGACCCCATAGACGGCAGCCTACCAGACTCCCCCATCCCTGGGATTCTCCAGGCAAGAACACTGGAGTGGGTTGCCATTTCCTTCTCCAAATGTTTTTAATAAACAAAGTTTCAGCATGTTTTTGTGCATCGTACATGTCCTCTGCCAGTAAGGTATTTGTTAAAAATCTCGTTGGCATCTTTTGGCATTTTATAAAATCTGTAAAAAGGGCAAAATTAGTTGCCCAAGACTACCAAAAAAAAAAAAAATCCCTACTAACGGCAAACCAGAGAAATTTTGGCTGGCAAACCAGCCCCAGACACAAAGGCCAAAGAGAGACCTAAGAAAGAGGCAGCCCACTCCAGATTGACGGGTGGCAAGTTTCGTAAGCAAGGGAATTTATCCATGAGGCTTATCTTGGGCCACCTCAAGACAAGTTGATCTCCACAGCTGTCAACCAGAATCTAAAAGTATATAGGCACCTTCACCAGATTCTGTCATATACACAATCCAGATGGTCTCATCATCATGTGGGTATATCAAGGCTTGTATCCTTTGCGCAACTTCTTGGAGTGAGAAAGGCAAGTGGAACACACATTCCAAGTGCAGGGGAGGAAGTCAGGAGCTCCCAATTGCCCAGATCCTGGTCAACCATCAGTCACATCTTCTTGATGACCACCTCCAATAAGAAAGGAATCCTAAATCCCATTTTGATGCCCCAATGACTGACATTCCCTTGTAGCATTAAATGAAAACCAAATCATTCCCTCATAGAGAACTTCCATAATAACAGGAGAAATATTGACATATCGCATCTGGGTCATTTTTTTGTGGTCTAAGTATCAAAATTGGAAGCCCTCCAAGCTGCTCCAGATGCACACCTATATTGTTTTTATCTGGAACAGCAGCTAAAATGGAGATCGTTCTCAAATGCAAACAGTTTCATCATTCAGATAGTTTTCATGGCAGTTTGTATAGAAAGAAATTCTTTTCTTTAAAGAAAATTATTCCAACTACTAATAGCTTCCTCCTTCCTTATCCCTAGGGCTTCCCATGTTTTCTGAATTCTCCACTTCAGAGTAAATCCTTAAAGTGAAGCTGACTCATGTACCCCATGATTAACTGTAACTTCTTTTCCTTTCTTCCTTCGGATCCTTTCCACAATGTCAACTTTTCCTGTGGCAGCTAGCCAAAATCCCTCAGCCAGACAAACTAAGAGAATAATGACCACATTTTTTGTAAGTGAAAGGTCTTTAAAAGCAATTTCAAGATCTCCAATGAACTTGGAGATAGGCTACTGTCTAATTATATTTTTTAAAATCTGATTATGATAGCAATAAACTGAGGAAAGAACACAAATGGATAAAGTGCCTGTGGACTGCTTCACTAACTATTTAAATCTGTATCAATGGTTTTGATTCATTTATCAAAAAAGATTTATAAAATATAATCAAAAGTTATCTTATGTCCAAGGAATATATGTAATTCAGCCAGATTCCAAAATTTAAGCCCTTGGAAGAACTGGCTGCAGGCATAAAAGGATGTCATTTCCGTGTGGTGAATATTGAGTTTGGTCCTTCTTCACATTTACTGCTATCAATCATTTCATAACAATATCTTACTCTTGTTTCTCTTAGCTGACATATGTGTTTTAGAAGTATGAAATTCTCAAAAGTAAAACATATCTTTTTAATGGTAGTACTCTTTGGTGATGAGAACATGAAATGAGCCCCCAGACACTTCTGATGTAAATTAGAATAGCCTGTCTATTATTTGGCAATAGTATATCAAAAGCCTTAAAACCATATCTCACCTTTAATCCAGATAGTCCATTTCTTTTCTAATAATTAATTTTATTTTTATGATTATTTTTGTCTGTGCTAGGTCTTTGTTGTTGCCAGGGGGCTTTCTCTAGTTGTGGTGAGAAGGGCTACTCTTTGTTGTGGTGCCTGGGCTTATCATTGCGTTGGCTTCTATTGTTGCAGAGCATGGGCTCTGGGATACATGAGCTCCAGTAGTGGCAGGAGGATTCTTAACCATTTTTAACCACTGGACCACTAGGGAAATCCTCAGGTACTCCTCTTGAAATTTATTGGAATAAAACCATCAGCAAGGCATGAGAAAATGTATACTTTTGTACAAAAAGGTCCATCACAGCACTGTTTATAATATCAGAAACTGAAAACCATCTGTCCCAAAATAGAGAATCATCAGTTAAATGCATTATAACATATGTTCATATTATGTGATACATCTACTCAATAAAAATCATGCTTTAAAAGAATTTGGTAAAATGACTTAAGCTGTGGTATTGAGTTAAATAAATTACACACAACATGCACAGTTTCCGTAACTGCAGGGAATGGGCGAGTAGGTTTTAGGCACAGGCAGAACTAGGACATAGAGTTGCGGCTGAACTAGCAGTCATGGTGACAAACTGAGTCCTACAGGGATGGGCTACATTTATTTAAACCTCTGCTGAAGATGTCAAAATTGTTTTCATTACACTCCTGTATTCTTGTTCCATTCTCATGTAGACCAGTTTACCATTTCTTTAGTACTTCCAACCGATTGCTTCAGGGCTTCCCTGCCACCCAGATCAACTTATCAAAACCCTTTCTCAACCAAAGACATTTCCTTCTTTTAGAGAACTTGGGTACAAACTGGAAAGCATGATATTTTTGCTTGCCCCACTGCACATCAATACCCTTTGGGTTAACACCTGTTAGAAACCCCCTGTGTGTGTGCATGCTAAGTCACTTCAGTCATGTCCAAATCTATGCAACCCTGTGGACGGTAGCCCACCAGGCTCCTCTGTTCATGTGATTCTCCAGGCAAGAATACTGGAGTGGGTTGCCATGACCTACTCCAGCAGATCTTCCTCACCTACGGATAGAACCCGTGTCTCTTACGTCTCTTGCATTGGCAGGTGGGTTCTTTTACCACTCGCACCACCTGGAAAGCCCTAGAAACCCCCTAGAATGGCTGAAATGAAAATGACTGACAATGCTAAGTGTTGATAAGGCTGTAGAGCAATTAAAACTCTCATAAGCTGTTAATAAGAGTGTAGAATGATAAAACAGTTTGGAAAACTTACAATTTCAATAAATTTTAACACACATCTATCTTGTGACTCAGCAATTTCACTACTAGATATTTATTGAAAAGAAATGCTGTATATTCCCAGAAAGATTTATACAAGAATGATCATAGCAGCCTTAATCATAATAACCCAAACCAGAAATAGCCATATGTTCTTCAACAGGAGACTGGATAAACAAATTGAGGTACATATATACAATAAAATACTACTCAGTATTCACAACATGGATGAATCTTACAGACATTATGCTGAGTGGGGAAAAAATAGACACAAGAGTACATATTGAATAATTCTATTCCTATGAAATCCTAGACTAGGTAAAACTTATCTATGGTTATACAGACATATGAAAGCGAGGTAAGATATTTTCTATACCTTTTTCTGAGTGGTGGCTACGTGAGTGGAGATGATAGAACAAAAATCTATGCACTTAAAAACTATACTTTTTATAGTTCTTTTTATATTGATGTCTCAATTTTTTAAATTAGAAAAAGAATCACCCCAAAATATAACCTGCTAGGACATGTTTAGACCTTAAAATGAGTCTTTCACACCCACTGGGGAAAAGGCAGGGATTAATATTTGGGTTTTGTTGTGTACCAGGCTGTGTGTGAGACACTTAAATAATCAGACTTCCCCCTGAAATACCAGGTAATTAGAGGAACCAAATGCAATTCTGTGATATTTCTTATCAAGCCCTTTTAAGAGTAAGTATCTCAGGCATTTAATAGCAGATGGGACTTTTAAGGAATTTTCATTTCTGGATGAACTAATAGTTTTCCCAATAGTTTACCTTGAAAATGATGGTAATACCCATCCAGTTTACTACTACAATAAAGAAAATAGTTCTACATAAATGTGATGAAATTTATTTGTCCCAACAAGATTATATTTGTCAGTTGAATGGTTTTAATTTGTATTGAAATGCTAAATTTACGTTTGACAATGATAAATCTTCCACCAAGTCAAAAGCACAGCAAACCAATAAATTTTCCTTTGAGCCACAACAAATCTTTTAATAAGATTTTATTTTAAGAATATAATAATCAAGGAAAATTCCAGATGTTCATTTTATAAAGCCAAAAGGAAGAATAGAACAAGAATAATCCATAAAACAGAAGTCGCTATTTGGGAGAGAATAAATGAAGTGTTCAGGCAAAGAAAAATGGATTTAGGTTTTTGGCTCAGACGGTAAAGCGTCTGCCTACAATGCAGGAGATCCGGGTTCAATCGCTTGGTCAGGAAGATCTCCTGGAGAAGGAGATGGCAACCCACTCCAGTATTCTTGCCTGGAAAATCCCATGGATAGAGGAGCCTGGTAGGCTACAGTCCATGGGGTCGCAAAGAGTCTGACGTGACTGACCTACGTCACTTTCACTGTCTTAAGAGATAAACACATGATGAAAGGCTATTGGTGAGCAGAATATGTTATCACTGTACTTGTTGACTACTACACAGATATGACCCTTGGTTCTTTAGTGCAAAAAGATGTTTGTGATTTCAAGGAATTTACTTTTTATTGTCATTCCATATTTATTTATAGGACATCTTTTGGAAAGAAATTAAAAATTCTTTACTTTTCAGCTGTCAGTACATCTCTTTTGTCCATAAAAAGTCTAAACTTTAAGCCTGATATTCAAAAATTTTTTTTTTTAAATTATCTGGCTCAAAGTTATCTAACATTTATCTCCTACTGCTTTTCTACACTGGCACTTTGGTCTAGCCAACACACTCTTAAAACAACCGAAAGATGACAGAAGAAATCACAAGGAACATTAGAAAAATCTTAGACACAAATGAAAACACACAGCATACCAAAATAATAGAATGCAACAAAAGTACTAAGCAGAAATTTATAATTATAAATGCTTACATTAAAAAATAAGTTTTTGTGCTCACTTAAAAAAAAAGATTTTAAGTCAACACTAGCTTTACAATTTAAAGAACTAGAAAAAGAGCAAACTAAATCCAAAGCCAGCAGAAAAAGACATAATGAAGACTAGAGCAGAAAAAAACTGAAATAGAGAATAGACAAACAATAGAAAATCCATGAAACCAAAATTTGGTTCTTTGTAAAGACCAACAAAATTGACAAACCAGGGACTTCCTTGGCAATCTAGTGGTTAAGATTCTGTGCTTCCAAAGCCAGGGGTGTGGATTTGATCCCTGTTTGGGAAACTAAGAGCCCATATGCAGTGCAGCCAAAAAAATTTTGGTGGCTTCCCTGGTGGCTCAGACGGTAAAGAATCTGCCTGCAATGCAGGAGACTCAGGTTTGATCCCAGGGTTGGGAAGATCCCCTGGAGAAGGTAATGGCAACTCAGTCCAGTATTCTTGCTTGGAGAATTCCATGGACAGAGGAGCCTGGCAGGCTACAGTCCGTGGAGTCGAGATGAGTCAGACTAACACTTTCACTTTAGATAGATAGACTAAGGGGAAAAAAGAGAGTGGGGCTTCTGTAGTGGCTCAGATGGTAAAGAATCTGCCTGCAATGCAGGAGACCTGGGTTCAATCCCTGGATTGGGAAGATCCCCTGGAGAAGGAAATGGCAACCCACTCCAATATTCTTGCCTGGGAAATCCCCTTGGACAGAGGAGCCCGGCAGGGTGGCAAACAGTCGGACACAACCGAGCAACTGAGCACACATACACTACATTAATAGAATAAAGGAAGAAATCACATGATAATCTCAAATGATGCAGAAAAGGCAACTGACAACTTTCAACAACTTTCCATCAACAAACTAAGGAATAGAAGGAAACCACCTCAACATAATGAAAGCCATATATGAAAAATTCACAGCAAGTATCATACTCAAAGATGAAACACTCAAAACTTTTCCTGTAAGCTTAGGAACAAGACAAGTGTGCTCGCTTTCACCGATTCTATTCAACATATTACTGGAATTTCTAGGCAGAGCAGTTAGGCAAGAAAAAGAAAGAAAAGGCATCCAAATGGGAAAGGAAGAAGTAAAATTATCTCTGTTATCAGATATATGCTCTAATACGTAGAAAAAAACTAAAAATTACACACACAAACTGTCAGATACACACTGTTTAGTTGGAGTGTATGTCTACTTTGTTAGAAGGGTCAAGTACTTAGAAATGGGTCCTTTGATCCTTCAAGTAAAGGCTCCAGACTCTAGCATGGTGTATATCTGATCAACTCGGATCCAGTTTCTGGACTTGTTGCAATCATTATTCAAGAAAATGATTACAAAGATCAGACCAACATGGCACGCTGAACCCACATGCCAGTCTCCCCTTCCTATCCTCAAAGCCATTGAAATGACAGAACAGATATTAATACATGCACACAATTTTTAAAATGATTAACACATGTCAGTGCTAGAGAATAGAAATCTCCGAAAGACTTCAAGCAAATGAGAGAATAGAAAGCAGAATGCAAGAATAAATTAGAGATTTTAGAAATAAAAATTTTGGTTGTTAAAGTTTTCTGCCCTGCATTTCCTGGTTACTCATAAGATGTCTTGATAGGGGAAATAAAGCATCCTAAGCCTCATATCTCAAACAGGTCCTTCAGAGTTAAAATCTATGTATAGATGAAGATAAAGATCAAGTAGAATCATTACCAGAATTTGGATTTGAAAACTTTCACAATTCTGAAAGAACAAGGCGAGTCTGACCAATTTGCTAGCCCAGCAGGAATGATGTTACTTGTATAATGCTTGTGCAAATCGCTCCTTGCTAGCAATGAAAAAAATCCTAAGATTCCATACGGTACAAATTGGGGCTGGTGCACTGGGATGACCCAGAGGGATGGTATGGGGAGGGAGGTGAGAGAGGGGTTCAGGATGGGGAACATGTGTACACCCGTGGAGGATTCATGTTGATGTATGGCAAAACCAATACAGTATTGTAAAGTAATTAGCCTCCAATTTAAATAAATAAATTTAAAAAATTATGACAAATGCCAAAACTATATTGGAAGCCTTAAGAGAACCACCTGACTTTTTCATACAGTTTGCAGTCCCTAGACTTTTCAAGTCTTAGCTGGAAATACTAGAAACAGAATTTTTTCTGGTGTTTTGAAGTTTACCTACCAAAGACATGGAGTGATTCTGGTGCTTTACAAAAGAATAAAATAAAAAGGAAGTTTAAATGTGATCCTGGCAAACAAATTAGCGTGTAATGAAAGGATTTTAAATAATCTAGTAAATTCATTATCTGCCTTGTAATATTTGGCATGATTACAACAGAGCTGCATTAACATGTAAGAGAAATATAGAATGGTCAGTATTCAGAATTATCTAATTTCTTAATGAAGAACAAATAGGGCATTTAGTTGAGAAACAACAGTTCCTTTGAACTGCAAATTAACTCAATATTAGCTTATTGTGGTTTCAGTTATTTAATATTTCATCACAGTAGGAAGTCTACCAGGCTTGCAGCAGGAGATCCGAATTCTAATTTCAGATCTCTTGCTACATGCCTCATGTCTTTGGACAAATCAGTTAATCTCTCGGAGCCTCAGTTTCCTCATCTGTAATATGAAGGGGCTAAACTAAAATATTCTCAAAGGTTTCTTCTAGCACTAAAATATTGTTGCTCCATCTTTTCCTCACCCCCAGCCCTTTTTTATTCCCATACCTCCTTCCTCTGTTTCAGGCTCCCTAAGCTAATTCTGCTGCCTCTACTTCCCCCACTGCCCAGGGTTATTCTCTATGTCATCAGCCCATCCTAGACAGCAGCACCTTTCCCAGACTTCCTCCTCAGGGACACTAATCAAAACTTACGCTCATGTGTCCTGGAGCCATGCTACTTATGCATGTAAAGGAATGAAAGGATCCTGAGGATTTAAGCTTCTGTGGCTTGGTTGAGGTGGGGTAAAGACCAAGCTCTGCTGCCTATTCCACACTGGCAGAAGCCTGTTCTTTGAGAACTGAAGCTTGTGTGCTTGCTTCCAATGTGGTTCTATCTGTAAGAAGGGTCCTGGAGGGTTAAGAGACTAGGAAAGGAGATGCTTGAAGCAACCTAGATGTCCATCAACAGATGAATGGATAAAGAAGTTGTGGAACATATATACAGTAGAATATTGCTCAGCCACAAAAAGGAATGCATTTGTGTCAGTTCTAGTGAGGTGGATGAACCTAGAGCCTGTTATACAAAGTACGTCAAAAAACAGTACCATAAATTAACACATATATGTGGAATCTAGAAAAACGGTGATGATGAGCCTATAAAAGGGCAGAAATAGAGATGCAGACATAGAGAACAGACTTTGGACATCACAGGGGAAGGAGAAGGTGGGACAACTGGAGAGAGTAGCATTGAAATACAGACATTACCATATGTTAAAATGATAGCTAGTGGGAAGCTGCTGTATAATGCAGGAAGCTTAATGCGGTACTCCGTGACGCCTCTGACGGGGTGGGGGGAGATTCAAGAGGGAGGGGACATATATATGCTTATGACTGATTCACACTGTTTTGTGGCAGAAGCCAACACAATATTGTAAAGCAATTATCCTACAATTTTAAATAAACTTTTTAAAAAAGGGGAAGACTTTTCCCAACACGCGTGAAAAATTGTTCTATTCAGCCACTTCAAATTTCCACTTACATTTATGTGAATGAGACAAAGTATGTGCAATTGTGTGTGTATACATAAGTATGCATATGGTGAGTATTATACATAATTTATACATCTATATCTATACCAAAGGCAACTAAACACACAACATAAATGGTTTCTTTTTTATTTTTGCTGGTGGAGATCTCAGCCAAAACTCTCATATGTTTGTCTGATTCCCTCTCTTAGCTTTCTTCTTCCCACTGTGGGATGGCAAGGGAATTTGCTGGGTAGTGAAGACACCAAGACGTTAAGAATATAAATGACTTCATAATCCCATATATTGTCCCTCCTCCCAATTCCCATGAGTCAGTGGGCAGATGTATTCTATAAGCCTGCTGCCACGACACCCATCCTGATGTGACCCGGGCACAAGGTTACAAAAGCACATGTGTAAACAAGGTCCTCCTGTATAGCACAGGGAACTGTATTCATCATTCTGTGATAAACCACAGTGGAAAAAATATTAAAAGACTGTATGTGTATGAGTCTCTGCTGTACAGCAGAGATTGGCACATTGTAAATCCACCATACTTCAATAAAAATAAAATGCATGTGTGACATTCACAGGTTCTCCTGAAACAAAAATCTTCTCCCTTTAAGAACCAAATTACCCTGAGCATATGTCTCCTGGCTGGATTAACAATGGTGGTAGCTCTTGAAAACCTTAACATCATTGTGTATTTGTACACATGTGTGCATTTCTCATACAGCCCAGGTGATTGCATCTTGTCTTTTAACACACTTACATGAGAAATGTTTCTGGCCTATAGCCTAAAATTTGATTTTTCATTTTAACCAAAACCCTATCTCTCTCCTATCAATATCTTGGCCCATGTGTTAGTATTCCCAGATAGAAATACTAAGTCCAAGAAAAATGAAAATCAAGGAAATTCTGGGTCGTACTCCACCTCCCAACCCCCACCCCCGTGTCTAGACATTGCTGTAGGCTTCCCAGTTACCACCCTTTTTCTTTTTCCACATTTCATTAATAATTGTACAAGTCAAACAATAGCTAATCTGGCAATTATGCACAAGTTCAGACGCTGGAACATGTTACCCTGAGTCGCCTGCCAAATTACACTAAAATTTGGATCAATAAAGGTGCTGAAAGATTTTTCAGAAGTTGATCCTGCCTTTCTTCCTGCTTTTTGGGCAGACTTCTAAAAGGAACCAGAGTTTTAGTGGTTCTAAAAGCAAATCAACAACAACAGCATGAAAGCTGTCTCCTTATGTCTCTGTGTTTTTTTTTTTTTTTTAAATAGTGAAACCAGAGTAGGAAACCCAGAATCTGGGGGTGGGGAAGAAAAAAGGGGAGTGAGGCAAAGAGTTACCCACACCCTGAGATAGTTGCATCAGGGTGAAAGAATGACCACCACACCCCAGGCCGTCAGCTTTCTGGGGTCATTTAATTATGCTCTGTACACCTGTGCTATGAGGGCAGTGCAGCTGCAAAGACAAATGCTGCTGGGCTGAGAGGCCAGTGTTCCATTCCCTGCTAGATTTAGCTACTTCTAAACGTCCAAGATTAGCCGCAGAATTTTTGAGGAGTGAAGTCAAGCAGCAGCAGGACTGGGTCTGCTGTGTGCTCTTCCAGGGTTGGTCTCGGGGCCAGAGCTTGTCTTGGGCTCTGTGCTTGGGCTTCTAACTGCCCACAGGACCTCAGCCACCTGTGGCTGCAGTGTCCTTCAGATGCTGGGTGCGTGGGGCGAGCTGCATAGACAAGGGTTTCCAGTGGCCTCCAGAAGTGCCTTCAGAACTCAGATTCAGCCCCTAAAAATAGCATCAACTCTGCCCACACCACCTCCTCCTGGGTTTCCTCACTTCCAAGTACTCCCTGTAGATACTGTTAAGAGGTGAAAACGTGAACCCTCCCTGCAAGTAGAGCATCAGTCATTTCTTCGTTTCTGATTTCCAAGGAAATTCTGTCCATGGAAATCCTGGAGAAGGAAGAGAAGGAAAGTTGACTGAAAGAATGCTTTAGGCTGAAGTCTGGTTCTCATTAAAGCTCAGTCAGGGAGATCTTACTAGATGACCTCAAAGGCCAATTCAGACCTGAAATTCCTTGTCTGCACACCTGATTACAGTGTGTATCTGGATTGGGAGCATACCAAGGCCATGCTGGGCTCCATGTGCAAATGATGGAGCCTGACTGCTGAACTTCTTGGGTTCAAAGGACGTGGTTGGTTGCTCATCTCTTCAGAGATTGGGTCTACCTCAACAGCTAGAGGCAAAGACCCAGCATTTGGGCAGGAATCATGGGCTGGTTCTAAGATGGGCCTCAGTGATCTCAAACCTACCAGAATAACCCAGCTGTCTATGCTCTCCAGGGCAATCAAACAGAAGAGGACCTAGGGCTGGCTGGGAGCCTCTGAAAGCAATTACTGGGAGCATCCCATTCCCTCTTGGGAATCCACTTCGATTTTCACACTCATCTATTTATCTAATACACTCTGTCTTTTCTCTCAGTGACTTTTTGTATCTACAGTAGGAAAGGCATCACATCAATGGGTAAGGATACAAAGGTGAAGAGAACATGAACTTTGTACCTGAAGCCCTCAAAGTCTAGATAGTAACAACCACTTTAAAGTTTGACAAGTGGAGGTAGGAACAAAGTGTTATGGGAGCGAGGAGGATAAAACCATTGACTGGACTTGGGGAGGCTGCAAAGGACATCAGAGCAAGTCCCTCTCTTCCTACAAGCTCCAACTTATCCTTTGAGATTATTTCACCTGTTACCTCCTCTTCCTCTTCTCCCCTCCATCCCTTTCTGAGGCTCCCTTATCCTTCTGCAGAATGAATCCAACCATGGTCCCACAGCACACTTTTATATATATATATATATATATATATATACACTGCTTATCAAGTTCTTTGAGTTGGAGGAAATTTCTGCAAGCTAGTTGAAGTGAGAGTGGGGCCTACCAAAGGCCTGATGCATGCTGGCTAAGGAGCCTCCTGAAATAGAATCTAATTGTGGACACAAAGAACTGGAGCCTGTGGGAAACCTTGGTTCAGGAGCCAGAGGATGGAAACAATTCTGAGTATAACATGCTGCCTGACATTCAGCTTTCCCTACCTCCAGACTCCCAGTGGAAACTCACAGCTTCAGGAACTGGAAGGCCATAAACGGAAGCCAGAAGAGCTGCTTCAGGATGAAGGAGCTTTACAGGATTCAGATATCAGCTGCATGCTTTGGAAGCCTTCTAACAGACTGAAACAAGGGGGAACAGGGGTACTCCCCTTCATTGGGCCACAGCTCTGGAACCACGGGAGCTCTGATAAACCTGGCTGAGCAGGAGTGGCACATGGCAAAGACCTCAATGCCTAGAGTAGAGAAACAGGCACCCCACAAGACAAAATAGCTCTGTGGGTAGTGTTTGCCAAACTGAGAGGCCTGATGCCTTAGTGGATCATGATATTTACTTGTTGGGTCATGACCAGCAGTTATTTGATAGATTAGAATAAGATGAAAAACAGCGGAGTTCCTGACAAGTAGTTTTACCTGAGTAGGTGTATATGTATATGCCAGTGTGTGTGCATGTGTGTGAGCATCTGCAGCTATGTCCTAGGTCATTATATAAAATGTATCTTTTCCTGTGGGCCCACAGAGGGATTGTCCTTGGAGCAGAAGTGGTATCTAATAGAAAGGGTAGTTATCTTGTATTTAATTTCCTAAAGATAAATATCTAATAGAAAGGGTAGTTATCTTGTATTTAATTTCCTAAAGATTCCCAGGTGTAATCAAACAGAGCTTGCAAGGGTTCATTATGGTAGCCACTAGTACATCCTATTATTAAAATTCATTAAAATTAACTAAAATTTAAAATTAACTAAATTAACCAGCTGCATTTCAAGTGCTCAGTGGATACATGTGGCTACTGACTACTGTATTGGATGGTGCATATGTAGAACATTTCTGACATCTCACAAGGTTCTTGTAGACAGCATTGGGCTTGCTCTAAACCTAGTGGACCAACATTTTCTGGAATGGGCATGGAAACCTCTACTTTTTTAAAGGTCTACAGTGATTGTGAAGTGCAGTCAAGGTTGATACTATTCTTGACCCCAAACAGCAGAAAATACAAATAACAGAGCTTGAGAAAGAAGTTAAGGTAGAAACTGTAGATCTGGAAGCCATCAACATGTCAACCATGTTGACTTATAGTCATTTTAAAGAAGTTCAGTGTCTTGTTGTACTTGGTGTTGTCAAGGCAACCCCATAGCCTTGAGAACTTTGGCAAAGTGCTCCTTGGCCAATGGAGAAACCATCTCTCAGAGGCCTGAGTTGGCCATTGCCTACTAGGCAGATCAGTTCCTTGATGCTATTCTCAGAACAAATTTTCCAGCAGATGCTAAGTCGGTGAAAACACATTGAGAATTGTAAAATAATTCATTTTCCATCTGTTTTCACCTGTACTCAATCAAGGATAGCAGCTCATAGCCAAGGCAATATATAACAGAGGCCAGGGGCTGCTCCCCCTGTATTTCATAAAATACCTATGGTGCAAGTTTTAGCATTGCAGCTGTCAAAAACAAGACCCTAGAGTCACAAGGAGTGATCTCATCCTCCAACATACATCCAAAGCTTAAAGAAGGCTAGTGTGTCCTTATGGATCCTTGTGTTACTGATGGTGCTGAACTCACTAGAGTTCACATGGTCCAGCTTGATTTCCTCAGGGTTCCTCTGTACATGCTCCCCTCCCTACTCCATCTGGGAATTGTATACACTGTTTCCCAGGGACCAAAAGCTAAGAACCATGCAGTAAGAAATGTAATAATAAGAAGGGGAGCTACATGTCCACTGAGAGAGTCAAGCAGTTTCTTTTTTTTTTTGGTGACTCTGGAGAAACTTAACAGCAAAGCACACTGGAAACATGAATTGAGAAAATACTCCTGAAAATCTGTCAGCAGCTTTTCATGGTTTTTGAAATAAAGGTCAAATTTCTAACATGGCTTCTGAAGCCCTCAGAGTGTGCCAGCCCTTCCAGCACTCTCTGTGTTGCCCTCACTTCTCACTGTCCTCTATCCTCTGGTTCCTTGCCAGAAGAGGCCCAGTTCCCTCTGTTCAGAATCTTCTCTACCTCACACCCAGTCTAGGGTTTTTGCTTTGTTCTGTTTTGGGGCTCACCACATGGCTTGCAGGATCTTAGTTCTCTGACCAAGGATTGAACCCTTGCTGCCTGCAGTGGAAGCACAGAGTCTTAACTACTGGACCACCAGGGAAGTCCCACACCTGGTCTTCATCTAGTTTATTCTTAATAATCCTCAAAAGCTTAACTCTGACATCACTTCCTCAAAGTAGCTTCCCTCCCTTCCCAGATTAGATTGGGGCTCTCCATTATACCCTTTCCTACTATCTGTGTTTTTCTCCTAGGTTATTTACTCAATTGTGGAATGAGTTATCTTGTGTGTTTCTTTCTAGCACACTCAAAGTATCAATACTGTGAGTGTGGTGGCCGTGCCTGTCTTGTTTACTATCCTTAGCACTATGCCCAAAGCTGGTAGATAGTAACTCAGTAAATATCTTTCTTAAAAATGAGTTATGAGATTATTAAAGATTTTGTGGGGTGATTAGAGAAGGAAGGGACATTACAACACACAACATCTAGCATCTCACTCCAAAACTCTTCATTTTGTTCTCCACTAGTGCTTTTCAGCTATTTCTTCTTAAATCTCTTGCTTCATAGCTTTCTCTCTGGTTTTCAAATTTAATTTTTTATGCACATCTTTACTCAGTAAAGATATAAGAGTCTATCTTCTTTTAGAAAACAGTAGATATTTGTAAATAAGATACATATTTTTACCTTTTTGCTTTAATGTATTAAATATATTAATATATTTTTTCATTTTCTGTCATAGCTGATTGAATCAGTCATCTTTTTAAGTTGGAGGATAATTGCTTTACAGTGTTGCAGTGGTCTCCACTGTACATTGACATGAATCAGTAGTAATATATCCCCTCTTTCTGGAACCTCTTCACCCCCCCACCCCCTCTCCCTCCCCTCTAGGTCATCACAGAGCACTAGCCTGAGCTCCCTGTGTTATGTAGCAGCTTCCCACTAGTTATCTGTTTTACACATGATAGTGTATATATGTCGGTGCTACTTTCTAAATTTGTCCTAGCCCCTTCTTCCCCTGCTGTGTCCACAAGTCCATTCTCTATGTCTGCATCTCCATTTCTTCTCTGTAAATAGGTTTATCAGTACTATTTTTCTAGATTCCATATATATGTGCTAATACATGATATTTATCTTTCTCTTTCTTATTTCACTCTGTATAACAGGCTCCAAGTTCAATACCTCACTACAACTGACTCAAATTCATTCCTTTTTATGGATGAGTAACATTCCATTGTATGTATGTCCCACAACTTCTTTATACATTCATCTATCGATGGATATTTAGGTTACTTCTATGTCCTGGCTATTGTAAATAGTGCTACAGTAAGCATTGTGGTACATGTGTCTTTTAGAATTGTGGTTTTCTCAGGATATATGATCAGTAGTGGGACTGCTGGGTCATATGGTAGTTTTATTCCTAGTTTGTTAATGAATCACTATAGTGTTTTCCATACTGGTTGTATCAATTTACACTCCCACCAACAATGTAGGGGAGGGCTTCCTTTTCTCCACATCTTCAACTGCTGGCAACGGAATGAAACACCAACACTGCAGAGTGGTTTGAATCTTTATATTTTAACACTTGCTTCTTACAGCTGCTTTATTTTATATCCCTTGCACAACAACCTACAGGGCAAGTTGCCAAGCCCTATGATTCAGAGACTATACAGTGCGCAGGCGCAGGGCGAGATAACCTTTACCTTGACTTATTTACTGCAGCTAAGACTTTGTTTTGGGGAACTTCCTTATCAACTTAGAATCCGTTTTGTCCCTGGGTCTGTTCCTTTTGAGGAATCAGAGAAACATCCTTGTGTGCAAGAAATGTTCTTTTCCCATGGGAACAGAGGATTCTTAGCTGAACATCTCGTTTGCAAGAATGTTCAGCCCTGGTTGAGAGTCTCGTTTGCAAGCACT
>NW_024070207.1:115061882-115096816 GCF_014754425.2 Oryx dammah
TTTGCAAGAATGTTCAGCCCTGGTTGAGAGTCTCGTTTGCAAGCACTTCTCAACCTTCCTTATACCTTGTTTCCTACGTTCAACAGCATTTATTGTTTGTAGTTTCTTTTGATGATGGCCATTCTAATTGGTTGACACGTCATGGTAGTTTTGATTAGCATTTCTCTAATAATGAGCGATGCTATGCATCTTTTCATGTGTTTATTGGCCATTTCTATGTCTTTGGAGAAATGTCTGT
This sequence comes from Oryx dammah, assembly GCF_014754425.2. Classification (NCBI taxonomy): domain Eukaryota; kingdom Metazoa; phylum Chordata; class Mammalia; order Artiodactyla; family Bovidae; genus Oryx; species Oryx dammah. The sequence continues at coordinate 115,062,121 of NW_024070207.1, forward strand.
TTTGGTCTTCTGCCCATTTTTTGATTGGGCTGTTTGTTTTTCTGATATTGAGCTGTATGTGCCGCTTATATATTTTGGAGGTTAATCCTTCATCAGTTGCTTCATTTGCAATTACTTTCTCCCATTCTGAAGTTTGTCTTCTAATCTTTTTTATTGTGTCCTTTGCTGTGCAAAGGCTTTCAAGTTTTATTAGGTTCCATTTGTTTATTTTTGTTTTTATTTCTATTATTCTAGGATCAAAGAAGATCTTGCTGTGATTTATGTCAGAGAGTATACTGTGTAAGTTTTCCTCTAAGAGCTTTTTAGTTTCTGGCTTTAACATTTAAGTATTTAATCCATTTTCAGTTTATTTGTGTGTGTGGTGTTATGAAATGTTCTAATTTCAATTCTTTTACACATAGCTGTCCAAGTTTCCCCAGCACCACTTATCAAAGAGGCTCCCTTTTGTCCATTGTGTATTCTTGCCTCCTTTGTCAAAGATAAAGTGCCCACAGGTGTGTGGATTTATCTCTGTGCTTTCTATCTTGTTCCACTAGTCTATGTTTCTGTTTTTGTGCAAGTACCATACTGTCTTGATGATTGTAGTTTTGTATAATAGTCTGAAGTCAATAAATATTTTGCTAAGTGAATAACTGCAGGAGTGAATTGCCATTCCTTTTATCATTAGTGCTAAGATGAGGTGATCTGTTATATACCAACATAGAGCAAAAGGTTTTTTTTTAAATGCTGTTTTTCCCTGTGCTATATCTCCCCTTTGTTCACTTAAGATAACTTATTTATTTATTTTTGCTTGTGCTGGGTCTTTATTGCTGTGTGAGTTTTTTCTCTAGTTGTGATTAGTGGGGCCTACTCTCTAGTTGCAGTGCTCGGGCTTCTGATTACTGTGGCTTCTCTTGTGGTGGAGCAGAGGCTCTAGGGCATGCAGGCTTCAGTAGTTGTGGCACAGGGGCTCAGTAGTTGCAGCACCTGGGCTCTAGAGTATAGGCTCAGTAGTTGTGGCACACAGGCTTAATTGCTCTGTGGCATGTGGGATCTTCCTGGGTCAGGGATCACACCTGTGTCTCCTACATTGGTAGGCAAATTCTTTACCACTGAGCCATGAGTGAAAGTGTTAGTTGCTCAGTCATGTCCAGCTCTTTGCAATCCCATGGACTGTAGCCCACCAGGCTCCTATGTCCATGGAATTGTCAAGGCAAGAATACTGGAGTGGGTTGCCATTCCCTTCTCCAGGGGAACTTCCCAACCCAGGGATCCAACCCAGGTCTCCTGTGTTGCAGGCAGATTCTTTACAATCTGAGCCATGAGGGAAGCCCTCAAACACTTTTTAGTAACAGCTTTACTGAGATAGAATTCACATACCATACAATTCACCCAGGCTTCCCAGGTGGCGGTAGTGGTAAAGAATCTGCCTGCAAATGCAGGAATCATAAGAGACATGGGTTCAATCCCTGGATTGGAAAGATCCCCTGGAGGAGGAAATGGCAACCCACTGTAGTATTCATGCCAGGATAATCCCATGGACAGAGGGGCCTGGGAGGCTACAGTCCATAGTGTTGCCAAAGAGTGGGACACAACTGAGTGAGCACCCACGGATGCACAATTCACCCATTTAAAGTGTACATTTCAGTGGCTTCTGGCATATTCACACTTGTGAAACCATCACCACAAGCAATTTTATAACATTTTCCTCACTCCCAGAGGAAATTCTATACACATCAGCAGTCACTCTCCAATTTCTCTAAGCCATATGCAACCATTAATCTACTTTCTGTCTCTGCAGAGTTGCCTGTTTTGGACATTTTATATAAATGGAATCATATTGCATGTGACCTTTTGATGACTTGCTCCTTCACTTACCATAATATTATGATTGAAGATTATAGCATATATTGGTACTTTATTTCATTTTTATTGTAAAATCATATTCCCTTCTATGGATTTACCACACTTTATTCATCAGTTTATAAACATTTGGGTTGTTTTCACCCTCTAGCTATTATGAGCTAAAACTTTGAGGTACAAGTTTTTGTGTGGATCTATGTTTTTATTTCTCTTGGTACATACACAAATGCAGGAGTGGTATTTCTGAGTCATATGGTAACAATATGTGTAACCTTTTGAGGAACTATCAAACTGATTTCCAAAGCAGCTACTCCATTTTAAATTCCACCAGAAGTATATGAGGGTTCCAATTGTACCAATATCCTCAAAGAACTTGTTAAGATCTGACCTTTTGGTTATAGCCATTCTCATAGGTATGAAGTGTACCTCATTGTGATTTTGATTTTTTTATTTTCTTGATAGTTATTGATGTTGAGCATCTTTTCATGTGCTTATCAGTCATTTGTGTATCTTTTTTGGAGAGATGTCAATTCAAATCCTTTACTATTTTTTAAATTGGCTTTTTAAAACTCATTGAATTGTAAAGTTCTTTATATATTCTAGATATAAATCTCATATCAGATATATGACTTGCAATTTTTTTCCCATTTTTTTAAGGTTGTCCTTTCACTGTCTTAATACTGTTTTCTGAAAAACAAAAGTCTTAATTTTGATGGGACCAAAATGATCTACTTTTTTGTTGTTGCCTGTGTCCTCTTGTGGTGGAAGGGACAAACTGACTTCCTGGAGCCTGTTTTATAAGCACGCTAATCCCATTGGTGAGGGCTTTGCCTTCATGACTTAATTGTCTCCCAAAAGCCTCACTTCCTCATACCATCACTGTGGGCAATAGGTTTTCAGTGGATGAATTTTGGAGGGACACACACTTTCAAACCCTAGCAACTGTCATTCTCGTTAGTCCCCTCCAATATTGATGCTGGGAAAGATTGAGGGCAGGAGGAGAAGGGGGTGACAAAGGATGAGATGGTTGGATGACATCACCGACTCAAAGGATATGAGTTTGCGCAAACTCTGGGAGATGGTGAAGGACAGGGAAGCCTGGCGTCTTGCAGTTCATAGGGTCACAAAGAGTCAGACATGACTTAGCGACTGAAAAACAACAACAACAATATTGATGAGTTCCTCACTGTTTGTCTCCTAAGACGTTGACATTTTAAAGGTGTACAGACTTTTTTTTTAAAATAGAATGTTCCTTAGATTAGAGTTATAAATTGACATCCAGAATACTATATATGTTGTGTCCTTCTCAGCGTATCACAACCATCTGATATCCATCTGACCCTCATTTGTGATGTTACTTTTTTCATTTATTTATTTGTATCTGTGCTGGATCTTCATTGCTGCCCACAGGCTTTCTCTAGTTGAGGCGAGTGGGGACTATTTTCTGGTTGTGGTGCACGGACTTCTCCTTGCAGTGTATTCTCTTGTTGCAGAGCACTGGCACTAGTTATGCAGGCTTCAGTAGCTGTGGCACGTGGGTTCAGTAGTTGCAGCTTGAAGGCTCTGGAGTGCTGGCTCAATAGTTGTGGCACATGGGCTTAGTTGCTCTGCAGCATGTGGGATCTTCCTGGACCAGGGATCGAACCTGTGTCTCCTGCATTGGCAGGTGTTTTCTTCATCACTGAGCCACCAGGGAATCCCTGTGATGTTATTTATGATCCCCTAGTTGAGCTGTTACCCAATTCTGTTTAGTACTAATACTCTAAAATTTTAACATTTACCTTTCCTCTGTTCTGTCTTCAAGCTTTTTATCTGTCAATAATTTGATATTTCACCTTGTGTCAATTCTTGCCATTTCTAATTATTCAACCTCTAGTAATATTTTTCTAGTCCTCAATTTGTTTCCTTAACTTTGACATCTCCCTTTTTAGCCACATCTGCAGTTTTAGCATTTCATCTTGGTTTTTTTTTTTAATCTTATTTTCATTTGCTTATTTTCAGTGTTACCAGGAAAATAGACCTTCTGTTTTCTTGACATGTAGAAGTGATTTTTTGACCCTCTTCTAACTTACCTGAAACTCATTTATCTTCCTCAGATAGCTCAAGTTTGAGGTCTAAATATGATGTTCAATATGCTTTTCTCTATACTGATGATAAGGTCATGGGGTAGAGGTAGATGGTTCAGCTGGAGTTAGATGCTCCCTTTGTTGGGGAACATGAATTCTCTTTAAGAATTTCTTTTATGTACTGTGCTAGGAGTTCAGACTTCACACTTGGAGACATAACCTGTTTTAACATGTTGCATCCTTAAGCTTGGAATTACACACCCAGCTTGCTTTCCAGGTGGCACTAGTGGTAAAGAACCTGCCTGCTAGTGCAGGAAATGTAAGAGATGTGGGTTCTATCCCTGGGTTGGGACGATCCCCTGGAGGAGGGCATTGCAACCCAGCCCAGTATTCTTGCCTGGAGAACTTCATGGACAGAGGAGCCTGGTGGGCTACAGTCCATGGGATCGCAAAGATTCGGATACAACTGAAGCAACTTAGCACCCAGCATGCGTGGTAAATGGCATACTCAGGGTTTTTTTTTTTTTTTTTAATCTCGAAACACTCAGGTCTTCTTGATTTTTCCTAGGGTTTCTTACTTTCTTCATCAATTCACTTCTGTCTAGAATGAAAGTTACTGGTGAGAATTTGGGTTTTTGTCTTTCACTTTATTCTCCCCCTGTACCACTTCACATGATTGTTGGTGGAGGTTGGAATGAGGTTAAGAGCAGTTTTTGATGATAAATGTTTGGCAACTGGCTTGCAAAAGTCCCTAATGTATAGTGCATGCCAATTTCCATAGTATAAATACTCCCATCAGAGCCAATTTCAAGTTACCAATATGACATTACTAAATGTATAATTGTAACACACAGCATTCTATAATATAGCCCAGGCATGCATGTTCAGTCTCTCAGTTGTGTCTGACTCTTTGCGACCCCATGGACTGTAGTCTGTCAGGCTTCTCTGTCCATGGGATTCTCCAGGCAAGAATACTGGAGCAGGTTGCCATTTCCTCCTCCAGGGGATCTTCCCAATCCAGGGATCAAACATGTGTCTCCTGAGTCTCCTGCATTGACAGATTCTTTACCATTGAACCACCTGGGAAGCCATAACATAACACATTAGAGTATTTCCACCATATAGATAAAATAGATGCAAATACCATCAAGGGCATAAGAAATAGTAAAAGAAAGTAAAACAATTAGGAAGTGATGCTTTTGAGATATTTAAAACAAAAGTCATAAATAAATTTACTTAATTGTAAGTTTACATCATTATATCATTTAATTTTTAAATAATTGTTCTAATACCTGGCTTGAAAAAAAATCCCTGAGGATTAGACCATCAGCTCCAGCACATCACTGAGCCAGAATAAGAGCCCAAATTACCCATTTTTTCCTCTGGCCACTATTTTTTTCTTTCTTCTTCTTTTTAAAAAAATTTATTTTAATTGGAAGCTAATTGCTTTACAGTATTGTGGTGGTTGTTGCCATACATTGACATGAATCAGCCATGGGTGTACATGTGTTCCCCATCCTGATCCGCCCTCCCACCTCCCTCCCCATCCCATCCTTCAGGATCATCCCAGTGCACCAGCCTTGAGCACCCTGTCTCCTGCATCAAACCTGGACTGGTGATCTATTTCACATATGATAATATACATGTTTCAATGCTATTCTCTCAAATCATCCCACCCTCGCCTTCTCCCACAGAGTCCAAAAGTCTGTTCTTTACATCTGTGTCTCTTTTTCTGTCTTGCATATAGGGTCATCATTACCATCTTTCTAAATTGTGTTAATATACTGTATTAGTGTTTTTCTTTCTGACTTACTTCGCTCTGTATAATAGGCTCCAATTTCATCCACCTCATTAGAACTAATTCAAATGCATTCTTTTTAATAGCTGAGTAATATTCCATTGTGTATATGTACCACAACTTCCTGGTCTGTTCGTCTGCTGATGGACATCTAGGTTGCTTCCATGTCCTGGCTATTGTAAAAAGTACTGCGATGAACACTGGGGTGCACTTGTCTCTTTCAATTCTGGTTTCCTCAGTGTGTACACCCAGCAATGGGATTGCTGGGTCATATGGCAGTTCTATTTCCAGTTTTTAAAGGAATCTCCACACTGTTCTCCATAGTGGCTGTACTAGTTTGCATTCCCACCAACAGTGTGAGAGGGTTCCTTTCTCTCTGGACCCTCTCCAGCATTTATTGTTTGTAGACTTTTTGATAGCAGCCATTCTAACTGGCGTAAGATAGTACCTCATTGTGGTTTTGATTTGTATTTCTCTGATAATGAGTGATGACCATCTTTTCATGTGTTTATTAGCCATCTGTACATCTTCTTTGGAAAAATGTCTGTTTGGTTCTTTGGCCAGTTTTTTGATTGGGTTGCTTATTTTTCTGGAATTGAGCTGCATGAGCTGCTTGTGTATTTTGGAGATTAATTCTTTGTTGGTTGCTTCATTTGCTATTATTTTCTCTCATTCTGAAGGCTGTCTTTTCACCTTACTTATAGTTTCCTTCGTTGTACAAAAGCTTTTAAGTTTAGTTAGGTCCCATTTGTTTATTTTTGCTTTTATTTCCATTATTTCAGGAGGTGAGTCATAGAGGATCCTGCTGTAATTTACGTCAGAGAGTGTTTTGCCTATGTTTTCCTCTTGGAGTTTTATAGTTTCTGGTCTTACGTTTAGATCTTTAATCCATTTTCAGTTTATTTTTGTGTATAGTGTTAGAAAATGTTCTAGTTTCATTCTTTGCAAGTGGTTGACCAGTTTTCCCAGCACCACTTGTTAAAGAGATTGTCTTTTGTCCATTGTATATTCTTGCCTCCTTTGTCAAAGATAAAGTGTCCATAGGTTCATGGATTTATCTCTCGGCTTTCTATTTTGTTCCATTGATCTATGTTTCTGTCTTTGTGCCAGTACCATACTGTCTTGATGACTGTAGCTTTGTAGTATAGCCTGAAGTCAGGTAGGTTGATTCCTCCATTTCCACTCTTCTTTCTCAAGATCGCTGTGGCTATTCGAGGTTTTTTGTATTTCAGTACAAATTGTGAATTTATTTGTTCTAGTTCTCTGAAAAATACAGTTGGTAGCTTAATAGGGATTGCATTGAATCTATAGATTGCTTTGGGTAGTACACTCATTTTCACTATATTGATTTTTCTGATCCATGAACATGGTATATTTCTCCATCTATTTGTACCATCTTCAATTTCTTTCATCAGTGTTTTATAGTTTTCTATATATAGGTCTTTTGTTTCTTTAGGCAGCTTTATTCCTAAGTATTTTATTCTTTGTGTTGCAATGGGGAATGGAATTGTTTCCTTAATTTCTCTTTCCGTTTTCTCATTATTAGTGTTTAGGAATGCAAGGGATTTCTGTGTGTTGATTTTATATCCTGCAACTTTACTGTATTCATTGATTAGCTCTAGTAATTTCCTGGTGGAGTCTTTAGGCTTTTCTATGTAGAGGATCATGTCATCTGCAAACAGTGAGAGTTTTACTTCTTTCCCAATCTGGATTCCCTTTATTTCTTTTTCTTCTCTGATTGCTGTGGCTAAAACTTCCAAAACTATGTTGAATAGTAGTGGTGAGAGTGGGCATTGTGATCTTGTTCCTAACTTTAGGGGAAATATTTTCAATTTTTCACCATTGAGGATAATGTTTGCTGTGGGTTTATCATATATGGCTTTTATTATATTGAGGTATATTCCTTCTATGCCTGCTTTCTGGAGGGTTTTTTTTTTTTATCATAAATGGATGTTGAATTTTGTCAAGGGCTTTCACTACATCTATTGAGATAATCACATGGTTTTTATCTTTCAATTTGTTAATGTAGTGTATCACATTGATTGATTTCCAAATACTGAAGACTCCTTGCATCCCTGGGATAAAGCCCACTTGGTCATGATGTATGATCTTTTCTATATATATATATATATATATATATATAGGCAGCAGCTAATACCTCTTATCTTCTGTGATTGTTGTTGGTAAATTGTTTCCAATTTGAAAAAAAGTTCCTTTTTTCCCTATTAAGGAAGAGAGATTCTGTGATTGGCTTCATCCTGCCACCTTATTCTAGCTCTCTCTGACTAAAGGTTTCTTAGGTTTTATGTATTATTTAGGAGCAAGAAGAAGGTAATAGCATCTGAGACAGCAACCGTAAGTCTCCCTCTAAGCACAGATGCTACTTAGAGTTGGAAAAATAGTAAGTATGCACTCCATTGAGGAAAGTTAACAAAGAAGAGGTGGCAAGAATACACAGAAGAACTATCCAAAAAATTCTTCATGACCCAGATAATCACAATGGTGTGATCACTCACCTAGGGCCAGACATGCTGGAATGCGAAGTCAAGTGGGCCTTAGGAAGCATCACTATGAACAAAGCTAATGGAAGTGATGGAATTTCAGTTGGGCTATTTCAAATCCTAAAGATGATGCTTTGAAAGTGCTGCACTCAATATGCCAGCAAATTTGGAAAACTCAGCAGTGGCCACAGGACTGGAAAAGGTCAGTTTTCATTCCAATCCCAAAGAAAGGCAATGCCAAAGGATGCTCAAACTACCACACAATTGCACTCATCTCACCCACTAGTGGAGTAATGCTCAGAATTCTCTAAGCCAGGCTTCAACAGTATGTGAACCATGAACTTCCAGATGTTCAAGCTGGTTTTAGAAAAGGCAGAGGAACCAGAGATCAAATTGTCAACGTCCATTGGATCATTGAAAAAGCGAGAGAGTTCCAGAAAAACATCTATTTCTACTTTATTGACTATGCCAAAGCCTTTGACTGTGTGGATCACAACAAACTGTGGAAAATTCTTAAAGCAATGGAAATACCAGACCACCTGACCTGCCTCCTGAGAAATGTTTGCAGGTCAAGAAGCAACAGTTAGAACTGGACCTGGAACAACAGACTGATTCCAAACTGGGAAAGGAGTATGTCAAGGCTATATATTGTCACCCTGCTTATTTAACTTATTTGCAGAGTACATCATGAGAAATGCTGGACTGGATGAAGCACAAGCTGTAATCAAGATTATAGGAGAAATATCAATAACCTCGGATATGCAGATGACACCACCCTTATGGCAGAAAGTGAAGAAGAACTAAAGAGCCTTTTGGTGAAAGTGAAAGAGGAGAGTGAAAAAAGTTGGCTTAAAACTCAACATTCAGAAAACCAAGATCATGGCATCTGGTCCCATCACTTCATGGCAAATAGATGGGAAACAATGGAAACAGTGAGAGACTTTATTTTGGGTGGGGGGAGCTCCAAAATCACTGCAGATGGTGACTGCAGCCATGAAATTAAAAGACGCTTGCTCCTTGGAAGAAAAGCTATGACCAACCTAGACAGCATATTAAAAAGCAGAGACATTACTTTGCCAACAAAGGTCTGACTAGTCAGAGCTATGGTTCTTCCAGTAGCTGTGTATGGATGTGAGAGTTGGACTATAAAAGCTGAGCCCCGAAGAATTGATGGTTTTGAACTGTGGTGTTGGAGAAGACTCTTGAGAGTCCCTTGGACTGCAAGGAGATCCAACCATTCCATCCTGAAGGAATCAGTCCTGAATATTCATTGGAAGGACTGATGCTGAAGCTGAAACTCCAATACTTTGGCCACCTGATGTAAAGAACTGACTCATTTGAAAAGACCCTGATGCTGAGAAAGATTGAAGGCGGGAGGAGAAGGGGACAACAGAGGATGAGATGGTTGGATGACATCACCGACTCGATGGACATGAGTTTGAGTAAACTCCAGGAATTGGTGACGGACAGGGAGGCCTGGTGTGCTGCCGTCCATGGGGTCGCAAAGAGTCGGACATGACCGAGCGACTGAACTGAACTGAACAAAGAAACAGTTGTAGAGCTAAGCAATTTCAAATAGACAGTATCTGAGGGTAACAACAGAAATACTTCACCTTTAAGAAAGAATGATGTTCCAAACATGGCAGATAGCTAGCCTCCTATATATCCCTTAGAAAGACTTCAAAGTATCAGGTTTCATGAAAAGTGCTTTAATATACCCAATAACATAAAGGAATTGTTCAAATATACAATGTGTTTTATGTGTGTTTGTGTGTGTGTGTGTGTATACACACATATAATTCTTCAAAATTCCATCTTTAGGAATTAAGGGCATTTTAAAATGATTCCTTACTAAAACAAATCATAGAATTCTAGTCAATATTTCCAACAATGCAATTGTTCTTCTCTCTGGCTGGACCTTAAAATCACCTGGGGGAGCTTTTAAAAAAACACAAATGCCAGGACCCTATGCCAAAAAATTCTGATTGAGTTGGTCTAGGGTGGGGCCATGGCATTTAGTATGTTTGAAAAGCTACCCAGGTGATTCTAATTGGGAGCCAGGGTTGTGAATTCCTGTCATAAAGTAACATTTTGTGTTGTATTATTACTCTAGAGAATTTACTACAGTGAATATATTAACCCCCTAAAATAGATGGCAATAAATAGGAAAATTTGTATTGTTCTGAAGATGTTCAAAGAAAAACAAGATAATCACAGTGTTTTTCAGGGTGTTTTTGGTTGGGTCCCCAAATGTTTTATAATTTAAAACAACTATGCGGTGATTTAGGGAGCAAAAGTTTATTTTAAAAGTTTATTAAATGTAATATCTTGGGACTTCCCTGGTGGTCCAGTGGCTAAGATTCCATGCTTCCAATGCAGGGGACCTGGGTTCAATCCCTGTTCAGGGAACTAGATCTCACATGCTACAACTAAGGGTTTTCACATGTGTCAACTAAAGATCCCATGTGATGGAGCTAAGACCTGGCACAGCCAAATAAATAATAAATATAAAAAAAGATAATAATTGAAGTTGAAGACTGAAAAATAGGATGTTTTCCATTTTTCTCTTGGAAGGTTAGGATTGTCCATGATCAGGATTGTCCCTGTCAGACTGAGAAAGATAACATGAGTCTTCTACAATAAAACCCCACTGATGTATTTTAGTTAATGGGAGTCAAAATGTATCCCTTCTGAGGAAACTATTTCTTAGAAGCACAAATCACAATCATAAATAAGATCTCTAAAAGATTTAAGCAAATAAACCTCCTCCAAGGGATTGACTACAAGGGAATTAATTAGGCTTATTAGATGCCATAATTATCTAATCACTGAAACAGGGTCCCTGGAGATCTTTTCTACTTTCTAGCTTCCATTTAATTATCGCATGCATTTAAAATAATGTAGATCTTTTACTACATTATTGAAAAAGATCATGACTTTTTCAGTTGCAAATAACAAATCCAATTAAACTAAAGTTAAGGAGAAAAGGAATGTATTGGTCAAATAACTAAAAAGTCCAGAGACTGACTTCAGGCAAGTCTTGATCTAGGGGCTCAAACAGTGTCATCAGAAATTTGTCTTGCTCTTTCCATCTCTCTCTGTTTTCCCACTAAGTAGACTGCATTCTGAAGTGACTGTCTCCTCATGGTAGCAAGATAGCTGCCAGAAGCTCTAGGCTTTCATACAACTGTCCAGCAACCCCAACAACTCCCTTCCATTATAAGAACTCCAACAGAAATTGTGGAATTGAATCATATTGGCTCAGATTGACCTGATGTTGGTCATACACCTTTCCTTAAACTTATCCCCATATTCAAATAGGTGCATTACTTTGATTGGCCAGGCTTATGTCACACGCCTATCCTTGGTACTGGAATGGTGTCAACTCTACCTGAATTAGAGGACTGAGGGTGGGATAGAGTGGTCATCCAAGGAGAATCGTATTGTTATTAGAAGATTTGGGGATGGATGCTGAGCAGAAAAAAACAGAGTTTCACCACAATTTAGAAAAACCATTTCAAATTAAACTTCCCTGCCTCTCTTTCCTCAAGTTTCTCATTTAGCTGTAGCCAGTGAGGTTGTATGGTATCTTAGAAATTATCCCATTTTTTTAAAATTCAAGCATATAATCCTATAGCCTTTAAAAAATTGGTATAGCCTTTTTATATAGTGAATAAACCATTTTTTGATAAGGGTCAGGCACTTAATAAATGCTCTAAAGGCTGTGCTAATGGTAAACTTCAATATATTATTACTTTTTTTTGGCCTTAACCAGCTCTGAAAGTTATTTGATATGAGAAATGCAAGTTTTAAAGAATAGAGTAACATGACTGAAGACACTGCTCTCTAAAAGCTCTTTAGCCACAGAGACAAGCCCTATGTCCAGGTTTCCCTTGAACCCAAAGCAGATGTCTTGAGATTATTTTCGACCTAGAGGAATGCTTCTGAATGAAGATACTAATATATGCTCCCTCAGAAACACCAACAGCTTCCACAGTTCTGAAGTGGACTGTTAGGAGTAAGTTAGTGACCAGTATTGAAAGAGTTCATGGTTTGTGTTTTGTTAGTTCTGGTTGTCATGGCAACCAACTGGTTCTACATAAAGCCTGAAGCCAGCAGACTTGTAATGGAATACATTCCTTTGAGTGAGTCAAATCCTTGTTGAAAAGGAAGCAATCACACTGTTATGGAAATAAATTATAAACTCCTATGAACTGCTCAGGGTTGAAATAAGCAACTTTTTTGGAATCACATTTCCCCCTCCTCCCACATATTTTTGATGATAAGTAACTGGGCAGTGCTTCATTTCTGATGGGACTGCCTATCACATCTTTGAGAAGAGGCGTAGTAATATGTGACCTGCTTACCTCACAAGGTTTCAGTGAAGATCAGCTGAGAAAGCGTGTGTGAAGGGCTGTGAAAGCTACAGTGGGCCACATTAAATGATGAGTGCTGTGGATTTAGAGTCCTTAACATTCAAAAATGGAAGTTGTGGATGCTATTCTAGCCCACCCCTGAGCCATTAGAGATTACTTCCTATGACACACGTACTAATATTTTGTTCTGTCTCAAAACCCAAATGATGAAACTTCCCCTGTTCTCCAGGGTATCCTCCTCCACCACAGGGCCAGAAGTTTATGCCAGTAGAATATAGTGTTTAACAGCTTGGACTTTAGAATCAGACAGACATGGATTCATATCACAGGTCTGCTGCTTTGTAGTTATGGGAACCTGGGCATGTTACTTCAAGTTTTTGCATCTCAAAGTCTCATCTATGAAATGAGGGTAAATGGTATCCACTTTATAGGGCCATGAGGGAGGTTCAGTACAATCATGTTAATAAAAGCCCCTAGCAATCTCTGGCATAGGATTAGAGGTGAATAACTGTCAGATATTGTTGTTATGTTTATTCCCATTAGGGCATGACCGTCTTTACTTTCTTGCTAATTAGTTGCTACCATATTAAATTCTTTTTTCTACTTGATATAGTCTGTTGCTTTCAAATAACTACTTCAGTATTTTCAACTGTTTTAATCCCTGTCTTTGTTATCTCTTTGATTAGGATAAACCACTGACTAGTTTATCTTTGAAAAGTAGATTCCATAATAAAGATAATTAGTATTTTTAGAAACCTTTCTATCCACTATTATTATTAACTTTGTTGGCCCCAATTCATCACCATCTTCTAATAGGACCTCGTGGGCTCAGAAATTAGAACATTCTTAAATATCAGTAGGATAGCCCACTTATGATGGACTGTATAGTTGGAGTCAGCCATGATAGCCACACCCTCCCCCATACCCTCACCTGGCAGGGAGCTGGGCTTGGGTGGTCCACAAAGCCAAGTTATACAAGTTTGGCAGTGAGTTTCATCCACTGTCCATTACTCAAACAACCTTGTTACATTCCTGCAGTTTGAGCCTTTCTGAGCTCTTCATCATTTTAGCATTGTCAGTCTGAGCAGACCAGTTTCTGCTTCTAGGAACGTTCCTTTGAAGAGCAGAAATTCAACAGACTTTCAAGTGCTCTTCAAACTCTGGAACTGCTGAAGTCTTTGAACTGATTCTTCTAATAGACTCAGAAGAATGGTATTTGGAGTTGCAAATTTGCATAGGTCAGTTTTTCCAAGAAATGAGGTTCTTCTTTTGGATAAATTAATTTGGAGAGGTTGGCATTTCCTTCTACCTGCTCACATTTGTTTTCTCCATCTTCTTGGAGACTGACCTTAAAATAGTTTCTCTATCTCCATCCTTCCAGCATTTTTGTCTGTGCTCTTCCAGCTTCTTCATTAATTTTAATACCAGGCTTGATTTTTCTTTGCCATAAAAGGCTTTTAGCTTCTTTAATAGCTCTTTGACTCCTTCTGAACCTGCTTCCCCAGTACAGAGTAAGGTTTAACAAAAGGGTTTTTGTTTTGTTTTCTAACAAGCACACCATGTGCCTTAGTGATTAACAGTATAAGACACTCTTGGCCTCTTCTTTTACCAGCAAACCTCAATAGTTGGGGAGAGGAGAGGTTGGGGGTGGTTAATAGTAGTTAATTCCCAGAACAGATTTTTTCCTCCTTACTCGAGGACACCTTGAGGACCTCGTGTTCAAGCCAGAACTATTTTGGGTGGAAAGGAGACAAGACACCTGATACCTTTGTGTCTGGTAAAATCCTTCCCAAATAGCACTAGATTCTCATCTCTTCTTTGCAGTTGCTGCTGGTTAAGATGCTCCTTGGTCTGCACTCTGAACCTCAGACCACTTCCTTTGGGGCTGGGCATCTCTTCAGTTAGAACCACAATCTGAAGAGAAAATGCTTTCGATTTGAGAGGCAATTTAGGGAAGAAAAATAAAAAACACTCCATGTGCTCAAATTATTTTATTCCATCCGACCAACTAGCCTTGTTTCTATTTTGAAAAATGTTGATTATACACACAAAAAAAATGCAATGAGCTTGCCATTTTCAAAACACCACAAACTCTAAGGCAATAAGATTTAATGAGTGATTTATATGATATTGGTAAACTAGGGCTACCTAACTTCACTGGAGTGTGGCTTTTAAATTGCCAAATTATGAAGATTGTTTAGCACTAATTTCCTTGCTGATGGAGCTGTGATTTTAATACAGAGAAGTGTTTCTCAACCTCGGCACTATTGACATTTGGGGCTGGATCATTCTTTATTGGGGAGGTTGCCCTGTGCATTGTGGGACGTTTAGCAGCATCCCTGGTCTCTCTCCACTAGATGCCAATAGATTCCTCACTCCAGTGGTAATAATCAAAAATGTCTCCAGGCATCGCCAAGTGTCTGTGGCCCTGGGGGCACAGTCACCCCTGGTTGAGAACCACTGATGTAGAGGACCTGCTGAAACCGTTTTCCCCTTGCTTGCTTTTCTGGACTGTGAAAATCTTAGAGGCCAATGAAAGATGAGAACACATTAGGTCTTGGAATGTGCTATTTTGATTGTATTATTATAAAATTCTTAAAGTTTTTCATGTGAGATTTTGAGAAAAACAATTAAATTTCCAAATATAGCTACAACCTATAAAGCTCGGCCCCTGGCACACCTCACCTGTCTGCTAATGGGTCAACAAGGACAAAATTTTTCATGAGATTTTCCAAGAGTTTGCAGGGCCCCTCTCTGGCCTAGTTCACTGAGGGCCAGGGTAAAACTACTCATTAGCACAGTGACTAATGCACAGGCTTAATAGTTGCAATAGTCAGTAAGGGGAAAAGGAGAGTAATGTTTCCTGTGTACTGTTTTCTCTTTTAAGGCAGAATATGCAGAAGTCTAATGAACAGCCACATTCAAGTTGGTTTTACAAATTGGAAAGTTGGGTCTTTGCTGTCCAGTACTTGCTTCCAGACTCATCAAGGTTTCCACAGACCCTAAAGAGAAAGGAACATGGTGGCCTCCTCCTCTCTGTTCCATTCCTTCCTTTCCTTCTACCCTCTGCTTCTTTCTGACTTGGGCTTCATTGCTATTCTGAAGGGGGTGAGGGCTGGAGAAGGGCAGGCAGGGAAGCAAATGGGAGTTAGAATCACCTAGAGAGCTCTTTACTCCACACAGAACCACCTACAACCTCACCCAGTCCCCACCAGGCACCCATCAACAGGCCAAAAGCAGGAGGCACAGTCTATTAGAAGGAGTTGAGGAGAGTTTAAGGAAGAGACCATTTGCAGAGAGATGGTCAGGGTTTAGGGAAATCTAAAAGGAGAGCTCAGTACCACAGGGCAAGTAACAGCAGGGAGCCAGTACCCTTCCTGAGGGAAGGATGAAGAAGAGAACAGTCAGCAGAGCCCAGAGAGCAGCAATGGGAGCAGCCATCTTGTGGGAGCTGTTTCTTCCACCACACAAACCAGCAATCCTGGTTGACTTGGCAGGGAGGGGCCTGGAGAATAAATCCCCTGACCTCACTCTCTTCTGCCCCACAGTGTCATGCCACTACCCCCAGTTGGCTGAAGGCAACCAGAAAAGGGAGGGCAAGGGAGCCTGGTGATGTAGTTCACACGGGTACACAGCAAAGTCAAGGAGGATGGATCTGGGGAGCAAAAGCAAGATATCCAGCCTGCACCACAATTGAAAGGAACTTCAGAAGCCCTCAAAGTAGGCAAAGTTGTCATTTGAAAGTCCTTCCCAGTAATTCCTCTATATCCTCTGGAGTTGAGATTAACTGCTTTAAAATGTGGTGGACCTTTTCAAAGCTCTATAATCTCCTGTAGAGGGTTTCATTGCTGAAACAGCTGGTAGACCCAACTTCTACAAGTGCCATTCCATTCCCTGTCTTTTCCATTGTTCTCATTTCTACACAAGTCTGCAGGGAAGTCTTCTGCCGATCTGTTTTGTCCTTACTTTAATGTTCACAGCCGCTTAAACTCCATGTTGTAATCTTGTATAAAGCAAACATTTCAATTCACACTGGAGGTCAAAAATATTCCTAGGGTGCTTCCAGGACAGGCTCTTGGGAGTGAGCCTTTGTGAGGGACAAGCAGGCTGGGAAGTGTGAAGAGTTGGGGCTGGCTAGATGTCATAGCCAGCACTATCTGCTTTCACTGTCCGTCTGCTTCTTAGAAAAGTGCAGGCATCTTTAGCATGGGGGCAAACTTTGTGTTGCAAAGAGTGGGACACAGTTGAGCAACTGTGCATGCACTTGTGTAGGCTTCTGGGGCTTATTTTTGTTTTGATTTTGGCTCTCTCTCTCTCTCTTTTGTTTTTTCCTAACAAGCACACAAAGTCACACTACCTTCTGGAAAAGCTGCCATTTCAAATTACTAGCACTACACAAATGTGAACCTGCCCTAGAGAACAGGAGGATCCCATTTCATATACCCATTTAAATTTGAAAAGCTTCTTCCAAAGCATCCTCACTACTTGGAAATATCAGTGACAATGTGGTTTCTTGTCAACTACTAAGAGGGTTTTACAGGGCATGATTTCTAAGTTAATTTAAAGACATTAGTCTTTTCACATAGCATAATAAGCAAATCTCACAGAGAAAATGGATATAGGAAACTACTGTTGATATCATCAAAACACAATAGAGGGACTTCCCTGGAGGTCCAGTGGTTAAGACTCCATGCTCCTGATGCAGGGGGTGAGGGTTCAATTCCTGGTCAGGGGAATTAAGATCTCACATGCTTCACAGCACAGGCAAAATTAAAAACAAAAAACAATACAATAGAGAAGAACAATGGAGAGGGGCATATGAACCACCCTTTAGTTTACATTTACAAAGATACTTATTTTGTGATGGGTATATGGAAAGGAGAGTGAAAAAGCTGGCTTAAAACTCAACATTAAAAAAATGAAGATCATGACATCTGGTCTCATCACTTCATGGCAAATAGATGGGGAAACAATGGAAACAGTGAAAGACTTTATTTTGGGGGGCTCCAAAATCACTGCAGATGGTGACTACAGCCATGAAATTAAAAGACGCTTGCTCCTTGGAAGAAAACCTATGACCAACCTAGATAGCATATTAAAAAGCAGAGACATCACTTTACCAACAAAGGTCCATCTAGTCAAAGCTATGGTTTTTCCAGTAGTTGTGTATGGATGTGAGAGTTGGACCATAAAGAAAGCTGAGCACCGAAGAATTGATACTTTCGAACTGTGGTGTTGGAGAAGACTCCTGAGAGTTCCTTGGACAGCAAGGAGATCAAACCAGTCAATCCTAAAGGAAATCAGTCCTGAATATTCATTAGAAGGACTGATGCTGAAGCTGAAGCTCTTTGGCCACCTGATGAGAAGAGCCAATTCACTGGAAAAGACCCTGATGCTGGGAAAGATCGAGGGCAGGAGGGGAAGGGGATGACAGAGGATGAGATGGTTGGATGGCATCACTGACTTGATGGATATGAATTTGAACAAGCTCCAGGAATTGGTGATGGACAGGGAAGCCTGACATGTTGCAGTCCATGGGGTTGCAGAGTCAGACACGACTGAGTGACTGAACAACAACAATACCTAGATAACTCATTAATGTCCATTCATAAGTAAAGCACTTATTTAATATGCATGTTTGAACTTTACAGCTATTGTATTATGTGTAAAGCAAGAAGCCAAGATTACTCAACTTTAGCATCTTAATTTTTAAAAGAATTGGAACCAGCAAATATAAACAGACCACAGAGGTTTTGCAGGTTCTGTTCCAGACCATTGCAATACAGCAAAGATTACAATACAGCGAACTTTTTAGTTTTCCAGTGCATACAAAAGTTATGTTTACAGTACTATAGTCTATTAAGTGTACAATAGCATTATGTCTAAAATAACAGTGTAAATACCTTTTAAGAACACTTAGACTGGGCTCCCTCTGTCCCTTCAAATATCAGCACATGATGATTCTTGGCCTCTGGGATCAAGTGCTGTGACATTTGTAGTCACTTTAATTTTGAGATTTTCAACATCAGCCCTAGAGGCATTTTATTTCTTCTGCACCACTGCCACTCTGAGGATGCACAAAACAGCAATGCCTGAGGTTAGAAGGTGGATTCCCTCAGGCACGGACAATAGAAGTTGGGAGGTATGTGTAATCACACACTTCAGTCAATGGAGAATTTTCTCTAAACATGAGTAAATACCCAGTAATCACTACTATAAAGCTGATTATAATTTTCTTTCAATGGAAACAATCTAAGCAGCAATCAACAAGTGATTGCTGAAATTATACATTTTAGACAACCGTTAAAAATTACGATGTTTGGACAATTTTATTGACATGAAAAGTTGATATAATGTATCATGGAGTGAAAAAAATGGGAGGTTAAACCACAGCATGTTTATATAGCAAAGAAAGAGTATACAGGAATGTTGATATTCACAAAGAAATGCCTAATTGTCTTTAAATGGAAACAACCTAAACAACTAAATGCAATGCCTGACCCTAGTCTGCATCCTGTACTACACTGTAAAAGACATTATTGGATCAACTGACAGAACTGAAACACAAATGGTAAATTGAATAAAAATATTGTATCAATGTTCAATTTCCTGATGTTGATAACTGTACTGTGGTTATTTAAGAGAATATTCTTTTTCTTAGGAAATGTACACTGTACATTTCTCCAAGTTTAAATGATTCCCCCCCCACAAAAATATTCTGAAGGATTATTTAGGAAGTTCACAGAACCTCTAGAGGGTGGGGGTATAGCACAGAGAATCAGGCTACTTCTCAGACAGATCCCACAGTTCCCCCAGATTACAGTGGGGACTAGGTATCTGAAATTCAACTATTGTAGCCTCCAAAGAAGATGCCAGAGATGGGTTCCTCATATCACCTGCTCCCATACATTACTGGCTTTTAGATCCAAGTCTTATCCAGATACCTCTGGAGGAAAGTAGCTGAACTTGGGGAAAGCAAATGTATGATTTCAATCTTTAAAAAATCAGCATCCATGTAGGAAGTTCTCCAAATATAAGGTGGGTGTTCAAAAGATGCCAGATGGCCACAGATGACAAAAATGTCACCAGGGAAAATAGTTATTCTCTAATGCTGACTTTTGTGGAGTCACCTAGCCTGGGTCTGAGATGCCTTCCTTGTGCTCATCTAATCACTTCCTCATGGAAGCAGCTGCCTAAGGCTGGCCCAGACATATCAACCATGACATAGTCACTGGGCACCTCAAATCTATGCCAGGAATGCAAAGAGAGCTCAGTGAGACATCACTACATACCCACCAGACTGGCTAAAGAATAAAAGGAAGGATGACATACTAAGTGATGCTGAAGATATGGAAGGACTCTCTCACATTGTCAATGAGAGTGTAAACAGGTTACAAACACTGTGGAAAAGCAAAATCTATGTACACTCTATGAGCAATTCAGCTCCTGGTACCTAATCAACTGCTATGCGTTCTTATGTCCACCAGAAGACATGCACAAAGTATTGATGGCATCGTTATGCATAATAGCCTCAAACTGGAAACAACACACATATCCATCAATAGTAAAATGGGTAAGTCTTGCAACATATGCAAAATGGAATACTACACAGCCATAAAGAAAAGAATGGAATACTCTTGTACACAATAATATGGATGAATCTACCCAAGAATGTTGAGAAACAAATGCCAGACACAAAAGCACATGATTCCATTTGCATGAAGTTCAAGGACAGATAGACAAATACATGACAGTATGTTAAGAGCAGTTAAACTTACTGTGAGGGTGAGAGATATGGAGAAGGGGCATGAGGGAGCCTTTTCGGGTAATGAAAGTGTACACCCATAAAATTCAAACTAAGTACTAAAATCTGTGCACTTTACTGTGTGGAAGTTACATATTGACTTTTGAAGAAAAAAAACTACAAAAGTAGAATTACAGACTTTTAGAGCCTTAAGAATCCTTATCTATTAAGAAGAAAGAATTGTCATCTGAGGAGTATGACATTTCCTTAAAGCTCTGAGGTGACTTTGGTGTTATGCTATGATCTCTGCCAGGTTCAGCTCTTAACAGCATCTTCCCAAATCTGCCTCACCCCTCTCCATCCCTTCAGGAAAGTAACTTTTTGCACTTAAGCCCTAGGTAACTAGCTGAGAGTGGGTGTATGGAACATCTTGCATATTTGCACAGTGCTTTGCCATTCACAAATAAGAGGGTACATCATTTGATCCTGGCAACAACCTTGGCAGGTGGGCAAGGGTGAGCACTCCTCTTCATTACCATGTGAAATATCTGGAGTTCAGAGAGGTTAAAAGGTCATTTAGACTCAGTATTTCTGACTCCTAACGTTTTTTAGTGGTGTTCATAAGTGTTCACTGCCATATAATAACTAAAAATACAGCAAGTCATATCCTGGATTGGATCCTGGAAAGTAAAAAATGCTATAAAGAACATTTTGGGAACGATTAGTGAAATTCAAATACAGACTATATGTAGAGAATAATATTGTATCTACCACTGTTTAATTTCTTAATTTTGATAATTGTAGTTTCATAAGAAAGTTTATAAGAAATGCATGCAAAAGTACTGAGGGTGAAATGTCATCAACTAGTCAGCAGCATGTCCACAACTCACTCTCAATTGGTTCTTTAAAACTCTCTGTTTATCTATATCTATATATATCTATACAGTAAGTCTCTTATATATGAACCTTCAAGTCTTATATATGAACCTTCAAGTTGCAGACTTCCAAAAACATAAACGCGCAGCTTATTAATGAAGACCTGATGGAATTGGAGGCCCAGAGAAAGCATAAAGAGAGAAGTAACTGAAGAACCGAAGAGATTCATGATGCAGGAGATGGCCAGGGGATTTTCTTTATCTGAGGAGGCACTGTTAGTTTTGGGGGCACAGGACCTGTATAGAACAGTCCAGGAAGTTTGTAGCAGCCATTCAGAATGCAGCCCAGTGCTACTGAGTCACCTATGATGAGAAAAAAAGAGAAATGGCAACCCACTCCAGTATTCTTGCCTGGAAATCCCATGGACAGAGGAGTCTGGTGGGCTACAGTCCACGGGGTGGCAAAGAGTCTGTTAAGACTGAGCAGGCAGGCAGGCAGCCACACATTACTGGATTGTTTTTTTCAAGAGGATAGATAGAACTGAATTGAGCCAGGAACCAGAAACTGTGCTATCCATGTCAGGCGTGAGTGAAATCACAGCTTGCCCTCCGTCTCCTATCCTTCACCTCTACCATCTTCCACCTCCTTTCCCTCCTGCTGTTGCCTGTTCACTTGATGCCAGCCCCTATATGCCAGCTGTTGTACCATACTATTGTACTTTTCAAGGTGCTGTACTGTAAGATTTAAAATGTTTGATTTATTTTTTTAATGTATTATTTCTGTGAAAAGTATTATAAACCTGTTACAGTACAGTACTATATAGCTGATTGTGTTAGTTGGGTACCTAGGCTAACTTTGTTGGACTTATAAACAAATTGGACTTAGGAACATGCTCTCGGAATGGAACTCATTCATATGAAGGGGACTTAACTGTACCTGTATCTAGAGAGAGTACAAATGTGGCAGAATGTTAACAAAACGTTAATGTAAGTGTATAAATATCTGTTGTACTGTTCTTGTAACTTTTCTGGAGAAAAGTTTATTAAATATTTTTCTAAATTAAAAAAATCTTTAAAAATTCAAGAAAAAAATTAGGTATCTTAGGTAAAATCAAGTTGTGCCTTCTGTCGTGCACACCCCATTAAACCACAGTCATCTTGGGCAGTGTAGCAGAAAATGACTAAATTGCATCCCTAACAGATTTATTCATTGCTTCATTTCATCACCACACAAGCAAAACAATTTCTCTCTTACTAAGTTAGCATAGTCTAGTGAACTTAATAGAAGGACTTGCTTTGCTTGGAAGAGACATAGTTTTCATAAAATACCTTAGAACATTCTATCTTAAATCCCTCAGGGAGGGAAAGAGTCTGCTGTCTTGCGATCCTTGCTGCCTTTGTGGATACCTCAGGAAAATAGTAAGACCTTGGTAAGCTCAGAGCCCCTGAGGCCCAGGAACAGGGGCCCCAGCTTTGCCAGAGTCCCATGATCCAGTTGTGTCTTGACAGGACCAGAACTGCTGAACTTGAAAGGGAGCTTGTACCGTGTCCAGTACAGAAGAATGGTTGATGACCATGAAGCAATTGCACAGCTGTGGCCTAGAGAAGACTCAGTAACTGAGATCAAGTTTTCCTCCACCATGGGTATCTAAAATTGAATTTAAGCAAATGGTAAAAGAACTGAACTGAACTGAACTGAAAATGACTTTTTTATATTTAAATTTTTGAGGAGAGTCATTCCAATACATTAAGAAACATGTATTAAAGTGGATGCTATGCTGCTGCTGCTGCTGCTGCTGCTGCTAAGTCACTTCAGTCGTGTCCAACTCTGTGTGACCCCATAGACGGCAGCCCACCAGGCTCCCCCGTCCCTGGGATTCTCCAGGCAAGAACACTGGAGTGGGTTGCCATTTCTTTCTCCAATGCATGAAAGTGAAAAGTGAAAGTGAAGTCGCTTAGTCATGTCTGACTCAGCGACCCCATGGACTACAGCCCACCAGGCTCCTCCGTCCATGGGATTTTCCAGGCAAGAGTACTGGAGTGGGCTGCCATCGCCTTCTCCAGGATGCTATGCTAGTAAGCGTGTTATAACGACTATCTCATTTTGTCCTCACAACAGCTGTATGATTTAGGTAAAATCATTCCTATTTTACAAATAGAGAAACTGAAGCTTTGTGGGGTTAATGACTACTTGCCTGAAGTTACACAGGAAGTAACCAATGAAGCTAGTTGAACCCAGGCAGCCTGAATCCAGGCTTTTAGCCCCTCTACCATACTTGAAGGTGGCTACTTATTACCTGTAAGGCCAACTCCTCCCTGTAGCAAGTCCCACTTTTAACTCCCAGGTTACAGAATAGGGCCAGTGATTTATTAAAGGGAGATGCTACTCTGTTGCTCATTTCTTACAGAAATGTAAGAAAATCCCAGCCCAACAGAGCACAAGAAAATCATTAATTCCATCCCCTTCAGTAAGCAGCCAAACTCTCCACACTGCATGTTGATGACTCAAAGACAGAGCCGATGTGCCCAGGAGGGTGGGACTCCTATGCTAAATGTCCTGGTTGGTTATGACCTCCTCTCCTACAAAGAGTAGGGTGCTTCCAAACAACTCTAGTGTGCTCCACTCCCCCCATGGATCTGTAACTTAGGTAAGCCCGCCAAAGTCAGACACTGTGCCTCATCCAGCGCCTGAAAAGAGCTGGTCCCCCACTGAAGGTAATTTGTGAAACATAATTAATTGCAGATTTCTTCTGGAGCTGCTTCAGCTCCTTGATGTCTCACATGTGTGGTCAGGATGGAGTTCTCCTTGGCAGCTGAGGATCCTTCTGTCTCCAGTTGGAGAGGAAGTCCAAAGACAGAGACCAAGGGCATCTCTCAGATTGAGTTTGGCTTTCCCAAGACTTGGTGGGGTGGGCTCAGATGTATGAATGGGGGTTTGGGGAGCCTACCCTTCCAGCAGATCCAAACCACACAGATCACAGAGATCAATGGAAAGTAAAGTCTTCCTGATGAGCTGATTGAGCATTAGTGATAAGTCTCCATTTGACTCAACTGCACACTGGGTGGGGAAATGATTCAAAGAACCTTTTCTTTCAGTTAAAGGGGAAACATGATCAGCAGTGAACATGTCCAGTAACCAAATGGGAGGATTTTCCCAAGATAGCATTTGCTTTCTGTTCAGAGATGCACATAAGCTTTGATTCTGCTACTGTAGTGTTTCTAATTATATTTATTATCTATTACTATCAAATCACAAAACTAGTATGGATGCAGCTATTTATAAATTTTACTCTCCTCCAAATCCTAACACATAGCTGTCATATATCCCATTTTGCTTATAAGTAACCACATTAATGTAAGCTTGAAAGGATTTTAATTATTTAAAACTTTTATTTATTTATTTGGCCACATGAGTTCTTAGTTGCCGCATGCAGGATCTTTAGTTGTAGCATGTAGGATTAGTTCCCTAACCAAGGATTGAACCTGGGCACCCTGCATTGGAAGCACAGACTCTTAGCCATTAGACCATCAGGGAAGTCTGGAGAGGATTTTTATTTTTATTTTTTAAAAAAGCTTTGCAGAATGTTACTTATTTATTTTGTCTGTTCTGAGTCTTCATTGCTGTGAGGGCTTTTCTTTAGTTGTGAGTGGGAACTACTCTTTGTTGTAGTGCAAGGACTTCTCATGGTGGTGTTTTCTCTTGTTGTGGAGCACCACCTCTAGGCACGTTGGCTCAGTAGTTGTGGCTCCCAGGCTCTAGAACACAGGCTCAGTAGTTGTGGCATGTGGGCTTAGTTGCTCCGCATCATGTGGGATCTTCCCAGATCAGAGATTGAACCTGTGTCTCCTGCATTGGTAAGTGGACTGCTCACCTCTGAGCCACCAGGGAAGCCCAAGATTTTTTTTAATTCATTTTTTTTTAGTTGAAGGATAATTGCTTTACAGAATTTTGTTGGTTTCTGCCAAAATCAACATCAATCAACCATAGGTATACATATGTCTCCTCCTTCTTGAGCCTCCCTCCCAAAAGCCTAAGATTTTAATCAAGGTCAGATCAAACTTAGAAGCAGAGGACACCCAACAACATGAATGAATGTGATAGATATTGAACCAAATGAAAGAAGCCAGATAAGAGCACATACTATATGATTCCACTTATATGATGATCAAGAACAAGCAAAACTAATCTATGGTGACAGAAATCAGAACAGTGGGTACTCCTAGGAGGGTGGTATTGAATGGAAAGGAGTATGAGAGAGCCTTCAGGGATCCTGATAACATTCTAGATCTTGACTTCAGTGGCAAGTGTATGTGTGTGCATATGTGCTAAGTCACTTCAGTCGTGTTGGACTCTGTGCAACCCTCAGTGGCAGGTGTCTACAAATGTGCAAATTTATCTAGCTGTGCTTTTATGATTTGAGTATTATATTTAAATTCTCTCTCAAAAAAAGCTTTCACAATTTATGACAAAGGAGCCATTAATATACAATGGAGAAAGGATAGTCTCTTCAAAATGGTGTTGGAAAACCTTGACAGCCAGATACAAAAGAATGAAACTGGACCAGTATCTTATACTATACACAAAAATCAACTCAATAATCGATTAAAAAGTTGGATGTAAGACCCGAAACCACAAAATTCTTTGATCAAAATATGGGGGTAAGCTCCTTGACACTGGTATTGGCAATGACTTTCTGGATATGGCAACAAAAGTGAAAATAAACAAGTGAGACTATATAAAATTAAAAAGCTTCTATACAGGAAATAAAGCCATGAACAAAACATAAAGGCAGCCTACAAAATGGAAGAAAGTATTTGCAAATCATATATCTGATAAAGGGTTAATATCCAAAACATAGCAGAAACTTTAGGGAAGATTTAAGCTATTAACTCTAGTGCTTCTGAAGAAGCAAAGCCCCAAATTGACAATCAACCTTTATTTAGATAGCTTCAAGCAAATAGTTTTTATACCAGTTACATAAAAATTCAGTTAATCTATACTCACAGAAGAGGCTGCTTCTGACCGCGCAGAAGCACAGCCAAGAGGAGCTGCCCCATGCCCAAGGCCAGGGGCAGCAGCCTAGAGGATCTACCCCATGCCCAAAGTCAGAGGCAGGGGCTGAGAGGAGCAACCCCATGTCCAAGGAGCGGCCGAGAGGAGCTACTCCACTTTCAAGGTCAGGAGGGGCTGCTGTGAGGAGATACCCCTCGTCCAAGGTAAGGAGTAGCAGCTGCACTTTGCTAGAGCAGCCATGAAGAGATACCCCACATCCAAGGTAAGAGAAACCCAAGTACGATGGTAGTTGTTGCCAGAGGGCATAAGAGTGCAGACACACTGAAACAATAATCACTGAAAGCTAGCCAATCTGATCACAGGGACCACAGCCTTGTCTAACTCAGTGAAACTAAGCCATGCCGTCTGGGGCCACCCAAGACAGGTGGGTCATGGTGGAGAGGTCTGACAGAATGTGGTCCACTGGAGAAGGGAATGGCAAACCACTTCAGTATTCTTGCCTTGAGAACCCCATGAACAGTATGAAAAGGCAAAATGATAGGATACTGAAAGAGGAACTCCCCAGGTCAGTAGGTGCCCAATATGCTACTAGAGATCAGTGGAGAAATAACTCCAGAAAGAATGAAGGGATGGAGCCAAAGCAAAAGCAATACCCAGTTGTGGATGTGACTGGTGATAGAAGCAAGGTCCAATGCTGTAAAGAGCAATATTGCATAGGAACCTGGAATGTTAGGTCCAAGAATCAAGGCAAATTGGAAGTGGTCAAACAAGAGATGGCAAGAGTGAACGTCGACATTCTAGGAATCAGCAAACTAAGATGGACTGGAATGGGTGAGTTTAACTCAGATGACCATTATATCTACTACTGTGGGCAGGAATCCCTCAGAAGAAATGGAGTAGCCATCATGGTCAACAAAACAGTCCGAAATGCAGTACTTGGATGCAATCTCTAAAATGACAGAATGATCTCTGTTCGTCTCCAAGGCAAACCATTCAATATCATGGTAATCCAAACCTATGCCCCAACCAGTAACACTGAAGAAGCTGAAGTTGAACAGTTCTATGAAGACCTACAAGACTTTTTAGAACTAACACCCAAAAAAGATGTCCTTTTCATTATAGGGGACTGGAATGCAAAAGTAGGAAGTCAAGAAACACCTGGGGTAACAGGCAAATTTGGCCTTGGAGGACAGAATGAAGCAGGGCAAAGGCTAATAGAGTTCTGCCAAGAGAACGCACTGGTCATAGCAAACACCCTCTTCCAACAACACAGGAAAGACTCTACACATGGACATCACCAGATGGTCAACACCAAAATCAGATTGATTATATTCTTTGCAGCCAAAGATGGAGAAGCTCTATACAGTCAACAAAAACAAGACCGGGAGCTGACTGTGGCTGAGATCATGAACTCCTTATTGCCAAATTCAGATTGAAATTGAAGAAAGCAGGGAAAACCGCTAGACCATTCAGGTATGACTTAAATCAAATCCCTTGTGATTATACAGTGGAAGTGAGAAATAGATTTTAGGAACTAGATCTGATAGACAGAGTGCCTGATGAACTATGGACGGAGGTTTGTGACATTGTACAGGAGACAGGGATTAAGACCATCCCCATGGAAAAGAAATGCAAAAAAGCAAAATGGCTGTCTGAGGAGGCCTTACAAATAGCTGTGGAAAGAAGAGAAGTAAAAAGCAAAGGAGAAAAGGAAAGATATAAGCATCTGAATGCAGAGTTCCAAAGAATAGCAAGGAGAGATAAAAAAAAGCCTTCCTCAGCGATCAATGCAAAGAAATAGACGAAAACAACAGAATGGGAAAGACTAGAGATCTCTTCAAGAAAATTAGAGATACCAAGGGAACATTTCATGCAAAGATGGGCTCAATAAAGGACAGAAATGGTATGGCCCTAACAGAAGCAGAAGCTATTAAGAAGAGGTGGCAAGAACACACAGAAGAACTGTACAAAATAGATCTTCACAACCCAGATAATCACAATGGTGTGATCACTCACCTAGAGCCAGACATCCTGGAATGTGAAGTCAAGCGGGCCTTAGAAAGCATCACTATGAACAAAGCTAGTGGAGGTGATGGAATTCCAGTTGAGCTGTTTCAAATCCTAAAAGATGATGCTGTGAAAGTGCTGCTCTCAATATGCCAGCAAATTTGGAAAGCTCAGCAGTGGCCACAGGACTGGAAAAGGTCAGTTTTCATGCCAACTCCAAAGAAAGGCAATGCCAAAGAATGCTCAAACTACCACACAATTGCACTCATCTCACATGCTAGTAAAGGAATGCTCAAAATTCTCCAAGCCAGGCTTCAGCAATATGTGAACCGTGAACTCCCTGACGTTCAAGCTGGTTTTAGAAAAGGCAGAGGAACCAGAGATCAAATTGCCAACATCCGCTGGATCGTGGCAAAAGCAAGACAGTTCCAGAAAAACATCTATTTCTGCTTTATTGATTGTGCCAAAGCCTTTGACTGTGTGGATCACAATAAACTGTGGAAAATTCTGAAAGAGATGGGAATACCAGACCATCTGACCTGTCTCTTGAGAAACCTATATGCAGGTCAGGAAGCAACAGTTAGAACTGGACATGGAACAACAGACTGGTTCCAAATAGGAAAAGGAGTGCGTCAAGGCTGTATATTGTCACCCTGCTTATTTAACTTATATGCAGAGTACATCATGAGAAACATTGGGCTGGATGAAGCACAAGCTGGAATCAAGATTGGCGAGAAAAATATCAATAACCTCAGATATGCAGATGACACCACCGTTATGGCAGAAAGTAAAGAGGAACTAAAAAGCCTCTTGATGAAAGTGAAGGAGGAGAGTGAAAAAGTTGGCTTAAAGCTCAACATTCAGAAAACGAAGATCATGTCATCTGGTCCCATCACTTCATGGGAAATAGATGGGGAAACAGTGGAAACAGTGTCAGACTTTATTTTTTGGATTCCAAAATCACTGCAGATGGTGATTGCCTCCATGAAATTAAACGATGCTTACTCCTTGGAAGGAAAGTTATGACCAACCTAGATAGCATATTTAAAAGCAGAGACATTACTTTGTCAACAAAGGTCCGTGTAGTTAAGGCTTTTTTTTTTCCAGTAGTCATGTATGGATGTGAGAGTTGGACAGTGAAGAAAGCTGAGCACCAAAGAATTGATGCTTTTGAACTGTGGTGTTGGAGAAGACTCTTGAGAGTTCCTTGGACTGCAAGGAGATCCCACTAGTCCATCCTGAAGGAAATCAGTCTTGAGTGTTCATTTGAACGACTCATGTTGAAGCTGAAACTGCAATACTTTGGCCACCTGATGCGAAGAGTTGACTCATTGGAAAAGGCTCTGATGCTGGGAGGGATTGGGGGCAGGAGGAGAAGGGGACGACAGAGAATGAGATGGCTGGATGGCATCACCAACTCGATGGACATGGGTTTGGGTAGACTCCGGGAGTTGGTGATGGACAGGGAGGCCTGGTGTGCTGCAATTCATGGGGTCGCAAGGAGTTGGACACAGCCAAGCAACTGAACTGAATCTTGCCCTGTTTGTTGACCTCATAACATTACCATTAAAAGGAAAGGAGCAACAAATATACAAAAGTTTCCTGAATTTTTCTGAAGCTTGCTTTAGTGGCTCCAAGGACTGTTGACTTATAGACTTGGAACTATCAGTTTTTAAAAATTTTTTAATGTATTTATTTTTAATTGATTGATGATTGCTTTACAGTATTGATTTGATTTCTGTCATACATCAAGGTGAATTAGCCATAGGTGTATATATGTCCCCTCCCTCTTGAATCTCCTTCCCTTCACCTCCCACCCGTTACCACCCCAGGTTTTTACAGAGTCCCAGTTTGAGTTCCCTGAGTCATACATCAAATTTCCATTGGCTATCTATTTACATATGTTAGTGTGTATGCTCCCATGCTATTCTCTCCATTCATCTCGCCCTCTCCCCCACCCTTGTCCCTAAGTCTTTTCCCTATGTCTGCATCTCCACTGCTGCTCTGTGAATAGGTTCATCAGTACCATCTTTCCAGATTCCATGTATGTATGTGTTGATATATGATATTTACTTTATCTCTTTCTGATTTACTTCACTCTGTATAATAGGCTCTAGGTTCATCCACTGCATTAGAGCTGACTGAAATGTGTTCCTTTTTATGGCTGAATAGTATTTCATTGTGTATATGTACCACAGCTTCTTTATCCTTTCATATGTTGATGGACATCTAGGTTGCTTCTATGTCCTAGCTATTGTAAATAGTGCTGCAATGAGCATTGGGGTACATGTGTCTTTCACTTTTGTTTTTTTTCAAGTTAAATGCCTAGGAGTGGTATTGCTGGGTTGTATGGTGGTTTTATTCCTAGTTTTTAAAGGAATCTTCATACTATCTTCCATAGTGGCTGTATCAATTTACATTCCCACCAGCAGTGCAAGAGGGTTCCCTTTCCTTCACACCCCTTCCAGCACTTCTCGTTTGTGGATTTTTTGATGATGGCCATTCTGACATGTGTGAGGTAGTTTTGATTTGCATTTTCTCTAATAATGATTGATTTTGAGCATCTCTTCATCTGTTTGTTAGCCATCTGTATGTCTTTTTTGAAGAAATGTCTCTTTAGGTCTTTTCCCCACTTTTCGATTGGGCTGTTTATTTTTCTGGTATTGAGTTGTATGAGCTGCTTGTATATTTTGAAAATTAATCATCTGTCAGTTGTTTCATTTCCTATTATTTTCTCCCATTCTGAGGGTTGTCTTTCCGCCTTGTTTATAGTTTCCTTTGCTGTGCAAAAGCTTTTAAGTTTAGTTAGATCAAGCTTATTTCTTTTTTTATTTCCATTATTCTAGGAGATGATCATATAAAGGGGCTTGCTATAATTTATGTCAAACAGCATTCTGCCTGTTTTCTTCTGAGAGTTTTATAGTTTCTGGTCTTACATTTAGGTCTTTAATCCATTTACAGTTTATCTTTGTGTATGGTGTTAAGAAGTGTTCTAATTTAGTTCTTTCACATGTACTTGTTCAGCTCTTCCAGCACCACTTATTGAAGAGACTTATCTTTTTCCCATTGTATACTCTTGCCTCCTTTGTCAAAGATAAAGCGTTTGGGTTTATCTCTGGAATTTCTATCTTTTTCCATTGGTCTGTATTTCTGTTTTTGTGCCAGTACCATACTGTCTTTATGACTGTAGCTTTGCAGTATAGTCTGAAATCAGTTGATTCCTCCAGCTCCAATCTTCTTTCTCAAGATTGCTTTGGCTGTTTGAGGTCTTTCGTGTTTCCATATGAATTGTGAAATTTTTTGTTCTCAGTTCAGTTCAGTCATTCAGTCATGTCCGACCCTTTGCAATGCCATGGACTGCAGCACGTGAGGCTTCCCTGTCCATCATCAACTTCCAAAGTTTGCTCAAACTCCTGTCCATTGAGTCAGTGATGCCATCCAACCATCTCATCCTCTGTCATCCCCTTCTCCTTCCACCTTCAATCTTTCCCACCATCAGGGTCTTTTCAAATGAGTCAATTCTTTGCATCAGGTGGCCAAAGTATTGGAGCTTCAGCATCAGTCCTTCCAATGAACACCCAGGACTGATCTCCTTTAGGATTGACAGGTTTGATCTCCTTGCAGTCCAAGGGACTCTTGAGAGTCTTCTCCAACACCACAGTTCAAAAGCATCAATTCTTCAGTGCTCAGCTTTCTTTATAATCCAGCTCTCACATCCATACATGACTACTAGAAAAACCATAGCTTTGACTAGACGGACCTTTGTTGGCAAAGTAATGTCTCTGCCTTTTAATATGTTGTCTAGCTTGGTCATAGGTTTTCTTCCAAGGAGCAAGTGTCTTTTAATTTCATGGCTACAGTCACAATCTGCAGTGATTTTGGAGTCCCCCAAAATAAAGTCTGTCACTGTTTCCATTGTTTCCCCATCTATTTGCCATGAAGTGATGGGACCGGATGCCATGATCTTCATTTTCTGAATGTTTTGTTTTAACTCAATTTTTTCACTACAACTTTACTAAATTCAGTGATTAGTTCTAGTAATTTTCTGATCATATTTCTAGGGTTTTCTATGTACAGTATCATGTCATCTGCAAATAATGAGAGTTTTACTTCTTCCTTTCCAATCTGGATTCCTTTCATTTGTTTCTTTTCTCTGATTGCCAGCTAGGACTTCCAAAACTATGTTGAATAATAGTGGAGAATGATCACCCTTATCTTGTTCCTGATCTTAGAGGCAATGCTTTCAGTTTCTCACCATTGAGAATAATAATTGCTGTGGTTTTGTTGTATATGGCCTTTATTATTATGTTAAGGTAGGTTCCTTCGGTGCCCATTTTTTGAAGAGTTTTTATTATAAACTGGTGCTGAATTTTGTCAAAAGCTTTTTTCTGCATCTATTGAAACTATCGTGTGGTTTTTATCTTTCAGTTTGTCAATATGGTGTATCACATTGATTGATGAGTGTATATTGACGACTCCTTGCATCCCTGGGATAAACCCAACTTGATGGTGTATGATCTTTTTAATGTACTATTGAATTCTGTTTGCTAGTATTTTGTTGAGTATTTTTGCATCTATATTCATCAGTGATATTGGCCTGTAATTTTCTTTTTGTGTGACGTCTTTGTCTGGTTTTGGTATCAGAGTGATTGTGGCCTCGTAGAATGAGTTTGGAAGTGTTCCTTCCTCTGCCATTTTTTGGAAGAGTTTCCGAAGGGGAACTATCAATGATTATTATAGAAAGTTACATTTGTTAGAATATTTGTTGACTTAAAGTCATAGCCTCTGATTGATGTGAATGGTTGATTTTACTCAACCTCCCT
Source organism: Oryx dammah (assembly GCF_014754425.2). Classification (NCBI taxonomy): domain Eukaryota; kingdom Metazoa; phylum Chordata; class Mammalia; order Artiodactyla; family Bovidae; genus Oryx; species Oryx dammah. The sequence continues at coordinate 115,095,167 of NW_024070207.1, forward strand.
TAATTACCTAGGTGGCCATGTTGTTCAGTTGCTCAGTCATGTCTGACTCTTTGGGATCCCATGGACTACAGCATGCCAGGCTTCCCTGCCTTTCACCATCTCCTGGAGTTTGCTCAAACTCATATCCATTGAGTCAGTGATGCCATCCAAACATCTCATAGTTTGTTGGCCCCATCTCCCGCCTTTAATCATTCCCAGCATCAGGGTCTTTTCCATGAGTCAGTTCTTTGCATCAGGGGGCCAAAGTATTGGAGTTTCAGCTTCAGTATCAGTCCTTCCAATGAATATTCAAGACTGATCTCCTTTAGGATGAACTGGTTGGATATCGTTGGTGTCCAAGGGACTCTCCAGTGTCTTCTCCAACACCACAATTCAAAAGCATCAATTCTTCGGCAATCAGCTTTCCTTATCGTCCAACTCTCACATCCATACATGACTACTAAGTCGATAGCTTTGACTAGATGGACCTTTGTTGGCAAAGTAATGTCTCTGCTTTTTAACATGCTGTCTTGGTTGGTTATAACTTTTTTTCCAAGTAGCAAGTCTCTTTTAATTTCATGGCTCAGGTGACTATCTGCAATGATTTTGGAGCCCACAGAAATAAAGTCTGTCACTGTTTCTGCTGTTTCTGCATCTATTGGCCATGAAGGCATGGGACCTGATGCCATGATCTTCGTTTTCTGAATTTTGAGTTTTAAGCCACCTTTCTCACTCTCGTCTTTGACATTCATCAAGAGGCTCCTGAGTTCTTTTTCCCTTTCTGCCATAAGGGTGGTGTCATCTGCATTTCGGGGGTTATTGATGTTTCTCTCGGCAGTGTTGCTTCCAGCTTGTGCTTCATCCAGCATGGCATTTCGCATGATGTACTCTGCATATAAGTTAAATAAGCAGGGTTGAGGTTCTCCTTTCCCGCTTTGGAATCAGTCTGTTGTTCCGTGTCCGGTTCTAACCATTGCTTCTTGACCTACATACAAATTTCTCTGGGGGCACGTCAGGTTGATTGGTCAGTAAGATTGATTGATCTTTGGTCAGTAAGGATCTCATAATCGTGAATGGGTTTTCAGGAGATGTTTCTGGTGCTGGGAAAGATGGAAGACAGGAGGAGAAAGGGACGACTTTCAGTAAAATGATTAGATAGCGTCACCGACTCGGTGGATGTGAGTTTGATCACGCCCCAGGAGTTAGTGACGGATAGGAAAGGCGGTTGGACAGAACTGCGCAAATGAACTGGACAATTTTCACGACCCAGCGACGGATGCGGGCCCTCCTTTTTGGCAGTCACCTTTCTTTTTGATATGGTGATTCAGAGTTACCCTGATGGCCTAGACAGTAAAGAGTCCATTTACAAAGCGGGAGACCCAGATTCGCTCCTGGGGAGGCATCTCCTGGAGAAGGGAATCGCTACCCACTGCAGTATTCTCGCCTGGAGAAATCCATGGATAGAGGAGCCTGGAGGGCTACAGTCCATGGGGTCGCAAACAGTCTGAGCATGACTGAGAGGGTTCAGCACTCTATTTCATTCGACATTATAGTGAAACTTCTCTGTGTCCAATGCAGTGCCCCTATATCATTATCTTAAGCCGTCAAGAAAAGCCTTATTCAAACGAAATCAGACCCAGAGTGTACAGGAGAAAACATGGAGTCAGGGGC
>NW_024070207.1:115096826-115134601 GCF_014754425.2 Oryx dammah
ACGGGGTTGCAAAGAGTCGGACACGACTGACTTCACTTACGTACTTACTTACAGGAGAGCTGTTTGGAGATGACGGAGGGAAGGAACTGGACAATTTGTACAACCCAGGGATGGAACCAGCTCCTCCTATAATGGTAGCAGCTTATGTCTTCTCTTAAATTAGTGATTAGAGTCACCCTGGTGGCTCTGCTTACAATGTGGGAGACAGAGGCTCACTCCTGGAGAAGGGAATCGCTACCCACTGCAGTATTCTTGCCTGGAGAAATCCATGCACAGAGGAGCCTGGAGGGCTACAGTCCATGGGGTCGCAAATAGTTTGGCACGACTGTGCACTCAAGGCACTCTGTTTCATTTGACATTATAGTGAAACTTCTCTGTGTCAAATGCAGCACTCCCATATCATTTTCTTAAGCCATCAAGAAAATCCTTCATTCAAAAGCAGTAAGACCCAGAGCGTTGAGAAGACATGGAGTCAGGGGCTTGGAAGCAGGCTTCGCGAGATCTGGGGTGGGAAAGTGGCGAATCTCGGGGGTGGGGACTCAGCGTTCATTTGTATAACCAGAAGGCACTGCACACAATATGTTAAATTTATTATTTGAATTTACTGTAGATTTCCTTTAAACATAATATTTTGAAAAATGAGCCTTCGTCCACTAATGTGAAGAAATCTGCTACAACCTCTTCACCGGACTTACCCTTTTTTTGCTTCTCATCCTCAGTCTATTAGGTGTGAGCTTCCCCTCATCAATACGTGCCCAGGCACAGTACGGTATCCGTCCTCCATTTCTTGCTGCTGCTTGAACTTAAACTCTAGTATTGCCCTGCAGACTAAGTCAAGTAGGACCAAGAAAGAAAGAAATTTTACATTAGCCAACGGTTTTTGGAGGTCTTATGAGGTTAAACGAGACTGATATTCTTGTGTAGAAAAGTACAACTTGGAAAATAAGTGATTTCGGGCGATTTTTTAGATTCTTGAAGCTTTCTGTGTTTACCATTTCAGATTGCGGGCTTGGTCTTTGGTGAGTTGAAAGTGAAAGTTGCTTAGTCGTGTCCGACTTTTTGTGACCCCATGTACTATGCAGTCCATGGAATTTTCCAGACCAGAGTACTGGAGTGGTTAGCCTTCCCCTTTTGCTGGGATCTTCCCAACCCAGGGATGGAGCCCAGGTCTCCCGCATTGTAGGCGAATTCTTTTCCAGCTGAGACACAAGGGAAGCCCAATATCCATAAAACCACAATGGGGTTTTTCAAGCGAAGACAGGATGGCCGATTGGACATGGCTAAGCAAATAAACCAGCCAGATTTTTCGCTCCCCACGGATGGAACCCGGGCCTCGGATATTGGCAGACAGGTTTTTGTGTTTTATTTTTCTTTGGCTGATTAGAGTTGCCTTGATGACTTAGCCTGCTTCAATGTGGTAGACCCAGGCTCAGTTCCTGGGGAAGGTTCTCCTGGAGAAGGGAATGGTTACCCACTGCAGCATTCTTGCCTGGGGAATCCCATGGACAGAGGAGCCAGACAGGCTCTGGTCAGACACAGCTGAGCAGCTTTCAGAGAGACAGCCAGCTGGGAAAAGGAGAACTCTTTTTAGGTGATCCCACGTTTCTGTCACAGGTGTAATTGTCTTTTGGGCTGTGCTTTGTTTTCTGTAGTATCAGTCACTCAGTCCTGTGGGACTGTTAGCCCCCCTATGGACTATAACCTGCCAGGCTCCTCTGTCCGTGGAATTCTCCAGGCCAGAATACTGCAGTGAGTTTCCATTCCTTTCTCCAGGGACTCGTCCGGACCCGGAGATCAAACCCGAGTCTCCTGCATTGCAGGTGAATTGTTTACCATGTGAGCCACCATTTTTTTTTTCTAATCCACAGTTATTACTACTGGATTTAGTGGTAGTCAACTTTCATATTTGCATTATTCATATAGGCTCATTTTCTTGGTTCATAAACTTATGGAGGTAGGTAGTAAACCTATGTAGGTAGATGTGTTCGTTCTGTTCTCACCCTTCCCACCCCAGGATGTAATATTTGTAAAAATCCATAGAAGGTCTCAGGCTTCACTGGTAGCTCAGCTGGTAAAGAATCCACCTTCCATGCAGGAGACCTGGGTTCGATTCCTGGGTGGGGAAGATCCCGTGGAGAAAACAGCTGCCCGTTCCAGTATTCTGGCCTGGAGAATTCCATGCAGTGTAGAGTTCATGGGAGTCATTTTTGACTCCCTATGAGAATTGCTGATCAACGTGTACATTTAACTTTTCATTTATGTAATGCCAATTTTTGCTTTTTCTCCAAAGACTGTACCGATGCACACTCAACGGCACTATATCAACATTTCACTCTTTCACATGCCCAGCACTCTTGTTGTCTTCAGGCCTTTAGGATTTTTGAGCGTCTGGAACGTGTGCAATCCATCATTTAAAGTATTTGCATATAATGTCACTGTTTGGAGGAGCCATCACTTGTTCAAATCAAAATTCTGGTGTAGGGTGTGTAGATAGTTTCCAATTTTTCTATTTTATAATCAAAGCAGTGGTTGTCCAATTACTTCCTCAAGACAAATTCCAAGAGTGAAAATGCTGGACTAAATGTTCCACACATTGAAATTTTTGATCCATATTACCCACCTGTCACCCACCTGGAAAGATTTTATGATTTTACCTTCTTATCTGCAGTATTTGCATATCTTTACTCCCAAATGTGTTTCAAAAGCAACTTAAAAAATATATATATATATATGTTTTGTATATACTTAATATTTTCATTTGTTTACAAAAATAAATTTATTTTTAAATTTTATTTTTTAATTGAAGGATAATTGCTTACAGAATTTAATTTTAAAGGCCAAGTGACACAAGGCTCTCAGAAGAGCAAAACCCAGGATTTCTTTTTCCCATCCCAGTTCCCACTTCCCAGAAACAACCATTTAAAATCGTTAGCAGTTTCATCTGTTTGCTTCTATAACTCATAATATGCTTACATGGCTTTCTTTGTTTTGTTGTAAACTATAGCAGACAGGCTAGATGCCCACTCTGATATCAAATTTTCCTCAACCTTCAGAGATAGCTTAGAATTCCTGAGCCTTTCCAGGGTTCTGAAGCATTAAAGTGTCCTTGTCCCTACTTGACTGCTGTTACCTGCTCTCTTGTTTTGTCAATAAGAACATATCTTTTCTTCTGATTCCTTTACTGTCATTTAGGAGAGGTGAAATTTTATTTCAAATCAAATCCCATATGCACCAGTGATGCTTCAAGGGCTCAAAAAAGCCTTGTGCACACCAGGGCTGGGAGAGTCCACAGACACTGAGATAGAACTGTGTTTGAGTGTCTCCTGTGGAGGGACTGGGGGTCAGCAGTGGCCCGCCTCAGGGGCAGGGACTCTGGGTGCAGGAGCCCTGGTCACACAGCCTGTGGCATAAGCCCTCTTGGAGGAGGTCGCCATTAACCCCAACCATAGAGCCCTCAAGCAGATGAACCACAAAGTGCAGAACAATCATACCAAAATAATTCTCACACTGTTCAGAAAGTTCTAGGACCCACAACAGACTTACCAACCTGGGGATCTGGCAAGGGAACTGAGAACCCCCAAGGAATTTGACTGTGGAGGCCAGTAGGATTTGATTACAGAACTTACACAGGCCTGGGGAAACAGACTCTTGGAGGGTGCAAACAAAACCTTGTGTACACCAGGACCCGGGAGAAAGGAGCAGGGACCCCACAAGGGACTGACCCAGGCTTGCCTGTGGGTGTCCAGGAGTCCCTGGCGGAGGCATGGGTCCACAGTGCACTGCTACATGGTCAGGGGCACTGAGTGCAGCGGTGCCTGCCTGGGACACTTGGAAGCAGGTGGCCATTATCTCCATTACCTCCACCTTAGTTTGGTGTCAGGTCAAACAACAGGGAGGGAAACAGCCCCGCCCATCAACAGAAAATTGGATTAAACATTTACTGAGCATAGTCCCGCCCATCAGAACAAGACCCAGTTCCCCCACAGTCAGTCTCTCCCAACAGGAAGCTTCCATAAGCTTCTTATCGTCATCTGTCAGAGGGCAGGCACAATGAAAACCAGTGTCACAGAAAACTTGTCAACTGATCACATGGGCCACAGCCTTGTCTACCTCAAGGAAACGATGAGCCAAGCCATGTTGAGTTCAGTTCAGTCACTGAGTTGTGTCCGACTTTTTGTGACCCCACGGACTGCAGCACACCAGGGTCCCTGTTCATCACCAACTCCTGGAACTTGCTCAAAGTCATGTACATCAAGGCGGCGGTGCCATCCAACCGTCTCATTCTCTGTCGTCTCTCAAGCCTTCAATCTTTCCCAGCATCAGGGTCTTCTCCAATGAGTCAGTTCTTTGCATCACGTGGCCAAAGTATTGGAGTTTCAGCTTCAGCATCAGTCCTTCCAATGAATATTCAGGACTGATTTCCTTTAGGATTGACTGGTTTGATTTCCTTGCTATCCAAGGGACTCTCAAGAGTCTTCTCCAACACCACAGTTCAAAAGTATCAGTTCTTTGGTGCTCAGCTTTCTTTATGGTCCAACTCTCACATCCACACATGACTACTGGAAAAACCATAGCTTTGACTAAATGGACCTTGGTCGGCAAAGTAGTATTTCTGCTTTTTAATTGGAAATAATGAACATATGAGTGCATATATCTTTTGGAATTATAGTTCTGTCTAGATATATGCCCAGGAGTGGGATTGCTGACTCATATGGCAACTCTAGTTGTTCATCAGTGATATTGGCCTGTAATATTCTTATTGTGTGATGTCTTTGTCTGGTTTTGGTATCAGAGTGATTGTGGCCTCGTAGAATGAGTTTGGTTCCTCCGCAATTTTTTGGAAGAGTTTCCGAAGGGGAACTATCAATGATTATTATAGAAAGTTACATTTGTTAGAATATTTGTTGACTTAAAGTCATAGCCTCTGGTTGATGTGAATGGTTGATTTTACTCAACCTCCCTTAATTACCTAGATGGCCATGTTGTTCAGTTGCTCAGTCATGTCTGACTCTTTGGGATCCCATGGACTACAGCATGCCAGGCTTCCCTGCCTTTCACCATCTCCTGGAGTTTGCTCAAACTCATATCCATTGAACCAAAACCATGGTTTTGACTATATGGACCTTTGTCAGCAAAGTAATAACTCTGCTTTTTAATACCCCATCTACATGGCCATGGCTGTGATCTAATTTTAAGTGATCTAATCACTCCACAAAAGACTGTGTATTCCATGAAAATAAGAACATAGTTAAAAGCATTTCTCCTTGAAGGGACATTTACAGGGCAAATATCATGACCAAATGTATTCTCTTAAAACACAAAAAGGAATCTTGAAACTGAGGAATGAGATAAGTCGTCCTGGGCTGTGTGGCTACCAAATATGAGAAATGGGCTAGAGCTCAGGCCTTCTCAGTCCTGATCTTACCATCTTTCCACTGTCTCATGACTCCTCGGACTTGAAAAAAAATTTTATTGAAATGTAGTTAACTTACACTGTGTTTCTTTCAAATGGATGTATAGCACAATGATTATGATATAACAGTATAGATATAGATTCTTTTTCATTTATATTCTCTCCCATTATAAATTATTGCAAGATAGTTTAGTTTCCTGTGCTATACAGTAGGTCCTTTTGGCTATCAATTTTATATATTGTAGTGTGTATATTTTCATCCCAAACCCTAATGTATCCCTCCCTACCTTTTTCCTCTTATGAGAACCATAAGTTTGTTTTCTAAGCCTATGAGACTATTTCTGTTTTGTAAATAAGTTCATTTGTATCATTATTTTAGATTCGACATATAAGTGATATCATATGATATTTGTCTTTGGCTTACTTCACTTTGTATGATAATCTCTAGGTCCATCCGTGTTGCTGCAAATGGCATGATGTCATTCTTTGTAATGGCTGAGTAATATTCCATTATATATATACACACACCATATTTTCTTTACCCGGTCATCTGTTGATGGACACTTAGGTTGTTTGCATGTCTTGGTGATTGTAAACAGTGCTGCAGTGAACATTGGGGTGCATGTATCTGTTTGAATTATGGTTTTCTCTGGATATATGCCCAGGAGTGGAGTTGTGGAGAATATGGTAACTCTATTTTTAGTTTTTTGAGGAACCTCCAAACTGTTCTCCGTAGTATCTGTATCAATTTACATTCTTAACAACAGTGTAGGAGGGTTCCTTTTGCCACACCCTTTGTGGCATTTATCTATAGACTTTTTGTTGATGCCATTCTGACTAGTGTGAGGTGATACCTCTTTATAATTCCAGTCTGCATTTCTCTAATTAATTAGTGAAGTTGAGCATCTTTTCATATGCCTGTATGTCTTCTTTGGAGAAATGTCTATTTAGATCTTCTGTCCATTTTTTAAAAGAAATAATTTTATTTATTGATTTTTTTGGCTGTGCTGGCTCTTCATTGCTGTGTGAGCTTTCTCTAGTTGCAGAGAGTGGGGGCTACTCTCTAGTTGCAGTGCACAGATTTCTTATTGTGGTGTCTTCTCTTGTTGCAGAGCATGGGCTCTAGGGCATTTGGGCCTCAGCAGTGTGGGTTCCTGGGCTCTAGGGCACAGGATCAATGGTTGCAGCCCAGGGGCTTAGTTGCTCCTCGGCACATAGAACCTTCCCGGATCAGGGATCAAGCCTGCGTCTCCTACACTGGCAGGCAGGTTCTTTACCACTGAGCCACTAGGGAAGCCCTGTCCATTTTTTAGTTAGTGCCGGGAGCCAGCACAGGAGATCCCACCCATGACAAAGGTCATGAGGAAGAGCCCTGACAGGCAAAGGCGCGATCAGGACTCAAAGGGATCCCCTAGATCTGCTCGAGCATCTACCCCGAAACCAAAATCTGTCTGTTTACTGTTTGCTATACCATACTCCTCTGACATCAACTGGGGGCTATCCCCGACCACCTTTCTCTAAAGAAAATTAACTTAGAGCTCTAGTTAATAAGTCTCCTGGGCGTAATTGGAGTGTTTCAATTCAAACCCCTCTGATAGCTTTCTAACTTGCCTGACAGGTTTATCCGGACTTTTTACAACTACGCGTATGATTGTTTATAGCCTCCCAACTGCGAGAGGCACAGGAAGCTTAAAAAATTCTAGGAATGTAGAGCCTTTTGAGGAGTTAAAAATCATTAGAATAGAACTGGTTAAGGGTTTCATTGTTGAGTCAATACTTGCTGCCAAGTTTTCATATCCTTTATTTGTTGTGTACCCAGGAGTGCATTAATTAATATAGTTGGTATATAGAAAAAACAAGTAGCAACATTAGATCTGTGAGTTAAGTCCTTTCTTTGTTGTAACCCACTGCACCTTTGTTCTCTAAGGATGTAACTTTATTTAGTACTTTGAGGGTGATGCAGATTAAAGAAAAACACTTCAAGGGAAAATGAGTTTTTTGGTTGATTAACATTCATCAAGGAAAAGAACCATAAAATGTTAACAGGCCTCTTGGCCAGAAGATAATGTAAATCACCTGAGACCTTTTGTATACGGAAAGATATGCAAAAAGCAAGACTGGTATCAATAAGTGTCAGGACTGCTGCCCCAGCATGACTCTGCATCTTCCATTATGTAAAACTTAGGGTATATGAGCACCTTTTGAAAATAAAGTTATGGGGTTTTTGCACAAGCTTGGCCTCCCTCATGTCAATTCTTTCTCTCTCTCTTTCTCCCTCTCCTTCCCTCTCTTTTTCAGGCTGATCCCGTGGAACACAGAGGCTCTCTGCGTTCACTTTTCTTCCCGGCTTCTAAGACACACGCGAGAGGGAGCCCAAGGCGGGGCACCCTCCGCTATTCAAGCGGGCGCCTGTGGCCTACGTGAACAGAGCAAGTCTCTTGTCTTGAGACTTTATTGGCTTTTTGTGTCAACCAAGGAATATCAGCCTCTTTCTCTCCTCTATTTTCTTAACTGTTTTCTTATCTCTCTATATATCTCTAAGTCTATACATCTATATCTATATACCTCTCTCACCTCGCCGTCCACGCTTCGGATACCCTGGATCCAACCGGGGCTGGACCCCGGTAAGTTAGGTTGCTTGTTTGTTTGATATTGAGCTGTTTGTATATTTTGGAGATTAATCCCTTGTCAGTCATATCATTTGTAAATATTTCCTCCAGTTATACAGCTTCTCTTTTTGTTTTAGTTATGGCTTCCTTTGCTGTGCAAAAGTTTTCAAGTTTAATTGGGTCCCATTTGGGACTTTTTTTTCTTTTTACTTCTTCTTTATTTATTCGACTGCATGGGGTCATAGTTGTGGCACACAGGATCTTCGTTGCAGCGTGCAGGACATGTAGTTGTGAGATGTGGGAGCTTTAGCTGTGGCATGCAAACTCTTAGCTGTGGCATGCTGCATCTAGTTCCCCTCAGTTCAGTTCAGTTCAGTTTAGTCGCTCGGTCGTGTCCGACTCTTTGCAACCCCATGAATCGCAGCACGCCAGGCCTCCCTGTCCATCACCATCTCCTGGAGTTCACCCAGACTCATGTCCATCGAGTCCGTGATGCCATCCAGCCATCTCATCCTCGGTTGTTCCCTTCTCCTCCTGCCCCCAATCCCTCCTAGCATCAGAGGCTTTTCCAATGAGTCAACTCTTTGCATGAGGTGGCCAAAGTATTGGAGTTTCAGCTTAAGCATCATTCCCTCCAAAGAAATCCCAGGGTTGATCTCCTTCAGAATGGACAGGTTGGATCTCCTTGCAGTCCAAGGGACTCTCAAGAGTCTTCTCCAACACCACAGTCCAAAAGCATCAATTCTTCGGCGCTCAGCCTTCTTCACAGTCCAACTCTCACATCCATATATGACCACAGGAAAAACCATAGCCTTGACCAGGAGGACCTTAGTCGGCAAAGTAATGTCTCTGCTTTTGAATATACTGTCTAGGTTGGTCATCACTTTTCTTCCAAGGAGTAAGCGTCTTTTAATTTCATGGTACCAGGGATCCAATCCAGCCCCGTGCATTGAGAGCACAGTCTTTGCCAATGGATGACCAGGGAAGTCCCCTATATGTTTATTTTTTGTTTTTATTTCCATTACTCTAGAAGATGGATCAAAGAAACAATTGCTGCCATTTATGTCAAAGTGTGTCCTGCTTGTGTTTTCCTCTAGGAGTTTTGTAGTATTTGGTCTTACATCTAGGTCTTTAATCCATTTTTATTTCATTTTTGTGTGTGGTGTTAGAGAATGTTTTAACTCCATTCTTTTACATGTATCTGTCCAGTCTTCCCAGCACCTGTTGGTGATGAGACTGTCTTTACTCCATTGGATATTTTTCCCTCCTTTGTCATAGATTAATTGACCATAGGAGCATGGGTTTATCTCTTGGCTTTCTATCCTGTTCCATTGATCTGTATTTCTGATTTTGTGCCAGTACCGTACTATTTTGATTACTGTAGCTAAATTCTATTTTATATTTGAAATGCAAATACCCATGGGAAAAAAGATCTACTTCAGTGTAATAAAATTTGATATTAAAAGAAATGTCTGTCCCTTGCCAAAAAGGTTTCTCATGTGGATGTTTAAAAAGACATTTTTCATAATTTCTTGGGTTATCCTACTCTACCCGTGCTCCTGCCTAAGACCCCTCTCTGTAGCTACCGAGGGCTCCTCTTTGAACACTCTGGGCTTTGGTAGTCATCAGTGTGCCTTTGCAAATGCTGGTCCCTCTTCCTGCAACTGTCTTTTCTCTGCTCTCTACCTGACTCTCTCTGTCGCTGGTACAATTATCACTTCCTCAGGAAGCCTTCCGCCAAGGGCCTCGGGCAGGATTCCCTGCCTCGGCTGGGTTCCTTGTGCCTCTGGGTAGTTATTACTTAAGCTTGTCTCCCCGCTGAACTGTGAGCAGCTTGTCAAAGGCAGGGCATGTGCCGTGTTACTCTTCTGTCTCCAGCGTCTCACTGTGTCCAGTGATCAATAATGTTCGTTGTATTAATAAAATAATTTCCTGAGCTTCAGTGTAGAGACAATAATGTTTGTTATGAATAAAATAATTTCCTGAGCTTCAGTGTAGAGGCAATAATGTTTGTTATGAATAAAATAATTTCCTGAGCTACAGTGTTAAATTAAGAGCACATAATCCTGGAGCGCCAGTTATGAACTCTACACCTCTGGGGGTGCCAGAGCCATCTGGAGAGAGTCCAGAAACTCTGCCCAGAGGCCAAATCAGTCTTTGACTTTTCTAATATTGACCATCTCCAGAAGCTGCTGTGTATGAATCGAAATACCATGTTCTATCAAAAACTACTCTTCTTGGGCATGGATGATAGGAATAAAGGAGAAGGGATAGAAGGAGAAAATGTCGACCTTCTGTACAGAGCCCGTTCCCTATCCCTAACATCCTTGGAGAGTTACATGCTTGCATGCGACTCTGTGACCCTATGGACAGCAGCCCACCAGGCTCCTCTGTCCACAGGATTCTCTAGGCAAGAATACTGGAGTCAGAATGTGGGTTGCCATTTCCTTCTCCTTGGAGAGTTACAAGGTCTCACCAAAAAGTCTTTGCTAGATTTTTTAAAGTAAGAACTGCTGACATTTCACAACTGCAATTTCTCTGAAGATTAAGAGTCTCTCAAGCCCACCTTGCTGGCATTCAGAAAGTGTATTTTCTGTAGCCCATAAAGCAGAGGGCAGGAAGGTGTTCTGACAGGAAATCTCAATACCAGACTCGTCTGGAGTCAGGAGCTACACTGAACAAATCAACCTAGGCAGAGTGTTTTAAAGGTCATAAAGATGAAAAAGGGTAGAGAAAACATGACCTTCAAGAAAAGAAAAAAAGAACCAGATGGGCGTCTTTGCATAGCATCATTTCAGATGACTATGGAAAAGACTCAGAAATAAACAGGTGTTCAGTTAAATGTCTGAGTCATTTTTTTTTTAAATTATTTTAACTGGAAGCTAATTACTGCACAATACTGTGCTGGCTTCCGCCATACATTGACATGAATCAGTCATGGATGTATGTGTGTTCCACCATCCTGAACTCCCCCTACCACCTCCATCCTCACCCCATCCCTCTGGGTTGGCCCAGAAGACCAGCTTTGAGTGCCCTACTTCATACATCAAACTTGCACTGGTCATCTGTTTTGCATATGGTAATATACATGTTTCAATGCTATTCTCTCATATCGTCCCACCTTCACCTTTTCCCACATAGTCCAAAAGTCTGTTCTTTACATCTGTGTCTCTTTTGCTATCTTTGTTACTGTCTTTCTAAATTCCATATATATGCATTAATAAACTGTATTGGTATTTCACTTTCTGGCTTACTTCACACTGTATAAAAGGCTCCAGTTTCACCCACCTCATTAGAACTGACTCAAATGTGTTCTTTTTATAGCTGAGTAATATTCCACTGTGTATATGTACCACAACTTCCTGATCCGTTCGTCTGCCGATGGACATCTAGATTGCTTCCATGTCCTGGCTATTGTAAATAGTGCTGCAATGAACAGTGGGGTACATGTGTCTCTTTCAATTCTGGTTTCCTTGGTGAGTATGCCCAGCAGTGAGATTGCTGGGTCATACGGCAGTTCCTTTTGCAGTTTTGGAATGAATCTCCACACTGTCCTCCACAGTGGCTGTATTAGTTTGCATTCCCACCAATAGTGTAAGAGGGTTCCCTTTTCTCCACACCCTCTCCAGCATTTATTGGTTGTAGACTTTTGGATAGCAGCCATTCTGAGTGGCGTGAGATGGTACCTCATTGTGGTTTTGATTTGCATTTCTCTGATAATGAGTGATGTTGAGCATCTTTCCCTGTGTTTGTTAGCCATCTGTATGTCTTCTTTGGAGAAATGTCTGTTTAGTTCTTTGGCCCATTTTTTGGTTGGGTTGAATGTCTGAGTCTTAAATATATTAAATTATTGTATCAGTCAGGATCATGGTAGAAAACAACTTGCAAATGGGGTAAGTTGAGACATGTTTAATAAAGGGTTTAGTCATAAAGGACTGGGGACTTCCCTGGCCGTCCAGTGTTTAAGAGTCTGTGCCTCCACTGCAAGGGGCACAGGTCCAATCCCTGGTCAGGGAACTAAAATCCTGCTTGCCACACGGTGTGGCCCCCCAAAAGAGAAGAGATTGGGAAAGCACTACAGAATTCCACAGGGAGTACTTACACTGACCCACTCAGCTCCCATCCCTGACTGGTATTGCCCATTGATTGGACCCAACAGGAAGCCAGAGAGCAAGGGGGTCTATGGATGTAACTCATGCAGATCCACCTCTTGGGCCACAGGATGGGGAAGCATGGAGAAAGCAGAGAGTGGTAACGAGATGCTCAGCACTGCAACAAACCCAAACAAACCAGGTGGTTCCCTGCCCTACCTTTGAAGAACCTCTCTTCTTCATCTCCTTCTGCCTGAACAACCTGCTGATGTCCTATACATTTTACAACTGTTGATTTGTGTTTGCTGTCCAGTCTCTGTGTCTTGGGCCTTTCGTGTGCTTTAACCATTTGATAACCATAGGCCAGTGTGGCTTGGATGAGGAAGTGCCATTGGAATCAAGAAAGAAGGTATCTGTGTAAATATCTAGGGTAAACCATTCTATGCCAAAGGAAACAGCAAGTTTATAGTTCAAGTTCTGTGCCTCTGAGACAGAAAGGAGTTTGGAACGCTTGAGGGACAGAAAATGCATCCCAACATCCAGAGCTGAATGCTTAGTTACTTGTCAATGACTGGCATGATCAGACCCATCACCCCACATAGGCACCTGGAGTCTGTGGCTGGATGAGAAACGGAAGCTTTGACAAGCCACTTCAGTTCTCAGGACCTCTTTCATCTGTGAACTGCAAAGCTTGACTGGGGTCTTTCCGGAGCTCACCTCCTGTTCTAAAATGGTGTGGCTCTTCCCTGCTCAGGCTAAAATCATAACTGTCACAAACTCCTGGGGGAATTTTCTTGTGTTGTTGCAACTAAGTGCATCCATGGAATCACAGTTAAATCACTAATTAGTGACATTATCTGAAAAATACTGTGTGGGCATCTACTGTTTTTCCTCCTATGGGGCCAGTGTGACTGACACCATCACTTCATTAACAGTAATACCTTTTGCACTCACCATCCGGTTGTTCCCCTTGCCCACTCCTGCCATGGAAGTACATCCAACCTGTGTGCAAGGAAGGCCAGAGTGGCACAGAGTTGCCCCGGAGCAGCCCTGGGCCAGGATGAATGAATGGGAGTAGGAGGGTCAGTACCCCAGCTTCCTCTCCCTCAGATGGGACAACTCTGAGGTGTACCTCATACATTCCCCTAGAGATTCTCAGGAGTATGAAACCGCAGTTGCCCACAGAGGGAGCCTGTTCTTGCACTGGCTTCTCTGTTTCTTTTCCTCTGTCTCACTTCCTCACTTCCTGACTGCTGCTCTTTCCAAATAAATGACTCGCACTTGAATTTTATTCTCAGATCAACTTCTGAGGGAGCCCTATCTAAGACAGCCAGGTGTATTGGGCAATACCAAGGAGTGAAAAATATTTCTCCAAAGACAAAGAGCTCACCATCTAGTTACCAGTTTTTAAAGTAGACAGTAAAGCGTTGAAATACAAGTTTTGATGTCACTCTCCAAGTTCCAAGAATACATTCTATGAACATTATTGTAGTTGTACACAAACTTAGACACCAAAATGTTCATATCTTGTCATAGCATTGAAAATAATAGATAACATTAACAGATGTAAGTGACCTATCATAGGGAACTGAATAAATAATGGTATATCCAGATAACAAAATTGTTTTGTGGGGACTGTCCTGGGCACTGGAGGATATTCCACAGCATCTGTGGATGCCAGCAATACCCCACCTCCAGTTGTGGCAAACAAAAGCATCTCTAGACATTGCCAAGTGTCTCCTGGGAGCAAAATCATTCCTGGTTTGGAACCACTGGCATAAGAGAATTTCATATTGTAAAAGAGTTAATGACCACAAAGTCAAATAAGATGATTCAGAAGTTGTTTCAGATTTGCATGAGATTTTTTTTTCATTTTGAAGTAGACAGTGTCATATCAACATTTAACTTAAAGTCGAGCTATTTCAAATCCTAAAAGATGATGCTGTGAAAGTTCTGCTCTCAATATGCCAGCAAATTTGGAAAACTCAGCAGTGGCCACAGGTCTGGAAAAGGTCAGTTTTCATGCCAATCTCAAAGAAAGGCAATGCCAAAGAATGCTCAAACTACCGCACAATTGCACTCATCTCACACACTAGCAGAGTAATGCTCAAAATTCTCCAATCCAGGCTTCAACATTATGTGAATCGAGAACTTCCAGATGTACAAGCTGGTTTTAGAAATGGCAGAGGAACCAGAGATCAAACTGCCAACATCCGTTGGATCATCAAAAAAGCAAGAGTTTTAGAAAAACATCTACTTCTGCTTTATTGACTACGTGAAGGCTTTTGACTGTGTGGATCACAATAAACTATGGAAAATTCTTAAAGAGATGGAAATACCAGACCACCTGACCTGCCTCTTGAGAAATCTGTATGCAGATCAGGACGCAATAGTTAGAACTGGACATGAAAAAACAGACTGGTTCCAAATAGGGAAAGGAGTACATCAAGGCTGTATATTGTCACCCTGCTTATTTAACTTATATGCAGAGTACATCATGAGAAACGCTGGGCTGGAAGAAGCACAAGCTGGAATCAAGACTGCCGGGAGAAATATCAATAACCTCAGATATGCAGATGACACCATCCTTATGGCAGAAAGTGAAGAACTAAAGAGCCTCTTGATGAAAGTGAAAGAGGAGAGTGAAAAATTGGCGTATAGCTCAACATTCAGAAAACTAAGATCATGGCATCTGATCCCATCACTTCACGGGAAATAAATGGGGAAACAGTGGAAACAGTGTCAGACTTTATTTTGGGGGGGGGGGCTCCAAAATCAAGTGCAGATGGCGACTGCAGCCATGAAATTAAAAGATGCTTGCTCCTTGGAGGAAAGTTATGATGAACCTAGACAGCATTTTAAAAAGCAGAGACATTACTTTCCCAGCAAAGATCCATCTAGTCAAAGCTATGTATGGATGTGAGAGTTGGACTATAAGAAAGCTGAGCACTGAAGACTTGATGCTTTTGAACTGTGGTGTTGGAGATGACTCTTGAGAGTCCCTTGGACTCCAAGGAGATCCAACTAGTCCATCCTGAAGGCAATCAGTCCTGAATATTCATTGGAAGGACTGATGCTGAAGCTGAAACTCCAGTACTTTGGCCACCTGATGCAAAGAACTGACTCATTGGAAAAGATGCTGATGCTGGGAAAGATTGAAGGCAGGAGAAGGGGATGACAGAGGATGCAATGGTTGGATGGCATCACCGACTCAATGGACATGAGTTTGAGTAAACTCTGGGAGTCGGTGATGGACAGGGAGGCCTGGCGTGCTGCAGTCCATGGGGTCGCAATGAGTCAGACACGACTGAGCCACTGAACTGAACATTTCTTCTAGGAGAAGGGCCGCTTCCTCAGACCTCTGAAACAACAGCAAATAAGAGGTTTGAAGGCATCATCTGTTCAGTTTCTAAGTTTAGGCTTTAAAAAGTTGAAGTCTTGCCAGCCTCATGGGACGTTTGTTACCCATCTGTCCTGACACCGCATGAAGAACGTGAGATAAACAGAACACTCCCCTGAAATATTCTATATTAGAGCCTTCCTAAGCATGATAATGTTCAGTGATTAACTGTGATTCCATGTATGAACTCAGATGGAACAATGCAAGAAAATTCCCCTAGGAGTTTGTGATAGTTACGAGTTTGCCTGAATGGTGAAGATTCCATCAAGACACGATTATCCAGCACCCACTCTGTGCCAAGCAGTGTTCCAAGGCTGTGAGGATACAGAGGGGAGCCCCTTATGCTGACCCTAGATGGGCTCTCCATTCTAATGAGGGGTGGCAGTGATAAACACGGGCACATCTAGGCCAACAAGCTAAATCTGGGACAAGAACTAGATCCTGTGGAGGAGAGTGGCTGGATGGTGCGGAAGGGAGGGATGCCTTTAGCTGGGGCATCTGTGCAGAGATCTGAGCCTAGACTGGTGAAAGCACACCTGCAATGCCCTGAGCTGGGAATGAGTCGGAGTATTTGAGGAACAGAAAGAGAAGCAGCTGGACCAGAGCAACCAGAAGGTGAGGGGAGAGGGGCTAGGGCAGGTGGCTCCTTTGAAGACCTTCGCAGGAAGTTTGGGTTGTACTTCATGACAGAAGGTGCAGGAGGAGAAGGGCAGGGACGAGATCTGGTTTCTGCTTTGGAAAGATCCTCTTGAGCACGTGCCAGAGTGACCTGGAGCAGGACGAGAGAAGCACTTGCTGTTTGGTCTCCTCAGGAGTCCAAGTGAGGCCCACTGGGTTGGAGGGCTGGAGGTGAAGAGCTTGCATTTGGAAGGAGATTCGGGAGAAGAGTCGGTGGCCTACGTGGGCCTGGCAGCCCCGGGGTACTGAGCCAGCTGTGGACAAACAGAGGCCAGAGTGAGGAGCTGGGGGCCTGGCAACGGGCTCAGGCTGCTTGAAGCTGAAGCTCCAGGGAATGAAGCAGTGACTAATGACAGAAAGCGTGAATGCCAGGGCCTTGTAAATCCATTTTTAGTTTTAAATAGGCTAACAGCCAGGGAGTAGGGCATTTTGTAACTTCCTTGGGAGTCAGAGCCAAGTGGCGCCAGGAGCTGCTGGCTGTGTGAGCAGCACAGCAGAGGCCAAAGCACGGCCGGCTTGGGGGAGATCCTCATTCCTTCCTGAAAAATCCCTGTCCGGTGACTGATGCCTGAAACTCCACTGTTTGAGAAATGTCTTTCAGGGTTGGGATCATAGTTTAGGACAAAATGCAAATTGCTTCCAGAAGGCAGAGCAGAGGCCAGCCATGAGACTGAGCCCTGAGGAACATGACTTTGAGGACTGTCAGAAGTCAGAGGGGACAGAAGATCCTTTCTGGGTTGGCAACGGCTTTAGGGCTGTGGCACTGGAAGTCCTGAGCTGTCCAGCGGGTGACCGCTGGGTGAGCAGGTTTGGGTGGGGTGAAGGGAACTCAGAGAGAAGGAAGCCGTCCATTAGGGCCTGAAAATGGGCAGGGGGGCAAATAGAGCCACACTTCCTGAGGCCACCCTGGCCTCCTGTGTCCGATCTGCAAATCGGGAGGCCCTAACCTCCTCCTCCCGTGGCTGCTGGAACCTAACAGCTTTCCCAGGCTCCTCTGGGTGAATAACACCAACATTTAACTCAAAAACCAACATCCAGAGGATTTAAGTGACTGAAACAGTTTGGATGGCCATTGAAAACACACATCAAAACCATTTTAATAGGCTGTAAGCCTATTTAAAAATAGTTTTCTCACTGCACTGTATCCTTTAAGGTGATCTTTGCTGAATTTTCTTATCCTTCAATTCACTAAAACGTCTCACCTTTGGAAGACAGTAAAATGAACAACACTGTTATTTCTGTCTCAATCACGTTTTCTTCTACTTTTCACCCTACCTGCCTAACTGCAGGATACAGAAGCCTTTTGTTCTTCCCTCCTTGTTCACTGGCCTCTCATATTCATTCTTTTCACTATTTAATAAACATTTACTGAATTCCCACTGTGCATCAGCCACTGTAGGAGATTCTGGAGTGGCAGACAAGTTAGTTGTCCTCTGCCCTTGAGGACCTGCTAATGGTGGGAAGGAGATACAAACAAGTAATTAAAATGCAAAAGTTAAGCGCTACAGTTAAGATCTGCCAAAACCACCTGAAAAACTAGGTACTAAAGTTTAATTGACACAGTAATTTACTAAGTAAATAAATCCTGTACGTTGATGATCACAATATTTCCTTTTAGTCTTTTATTTTCCCCCAATTCCTTGTGTTGGATTACCATCTACTGAAAATTTCCTGGAACTACAACTGCAAGGTTTTCTATTTCTTATGTTAGAATGCCATCTTGTGGCACTTTTATGTAATTGCTGGTCATCATTTTTCCATTTCTTATGTTATAGTGCCATCTTCTGGAATTTTTGTGTAATTTCGGCTCATCTTTTTTCTATTTCTTACGTTAGAGTGCCGTGTCCTGGAATTTTCTTGTCACCGCAGAATGGATTATATAGTTTTTGTTTCTTTGTTACAGTGCCACCAATTGTTTTTATTACATAATTGCAGAGTTGAACATGACTTAGTGACTAAGGAAGAGATATTTTTCTTATGTATCAGGTAAGAGTGTCACCAGGAAGAATTTTCATGTAATCGTACGCAGATATGTTTTCTTGTTGTTCTGGTTAGAATGTCACTCGATTTTTCCTGCAATTGCAGATTAGATTGTTCATGTCTCTCAGGTTAGCGTGCCCCCAGTGGAATTACTCTGTAACCGCAGAACTTGTTTTTCTTATTACAGCTATCTCCTGCTTTCTGAAAATTATTATTACTCCATTGTGTTTTATGAAAGACCTATTTAGAAGATCATGGCATCCGGTCCCATCACTTCATGGGAAATAGATAGGGAAACAGTGGAAACAGTGTCAGACTTTATTTTTTGGGCTCCAAAATCACTGCAGATGGTGACTGCAGCCATGAAATGAAAAGACGCTTACTCCTTGGAAGAAAAGTTATGACCAACCTAGATAGCATATTCAAAAGCAGAGACATTACTTTGCCGACTAAGGTCCGTCTAGTCAAGGCTATGGTTTTTCCAGTGGTCATGTATGGATGTGAGAGTTGGACTGTGAAGAAGGCTGAGCGCCGAAGAATTGATGCTTTTGAACTGTGGTGTTGGAGAAGACTCTTGAGAGTCCCTTGGACTGCAAGGAGATCCAACCAGTCCATTCTGAAGGAGATCAACCCTGGGATTTCTTAGGAGGGAATGATGCTGAAATTGAAACTCCAGTACTTTGGCCACCTCATGCGAAGAGTTGACTCAGGGGAAAAGACTCTGATGCTGGGAGGGATTGGGGGCAGGAGGAGAAGGGGACAACAGAGGATGGGATGGCTGGATGGCATCACAGACTCGATGGACATGAGTCTGAGTGAACTCCGGGAGATGGTGATGAACAGGGAGGCCTGGCGTGCTGCGATTCATGGGGTTGCAAAGAGTTGGACACGACTGAGTGACTGAACTGAACTGAACTGAACTGAAATTAGTAGTAGGTCTTTCATAAAAGATGCTACTGAAAATAATACCTAATTTTCACTAATCAAAAGAAATCTGAAGAGGATATTTGCTTTCACAAAAGAATAAAACGGAGCCATTACTGACTGTATTGATATTGGTCTTTTGTTACAGTTAAGTGGCATAATTGAAACTTCTAGAAATCTGGGATTCTCTTTACCCCATTTCTGTTTACAAAATGTTTTACAGGAACTTTGCTTTCAGATAGTGGGAAAACCTGTAATAGGAAAGAAAAGTGTGTTCTGCACTTACATGATAATTCCACCAGGTGGCACCTCAGATCACCATGGGGTGGAAATACCATATAATTGCAAAACAAGTTTCTTATTATTCAGGTTAGGATGCCACCCAGTATAATTTTCCTGCAATTGTATAACAGATGTGCTTTCAATTTTTTATGTTAAAGTGGCACCTTGCAGGATTACCCACCAGTTGCAGAAAAAAAAGTTTTTATATTTTTGTGAAAGAGTTCCACCTAGTGGAATTAATCTTTGTTATAAAGTACACTGAGATTTCTGAATCACCTGGAGAATTTCTTAAAACAAAAATTTCATGTTTTTGTTCCAGAGTTTCTTATTCAGGAGGTTTGAGCTGGGGAGTGGGGATTTGCATTTCCAACAAGCTTTCCAGTTTATCAGTTCAGTTCAGTTCAGTCGCTCAGTCGTGTCCAACTCTTTGCGACCCCATGAATCGCAGCACGCCAGGCCTCCCTGTCCATCACCAACTCCTGGAGTTCACTCAAACTCACGTCCATCGAGTGGGTGATGCCATCCAGCCATCTCATCCTCTGTCGTCCCCTTCTCCTCCTGCTCCCAGTCCCTCCCAGCATCAGAGTCTTTTCCAATGAGTCGACTCTTCGCATGAGGTGGCCAAAGTACTGGAGTTTCAGCTTCAGCATCATTCCTTCCAAAGAAATCCCAGGGCTGATCTCCTTCAGGATGGACTGGTTGGATCTCCTTGCAGTCCAAGGGACTCTCAAGAGTCTTCTCCAACACCACAGTTCAAAAGCATCAATTCTTCAGCACTCTGCTTTCTTCACAGTCCAACTCTCACATCCATACATGACCACTGGAAAAACCAGTTTATGCTGATGCTAATTATCTGAGACTGCCCTTTGAGAACCGCTGAAATACCTACTCCTTAAATCTTAGTTTCACATGTAACTGAGAATTTTTTTCCTGTATAATTTCTAGAATTGTTTCAGTTCCAAAGAGCTGTAAGGATTGGAAGCCTTTGCTCTCCTGAATCCTTCCAAAGAACTTAGGATACCTGTTGATTAGATCTACCAGTTGCTTTTGATACCAGTTTTTGCAGATTTACCTAAGCCACCTTACAATGGGCAATGAATTGTTTGTTTTCTGTACCACAGTACCACAGCACCACAGGCGCTCTCTACATATCTGTTGGATGAACAAACATGGGCCTTCAGCATTGCCAGGCTGTTAGGATAAACATGGCAGCTCTCCACAATTGAAATAGGACACTTAGTGTCCTTGTCTGCAGCTTCACTATCATGTGACAGTGAAAGAAGCTGCAGACAGAAATCGGTCAAAATCATTTATCCCCGGGCAAGCACAAACCCTGCCCTACAGCCTGTGCCTAGAAGCAGCCAAGGGCCTGCTCTGTCTCTTCAGGCCCCATGACAAGCTTCTTCCTGAAGTGTTAAATCAAGGCAGAGACAACAGAGTCTCTGTAAGAGCTGAACATGGACCACTATTTCAGAGCTGTTATCCCTCTGACTTGTCAGAGGCTTATCCTTTGTTCATGCAAGAGTGGTCCCTCATTATCTTTGTAGCCAGTCACATGTTTTGAACACCACTCATTTCATCAATTAAAAAGTTTTCCTTAGATTTGTTAGGTGAATTAGTGTGCTCTGGTGCAGATGGAGATGGGATATTTGCAGGTCCTCTACAATATGGATTCCCTAGCAGGGTTCTTCCGATGTTAACGAGCTAACATGCAGCATGGCTCCCTGATTAGGGTGCATCACAGGTTAACTGACTGCCCCTCTGGTAGAAAAGACTAATGTGAGTTTGTAGACATCTATATAGGCTTCCTTCGGAGAAGGCAATGGCACCCCACTCCAGTACTCTTGCCTGGAAAATCCCATGGACGGAGGAGCCTGGTAAGCTGCAGTCCATGGGGTCTCGAAGAGTCGGACACGACTGAGTGACTTCACTTTCACTTTTCATTTTCCTGCATTGGAGAAGGAAATGGCAACCCACTCCAGCGTTCTTGCCTGGAGAATCCCAGGGACGGGGGAGCCTGGTGGGCTGCCATCTATGGGGTTCCACAGTCGGACACGACTGAAGCGACTTAGCAGCAGCAGCAGCAGCATATAGGCTTCCCTGGTGGCTCAGACAGTAAAGCGTCTGCCTGCAGTGCAGGAGACCTGGGTTCAGTCCCTGGGTTGGGAAGATCCCCTGCAGAAGGAAATGGCAACCCACTCCAGTACTCTTGCCTGGAAAATTCCATGGACTGAGGAGCCTGGTGGGCTACAGTCCATGGGGTCGCAAAGAGTTGGACACGACTGAGCAACTTCACTGCTATGTGGATGTGAGAGTTGGACTGTGAAGAAAGCTGAGCACCTAAGAATTGATGCTTTTGAACTGTGGTGTTGGAGTAGACTCTTGAGAGTCCCTTGGACTGCAAGGAGATCCAACCAGTCCATCCTAAAGGAGATCAGTCCTGGGTGTTCACTGGAAGGACTGATGGTGAAACTGAAAGTCTAATACTTTGGCCACCTGATGCAAAGAATTGACTCATTGGAAAGACCCTGATGCTGGGAGGGATTGGGGGCAGGAGGAGAAGGGGACAATAGAGGATGAGATGGCTGGATGGCATCACCGACTCGATGGACGTGAGGTTGAGTGAACTCCGGGAGTTGGTGATGGACAGGGAGGCCTGGCGTGCTGCGATTCATGGGGTCGCAAAGAGTCCGACACGACTGAGCGACTGAACTGAACTGATACCACTTCATTTACGTTGAATTCTGTGAAAGTAAATTGCGGGCAGTATAAATCCTGGAAACAAGAAAGGCTTTTTTCATGTATTTATTCACTCACTCTTTATTAAAAGTCTTAACACATGGGAATGTAGGCTAAAAGTTGGGAATTCTGAGTTCTGGTCTCAGCTAGGCCACCAGCTAGCTGTGTTATCTCAGACAAATTCCTTAACCTTGCTCAGCCTTGTTTCATTTGTGAAGAAGAGGCTTGAACTAGCCATTGCTAAAGCTACCTCTAACTCTAAAATGTCAAGATACCATTCCTTTGGAAAATGTCAGGACTGATTTGCAGTTCCAGTTATCCTCCCACCTTTGTCAGCTCCAGTGAGGATTGAACCCTGATAGCCCCAAGCATCCACTGCATGTAGTGAATTAACTTCTCTCTTGTAGGCCTAATATAGGAGTTCTGTACTCTCTCTGGCAGAAGGGAAAAGATAGTCACTGCCATCATCTGTGTTGTGTGGCCCAGATGAGGAACCTGGCGTGAGAAAGCCTTGCAAAGCCCTCTGAAGATCATGCAGCACAGAACACCCAATGGGGTGCCACAGATGAGCTACGAGGATGCCAGGGTAGACTGATCCGCTTGCCTTCGCTGGAGGCTGGAGCTCCTGTGCAGGCCCAGGTTGGTGTGACAGCTGCCTGGCCCGTTGATCCCAATGAGCTGCGTAAGGAGCACTCTTTTCTCCCTGAGCTGCAGCATGAACAGTGTGATAAGCACTTCTCTACCGTAGAACAAACTTAAAAATGTGCAACTTAGGCCACGGGAATCATGGTCCTTACCCTAAAAGATGCCCCGTGGAGATGTGATTCAGAGCTTGCCAAGCAGCTGAAGGGGAGGGTGGGCACACATCAGTGGGAACTCTCCTCACTCAGTGGGGGGCCCAGTTCCCAAACTCTTGTCACTGTCGAAGCCAAGTGTCTGTTTCAGTACAAAACTTGGTGCTGCAACACAATACGCCTTTAGTATCTCCTGTGGCTCAGGAATCCAGAAGCAGCTGAGCTGGGGGATTGGGGCTCAGGGTGTCTGGTGAGATTGTGGGCCAGGCTGCAGTCATTTGGGCTGGGAGGAGCCATCCCCAGGTCCCTGGCTGGGCTGTGGGTACCCTGTGGGCCTCCCTGCAAGGCTGCTAGGGGGGCAGCTGGCTGCTCCCAGAGCCAGTGTGACCCAGCAGATGGAAAAAAGCCTAGTGCTTTTATGACCCTGTCTTAGCAGTGACAGATCACTGCTTCTGCCAAGGTGCGGGAGGAGGACTCGAGGGTGTGAGTGCCAGGGGGTGGCGCCATTGGGCCAGCCTGGGGGCCGCTGCACCTGCCTCTGCAGATTCCATGCTGCGGGGCAGCTGCCTAGGGAGCCATGCATCACGGGTGACACCGTCCTCTGGTGGGCAGGGAAGTCTGGTTGCCCTGTGCTCTCCCCAAGTCCTCTAACTTGCCCCTCCTTCAGTATTCTCTCCAGAAAAGTTCACTGTTTTCTCCCCGTCAGCCAGACCTCCCAACCTAGACCGACCCCTGCCTTCTCGCTCCCTTTTTTCCTTGCCTTTCTTTCTTCCCTCCACTTTCTTTTTCTTCCTCATTCTCTCTTATGTATTCATTTTCCAGAAAGCACAGGAGGATTTACTTTTCAAAATGATTACAAGGAACAAGTCCAAGAAGAATGATGAAAACCAAAGTACTCTGGCCCTTTGAGACTCGAGTTTTCCTCTCTGAAAAGACACCTACTTCGGCTGTCAAAAGACACTATTCTTTCGGAGCAGAGGCCTCAGTGTTGCCAAAAGGAGCAAATAGCTTTTCCCAGTGAAATCTATTTAAGTCGTGGAGGCTCATTTGGCGGAAATGCTGAGCTTTGGGAAACCTTGCCTCCCCATGGGGAGTGAGCCACCTCCAAGGAAGGATTCACGGGGACCCTTCTGTGAGGTGGTCCTGCACTGTGCTCTGTTGCCTTTAGAAAAGTGCCAAAGTGCTTGAAATCCAGGCCCTTTGGAAACTTCTCAGAGCGTCGTGGTCTCATCACGTGAGACTGGTGAATACAGCTCACACAGACAAGGACTTCAAGTCGAGTTTGAACTTCTCCCCCATCAAGCCACGTCAGCATCACCTGGGAGACGCCAAGTCAGCCCCGCCCAGAAGTCCTGGATGTGAAACCCTCGGGGCAGGACCACCAAGTCCAAGGAGGGATGCTGGGGCATTGAATTAAAGGACCACTGGTTTGAGAAAAGCAAGAGTCAAAAGTACACCCTGGGACTCTGCCATGAATGGAGTAAAAGACCTGGGAGACACCAGCAGGTAAGACAGAAAAAATAAGGGGATGTGACATGCTGAAATTTTCTAGCTACGAACAAATACCTAGAAAATTTGGGGGTTGCCATTCTTTCCCTTGCCTCTGACTGCCGCCCCCCCACCGCCTCCCCACTTTCCGCTCTATCCCCCCTGCTCAGGCAGCAGCTCACTAACAGGAAGCAGCCTTGTTTGAGTCTGGGCGGGTTGGTGGTGAGGTTGAGAAAGGGATCATTTCCTTAACCACATTTTGGAGTCAAAAGCTTTTCAAAGAGCCGCTGGCTATGAAGCATTTGCTCGAGTTCGCCACTAGGGGACGCCAGCAAGTTGCCCTCAAGGCTATCACAGCCCATTGCCAGCTTTTTAAAACAACTGTTTTTTTAAGCATCTTCTTTTGTTCTCGCCTGGAGAATCCCAGGAATGGCGGAGCCTGGTGGGCTGCCGTCTATGGGGTCGCACAGAGTCGGACACGACTGAAGCGACTTAGCAGTAGCAGTTAGAATCCTTAAGTGTAATTTACAGGTAATAATACCTAACTTCACACATAATTTTTAGATTTTTTAAAGACTATAATACAACCAAGAAATCAAAACAGTGTGTTATAAAGTAATATGTATGCTTGAACGACTACATTAGAGTCATGACGAAGTGGTTGGATGTTTGCTCCTGATCACTGTGACTGCGGCGCCTGTGGGTACAGACCAAAGTGGGGTGTTAAAATAGTGGCTTGAATACCACTAGTAGCACTGCCGCTGGTGATAGGACTTTTCTGCAGTGGTAAACAACTCATGAAAAACCTGGAAAAAAGCAAGTTATCAACACAGCCCTCAATTTACTTACTAGATACTTTTGTGTTCTTGGAAAGTTCATTCAAAAGCTATTGTCTGTCTTTCTGTAGAATGGTGATAGGATCTAAGTCCAGATATTGCATGCAGGTTTCAGATGCAGGATTCCACCTACATAACTGTCCAGAGGAACATTTGAAAGTCATGTGAGAAGTAGACAACATTGCCATTGCACAGGATGTCAGCAGTCTAAGTTCAAGGGTACCCCCAGATCATTGTCACAGCAAACCCTCACCCAGAGATGCCTACTGTGAGCCATAGAGGGCAGCGCAGCTCCCACTGAGAATCACTGGAAAGAGAGGAGCAAAGGCAAGAGAGGAGAGACTAAGGAATGTACTTGTAGGCTCAAGATGGGCCGAGGAGCATAGTCTTCTGGCAGATGCGGCAACGTGGGGCCCACGTGGGCGAGGGTGCACATGCGCGCCGTGTTGCCTGTTTGGGTGGCAGGGAAACAGCATTCACTTGTGTCTTCCTCCCACTTTTTGGCCCCTCTACCACCACCCTTGGAGTCAAAGAAATATTTAAATATCTAGAAATCCTTTTTTAAAAGTTCTACCTGTTTATTGCTACCAACCCATCTCCCTCCACCCCGGTCACACGTGCGTGCTCTGTCGTGTGACGTCATGGTTTGGAACCCGCCAGGCTCCTGTGTCCATGGAGTTTTCCAGGCAAGAATACTGGAGTGGGTTGCCATGGCCTCAGGGGATCTTCCCGACCCAGGGACTGAATCCGTGTCTCTTATGTCTCCTGCATTGGCAGGCGGGTTCTTTACCACTAGAGCTACCTGGGAAGCCCGTATAAGGAACCTCCATGCTATTTTCCGTAGTGGCTGTACAGATGTACATTCCCACCAATAGTGTAGGAGGGCTCCCTTTTCTCTACACCCTCTCCAGCATTTCTTGTTTGTAGGTTTGTTGATGATGCCCATTCTGCCAAGTGTGAGGTACTACCTCATTGTGGTTTTCGGTTTGCATTTCTCTCATTACTAGTGATGTCAAGCATCTTTTCATGTGCCTCTTAGCCATCTCTATCTCTTCTCTGGAGAAATGTCTATGTAGATCTTCCACCCATTATCTGATTGGGTTGTTTGCTTTTTTCCTAATTTTGAACTGTATGAGCTTTGACCATATAGACCTTTGTCAGTAAAGTGATGTATTTGCTTTTTAATACACTGTCTATGTTTGTCATACCTTTTCTCCAAAGGAACAAGTGTCTTTTAATTTCATGGCTGCAGTCACCATCTGCAGTGATTTTGGAGCCCAAGAAAATAAAGTCTGTCATAGCTTCCACTTTTTCCCCATCTATTTGCCATGAAGTGGTAAGATTGGATGCCGTTGTCTTAGTTTCTCGAATATTGAGTTTTAAGCCAACTTTTCACTCTCCTCTTTGACCCTCATCAAGAGGCTCTTTAGTTCTTCTTCACTTTCTGCTTAGAGTGGTATCATCTGCATATCTGAGATTGTTGATATTTCTCCCCCCAGTCTTGATTCCAGCTGTGATTCATCCACTCTGGCATTTCACATGATGTATTCTGCATAGAAGTTAAATAAGCAGGGTGACAGTAACAGCCTTGTTGTATTTCTTTCCCAATTTGGAACCAGTCCGTTGTTCCATGTAAGATTCTAACCATTGCTTCTTGACCTGCATCCAAGTTTCTCAGGAGACAGGTAAGGTGGTCTGGTATTCCCATCTCTTTAAGAAATTTCCATAGTTTATTGTGATCCACACAGTGAAAGGTGTTAGCATAGTCAATGAAGCAGAAGTAGATTTTTTTCTGGAATTTCCTTGCTTTCTCTATGATCCAACAAATGTTGGCAATTTGATCTCTGGTTCTTCTGCCTTTTCTAAACCCAGCGTTGGACATCTGAAAGTTCTCAGTTCACATACTGTTGAATCCTAGCTTGAAGGATCTTGAGCATAACCTTATTACCATGTGAAATGAGCATATTGTATGGTAGTTTGAACATTCTTTGGCATTGCTCTTCTTTGGGATTAGAATGAAAACTGACCTTTTCCAGTCCTGTGGCCACTGCTGAGTTTTCCAAATTTGCTGACATGTTGAGTGCAGCAATTTCACAGCATCAACTTTTAGGATTCTAACTAGCTCAACTGGAATTCCATCACCTCCACCAGCTTTGTTTGTAGTAATGCTTCCTAAGGCCCACTTGACTTCACACTGCAGGACGTCTGGCTGTAGGTGACTGACCACACGCATCATGGTTATCCAGCTTATTAAGACCTTTTTTGTTTAGTTCTCCTCTGTATTCTTGCCACGTCTTCTTAGTCTCTTCTGCTGCTGTTAGGTCCTTACCATTTCTGTGCTTTATGTG
Source organism: Oryx dammah (assembly GCF_014754425.2). Taxonomy (NCBI): domain Eukaryota; kingdom Metazoa; phylum Chordata; class Mammalia; order Artiodactyla; family Bovidae; genus Oryx; species Oryx dammah. The sequence goes on from NW_024070207.1 coordinate 115,124,409, forward strand.
CCCATCTTTGCATGAAATGTTCCCTTGATATCTCCAATTTTCTTGAAGAGATCTCTAGTCTTTCCCATTCTATTGTTTTCCTCTATTTCTTTGCACTGTTCACTGAAGACAGTATTCTTATCTCTCCTTGCAGTTCTCTGGAAATCTGCATTCAGTTGAGTATATCTTTCCCTTTCTCCCTTGCTTTTTGCTTCTCTTTTTTCCTTTTGCCTTCTTGCGTTTCTTTTTCTTTGAGATCGTTTTGGTCACTGATTCCTGTACAGTGATATGAAGCTCTGTCCATCGTTCTTCAGGCAGTCTGCCTAGCAGATCTAATCTCTTGAATGTCTTTGTCACCTCCACTGTGTAACCATAAGGGATTAGATTTAGTTCGTACCTGAATGGCCTAGTGCTTTTCCCTACTTTCTTCAGTTTAAGGCTGAATGTTGCAATAAGGAGCTGGTGATAGGAGCCACAGTCAGCTCCATGTCTTGTTTTCACTGACCGTATAGAGCATCTCCATGTTTGGCTGCAAAGAATATAATCAATCTGGTTTCAATATTGACCACCTGGTGATGTTCATGTGTAGAGTCATCTCTTATGTTGTTGGAAGAGGGTGTTTGCTATGACAAGTGTGTTCTCTTGGCAAAACTCTGTTAGCCTTTGCCCTGCTTCATTTTGTACTTCAAGGCCAAACTTGCCTGTTACTCCAGGTATCGTTTGCCTTCCTACTTTTGCATTCCAGTCCCCTATGATGAAAAGGACATTTTTTTGATGTTAACTATAGAATGTCTCGTAGGTCTTCATAGAACGGATCGACTTCAGTTTCTTTGGCATCTGTAGTTGAGGCATTGACTTGGATTACTGTGACGTTGAATGGTTTGCCTTGGAAGTGAGCCTAGATCCCTCTGTTGTTTTTGAGATTGCACCCAAGTACTGCATTTTAGACTCTCCTGTTGACTAGGAGGGCTACTCCATTTCTTCTAAAGGATCCTTGACTATAGTATATATCATAGTCATCTGAATTAAATTTTCCCATTCCTGTGCATTTTAGTTCACAGATTCCTAAGATGTGGATGTGCACCCTTGCCATTTCTTGCTTGACCACGTCCAATTTACCTTGATTCATGGACCTCACACTCCAGGTTCCTATGTGATATTGTTCTTTACAGCACTGGGTTTTACCTTCCCCACCAAACACATCCACAACTCGTGTCATTTCTGCTTTGGCCCAGCTGCTTCATCCTTTCTGGAGCTGTTAGTAATTTCCCTCCACTCTTCCTCAGTAGCATATTGGACACCTTCCGACCTGGGCTGCTCGTCTTCCAGTGTCCTATCTTTTATCATCCTGTCATGGTGTTCTCACAGCAAGAATACTGGAGAGGTTTTCCATCCCCTCCTCCAGTGGACCACGTTTGGTCAGAACTCTGCACTGTGACCTGTCTGTCTTCCGTGGTCCTGCACAGCATGGCTCATAGCGTCATTGAGTTATGCAAGCCCCTTTGCCATGACAATGCTGTGGCCAACCTAGGCAGGAAGGGGATGACAAACCTAGACACCATACTAAAGACCAGAGACCTCACTTTGCCAACAAAGGTCCATCTAGTCAAAACTGGTTTTTCCAGTAGTCATGTATGGGTGTGAGAGCTGGAGCACCAAAGAATTCATGCTTTTGAATTGTGGCGCTGCTGAAGACTCTTGAGAGTCCTTTGGACAGCAAGAGCAAACCAGTCAATCCTAAAGGAAATCAACTCTGAATATTCATTGGAAGGACTGATGCTGAAGCCAAAGCTCCAAAACTTTTCCCACATGATTCAAAGAACTGAGTCATTGGAAAAGACCCTAATGCTGGGAAAGATTGAGGGCAGGAGCAGAAGGGGGCAACAGAGGATGAGATGGTTGTATGGCTTCACCGACTCAATGGACATGAATCTGAGCAAACTCCAGGAGATACTGACGGACAGGGAAACCTGGCGTGCCGCAGTCCATGGGGTGGCAAAGAGTTGGACATGACTTGGCGACTGAACAACAACAAAATTAAGGCCACACTAATCAGCCATGGTCTGCGTGATGGGAAAACGCAGCCAGACTGAAAGAATGTGCCATGTGATGCAATACATGGTTTAGTGAAAACCAACCCATACAACCTCAGATGGAAGAAAAGGCTTGCCCTGCTCTTGCCAGGCCACACAGAATAAGTCAAAGGCGTCGCCATGGTTGAACCACAGATCTGGTGGTCCCAGCATCTCATGCTAAAATTCTCTTCAACTAGAGCACACCCACATTTCAATAGGGAAGAGTTTATAATTCTTTCTTTTTTTTTTTTTAACACTTCTACATTGGTTATAAGATAGTGATGACAATCAGTTCAGTCACTCAGTCGTGTCTGACTCTTTGTGGCTGCAGCACGCCAGGCTTCCCAGTCTATCACCAACTCCCGGAGCTTGCTCAAACTCATGTCCATTGAGTCAGTGATGCCATCCAACCATCTCATCCTCTGTCGTCCCCTTCTCCTCCTGCCCTCAATCTTTCCCAGCATCAGGGTCTTTTCCAATGAGTCAGTTCTTCCCATCAGGTAACCAAAGTATTGGAGTTTCAGCTTCAGCATCAGTCCTTCCAGCCCTCCATTATTCACACATTTTACCATGTTTCAGGAAACCCACACTTCCAAGAAAACACTATGGGTCTTCTTTCAGTGACTTTCCCTTGGAGTTGTGCCATGAGTACATACATTCTATCTTCCATATATACAAAATGCAAAGCTGAAGCTAAAATCCTTCTTTGGCTTCTCACTGTTCTTAAGACAAATGTCTAAATCTTCAGTGAATTTAAAAGGGCCAGGACGATCTACTGCCAATCTCGTTTCCATTTCTCAAAAGCATCTGTGATGTGACCCAGGACTGCCTTGGGCATGGCTTCTAACTGCCTCAGCTCGGCTGCTTACCCAGTGCAGCTCAGCTAGCAGATCGCGTCTGAAAGGCTTTTCCTCAGCCTTTCCTAACCACTTCAGACCCTCAGCCCTACATAACACCCTTTATAATAGAAACGCATTGTTGTTGTTCAGCCACTCAGTCTGTCTGACTCTTTGTGACCCCATGGACTGCAGCACGCCAGGCTTCCCTGTCCATCACCAACTCCTGGAGCTTACTCAAACTCATGTCCATCAAGTCAGTGATGCCATCCAACCATCTCATATTGTGTCATCCTCTTCTTCTCCTGCCTTCAGTCTTTCCCAGCATCAGGGTCTTTTCTAACAAGTCAGCTCTTTGCATCAGGTGGCCAAAGTATCGGAGTTTCAGCTTCAGTGTCTGTCCTTCCAGTGAATATTCAGGGTTGATTTCCTTTAGGACTGACTGGTTTGATCTCCTTGCAGTCTAAGGGACTCTCAAGAGTCTTCTCCAACACCATAGTTCAAAAGCATCAGTTCTCTGGCACTCAGCCTTCTTTTCAGCCCAGCTCTCGCATCCATACATGACTACAGGAAAAACCATAGCTTTGACTATATGGACCTTTGTCGGCAAAGTAACGTTTCTGCTTTTTAATATGTTGTCTAGGTTTGTCATAGCTTTTCTTCCAAGGAGCAAGCATCTTTTAATCTCATGGCTGCAGTAACCATCTGTAGTCATTTTGGAATCCAAGAAAATAGTCTGTCACTGCTTCCATTGTTTCCCCATCTCTATGCCATGAAGTGATGGGACTGGATGCCATGATCTTAGTTTTCTGAATGTTGAGCTTTAAGCCAACTTTTTCGCTCTCCTCTTTCACTTTCATCAAGAGGCTGTTTAGTTCTTCTTCACTTTCTGGCATAAGGGTGGTGTCTGTCTGTAGCAAAGAGCAAAAGATGAAACGTGGATTTCCTTAAAACAACTGGAGATAATTGTTTAACATGTAATCCCTAATGTCTGGCATCTACACTACTCTTTCTGTAATGAGGAAGTTCCAAACATCCACAAGAGTACAGAGAAGAGTACAAGGAACACCTATTCAGACATCACCAGCTTAAACAATTATCAGCTCAGGTGCCATCTTGTTTCCTTTGTACACATCCCCCAGCACGGCCACCACTGGCACTGCGTTATTTTAAAGCTGCTTCCAGGCATCATAGCATCTCAGCTGTAAAAACTTCAGTGTATCTGTAAAGGATAAGGACTTTTTATAAAATTGTTTTAATAACATTTGCATACCTAAACAAATTAATATCATCAAATATCCAATCGGCGTAGAAATTGTCCAAGTCATCTGATAAATTTTTTTTTCCAGTTGGCTTTGTATGAAATGCAGCCAGGATCCACAGATTACATTTCTGTGACAATTCCTGTATCTTCTTGTTTTCTTTTTCATTTATCTTGCCATTTGCTTATTAAAGACACTAGGCCATCTCTTCTGTAATACTTACTGCATTTTTTGATTTGTACAGATTCCATCCTGTAAGCTGGTAGGCAGTCTGAAAGCTTGATGGGATTCCAGTGTGATATGGAAGCAAGAACATTCTGCAGGTGAGGAGGCATCTGAGCTTCTCCTGGGGCAGGAGTGTGGGCTGCTGGTTGACTAGATGTTGTCAATTTGATGCTACTTTATAAAGTTCTCCAGTGGCTAGATCCATCATCTCATTGAAGGTTGCAAGATGGAGATATTAAAACTCTAGGATTCCTTCTTTATTTACTTATTTATTTATTTTTTATTTTACTTTACAATTCTGTATTGGTTTTGCCATACATTGACATGAATCCACCAAGGGTGTACATGCGTTCCCAAACATGAACCCCCCTCCCACCCCCCTCCCCACAACATCTCTCTGGGTCATCCCCGCGTACCAGCCCCAAGCGTGCTGTATCCTGCATCGGACATAGACTGGCAATTTGATTCTTACATGATATTATACATGTTTCAATGCCATTCTCCCAAATCATCTCACTCTCTCCCTCTCCCTCTGAGTCCAAAAGTCTGCTATACACATCTGTGTCTTTTTTGCTGTCCTGCATACAGGGTCATCATTGCCATCTTTCTAAATTCCATATATATGTGTTAGTATACTGTATTGGTGTTTTTCTTTCTGGCTTACTTCACTCTGTATAATCGGCTCCAGTTTCATCCATCTCATCAGAACTGATTCAAATGTATTCTTTTTAACGGCTGAGTAATACTCCATTGTGTATATGTACCACAGCTTTCTTATCCGTTCATCTGCTGATGGACATCTAGGTTGCTTCCATGTCCTGGCTATTATAAACAGTGCTGCGATGAACATTGGGGTACATGTGTCTCTTTCAATTCTGGTTTCCTCAGTATGTATGCCCAGCAGTGGGATTGCTGGGTCATAAGGCAGTTCTATTTGCAATTTTTTAAGGAATCTCCACACTGTTCTCCATAGTGGCTGTACTAGTTTGCATTCCCACCAACAGTGTAGGAGGGTTCCCTTCTCTCCACACCCTCTCCAGCATTTATTGCTTGCGGATTTTTGGATCGCAGACATTCTGACTGGTGTGAAGTGGTACCTCATTGTGGTTTTGATTTGCATTTCTCTAATAATGAGTGATGTTGAGCATCTTTTCATGTGTTTGTTAGCCATCCGTATGTCTTCTTTGGAGAACTGTCTGTTTAGTTCTTTGGCCCATTTTTTGATTGGGTCGTTTATTTTTCTGGAATTGAGCTGCAGGAGTTGCTTGTATATTTTTGAGATTAGTTGTTTGTCAGTTGCTTCATTTGCTATTATTTTCTCCCATTCGGAAGGCTGTCTTTTCACTTTGCTTATATTTTCCTTTGTTGTGCAGAAGCTTTTAATTTTAATTAGGTCCCATTTGTTTATTTTTGCTTTTATTTCCAGAATTCTGGGAGGTGGATCATAGAGGATCCTGCTGTGGTTTATGTTGGAGAGTGTTTTGCCTATGTTCTCCTCTAGGAGTTTTATAGTTTCTGGTCTTACATTTAGATCTTTAATCCATTTTGAGTTTATCTTTGTGTGCAGTGTTAGAAAGTGATCTAGTTTCATTCTTTTACAAGTGGTTGACCAGTTTTCCCAGCACCACTTGTTAAAGAGATTGTCTTTACTCCATTGTATATTCTTGCCTCCTTTGTCAAAGATAAGGTGTCCATATGTGTGTGGATTTATCTCTGGGCTTTCTATTTTGTTCCATTGATCTATATGTCTGTCTTTGTGCCAATACCATACTGTCTTGATGACTGTGGCTTTGTAGTAGAGCCTGAAGTCAGGCCCTTCTTTATTTATTAGTGAAAACTTTTCTATAAAGAACTTTCCTCCATCAGTTACTGGTTTACTTGTACTGTGTAGGAAAGGGAGGATAAATTGTCAATTTTTTCCCCATTACCTGTTTTCAGAGTAATTACTATTGGGTGTCTCTCTGCTTCTACGTCTTTCCAGTAGAGAGTTAGGATGTATATTTTTTAAGGGGAAAATGGCCATGAGTTTATACTGTTCTTTCCAATTCAAAACCAGTACCACCAGGCTTCTTTTCCTCTCATTTCATGCTTGTGTATCTTTTGTTTCATGTTTAAAATCTTGGTTCCTAATGACATCAACATAATTGCATATTCAGTTTTTCAGGCTATGAGTGTGTATAGTCCCCATTAACGATGGCACTGATAACTGAAAACAATTGAAGCTTGTTTGTTGGCAGTTCTTTTTTTCTGGCTGTATTACTGTGTTGTTCAAGTCATGCCCTGTGAAGTTAGGTCAACAACTTGGTATATGGTTAAATTCACTTGTTGCATTTTGTCTCCATTTGTATTCCATTTGGTGTCGTGCTTATGGAAAACACTTATGTTGCTCCAGAATAAAAGTAGCCCCGAGTGATAATCTTTCCAACAGGGACTTCCCTGGTGGTCCAGTGCGTAGGACTCAGTGCTTTCACAGCTGAGGGCCCGGGTTTGATCCTCGGTTGGGAAACCAAGATCCCACAAGCAATTCGATGTGGCCAAAAATAGTCACTAAAAATAATCCTTCCAGCAGCATGGGGTCTAGCACACCAAAAACACTCAAATATTCATTGACTTTTATGATCTGTGTATATGGTTTTTCTAAATCATCCACTGGGGGGATGGTTCTCACAAAGAAAGCTAAAGGTATGGAAAGGACAATGGAGTGCCTTAAAGTTAGCTTGATTGAGAGTTTTTAGGGTGCTTTGTAAAGGAAAGGTCAGAAGGCATATTTCAATATCCCTAATCTAAATCCTGCAGCTTCACCCAGAGAAGCTGGCCAAAATTGGCCAGAATGCTAGAGAAACAAGAGTCCCTTATCTCCAATTGTACCCCGGCTCTGAAATCTTCCTCTTGTCCGTTTTTACATTGTTGTAGAGACTGTCAAAGTTTATTTTTCTTTAAGAAATGAAACAGATCTTTTTCTATTGAGGTCTAATTGACATACTGAAAGGCTGTTGTTGAATCACGTGAAGACACTGGGATTCTTGGCCCCGGGAGGAGAAGAATTCAATCTGGAGCCAGAGACGAGGCTTGATCGCTCAGAGCTTTTGTGTAATAAAGTTTTATTAAAGTATAAAGGAGATAGAGAAAGCTTCTGACATAGGCATCAGAAGGGGGCAGAAAGAGTACCCCCTTGCTAGTATTAGCAATGAAGTTATATACTCTCCAATGAATCCAAAGAATGTCTGGAGGTTGTAAAGACTTCACCAGACCTACTCCCATAATTTACATTTTGAGATAACAGAATTAGCCAGAAGGTTTAATCCAGAGACTGTCCTCAGGCAGGATACATTATTGTTATATAATCCTAAGGAATATAGAGAAGGAAAAAAAACGTTCGACCTTTTTTCCTCCTTGAGAATTCCAGACCCCTCTCTCCTTGGGGAGCCCTAGACTTCTTATCAACCTGCCTAGGAAATGACTCTCTCAATACTATATTTCAGATACATAACATAATGATTCAATATTTGTAGCTGTTGTGAAATGATCACAATAGGTCTAGAAAACATCCACCACTACACATAATTGTGAGTTTTTCCTTGTGATGACAACCTTTAAGATGTACTCTTAGCATCTTTCAAATATGCTGTATATGACATCCCCACGACTTACTTAGGAGCTTCCCAGGTGGCGCTAGTGGTAAAGAACCCACCTGCCGATGCAGGAGACATAAGAGACCTGGGTTCGATCCCTGGGTTGGGAGGATACCCTGGAGGAGGACATGGCAACCCACTGCAGTATTCTTGCCTGGAGAAGCCCATGGACAGAGGAGCCTGGTGGGCTACAGTCCATAGGGGTGCAAATAGTCAGACATGACTGAAGCGACTTAGCACAGTACACACATGACTTACTTATTTGATAAAGATGAAAAAATTAATATCTTCACAAGTAAATGGAAAGTTTCACTTGAACCAATCTGAGGATGATAACCAGGGAAACAGTCTTTCAGAGAGCTCTGAGGACAGTTCTGAAGAGGTGAGGGGAGGGGAGGCCAGTATGTCTGTGACTTTAGAATTCAGGGGGTACAGTCAAGCACCCATCTTGCTGGAAGGTTACTGCTCTTCATTTGGGAACAGACATCTGAGTTAATGGTTTTAGTGGTTTTCCAAGTATGGGAAGATGCAGGAAACTGGGTTCATAAAATTTTCACCCGAAAACACCTAATGATACGTGGCATCAGTTTTGTCAGTTTTCCCAGAGGACAAAATTCCTCACTCTGATCTTCACCCTGATTTCCTTTTAGGGTATAATTTAGGTCAGTGACTGCAGTGGCTCACAACTGGATTCCTGTAGGACTGGATGGTGGGCAACAATCTTTGTTTTACGAACTCCTCCCTTTAGGTCTTAACTTTGACCAAGGTTTGAGGGGCGTTTTGTGACCAATTTGGCCCACAACGCTAGCAATGCTCATTCCCAGGTCAGGCCAGGATTTCCTTGATAGGACCCTGCATGTGCTATTAGTGGAGTAGGCCCTTCTGACAGTAGTCCACAGCCCTGTCTTGCTGGTCTGTTACAGTCAGCAAATGATTCCATCTTGTTGCCTCTTCCCATAGCTAGAGTTCTGCTATTACCATCATTGATCTTAGAGAGCTATCTATTGGGTGAATGGTTTCAAGTCACTTAGTTATTGTTGTTTTTATCAGAGGCTCAGTCACACATCTGGTAATGCAAGAAACAATCATGTCGTCAAATAGGCGGGATATGAACAGTATAGCTAGTGAGACTCAGTTCAGTTCAGTTCAGTCGCTCAGTGGTGTCCGACTCTTTGGGACCTCATGAATTGCAGCACACCAGGCCTCCCTGTCCATCACCATCTCCCGGAGTTCACTCAGACTCACGTCCATCAAGTCGGTGATGCCATCCAGGCATCTCGTGCTCTGTCGTCCCCTTCTCCTCCTACCCCCAATCCCCCCACAGTTTATTAAAGCATCAGAGTCTTTTCCAATGAGTCAACTCTTCGCATGAGGTGGCCAAAGTACTGGAGTTATAGCTTTAGCATCATTCCTTCCAAAGAACACCCAGGGCTAATCTCCTTTAGGATGAACTGGTTGGATCTCCTTGCAGTCCAAGGGACTCTCAAGAGTCTTCTCCAACACCACAGTTCAAAAGCATCAATTCGGCGCTCAGCTTTCTTCACAGTCCAACTCTCACACCCATACATGACCACTGGAAAAACCATAGCCTTGACTAGACGGACCCTTATTGGCAAAGTAATGTCTCTGCTTTTGAATATGCTGTCTAGGTTGGTCATAACTTTTCTTCCAAGGAGCAAGCGTCTTTTAATTTCATGGCTGCAGTCAACATCTGCAGTGATTTTGGAGCCCCCCAAAATAAAGTCTGATGCTGTTTCCACTGTTTCCCCATCTATTTCCCATGTAGTGATGGGACCAGATGCCATGATCTTCATTTTCTGAATGTTGAGCTTTAAGCCAACTTTTTCACTCTCCTCTTTCACTTTCATCAAGAGGCTTTTTAGTTCCTCTTCACTTTCTGCCATAAGGGTGGTGTCATCTGCATATCTGAGGTTACTGATATTTCTCCCAGCAATCTTGATCCAGCTTGTGTTTCTTCCAGCCCATTGTTTCTCATGATATACTCTATATGAAAATTAAATAATCAGGGTGACAGTATATAGCCTTGACGAACTCCTTTTCCTGTTTGGAACCAGTCTGTTGTTCCATGTCCAGGTCTAACTGTTGCTTCCTGACCTGCATATAGGTTTCCCATTAGGCTGGTCAGGTGGTCTGGTATGCCCATTTCTTTCAGAATTTTCCACA
>NW_024070207.1:115135101-115356998 GCF_014754425.2 Oryx dammah
GTTCAGTCTGTGTAGATGCAGATGGCAAATGCCTTTGTTGTTCAGTCATTGGCAGTGCTCTTGGTAAGTGCCAATTTGTAGTTGACACAATGAAATAGCCTATGAAATTACCCAGCCTTATAAAAACAGACAACCTCATACCCTGGGGCTGCTCTCAACTGAGATGGCCCACACTCTGTCTGTGGAATGTGTTTGTCTCCGAATATATCTACTTCTTAACTATCACTTTTTCTCTCACTGAATTCTTTCTGTGATGGAGACATCAGGAAGTTTCCTGAGACCAGGTCTGTAAGCTCAGTTAAAAGATCTTGGGTTCAAGTTCCAATCTGAGCAATCATTCCCTTTTCAAATCCTTGTCCTACCACTTTCTTGGTCTTTTCTTGAAAGTTACTTGATCTTTGGCCCTTAATTTTCTCATCTGTAAAAATGGTTAATTCTCATGTTTCAGGATCATAATTACAGATAATCTATAAAGCAGTTAGCATGGTGCTTGACAGCAAGCTTTTAGTAAAAACTGTCATAATTGCTGTTTTAATGTTGATATATCTATTGTTGTAGGGCTCCACTTTTATGCAATTCCAATTTTTACTTCCTTCTCTTGAAGTAAGTAAAGATCCAACTATAACCCCTGTTTTGGAATGCAAATTCCAGCGTCCAACACCCAGTGAGGCCAAACAAACTGAAGCATCAGAGTTTGGAGCAGAGGAAGATTTTCTGCAGGGCCAAAGATGGAGAACGGGTGGTTCACTCTCAAAAATACCCTGAATGCCTCAATAGCTTTGGGGGAGAAATTTGTATAGGCAAAATTTGGCATGAGGGCTGCAGGATGTGTAAATTTCTTCTGATTGGTTGGTTGTGAAATAATGGTGGTGTTCCAGGAATCTTGTGCTCAGCCTGAAGTTACCATCCTCCACCTGGATGGGGGCCTTAGTTCCTTCAGAAGAACTCAAGAGACATTGCTATGTGTATCTGATGAAGGACCAGGACTCTGCTTTGTTGCTGTTGTTCAGTCACTCAGTCCTGTCCAACTCTTTGTGACCCCATGGACTGCAGCATGCCAGGCCTTCCTGTCCCTCACTATCTCCAATGATGCCATTTAGTTTTACCATAAACCACAGTACAAAATACAGTATACACATATATAATGGAAATAAAACTTTTATATGAGCAATACTTGCCCTCACTAAATTGTACATTGCTATTTTACTCCTCTCCTGTGCCATTCTGTTGCATTTCATTCTCTTTTCATCTATTTAATTTTTAATATCCTGTTCAAAAGTCACTAAATTGACTTCACAGCCCGTTACTGGGTTCCAGTATGCGGTTTGAAAACACTGGGTTAGGAGCCACGTGAGTTTGAGAGTTGGAGTAAAGAGAGGTGACTCAGGATTTTTGGCTTCAGACACAACAGAGATGGAGGGTGTATTATTTTGCTAGGGCTGCCATAACAAGGTACAACAGAGTGGATGGCTTAAACAGCAGAAATACATCTTCTCACAGTTCTGGAGTCTGGAATTCCAAGCTCAAGGTGCTGGCTGTGTTGGTTTCTCCTGAAGCCTCTCTGCATGGCTTGTGGATGGCCACTCTCACTGCCTCTTCACATGATGGCTCCTCTGGTGTCTCTGCCTCTTTTTATAAAGACAGGAGCCTTACTAGGGTAGAAGCCTGCCCTAAAGGCATTAGTTTAACTTAATTGCCTCTTTAAAGACCTTATTTCCAAATATGGTCACATTATGATATACCAGGGGTTAGGACTTCAACACATGAATTTCAGGGGGACACGATTCAACCCAAAACAGAGAGAGGGCATGAGGATATAAGCCCTGCTATGGTCTTTCCATAGTATGAAAAGGCAAAAAGATAGGAAACTGAAAGGTGAACTCCCCAGGTCAGTAGGTGCCCAATATGCTACTGGATAACAGTGGAGAAATAACTCCAGAAAGAATGAAGAAACAGAGCCAAAGCAAAAGGGAGTTGGTGATAGACAGGGAAGCCTGGCGTGGTGCAGTCCATGGGGTCACAAAGAGTCGGACACGACTGAGTGACTGAACTGACTGACTGATGGTCTTTCCAGTAGTCATGTACGGATGTGAGAGCTGGACCATAAAGAAGGCAGAGCACCGAAGAACTGGTGTTTTCAAACTGTGGTGCTGGAGAAGACTCGTGAGAGTCCCTCAGACAGCCAGGAGATCAAACCAGTCAATCCTAAAAGAAATCAACCCTGAATATTCTTTGGAAGGACTGATGCTGAAGCTGAAGCTCCAATACTTTGCCTACCTGATGCAAAGAGCCAATTCACTGGAAAAGCCCCTGATGCTGGGAAAGATTGAAGGCACAAGGAGAAGGGGACAACAGAGGATAAGATGGTTGGATGGCATCATTGACTCAACAGACATGAGCTTGAGCAAACTCCGAGAGATAGTGAAGGGCAGGGAAACCTGGCGTGCTGCAGTCCATGGGGTCGCAAAGAGTCAGACACGACTGAGCAACTGAACAACAACAACATGTTTAAAGAATGAAAGAAATATATGACAATAACAACTCATCAAATATAGAATGTCAAATAAAAGCAATTTTTTTTTTATCACTCCAAGAGATAGTGAAGGACAGGGAGGCCTGGTGTGCTATAGTCCATGGGTTGCAAAGAGTCAGATATGACTTAGTGACTAAACAACAACAACAAAGTCTTTAAGGCAGAGGGTGATGGTGAGGCTGTAAGTGTTGGAAGGGGAGGGTAGGTCTTATAAGGGGCACTCAGCACTTTGGGGTCCCTCTTCCCTCCCACCCTTGGAGGCTTGGAGACCCAGACAGCAGCGTGCTGCTGCTAAGTCACTTCAGTCGTGTCCGACTCTGTGTGACTCCATAGACGGCAGCCCACCAGGCTCCCCTGTCCCTGGGATTCTCCAGGCAAGAACACTGGAGTGGCTTGCCATTGCCTTCTCCAGAGAGCAGCGCACTGACTTTAATTGATCAGTATCTGGTCTGCATTTAAACATGGAACTGTTTTGCTATAGCTTCTTATTAAGTTGGTGAAGACATAATCTGTTTTTATTCTGGAGTAAGGAGCTTGTGAAAGTTTTTGAAAATTGATTTTCTTAACCAGCTAATCAAAGTGTAACAAATGAAACAGATTGGGAATGGGGAAATGAAGGGAAGCAAGATTCAGTGGCAGGGATACGTTACCATAAAACTCCAGATGCAGACTTTCCTGGTGGGTCCAGCGGTTAAGAATCCACCTTGTAATGCAGACATTGCAGGTTTGATCCCTGGTTGGGGATCTAAGATTCCCATGTGCCAAAGAGCAACTAAGCCCACAGGCTGCAACGAAAGATCCCACATGATGCAACAAAGGCCTGACACAGCCAAATAAATGAGTAAAAATTTTTTAAAAGACAAAAAAAAAAACTTCGGATGTTCATGGAATGCCTAACATACTTTGTCCTTGTGCATTCAGTAAGTACCTGCTGGGTACAGTGAACCTTATGTTTAGTCAGAGAGGAGAAAGTATATAAAATTAAACCACAATCACAATAATCAGTTCAGTTCAGTTGCTCAGTCGTGTCCGACTCTTTCCAACCCCATGAATTGCAGCACGCCAGGCCTCCCTGTCCATCACCAACTCCCGGAGTTCACTCAGACTCACGTCCATCGAGTCCATGATGCCATCCAGCCATCTCATCCTCTGTCATCCCCTTCTCCTCCTGCCCCCAATCCCTCCCAGCATCAGAGTCTTCTCCAATGAGTCAACTCTTCTCATGAGGTGGCCAAAGTACTGGAGTTTCAGCTTTAGCATCATTCCTTCCAAAGAAATCCCAGGGCTGATCTCCTTTAGAATGGACTGGTTGGATCTTGCAGTCCAAGGGACTCTCAAGAGTCTTCTCCAACACCACAGTTCAAAAGCATCAATTCTTTGGCGCTCAGCCTTCTTCATAGTCCAACTCTCACATCCATACATGTCCACAGGAAAAACCATAGCCTTGACTAGACGGACCTTGGTCGGCAAAGTAATGTCTCTGCTTTCTAATATGCTATCTAGGTTGGTCATAACTTTTCTTCCAAGGAGTAAGCGTCTTTTAATTTCATGGCTTCAGTCACCATCTGCAGTGATTTTGGAGCTCAAAAAAATAAAGTCTGACACTGTTTCCACTGTTTCCCCATCTATTTCCCATGAAGTGATGGGACCAGATGCCATGATCTTCATTTTCTGAATGTTGAGCTTTAAGCCAACTTTTTCACTCTCCTCTTTCACTTTCATCAAGAGGCTGTTGAGTTCCTCTTCACGTTCTGCCATAAGGGTGATGTCATCTGCATATCTGAGGTTATTGATATTTCTCCCAGCAATCTTGATTCCAGCTTGTGTTTCTTCCAGTCCAGCGTTTCTCATGATGTACTCTGCATATAAGTTAAATAAGCAGGGTAACAATATACAGCCTTGATGTACTGCTTTTCCTATTTGGAACCAGTCTGTTGTTCCATGTCCAGTTCTAACTGTTGCTTCCTGACCTGCATACAGATTTCTCAAGAGGCAGGTCAGGTGGTCTGGTATTCCCATCTCTTTCAGAACTGTCCACAGTTTATTGTGATCCACAGAGTCAAAGGCTTTGGCATAGTCAATAAAGCAGAAATAGATGTTTTTCTGGAACTCTCTTGCTTTTTCTATGATCCAGCGGATGTTGGCAATTTGATCTCTGGTTCCTCTGCCTTTTCTAAAACCAGCTTGAACATCAGGGAGTTCACGATTCACATATTGTTGAAGCCTGGCTTGGATAATTTTGAGCATTACTTTACTAGCGTGTGAGATGAGTGCAATTGTTCGGTAGTTTGGGCATTCAATAATAATATAGAATATTGAATATTCAATAATATTCAATATCCAATCACAATAATAGTTGAAGGAAAAAATATGCGTCATTTTAACTTTGTGCAAAGCAACAATGCAGAAGTGCTAACAGATCTTAGACTAAAGGAAAAATGAGAGCATAAAGCATGTTACAAATAAATTACTGCTATCTTAGTGAAAAAGAGAAGTTTGTTAGGCTCAAGTCATAAATTTTGAATTTGAAAGAAAATGTAAATGTCTGTGCTTGCTGATATTAATATCTAATGAATATTCTTACAGTCACTTTTGGCTTATTGATCCATGTTTGAGTCAAGGTTCACTTATCATAAATGAGAACTGAAAGTTTTTTTGCATTTGGACAGGGAGGCTATCTAGTCTCAATAAGCTATTTCTGAGAACATTTGAAGAACAGAATAACATTTTCTTTGCAAACATTAACTTACCCCATCATATGAAATTATTCTCCTTGGACCACCTATATCAGGATGGTACCACCTCAGTTTTCCAGATATGGAACAGCTCAATTTTCTCCCTGAGGTTGCATAAAAGCACCAGTGGCTCAAGCTAATGCCAAATTAAGCAATCAACTGGTTCTCATCCAATACAGCTAAACCAGATGGGCTTTTTTAGTGATTTCAAGGCCAATTCTACCCATCTCTCAACCCCAATTTAATAGATTTGTGCATTGTTTGTCTTTCAGGAGGGAGAAAAAGAGAACCTTGTTTTGGGGGCCTACTCTCTAGTCGCAGTGCATGGGCTTCTCACTGCCGTGGCTTCTCCTGTTGCAGAGCACGGGCTGTAGGGCATGCAGGTGCAGTAGTTGTGGTGCATGGGCTTAGTTACTTCACGGCATGTGGGATCTTCCTGGACCAAGGATGGAACCTGTGTCTCCTGCTCTGGCAGGTAGTTTCTTCACCACTAAGCCACCAGGGAAGTCCAAGAGCATATTTTTAATGCCTCACTTTTTTAGTATATATTTTATACCTTCCTGTTCATGGAAAATGACAAGTTAAATAAAAATGAAATATAGGTCATCTATAACCCCACTGCCCACTTTAAGGCTTTAACATATTTCCTTCCAATATGTTTAATGGATTTTTATAATGAAAATTATTCTACTTAGAAACAAGTATTTTTATCCTGCATGACTTGCTCAAGATTAGATCCAACATTATTCCCATTCCACTTAAACTCTTCCTTAGCATCATTACACATATTATTCCTTATGTGTATCCAATGTAAATAGAGAGATGGCACTCCAAGGTGAGACTCAAGCTGAGAAGGTAGTCCAAAAAAAGTCAAGGGCAGACGAGAGATATGTTAAAAGGGCCAAGATGGTCATCAAGAAAGCAGACCAAGAGAAAGCCCAACCAGAGTTGATGGTTGATAAGCCTTGGGGTAGAATGTTGGGGAAGAGAGAGTTTGTTCCAAGAAATTAATGTCCCTATGGCATAGCTGCATGCTGCAGTTAGCCACTTCTCTTGAAATCTCAAAGTGCATTGCTGAATCCAGTTTATCACCCTAAATCCCATCTTTTCTAGGATTACTTATTTTGGGGGCCCCTATGGTCTTTCCATATAAGTTGGCTTCTGTTAGCATCCTCTTCCTCCCTACTGAGCCTACCAGACATGTTTGTATGTATCACAACTCCAACTGCGGCTTGAGTTAATGCTTTTTCTACTTCAGCACCCACGTGTATCAGGGCTTCCTTAGTGGCTCAGTGGTAAAGAACCCAACTGCCAATGCAGGAGACAAGGGTTTGATCCCTGGGTCAGGAAGATCCCCTGGAGAAGGGAATGGCAACCCACTCCAGTATTCTTGTCTGGGAAGTCCCATGGACAGAGGAGCCTGGTGGGCTACAGTCCATAGGATTGCAATAATGGTCTAGTGGACAACTCTTCCCAGTAATCTTCATCTAAGCAGAGTACATGGGAACAATCTCCTCTCTTCCCTTCCCCCTCTCTTCTTTTTCCGTTTTGACTGGCCAAGCTTGAAGGCTGAAGGTGGGGGCTTCCACAGAACCCCTAGACTGCACAGTGCCAGTACTGCCTGCCCTGCCCTCTAGTGGAAGGTCCCGCCATCCCACTTTGATAAGATAATAAGCTGCATGGTAGGTGCAAAAGTTTGGACTAGCATTTCTGTTTTAGGAATGATTTTACTGTTCTGAATTTGACCAAGTACCACACTTGCCAACAATAGCAAAGTAAGAATACAATTCAGCACCTCACTAATCCCAACATTATTACATGTGTGGTTTTCATTTCACATTTAATATTTATTTTTCTCAAGAGCAAGCCAGGATCAAGTTAGGCATGTTATCGTCATCCAGCCCAAAGGTCAGGAAGGTACTGGTGGAGGAGGGAGAGGCAAGGGTTTTGGCGGGAAGCAAAGACTGTGGCTGACTTTTGTTCATGTTCTGATGGGAATTGCTCATTGATCATTTGTGCAGACTTCAACATTGAAGTGGATTTTGGGACTGACTAAACTAAAATCATGGGAAGCATGAATAAATTTAGCCTCTGAGTCTTTGCATCTACTCACCTATACATTTCCAGCAACCACAGCTTCAAATCATAGAACCTTGTTAGTAACATGTTAGCTCTAAAATGGATCTGTGAGACAACCTCCTTGTTTTACAGGTGAGGAAACAGGTTCAGAGACCTTACATGACTTGTTCAATATCACATGAGCTGTTAAGAGAAGAGCCAGGCTGTACACCATCTCCCTCCCTCTGTCTGCATTTGTGAAACATTTATGATGACAGTACCTATTGTAGTTTAAACAAACTAGAAAGCAATTGGAAAATCACTGGCTTAATGTGTGCCCCCACCCAATGTAAGTTAAATTCCAGTATAATAAACTACAGGAGGATATTCATCTGGGGCATTTTGTTCTAATTGGGCTAATAAGAGCCCTAGCTCAGGAATGAAAAAACTAGGGATGAAGAATTTGTTTCTATTCCAGGTGCAGAAAATTTGTGAAGTGCAAAAAAGTACTTTGAAATTCTCTGAAGTAGGATAAAGGTAGAAGTGTAATGCCGAGCTGACTTTTGTCACCTTCCTTTAAGCTTTTTGATTCCTCAAATATTTAGCAACTGTGAGCAGGCAGGTCAGCAGGAGCACCAGACGCATTAAGGCCTTCAAGGGCTCTGTGGGTCAAAGGCTGGGCTGGAGTCTGGGGAGCAGGTGAGAGGGTTTGCTCTGGAGAGCAGATTGTGAGAGGGTTTGGGGGAATTCCCAGGAGTCCAATGGTTAGGACTAGACTCTGTGAGGTAAGAGTTATTGCTGTTTTATTTTACAGATGTGGAAACTAAGGCACTTGCCCAAGTTCATACAACCAATTAGCATTGGTGCTGAGATTCAAATCCAAGCTGTCTGGCTGCAGAGCCCACACTCTTAACAACCGTACTTCCTACCACACAATCATTTTTTTTTAAAAAATATTAAGTTGTTCGTGTACACAGCTATTTCCCAGTTACCCTGGAAGGTTCTGTGAGGTAGGAGACTTGTGTTTTCATTCTTGTGTTCTAGCATTTCTCACAGAGTCTGGTCCCAAAAGCTTTTTAGTAAATACTGAATGAATGAATGAATGAATTTGAAGCATGGTTGAAGCTCTGTGACTATTCAGAGAAGGAAAAAAATGACATTTATTCATAGGCATGAAGGGAGGGCTGCATGGAAGAAGTGGCCTTCGGTATCTACTTCGACTGGTGACTAGGAGCCATGGTTAGGAGGAACGGTTTTCAATTCTGTGCAGCAGGTGCAGACCTTCAATCACTTGGGAGGATGCTGGCTAAAAAAGCATCTGTCTACAATGCGGGAGACCCGGGTTCAATCCCTGGGTCGGGAAGATCCCCTGGAGAAGGAAATGGCAATCCACTCCAGTACTATTGCCTGGAAAATCCCATGGACAGAGGAGCCTGGTAGGCTACAGTCCGTGGGGGTGCAAAGAGTGGGACACGACTGAGCGACTTCACTTCACTTCATAGCCTGTGATGTTAGCTCACCTGCTCCCCAGAAGAAACGGGCATT
This sequence comes from Oryx dammah, assembly GCF_014754425.2. Classification (NCBI taxonomy): domain Eukaryota; kingdom Metazoa; phylum Chordata; class Mammalia; order Artiodactyla; family Bovidae; genus Oryx; species Oryx dammah. Next base: position 115,143,973 of record NW_024070207.1, read on the forward strand.
CCACTGACAAGTGCCTACAGCCATGGGCCCATCTGGCTCCAGAGGCCAAGAGACTTCTGGAGATGGAGCCACTGGACAGATACCCCTTAAATGGAGGACTGAGCACGTGGGAAGCTGGGCAGTGAGAGGCAGCACCATCTGGCTGTGCTGGGCTGAGTCCACCCCAGGGTCCCAGGACTCTGAACTGAGGCATTGCTGGTCCTGGAAATTTGGACACAGGGGCTGCTGCTGCTGGGCGGGACCCGCAATGGGAATCTCATGGCACACTAGCATGGTGCCCAGGGCAGCCCACCTTGTGGTGCTGGTAGTGGGGTTCAGTTCAGTTCAGTCAGTCCTGTCCGACTGTTTGCAACCCCATGGACTGCAGCACGCCAGGCCTCCCTGTCCATCACCAACTCCTGGAGTTTACTCAGACTCATGTCCATCGAGTCAGTGAAGCCATCCAACCATATCATCCTCTGTTGTCCCCTCCTCCTCCCACCTTCAATCTTTCCCAGCATCAAGATCTTTTCAAATGAGTCAGTTATTTGCATCAGGTGGCCATAGTGTTGGAGCTTCAGCTTCAGCATCAGTCCTTCCAATGAATATTCAGGACTGATCTCCTTTAGGATGGACTGGTTGGATCTCCTTGCAGTCCAAGGGACTCTCAAGAGTCTTCTCCAACACCACAGTTCAAAAGCATCAATTCTTCAGTGCTCAGCTTTCTTTATAGTCAAACTCTCACATCCATACATCCATACATATCTTTGACAAGACGGACCTTCCATTGGCAAAGTAGTGTCTCTGCTTTTTAATATGCTGTATAGGTTGGTCATAACTTTTCTTTCAAGGAGTAAGCGTCTTTTAATTTCATGCCTGCAGTCACCATCTGTGGTGATCACTGTTTCCACTGTTTCCCCATCTATTTCCCATGAAGTGATGAGACTAGATGCCATGATCTTAGTTTCCTGCATGTTGAGTTTTAAGCCAACTTTTTCACTCTCCTCTTTCACTTTCATCAAGAGGCTCTTTAGTTCTTTGCTTTCTGCCATAAGGGTGATGTCATCTGCATATCTGAGGTTATTGATATTTCTCCCAGCAATCTTGATTCCAGCTTGTGCTTCATCCAGCCCAGCATTTCTCATGATGTACTCTGCATATAAGTTAAATAAGCAAGGTGACAATATACAGCCTTGATGTACTCCTTTCCTGATTTGGAACCAGTCTGTTATTTCATGTCCATTTCTAACTGTCACTTCCTGACTGCATACAGATTTTCAGGAGGCAGGTCACCTGGTCTGGTATTCCCATCTAAAACATGAGATCGGCAGATTGCAAAAAGCCCAGACAGAGCCTGGGCCTGAGGAGGAATCACGTGGCTCTGAGAGCTATCACATCAGTTGGGACTGGGTGACCTCGGGAGGGGCCTTACTTGGACTGGAAACTTTGGAAATCAGACTTCAAGGGTGCTTTGTAATGAAGGGAACCATTCACAGGGGGCCTGTGGAGAATTGAGTTGTGGTCCAAGGCTAACTCCAGGGGCTAATAACTGGATTGTTGGAACTTCATTGACAAAGAACCCAAACAGAATTGCTTCAGTTCAGTTCAGTTCAGTCACTCAGTCATGTCCGACTCTTTGTGATCCCATGAACTGCAGCATGCCAGGCCTCCCTGTCCATTACCAACTCCCGGAGTTCACTCAAACTCAGGTCCATCGAATCACTGATGCCATCCAGCCATCTCATCCTCTGCCCCTAATCCCTCCCAGCATCAGGGTCTTTTCCAATGAGTCAACTCTTCGCATCAGGTGGCCAAAGTATTGGAGTTTCAGCTTTAGCATCAGCCCTTCCAATGAACACCCAGGACTGATCTCCTTTAGAATGGACTGGTTGGATCTCCTTGCAGTCCAAGGGACTCTCAAGAGTCTTCTCCAACACCACAGTTCAAAAGCATCAATTCTTCGGCGCTCAGCTTTTGTCACAGTCCAAGTCTCACATTCATACATGACTACTGGAAAAACCATAGCCTTGACTAGACGGACCTTTGTCGGCAAAGTAATGTCTCTGCTTTCGAATATGCTATCTAGGTTGGCCATAACTTTCCTTCCAAGGAGTAAGCGTCTTTTAATTTCATGGTTGCAATCACAATCTGCAGTGATTTTGGAGCCCCAAAATATAAAGTCTGACACTGTTTCCACTGTTTCCCCATCTATTTCCTATGAAGTGAATTGCTTAGGAACTCATAATGTTGTAAAGTGGTTTTCTTTTTTCTTTTTTCTTTTTTTTTGCAGGGGGTTGGGTTCCAAGCTGCCAGGCTTATGGGATCTTAGTTCCAAGACCAGGGCTCAAACCTAGGCTCTCTGCATACACGAAAAGTGAAGTCCTAACCGCTGGACCACCAGGGAATTCCTCATAATGCTGTTAAGTTGATGGGGAGATTCTTGGCACCCCACATGATTGTTTACCCTTCTGATCCCCAATTTGGATTATGTAAAGTACTGTGGAGAAGTGACTCTCAGTGTTAAGTGGCTGGTTGTGCATCAGCAGCAACAAGGGATGGAATCAGAAAATCTTAGGTACAAAAAATAGGCAGTTTTAACTTCCTGTTTGATGACACCACAGCTTGGCAATATCAGTAAAGCCCAGATAGAGTAGCTAGAGAAAACCAAAGGCACTTACTCAAAACCTTAAATTCTCTACTCTCAGATGGCATCCTCCTTCTCCCACTGTCCATTGCAACTGTTTCAAATTTTCACAACAGGCACCTCCCTGGTGGTCCAGTGGTTAAGACTCTGCACTTCCAATGCATGGGGCATGGGTTCAATCCCTGATTGGAAAACAGGATCCCACATGCCACAGGGCGTGGCCAAAAAGTAAAACAAAAACAAACTTTCACAACACATTTTTTTGTTTTGGTTGTGGTGGGGCTTCATTGCTGCTTCTCTAGTTGTGGAGAGCGCGGGCTACTCTCCAGTTGCAGTGTGTGGGCTTCTAATTGCAGTGGCTTCTCTTGTTTGGGCACAAGGGCTTAGTTGCACTGAGGCATGTGGGATCTTCCCAGACCAGGGATTGAACTGGTGTCCCTTCCATTGCAAAGAAGATTCTTAACCACCAGACCACCAGGGAAGCTGCAACAACACACTTTCAGTCCCTTACTTTCAGCATGTGACATTCTCTCGCAACACAGAGAGCACGATGTCACCTTACAGCCACCCCCTGGAGAAGGAAATGGCAACCCACTCCAGTATTCTTGCCTGGAGAATTCCATGGACAGAGGAGCCTGGCGGGCTCCATAGGGGAAAGTTAAGTCCATGGGGTCACAAAGAGTCAGACACAACTGAGCGACTAAACACACACACATACTTACAGCCACCTGGGCAGGAATGCCTCTCCCTTCCCCCTTCTTCAGTGACTTGATTCTTCTGCATCTTCAATCCCCATGCCTCCTCTGCCTTTTATTCAGCTAGGACATAAACACTTTCAAATCCACCTCTATTCTCTCTCCCATCTCACCACAGCCATTTTTTCCCCTTCTCTTTTGATCCATCTTCTTTATTATGATCTTCACTTCTCACTCCCATTCATTATTCAAACCACTTCGATTTGTCTTCAGCCCTGAGCCAGTCCCAGCAACCACTCACACAAAGGCAGTTAAGGACCCTGTTGCCAAATCTGGTTCACACTATGCTGCTGGCCACTGCCTCCTTTTTAGAACTCACCTCCCATGACTTACCTGGCACCATGTTTTCCTCTTGTCACTCCTGACCTATGATTGCTCTTTCTTTGCCTTCTTCATGGGCTTCCAATGGTTGCTGCTTCTGTCCTTAAATATTGCTGTTTTCTAAGCTCTGACCTCGGTCTTTCAGTCACCTCTCCTCCCCTCTCTTCTCCCTCTCGACATCTCTTCTTTTACTACCTCACTTCTCATGTCCACTTTTCTCTTTTTCTTCCTCTCTCCACCCAGCCCTTTCTCCATAGGTTTCGCCATTCCCAAGATCTCAACTACCGCCTATGTGTACATGGCCTTCCCCTCTGCCATCTGTATTTTCCTGGTTGGAATACTCTCCTGAACTCCAGACCTGTGAAGTCAGCCCATCTGAACAGTTCCACTTGGGTACTCCCACACTTAGCGTGTCTGAATCTGAATGTGCCTTTCACAAAATTTCCTCTCTCCTCCGTGATCTTGAGGAACAGTGCTTGTGCCTAGCCCATGACCCAAGTAGGAAACCCCAGAAACCTGGCAGTCTTTCCTCATGACTTCCTCTCCTTTCCCCCTTCACACATGGAGCTGCCAATATCTAGAAGGTCTTCTGTCATTTCAACCCCCCACTTTCTATAGATTTTTTTCTGGCCTGGATCCCAGCACTGATCCAACCCACCTCTGTCAAGTACTGCTGACAAGCCTGCTGTCAAGAACGCCTTTGGAAATGAACACCTGTTTAGATCATTCCCCCGCTTCCTATCCTGAAGTGAAGTGAAGTCTCTCAGTCGTGTCTGACTCTTTGCGACCCCATGGACTGTAGCCTATCAGGCTCCTCCGTCCATGGGATTTTCCAGGCAAGAGTGCTGGAGTGGATTGCCATTTCCTTCTCTAGGGGATCTTCTATCCTGATGAGGCTCCAAATGGCCTTCAAGATGAAATCCAAACCTCTCACTGTGACCTCTGAAGGCTCTGGTTTCTGCCCAACCCCACACGCTACACTTCCCTGGATCCCTCCTCACTCTCCTGCCATTCTTTCTTTCTTTTCAAAAAAGTTTTTTTGGTTGTTGTTGTTTGGCTCTGCCAGGTCTTAGTTGAGCCATGTGGGAATCTAGTTTCCTGACCAAGGATTGAACCTGGGCCCCCTGCATTGGGAGCATGGAGTGTTAGCCACTGGACCACCAGGGGAGTTCCTCCCCTGCTGCTGTTTCTACCTGAAACACTCTAATTCACTCCCTCTCTCTCTCTTTCTTTCTTTCTTTTTTTTTTTTTTTACTGTCACTTCATCTCTGGGAAGTCTTCTCTAGTCTTTCTCCCTTCCCCATCTCCAGGCTGGGCTAGGTGCCCCTTATTCTGCCCACAGCCCCCTACACATTTCTTATGTAATCCTCAACACACTGCCAAGTTTCCTTGTCTATCTCCCATTATTGGTCTATGGGTAATGTGACCTTGTTAACCTGTGTACTCTAGCATCGAGTACAATACTTGACACATAGTAATGTTTAATCCATGCAGGAAAAATCCTGGACACCATGGTGGAGAGGGCCACAGATACCACAAACACACCCCCCAAAATAGAAATATTGAATTCTTGGGCACTTCTGTCATGAAGAATTCAATGCTCAGCCTGGCGCAGCACAGCCTGTAACCTAAAACATTTACTCTCCTGACTAACACTGTTCGGGCTCCAGGGAAATGCTTCTGCACACCTCTCATCCTATGGCCTTAAAACAAAAGGCAGCTGTGTCCAGCTGCTGTAAGTGTTCATGCTGGCACAGCAGTTAGCCTAAAAGAGCTATAGCTTTGCAGTACAGGGAAGATTTCGGTTGTGGAAAGGCCTAGCTAAAACACAAGTTAGTTAATTAACGTTCCTTGTCAAATATAATGAATGTAACGGGTCCTTGCATAATGAAATATTGCTTCCAGCAGTTCCAGACATCCAATTTTTCCCTTCCCTTCTTGTTTCAGAGATATTTGTGAGGTAGTATGGTATTCAACTGTGGTTGCACACGGTGGCTAGCAAACAGTTTCTGATACTAAACAATTCATTAGTCTTAACTTTGTGTGAATGGGTAGATAGATGAAAAATGTGTGAAACATCTATGATACTGATTTGAATTTGGTAAGGCTGCTCTAAACTTTCTTTTTTAAAAATTGTGATCAAAATATAATTGATTTACAATGTTCTATTAGTTTAACAAAGTGTTCATATATATATATATATAATTCTTTTTTAGATTTTTTCCATTGTAGGCTATTACGAGATATACAGTATAGTTCCCTGTGCTATGCAGTAGGTCCTTATTAGTTATCTCTTTTATATATGTGTATGTGTGTGCTCAGTCACATCTGACTCTTTTCAACCTCCTGGAGTAATACTCTAGGCAAGAATACTGGAGTGGGTTGCCATTTTCTTCTCCAGGGTATCCTCCCAACCCAGGGATAGAACCTAAGTCTCCTGCACTGACAGGTGGATTCTTTACTAGTGAGCCACCCGAGAAGCCCCATTTTATATATCAGTTCAGTTCAGTTCAGTCACTCAGTCGTGTCCGACTCTTTGCAACCCCATGAATTGCAGCACGCCAGGCCTCCCTGTCCATCACCAACTCCCAGAGTTCACTCAGACTCACGTCCATCGAGTCAGTGATGCCATCCAGCTATTTCATCCTCTGTGTGCATATTTTAGTCCTAAACTCTTCATTTATCCCTTTCCCTGCTTTCCCCTTTGTAACCATGTTTGTTTTTTATGCCTATGAGTCTATTTCTGCTTTGTAAATAGGTTCATTTGTATCATTTTTTCAGATTCCACATATAAGTGATATCATTTGATATTTGTCTTTCTCTGACTTACTTCACTTAGTATGATCATCTCTAGGTCCATCCATATTGCTGCAAATGGGCATTTAATTATTTTTCATGGCCGAGTAGTATTCTATTGTTTATAGGTACCATATCTTCTTTATTCATTTCTTTGTTGATGGATACTTAGGTTGCTTCCATGTCTTGGCTATTGTAAATATTGCTGCTATGAACATTGGGGTGTGTGTATCTTTTCAAATGATAGTTTTCTCCAGATGTATGCCTAAGAGTGGGCATATATCATGGAGTCATATAGTAACTCTATTTTTAGTTCTTTAAAGAAGCATGAATGATACTGACTTTATTTTGGTAAGGCTGTGCTTTCTTTGGGCTTCTCTGGTGGTTCAGTGGTAAAGAATCCACCTGTAATACAAGAGACCTGGGTTCGATCCCTGGGTCAGGAAGATCCCCTGGATGAGGGCAGGGCAACCCACTCCAGTATTCCTGCCTGGAGAATCCTATGGACAGAGGAGTCTGGCGGATTACAGTTCATGGGGTTGCAGAGAGCCAGACATGACTTAGTGACTGAGCACATAAGCATGCTCTTTCTTTATTCTGTGCTTTAGGAAAACCATCATTTTATTATTATCTTTTATTATTATCTTCAAATGGTTTAGTTGCAGTGACTTCTAAATAATTCAGTTCATGCAATGGTTTGTTATTAGTTCATTGCAGTGTGTGCCTAGTAAGTGTGGAGTGTGTTGATATTCATAAATACAAAGGTTTTCAGAGAATGGAAAGACAATAAAATTTGAATAAACTTTCTAACATTCCTTTAAATATCTTCAACATAAATCTTTTGAATCTGAGAAAAGACAAGAAAGAAATAATTCCAATAATGAACTGCAGCCTGTTACATTTTCTGGTAGTGGCAAAAATCACAAACAGCTTGAAACATCCTTTGATATCAGGTAAGAATCAGTTCAAAGTAAAATAATTTGTAATTCTACAATTAAAAATGTGGCTTGAGGACTTCCCTGGTAGTCCAGTGATTAGGACTCCATGCTTCCATTGCAGGGGACACAGGTTCCATCCCTGGTTGGAGAATTAGGATCCCACATGCCCAGAGGTACATCCAAACAAGAACAAAAACAAAAAAAACAGCTTATTTCAACAAAAAATACATGTAGTTTATTAGTCCTACTGACACAAATGCTACGTTTAAATGGACTAAAAATTGTATCACTAAATTTGAAAGTGCCAAACTGCTTTTTCATCAAAATGACAATCACGTTCTATTAAAACTCATGGTTCAGGGCTTCCCTGGTGGCTCCTTGGTAAAGAATCCACCTGCCAATACAGGAGAGATGCGTTCAGTCCCTAGTCTGGGAAGATCCCACATGCCTCAGAGCAACTAAGCCTGTGCTCCACAACAAGGAAAGCCATCACAATGAGAAGCCAGAGCACCACAACTAGAGAGTAGCCCTCACTTGCCGCAACTAGAGAAAATCCCAGGCATCAACAAAGACCCAGCACAGCCAAAATCAATCAATAAATAAAATTTTAAAACAAAACCAAAAACAGTCCAAAAACATTCACAGTCATCAATCACAGAAGATTTGAAATAGCATTGAGAATCAATTCCATAAAGCTTTTGAAATAGTAAAAGCATCCCCCAAATATTTAATCAATTCTCAAAAAAGCCAATAAAAATATTTATAAAACACATTCAGAATTTTAAACGTCTACTGTGTATTTAAAAGTAATCAAGCTTTCTTAGAAAGGAAAATTTTATGAGAAATTCAAAGAAAGAATAATATTGATATAAGCATATAACGCAATCTAGACTTTAAGTCGTTCTTATGAAACTTATCTTGTGAAATGACAAAATAATTTTCAAGAAAATATAAAGGAAGATGATACAAATTTTAATGATTACCAAAAGTGTTCTAACTATTCACACAAAAGAATTTTAATGACATATTTAAATTATGAAATTCAAGACAATACAGTTTAATGGGTTTTGTTGATATTATAAAACCAAAAGGAATAATATATTAACTCTATTTTTGTTGCTTGGGAAAAATGTTTAAATGACAAATATTTACAGGAAAACCTTATTGCTTGAGAAAAAGAATGAAACTTCAGTCAAAATTTAAGAAACTTTCTGGATATTTTAGTTTGGAAATAAGCCACTGAATTCAATTATTTGGGATGATGCAATAAAAATGTAAATTAGAGAGAATAGAGATCCTTCTTTGGGCCCATGTGCCAAATCTGGCCCACTACCTGATTTTGTTTGGCCTGAGAACAAGAATATTTTGTGACCTGAAAATTATATAAAATTCAAATTCCAGTGTCCATGATACAGTTTTGTTGGAACCCAGCCATGCCCATTCATTAACAAATTTGTGACCACTTTTCTGATACAGCAGCAGAGCTGAATAGTCACTACAGACACCGTGTGTCTTGCAAACCCTAAAATAGTCACCATCTGGCCCATTACAGTAAAAGGTTACCAACCACCGAAGAAAAATATTGAAAATCCTTTCTCCATAAATTTTATGATACGATGCCATACAAAAATAATGATGGGGAAGGATTAAGTAAAATGTCTGGAAATTGAAAGTAATAAAAATGAGAATATTTTTATCTGCTGGGGCAGGCTGTAGAACTGGAAGCAGCAGGAGCAGCTTGGAGATGATGCCTGACCTTGGATAGTCATGTTAATTGAAATTATTGAATGGAATTAATTAAATATTTGGAAAATGTAATATTTTAAAGAGATTTGGCTGAATTCAATAATATTCTGAGATGTCAATAACTTTCTTCAACTCTCCAAGAAAGAAAAGCTTTGATATTAAAGCTGGCAGATTGGAAGGGAAAAGTTATTAGCATATATAATAAAGTATAAAGACAGATGGATGATATTATTAGAGATAAAGAATTAGGACCTATCCCTTCAAAGTGAGTAAATGGCAATTCCAAGAAGAAATACTATTCACTTGCTTGAAATGAATTCATTGTTTAATGACAAATATGAGGGAAAACTGCATAATATTAAAACCTGAAATTTGACCAAATGATGTTTATGAATCTCTTTGGATTGAAGTAGAACAAAAAGTTTTTGAATTAAGACAACTAATTTTATATATATTTCCAGTAAGTGATTTTCAGGGCTTAATCCTAAAATGTCAGGAAAATAAAAAAGATTTTGAATCGACAAAATTCTCAGAACTGTAAGATCCAGAAAGTCTTCAAATGCCAGTGCTGTAATCTCAGCAGAAGCTGAAAGAGACATCAGCACATCAGCACCATGAACAATATAATATTACAATGGATTTTCTATGAATTGAGACGACAGGCTACCAAATGACTATTGGTTTAATGGTGTAGTTGTTAAGAGAACAGCTGTTGGTCCTGCTTCAACTCACTGCTCATTCTGAGACCTTTAGCAGTAACAGGCTCTGTGGAACAAAAGACCAGATTAAGATTTTCTGACAGTCAACTAATAATTTTTAAAATGTAAAAGTAATTAAAAAAAATAAAATAAAATTTAAAAGTAATTTTTATATGGACCATTTTTAAAGTCTTTACGTTACAGTATTACTTCTGCTTTATGCTTTGTTTTATGGCTATAAGGCATGTGGGATCTTAGCTCCCCCACCAGGGATTGAACTCCACTCCCTGGAACCCCACTTCCCATTGGAAGACAAAGTCTTAACCACTGGACCACCAGGGAAGTCCCAATCAACAAATAATTCAGAAATTAAAATTGTGATGAATGATTTAATAAGCAGCTTTATAATATATAAACACAAAGATTTAGAGAATAAAAGAATTTATAAGCATTTAATTTCTATTATATACTATATATCCAAGTATGTCTTTGTCTTTATCTACACATACTGTATTTCTGTATCTGCATCTGTGTCACTATGAAAATATTAGTTGCTCAGTTGCATCTGACTCTTTGAGACCCCATGGACTGTAGCTCGCCAGGCTCTTCTGTCCTTGAGATTCTCCAGGCAAGAATACTGGAGTGGGTTGCCATTCCCTTCTCCAGGGGATCTTCCTGACCCAGGTATCAAACTCAGGTCTCCTGCATTGCAGGCAGATTCTTTACCATCTAAGTCACTAGGGAAGCCCCTATGTTACTATACCTGTTGTTAAATATTTTGACCATGGCCCTGAGGCACAACTCACATTCCATACTGGTTTTCTGTCCTGGCCTCACCTTTTGGATGGCACACATGAAATTGATTTCCCAGCGCTGACCTTGGTTCCAGTCAAGAACTATTCTGGTTCTCCCCTGCAGCTGGCTGCACTGCAACAGACTGCCTTGAGTCACACCCCTTTTAATTCAGCCCAGGCCTTGGGAACCTTCCTTCCCTGGCCTAGCCAGTGGGGAGCACTCCCACTTATCTTGCCTCTGTCAGTCTCAGCTGGCCCCGAGTAGTTGAAGGAAGCTGGCTCATTCCCTTTCTGCCTGTATCAAAACTTGTGGTCAGGAAAACATCTGAACTCTTGGTCACAGGCTCTTTTCCCAGGGGCTATTTTCATTTCATGTCTTGCAGAAGGAAAAGCTATATTCTTTTACAGAAGAATTTCAGGCATCAAAGGCAGGTGGGGAAGAATTTTGGGAGCTGAAGAATCTAGGATCCTAATGTTTTATGAGTCCACCTGCAAGTCAAAAGAGAAAAAATTTGGACTTTTAACATATTGTTTTTCCAGAGGGGAAGGAGAAGTTCTTCTACATTCTTTGGTTTCTGCTTTATTATTTGGATGGATCGTGCAAGCAACACAGGCTTAAACAAGATGAAGTTGCTGTCTGATACATCACTTGTTATGTTATGAAGTATAAAGTTATGAGGTTTAAAGGAAAAAGACAGCTTGAAAAGACATCTGTGTAAGCTTTTAGAATCATGTTCAAAAGATCTTAAATCTTAACATTGATTGATTGATAAACTGGCCATAACTTGAAACCACTAAGTATGTATCTTCGATAGCCCATTCAATAAAAAATAATAGCTAGCATTAATTGGATGCTTCTTCTATGCCAGATGTTGTTAAGAATTATATATATAATCTCATTTAATCCTCAAAACAAATTTAGGAAGTAGGTACTGGCTTTTGCCTTGTGTGTGTGTGTGTGTGTGTGTGTGTGTGTGTGTGTGTTTAATTTTTGGCCATACTGCACGGCATGTGGGACCTTAGTTCCCCAACCAGGGATCAAACTCGTGTCCCCTGCATTGGAAAAGCACAGTCTTAACCATTGTACAACTGGGGAAGTGCCAATAGGTACTATTTTTATACCATTTACACATTTTATAGCATGCTGGATATTGTCTGCTTGAATCCCTCTTCCTAATCCATTTTTGGCCCATCTGGGTCCTACTCTGTACCCTAGGACTCTCTTATCCCCTGGATTCTGTTTGGGTTTGGACAATAGTAGTCACCACAGGAGATTGAAGGATGGGAGAAGAAAGAGAGAGGTTGAGGTATTCTTCCCAACTCCTCTCTTCTCCATCTGTATGATGATGGCAGCAGCCGCCTCTGTTCACAACTACAACTTCTGTTACCAACCCTTCTCCGTAGCTCCAGCGCTCACTAGGAGCATGAAACACCATTGCTTCCCCTTCTCCTTTCCAACCCAGGGATAGTAAACATACCACTGTTGCTGATATCTCTTGGTTCCCTTAACCTTGCACACACGTCTATAAATAGTCTCCTCACTAAATTGTCTTTACAGATCCCAGCTGAGTGTGCCTTCTGTTTCCTGCTAGAACTCTGACTAATAAGTTAATATTTGATCTCAGAATTACCTGCCAAAGATCCTGTCCACTTAACTTCTTCACTTACTGTGCTTTTCTAAATGCTGTATTTTTGTTTGTTTTGAAATATCTATTTGACTTTATTTGAAGGGAGCTGATCTTACCATAGTTACCTATTTTTCAGGTGAGCACCAATTATTTTGACCTTTCACTGTAGGAACCATCTTCTGTAGCTATATATACATATTCAAGGGTATCAGTCCTCTCCATGGTATTCAGTTCAGTCCAGTTCAGTCCAGTTGCTGAGTCATGTCCGACTCTTTGCGACCCCATTAACCGCAGCACACCAGGTCTCCCTGTCCATCACCAACTCCTGGAGTCCGCCCAAACCCATGTCCATCGAGTCGATGATGCCATACAGCCATCTCATCCTCTGTCGTCCCCTTCTCCTCCGGCCCTCAATCTTTCCCAGCATCAGGGTCTTTTCCAATGAGTCAGCTCTTTGCATCAGGTGGCCAAAGTATTGGAGTTTCAGCTTCAACATCAGTCCTTCCAATGAACACCCAGGACTGATCTTGGTTAGGATGGACTGGTTGGATCTCCTTGCAGTCCAAGGGACTCTCAAGAGTCTTCTCCAACACCACAGTTCAAAAGCATCAATTCTTTGGCGCTCAGCCTTCTTCACAGTCCAACTCTCACATCCATACATGACCACTGGAAAAACCATAGCCTGGACTAAAAGGACCTTTGTTGGCAAAGTAATGTCTCTGCTTTTTAATATGCTGTATACGTTGGTCATAACTTTCCTTCCAAGGAGTAAGCGTCTTTTAATTTCATGGCTGCAATCACCATCTGCAGTGATTTTGGAGCCCCCCCAAAATGAAGTCTGACACCATTTCCACTGTTTCCCCATCTCTCTGCCACAAAATGATGAGACCGGATGCCATGATCTTTGTTTTCTGAATGTTGAGCTTTAAGCCAACTTTTTCACTCTCCACTTTCACTTTTATCAAGAGGCTCTTTAGTTCTTCTTCACTTTCTGCCATAAGGGTGGTGTCATCTGCATATCTGAGGTTATTGATATTTCTCCCAGCAATCTTGATTCCAGCTTGTGTTTCTTCCAGCCCAGCGTTTCTCATGATGTACTCTGTATATAAATTAAATAAGCAGGGTGACAATATACAGCCTTGATGTACTCCTTTTCCTATTTGGAACCAGTCTGTTGTTCCATGTCCAGTTCTAACTGTTGCTTCCTGACCTGCATACAGGTCAGGTGGTCTGGTATACCCATCTCTTTCAGAATTTTCCACAGTTTATGGTGATCCACACAGTCAAAGGCTTTGGCATAGTCAATAAAACAGAAATAGATGTTTTTCTGGAACTCTCTTGCTTTTTCCATGATCCAGCGGATGTTGGCAATTTGATCTCTGGTTCCTCTGCCTTTCCTAAAACCAGCTTGAACATCTGGAAGTTCACAGTTCACATATTGCTGAAGCCTGGCTTGGAGAATTTTGAGCATTACTTTACTAGCATGTGAGATGAGTGCAATTGTGCGGTAGTTTGAACATTCTTTGGCATTGCCTTTCTTTGGGATTGGAATGAAAACTGACCTTTTCCAGTCCTGTGGCCACTGCTGAGTTTTCCACATTTGCTGGCATATTGAGTGCAGCACTTTCACAGCATCATCTTTCAGGATATGAAATAGCTCCACTGGGATTCCATCACCTCCACAAGCTTTGTTCTTAGTAATGCTTCCTAAGGCCCACTTGACTTCACATTCCAGGATGTCTGGCTCTAGGTGAGTGATCACACCATTGTGATTATCTGGGTCATGAAGATCTTTCTTGTACAGTTCTATGTATTCTTGCCACCTCTTCTTAATATCTTCTGCTTCTGTTTATGTCCATACCATTTCTGTCCTTTATTGTGCCTGATATTTCATGCTCAAGGGAGCATGAAATGTTCCCTTGGTACCTCTAATTTTCTTGAAGAGATCTCTAGTCTTTCCCATTTTATTGTTTTCCTCTATTTCTTTGCATTGATCACTGAAGAAGGCTTTCTTATCTCTCCTTGCTATTCTTTGGAACTCTGCATTTAAATGGATATATCTTTCCTTTTCTCCTTTGCCTTTCGCTTCTCTTCTTTTCATAGCTATTTGTAAGGCCTCCGCAGACAACCATTTTGCCTTTTTGCATTTCTTTTTCTTGGGGATGGTCTCGATTCCTGTCTCCTTCATGGTATTAATCCTTTTTATTCATGAATGTGTAATTAGAAAGTCTCAAGGGCTGGCATTCAGTTTGACACAAGCACACATTTTAGTAACTGGCAGGCGATTTTTATCCCTTTAAACCAAAATAAACATTTGGGGGCATTTCTGGAAGATGTGATTAGGCAAATTTCAGTAAGATGCTGTTCGTGGCTTTAGCAAGGTCTGTGTGGAGAAGGACTTTCTTTATTGGTAGCTCAAGGAGTTCAGCAGCTCAATTGCACTCTTTGGAAAACTTGAATATTTACAATTTAATTTTATAAATGGATAAATGTTCTTGTGTTTGGGCAAACTAATGTGCTTTTAAAATCAGAACAGAGATTGAAAATAGAGGCTTGAGTTGTAGCTTCACACTGGCCCCCAATTTCTTAGAGGTAAAGTAAGAAAACATGTTTAAAAGCTTGTCCTGGAATGTATATGCCTGGACATAACTCAGTATCAAATAATGTGTAAGACAACCATACACAAAATCAATTTTAAATAACACATACATGTAATCCAATTTTCCTTTTCACAACCCTCATGATTCATATTTTCTTAGCCACTGAAATTCTTACATATAGTTTCCAAATTGATAGGATTGACTTTTTTTTTTTTTTAATGGTGGCATGACTAAGCAGAGATAGCCTCTTGTTAGAGCTAGGGAACTCCAGGCACCAGTTTACCACCTGGGTATATTCTGCCATGGGCATGCATATGTTAAGATAATTGTGACTTATCAAAGTCCAATTCTAGATTTTAATTTCCTCAGTACAACCCCAAGGAACAAACAGAAAATACATGTTATAGCAGTGCACAAGTCTGAATTCCACTTTTAGGAAAGAATGCGATTTTCATCCAAACCAATCAACTTAGCACTTAAACATTACCTATTATAAAGTGTAATTTACACAAGTAAGTAATACAATTAGCTCACTTTTTGTTTTCTTACTTGTTGTTGTTCAGTCATTCAGTTATGTCCAACTTTTTGAAACCCCATGTACTACAGCACGCCAGGCCTCCCTGTCCTTCACCATTTCCTAGAGCTTGCGCAAATTCATGTCCATTGAGTTGGTGATGCCATCCAACCATCCCATCCTCTGTCATCCCCTTCTTCTCCCGCCTTCAATCTTTCCTAGCATCAGGGTCTTTTCCAATGAGTCAGTTCTTTGCATCAGGTGGCCAAAGCTGGAGCTTCAGCATCAGTCCTTCCAATGAATATTCAGGGTTGATTTCCTTTAGAATTGACTGGTTTGATCTCCTTGCTGTTCAAGGAACTCTCAAAAGTCTTCTCCAGCACCACAGTTCAAAGGCATCAATTCTTCGGTGCCCAGCTTTTTTTATTGTCCAGTTCTCATGTCCATACATGACTACTGGAAAAATGTAGATCTAATATAAAACTAAGAAGAAAAATCATAAGTGGTTTTGACCACAGAAGGATAATATTTTCAATCTTTTATCATTCATTTAAGCATTAGTGGCTATAAGGGACCTGAATAAATCAAAGAGAATAAAAAAGCAGTGGGATCTGAGAAGAGAAGAAGGAAGGGAGCAAAACTGAATTAGGGAAGGAAAGCTAAAGAAAAGATTTAGTACTTGGCACTTAACTGGTTAATAAAGAATGATTTGTAGAAAGAAGGGGGAAGAAAGGAAAAAAGAAGGAAAGAAGAAAGGAAGCCAGGAAGAAAGTATTGCTCTTTTGTTAATGCTTTGGAGATATAGACCTGTTTTACTGATTTTTCTATCCCTAAAAACCCCAGCACACTCTCTTGCCATTTAAGGAGTTTGGATGTAAAATCTTTCCTTTCTTTGGGATCTGATATATTTTGTTCTCCCTTGAAAATGTCACATCATTTTGTCCTCTTCTTATATATTACTCTCTCCCACTAAACCATGCATTCTCAATGGGAGTGGCATGGCCTCTAAGGGACCAAAAATCTTAGGTATGGCAGTGATTTATGGCTCTCCAAAGCACCACAAATACATAAAGAGATAGAGCGTACCTGTGAATTTAAAATTTCGTGAAGGACACTCTATTATGGGAAAAAGAGGTATACATAGGCTCCCTAAGTGAGGAGATAATGAAAACAAGGTTGAGAAACACTACAAAAACTCAGAGTTCCTTGAGGTCTGGAAAGAAGTCTCATTCATTCTGTGTTCCCAGAACCTAGAATGGCACCTAGTACCCAAAAGGTAAATGAATGTTTGTAGAATCAATAAAGAAATGTCCAGAAGGGGACTTCCCTGGTGGCCCAATGGCTAAGACTTTGTGCTTCCAGTGCAGGGGCATGGGTTTGATCCCTGGTCAGGCAACTAGATCCCACCTGCTGCAACTAAAGATCCTACATGCAGCAACTAAGGTCTGGTGCAGCCAAATAAATTCTTTTTTTTTTTTTTTAAGAAATGTCCAGAGGGACAGCTTGATAGAGAAGAGTTCAAATATACAAAGAAATATTTCATTAATATGATAGTTGGGGATTACCACAGCAGCAGCTAACCCTTGCCCTACCAACTATGCCAGAGAGCAAATGAATTCCATCTACCCACCCCAGAATGTATGAACCTCGATGCAAAGGTTGATGAAACAGAGAACAAAGATGAAGGCAGAATTTAAGCAGAAGAAAAAGAGTTGAAAAAAAGTGTTATTTCTAAAAGTACCAGAAGAATGGAAAAGAAAAGAATCGAGTGGGGAATGTGAACAATTTTCTGTCTTCATCTATCTGTTTCTCTCTGTCTCCTGTTTTTTTAAAAATATAAATTTATTTATTTTAATTGGAGGTTAATTACTTTACAATATTGTATTGGTTTTGCCATACATCAACATGAATCCGCCATGGGTATACACGTGTTCCCCATCCTGAACCCCCCTCCCTCCTCCCTCCCCATACCATTCTTCTGGGTCGTCCCAGTGCACCAGCCCCAAGCAGCCAGTATCCTGCATCGAACCTGGACTGGTGATTCATTTCATGTATGATATTATACATGTTTCAATGCCATTCTCCCAAATCCTCCCACCCTCTCCCTCTCCCACAGAGTCCAAAAGACTGTTCTATACATCTGTATCCCTTTTGCTGTCTCGCAAACAAGGTTATCATTACCATCTTTCTAAATTTCATATATATGCGTTAGTATACTGTATTGGTGTTTTTCTTTCTGGCTTACTTCACTCTATAATAGGCTCCAGTTTCATCCACCTCATTAGAACTGATTCAAATGTATTCTTTTTTAATGGCTGAGTAACACTCCATTGTGTATATGTACCACAGCTTTCTTATCCATTCATCTGCTGATGGACATCTAGGTTGCTTCCATGTCCTGGCTATTAGAAACAGTGCTGCGATGAACATTGGGGTACACGTGTCTCTTTCAATTCTGGTTTCCTCGGTGTGTATGCCCAGCAGTGGGATTGCTGGGTCATAAGGCAGTTCTATTTCCAGCTTTTTAAGGAATCTCCACACTGTTCTCCATAGTGGCTATACTAATTTGCATTCCCACCAACAGTGTAAGAGGGTTCCCTTTTCTCCACACTCTCTCCAGCATTTATTGCTTGTAGTCTTTTGGATCACAGCCATTCTGACTGGTGTGAAATGGTACCTCATTGTGGTTTTGATTTGCATTTCTCTGGTAATGAGTGATGTTGAGCATCTTTTCATGTGTATGTCTTCTTTGGAGAAATGTCTATTTAATTCTTTGGCCCATTTTTTGATTGGGTCGTTTATTTTTCTGGAATTGAGCTGCAAGAGTTGCTTATATATTTTTGAGGTTAGTTGTTTGTCAGTTGCTTCATTTGCTATTATTTTCTCCCATTCTGAAGGCTGTCTTTTCACCTTGCTTATAGTTTCCTTTGTTGTGCAGAAGCTTTTAATTTTAATTAGGTCCCGTTTGTTTATTTTTGCTTTTATTTCCAATATTCTGGGAGGTGGGTCATAGAGGATCTTGCTGTGATTTATGTCGGAGAGTGTTTTGCCTATGTTCTCCTCTAGGAATTTTATAGTTTCTGGTCTTATGTTTAGATCTTTAATCCATTTTGAGTTTATTTTTGTGTGTGGTGTTAGAAAGTGTTCTAGTTTCATTCTTTTACAAGTGGGTGACCAGTTTTCCCAGCACCACTTGTTAAAGAGATTGTCTTTTCTCCATTGTATATTCTTGCCTCCTTTGTCAAAGATAAGGTGTCCATAGGTGTCTCCTGTTTTAATATTTTCACCTTTCACAAAAGTTTTCAAAAGTTCTGAGTCACCTGGCAGGAAGACATTGAAACGTCAAAAATAGCTCATCTTTTGGAACACTAGAGGAAATCTGAAAATGTTTCTCACAATGAATACAATATTATTTGAAGCGATAGTTCCCCCAAATTCTGGAGTTTCGATGTGTACTTGTTTGAACATATGGACTAAGTGCAGATTTTTCACAAAATATAAATGCCTACACATGTGCATGTGCACACACAGACTTATTATACATACACACACAAAAGACACATGCTTTGCTATTCTGTAGGGCTTTCCTGATAGCTCAGTTGGTAAAGAATCCGCCTGCAATGAGGGAGAACCCAGTTCAATTACTGGGTCAAGAAGATCCACTGGTGAAGGGATAGGCTACCCTCTATAGTATTCTTGGGCTTCCCTTGTGGCTCAGCTGGTAAAGAATCCACCTACAATGTGGGAGACCTGGGTTCGATCCCTGGGTTGGGAAGATTCCCTGGAGAAGGGAAAGGCTACCCACTCCAGTATTTTGGCCTGGAGAATTCCATGGACTGTATAGTCCATGGGGTCCCAAAGAGTGAGACACTACTGAGTGACATTCACTCACTTTGCTATTCCAGAGAAATAACCTAAAAGGAAACTCTGTGTGGGGTTTGACAATGTTGATCACCTTGGAGACCCCTGATGAATTCATTTTGGTAGATCAGTTCTAGGTCATTCCAGCTGATGACTTAACAGTGAATGCATTCTAAATGTTTTTTTTTTTCAATAACAGTTTTTTAAAGATATAATTCACATAACATACAACTCAGCCTTTAAAATGTACAATTTATTTTTTTTTTTTTTTTTTTTTTTTTTAATTCATCCAGTATTATAAAGAGCCAGAGACTCTTCTTACAGCTGTCCAAGGAGCTAGTAGTGCAAACTGCACCCTGAGCTGGGCCGATCTTTTGACATCCTTCTCAGACAACAGTATCCTTTTTCAGTGATTACAAAGAACTGCTGTGGTGATAATTAGTTACTTGCTTCAGCAGTTCCATATTAAATACTTCTCTGCCAAATTTAAAATTATTTATATTACAGTTGTGTAACTATCACCACAATAAATATTAGACCATTTCATCACCCTAAAAAGAAACCTCATACCCATCAGCAATCAATTCCCATTTTCCCTCAAACCTCTCCCTTGCCCTGCTCCAGCCCTAGGCAACCAGTAATCCACTTTCTGTCCCTATATATTTCCCTATTCTGGACATCTCATATAAATGGAATTATACAATATATAGTTTGTGGCCTTTTATGACTGATCTCTTTCACTTACTGTCGTGTTTTCTACAGTCATCCATGCTGTAACATGTATCAGTATCTGTTTTGTTTGGCAGCAAATTATACCTACAGACTGAGATTGTCTTTGCCAATAATCTATTTAACACAAGCTCAGTGCAGGAATTATAATAATTTCACAAGCCAATAGCATGCAGGATAATTTCTCTTAATAAGCCAACAAAGAAATATCCCAAACCAATGAGAGATTAATCACTCTACTATTGCAGGCAAAGAGGAGATGAAAACAAAGTCCAAATTTAGATGAGGTATACTCTTCTATGACTTGGTTCTCAGGAAAGTCGACTTAGCCAACCAAGCGCTGACATCCATCTGCGGGCGCAAAAGTGCAAGTTCCTTATTTGTAGAGCACATTGCCAGGGGACACGGGCACTGCTGTTGGCTGGCAGGATGATCTCTTTTTTGGGGCATTTATGGTTTTCACCACTGCCAGCAAAGAGTCACTTTGCCTGGGCAAGAGCTAATGCCCCAAGGTCTTTGGAGAGCTGTTTCGATCAACAGAATAGACTCGTCTAAACTGAACACTCTCTAGTTGCTGGTCAAAACTCTCCTATTTAAAGCTTAAATACACCCCAGCCACAGTGGCTCCTCCCCCAAGTTCAGTAGCTCAGTATCTAACCTACTGAGTGCTTATCGACAACCACACGTAATGACATCATCCTGACACAGACTCCTCCGTGTAAACAACTTCACTCTTAGAACTAAACCACTTCATTCTCAGATCAAAACAAATGGATTTGAAGTCATATCAATTCAATACACAGAAATACCTCATTCCTTTTCATGGTCAAATAGTATCTTATTGTATGAATATGCAGGATTTAGTTTATCCATTCATCAATAGATGAACATTTGGCTGTTTTCAATTTGGAGTTATAATGAATAATGCTGCTTTGAACATTCATGTGCAAGTTTTTGTGTAGACATATGTTTTCTTTTTTTTTTTTTGAGTATATACCAAAGAGTAAAATTGCTGAATCTTGTGGTAACTATATGAAACTTTCTGAGGAACCGTCAGACTGTTTTCCAAAATAGCTGCACCATTTTACATTCCCACCAGCAGTGTCTGAGGGTTCCAATTCTCCATATCCATACCACTACTTGTTATTTTCTCTTCTTTTTATTATAGCCATCCCCGTGGGTGTGAAATGGTATCTCACTGGGATTTTTATTTGCATTTCCTTGATGACTAATGGTGATGAGCTAATTTTCATGCGCTTGTCGGCTATTTGTGCATCCGGTCCCTATTTGTGCATCTGGTCCCATCACTTCACGGCAAATAGATGGGGAAACAATGGAAACAGCCAGAGACTTTATTTTGGGGGGCTCCAAAATCACTGCAGATGGTGACTGCAGCCACGAAATTAAAAGACACTTGCTCCTTGGAAGAAAAGCTATGACTAACCTAGACAGCATATTCAAAAGCAGAGACATTACTTTGCCAACAAAGGTCCGTCTAGTCAAAGCTATGGTTTTTCCAGTGGTCATGTATGGATGTGAGAGTTGGACTATAAAGAAAGCTGAGCGTTGAAAAATTGATGTTTTTGAACTGTGGTGTTGGAGAAGACTCTTGAAAGTCCCTTGGACTGCAAGGAGATCCAACCAGTCCATCCTAAAGGAAATCAGTCCTGAATATTCATCGGAAGGACTGATGCTGAAGCTGAAACTCCAATACTCTGGCCACCTGATGCAAAGAAGTGAGTCACTGGAAAAGACCCTGATGCTGGGAAAGATTGAAGGTGGGAGGAGAAGGGAATGACAGGATGAGATGGTTGGATGGCATCACTGACTCGATGGACATGAGTTTGAGTAATCTCTGGAAGTTGGTGATGGACAGGGAGGCCTAGCATGCTGCAGTCCATGGGGTCGCAAAGAGTCGGACATGACTGAGCAACTGAACTGAAGTGAATTTTATAGAGATGTCTGGATCCTTTGTTTTTAAAGTCGTTTTACTAGTATTATTATTGAGATGTAAGAGTTCTTTATATTTTCTAGGAACAAGTCCTTTATCAGTTTTATGATTTGCAAGTGAGAGGGAACAGAATTTGCTACCCCTAAATATGCATCCTTGGCATATTGATTATTTTGAGCTGATTCTTTTGGAGAGGCTGCAGGTACAGAAAAAAATCTCTGAAAACAGAGTGGAAGTTGCCGTTTTTTTGTTAGAGACATTTACATTTATAAGGAAAAATCTCCACTTGTAAGGGTGTCTCCATCTCTGCACCAGGAAGAAAAGAATGACTAAACTTCTAGAAACTCTTATCAATGGCGAAGGCATGAACTTATATCTGCTTAACAGCCTTACCCCTGTTTACTGTGCATTTCCTAGTCACCTCCCCTTAACAGGCTTTCCCCACTTCTACCCTCAACGTCTCCTTTTGTCTTTAGCTGGAGATGGTATTGAAGTTGGGGCTTGGGCCATTTCAGGGAGTTACTCAGTTCCCCTAGGTCTCTCACTTGTATACAGCAGGTGTACATGTTCTTAAACTTCTATTTGTTTTTCTCCTGTTAATCTTTTTTTTTTTTAATTATGGTGTGGGTTGGGGATGAGTCTCAGACAAAAACCTAAAAATTTAGAGGGAAAATAATTTTTCCTCCCCTACACAAATATATTCTTTCAATCTGTAGTTTTCTTGTTATTTTCTTTCTCTTATTTTTTCATTGGAGGAAAATTGCTTTACAATGTGCTGGTTTCTGCCATACAGCAATGTGAATCAGCTGTAATTAGACATATATTCCCTCTCTCTTGAGCCTCACTCCACTCCCCCTATCCCACCCCTTTAGGTCATCACAGAACTCCAGGATGGGCTCCCTGTATTATATAGCAGTTTCTCACCAGCTATCTATTTTACGCATAGTAGTGTATATATGTCGATGCTACTTTCTCCATTCGTCCCCCTCTCTCCTTCCCCTATTGTGTCCGCAAGTCCATTCTCTATATCTATGTCTCCATTCCTTCCCTGCAGATGGATTCATCAGCACCATTTTTCTAGATTTCATTGTTGTTGTTCAGTCGCTCAGTGGTATCTGACTCTTTGCGACCTCATAGACTGCAGCACGCCAAGCTTCCCTGTCCTTCACCATCTCCTGGAGCATGCTCAAACTCATGTCCATTGAGTCGATGATGCCATGAAACCATCTCATCCTCTGTCTTCTCCTTCTCCTCCTGCCTTCAATCTTTCCCAGCATCAGGGTCTTTTCCAGTGAGTCGGCTTTTCACATCAGGTGCAGAAAGTATTAGAGCTTCAGCTTCAGCATCAATCCTTTCAATGAATGTTCAGGATTGATTTCCTTTAGGATTGACTGGTTTGATCTCCTTGCAGTCCAAAGGACTCTCAAGATTTCATATATATGCATTAATATATGATATTTGTTTTTCTCTTTATGACTTACTTCACTCTGTAAAATAGGCTCTCGTTTCATCCACCTCACTAAAACTCACTCAAATTTGTTCATTTGTATGGCTGAGTAATATTCCTTTGTGTATATGTACACATCTTCTTTATCCATTTATCTGTAGATGGACATCTAGGTTGCTTCTGTGTCCTGGGTATTGTGAATAGTGCTGCAATGAACACTGGAGTATATGTGTCATTTTGAATTGTGGCTTTCTCAAAGTATATGCCCAGGAGTGGGATTGCTGAATAATATGGTAGATTTATTCCCAGATTTTTAAGGACTCTCCATACTGTTCTCCATAATGGCTGTATCAGTTTATACAAACAGAGTAGTAGGTTTCCCTTTTCTCTGCATCCTCTCTAGCATTTATTGTTTCTACAGTTTTTAATGATGGCTCTTCTGACTGGTGTGAGGTGATACTCCTTGTATAGTTTTGATGTGCGTTTCTCTAATTAGTGATGCTGAACATCTTTTCATGTATTTATTGCCCATCTGTATGTCTCCTTTGGAAAAAACGTCTGTTTAGGTCTTCTGCCAATTTTTTGATTGGGCTGTTCGTTTTTCTAATATTGAGCTATATGAGCTTTTTATGTATTTTGGAGATTAATCCTTTGTCAGTTGTTTCATTTGCAATTATTTTTTTCCCATTCTGAGGGCTGCCTTTTAATCTTGTTTACTGTTCTTGTTATTTTCTTAATGATGTCCTTTAAAGCACAACAGTTGTTAATTTTAATAAAGTACCATTCATCTATTTTTTATTTTGTTGTTTGTGCTTTTGGTATCATGTCTAAGAAATCATTACCTAATCCAAGGCCAGGAAGACATAGGCCTATATTTTTTTCCAACAGTTTTACAGCTTTTGCTTTCATATTTCAGTCTTGAAGTTAACTTAGTTGGTGTAGCGGTGATCCAACCTAATTCCTTTGTGCGTGGGTATCCATTTGTCCCAGAACCATTTGTTGAAAAGACTCTTCTTGCCTTATGGAATTGTTTTGGCACCCTCATTGAAAATCAACTGACTGTAAATGTGAAAGTTTATTTCTGGACTCTTAATTCTATTCCATTGATCTATATATGTGTCTGTCCTTATGCCAATACCACACTTTATTGATTAATGTAGTTTTGTATTAGGTTTTGAAGTCGGGAAGTTTAGGTCCACATTTGTTATTCTTTCTAAAGATTGTTTTGGCTATTCTGGGTCCTTGACATGTCCATATGAATTTTAGGAACAGCCTGTCAATGTAAAACAGGCATTTTAGGCTTTGTATTCAATCTATAAGTCAAGTTGAAGACTATTGCTATCTTAATTTAATTCTTCTGATCCATGAACATGAATATCTGTTCATTTGGCTAGGTCTTTAATTTCTTTCAACTATGTCTTATAGTTTTCAGAATGTGCTAAGTTTCTTCAGTCATGTCTGACTCCTTGCAAACCTGCTAGGCTCGTCTGTCCATGGGATTTCCCAGGCAAGAATACTGAAGTGGGTTGCTGTTTCCTTCTCCAGGGGATCTTCCCAACCCAGGAATCGAACCTATGTTTCTTAGGTCTCCTGCATTGACAGGCAGGTTCTTTACCACTAGCACCAACTGGGAGTTTTCAGAATGTTTTTCATTTCTTTATTTAATTTCATTCCTGAGTGTTTTATTCTTTTTGATGCTACTGTAAATGATGATGTTCCCCTTTCACTTCTGATTTTATTAATTTGAGTCTTCTCTTTTTTTATCTTGGTCAATATAGCTAAAGATTGGTTAATTTTGTTGATCTTATCACAGAACCAACTTTTGTTTCATTGATCCTATTCTTCTATCTTATTAATGTATGCTCTAATCTTTATTATTTCCATGTTTTCTTTTATAAGTGAAAATACTGTGGCTCTAAGAGGCAGAGAGAGTTGCCCTAAAAAATTAACATACATACATGTTATCCTTTCTTTTACATGTAAGTCTTAAGCTTCAGAAGTATAAAATGAATCAAGTATCAAGACTCAAGATGCACAGTACAGGGTTTTCATATACCCCTGTTCACCATAATAATCAATCTTCCATGTATGAAGGTGCTAGAGAGTGGCTAGCTAATCACTGAAACTAGATCTTCTTCCTCCGGAACACCTAGGTGAACTGCATTTCCCAGCCTCCCTGCAGTATATGCCATATAGCTGAGCTCTAGCTTGACCAATAAAATGCAAGCAAAAGTGAAGTGTACCATCCAGACTTGACTCATAAAACTACTTATTCACGGACTTTCCTGGTGGTCAAGTGGTTAAGAGTCCTCCTGCCAATGCAGAGGACACAGGTTCGATTCCTGGTCTGGGAAGATCCCACATGCCTCAGAGCGACTAAGCCCATGCTCTGCAACAAGAGAAGCCACCAAAACAAGAAGTCAATGCGCCACAACGAAGGGCAGTCCCAGCTCACTGCAGCTAGAGAAAGCCTGCTCAGCAGCAAAGACCCAGCACAGCCAAAGCTAACTAACTAAATATTTTAAAAAACAACTACTCATTTACAATCCTCCCTGTCTTCCCCCCACCTGCTGGCTGGATGTTGGCCCTCTGGGTCATCTTGAACGTCATAGACTGAAGTTGGTAGAGCCTCTCTTAGTGGCTGTGTCTACCCTATTCATTCACACTCAAGAGTAGTGTAACCAAGTTTATTTGTGATTTTTGTTATAAAGAAGAAAGAATTGAAACTTTGCAGAATTCAACCCTGAGATGACTGTAAACCTTGTAGATAACAAAGTTTTCCCACTTGGATCTTCTGTAACCTATGTATGCCTGAATCTTTAGAATTTGCATGGTGATTTAGGTGGTATAAAGGGCTGTCATATATTATCTCACTTAATCCTAAAAACAGCCTTAGAATGGAAAGTCATGAGAGTAGAGAATATGTATATCTTGGCCCCTTCCTCAGCCCTAGCATCTCCCACAGTATCTGGCACATAATAGATACTCAATAAATACTTGCTGAATGAATGGATAGGAAAGCTTGATTAGTTTGAAGGCATGGAGAGAAAGACAAGAACCCATAAGCCAATTTAAACTGTGATTCTTATGTCTAGAGCAATATTAATGTACAGTATTAGCACCTGGCACATAGTGGGCATGCAATAATATATATTATTTATATATCTATAATGTATATATACTATACATATCATATATGCTATTATTATCTACTTTGCGTGTGTGCTAAGTCACTTCAGTCATGTCTGGTTCTTTGTGACACCATGGACTGTAGCCCACCAGGCTCCTCTGTCCACGGGATTTTCCAGGCAAGAATACTAGAGTGGGTTGTCATGCCCCTCTCCAGGGGATCTTCCCGACCTAGGAATCGAACCCAGGTCTCCAGCATTGTAAGTGAATTCTTTACCACTAGCACCACCTGGGAAGGCCATTATATACTTTAATATAGCATAATTTTACTAATTAATTTACATATATATGTACAATTGGTATTAGAATGACTTTAGAACTTGATCATCTAGACAGAGTAAACTTGACAAATAGAATCCAGTAAGAGGCATTCAAGTGTTTCAGCCCTCTGAGATAGGATAAAATTTCATAACAGAGTGAAATAAAGCACTCTGGATTCAAAGTGTTTTTTTTTTAATTGACTTATCAGATGAAAAAGATAAAAGAAGTTCAGTTCAGTTCAGTCGCTCAGTTGTGTCCGACTCTTTGTGACCCCATGAATTGCAGCACACCAGGCCTCCCTGTCCATCACCAACTCCGGGAGTTCACTCAAACTCACGTCCATCGAGTCGGTGATGCCATCCAGCCATCTCATCCTCGGTCGTCCCCTTCTCCTCCTGCCCCCAATCCCTCCCAGCATCAGAATCTTTTCCAATGAGTCAACTCTTTGCATGAGGTGGCCAAAGTACTGGAGTTTCAGCTTCAGCATCATTCCTTCCAAAGAAATCCCAGGGCTGATCTCCTTCAGAATGAACTGGTTGGATCTCCTTGCAGTCCAAGGGACTCTCAAGAGTCTTCTCCAACACCACAGTTCAAAAGCATCAATTCTTCGGCGCTCAGCCTTCTTCACAGTCCAACTCTCACATCCATACATGACCACAGGAAAAACCATAGCCTTGACTAGACGGACCTTAGTCGGCAAAGTAATGTCTCTGCTTTTGAATATGCTATCTAGGTTGTCTTCCAAGGAAAAGCGTCTTTTAATTTCATGGCTGCAATCACCATCTGCAGTGATTTTAGAGCCACCCCCCAAAAAAAAAGTCTGACACTGTTTCCACTGTTTCCCCATCTATTTCCCATGAAGTGATGGGACCAGATGCCATGATCCTTGTTTTCTGAATGTTGAGCTTTAAGCCAACTTTTTCACTCTCCTCTTTCACTTTCATCAAGAGGCTTTTTACTTCCTCTTCACTTGCTGCCATAAGGGTGGTGTCATCCGCATATCTGAGGTTATTGATATTTCTCCCGGCAATCTTGATTCCAGCTTGTGTTTCTTCCAGTCCAGTGTTTCTCATGATGTACTCTGCATATAAATTAAATAAGCAGGGTAACAATATACAGCCTTGACATACTCCTTTTCCTATTTGGAACCAGTCTGTTGTTCCATGTCCAGTACTAACTGTTGCTTCCTGACCTGCATACAGATTTCTCAAGAGGCCGGTCAGGTGGTCTGGTATTCCCAACTCTTGAAGAATTTTCCACAGTTTATTGTGATACACACAGTCAAAGGCTTTGGCATAGTCAATAAAGCAGAAATAGATGTTTTTCTGGAACTCTCTTGCTTTTTCAATGATCCAGTGGATGTTGGCAATTTGATCTCTGGTTCCTCTGCCTTTTCTAAAACCAGCTTGAACATCAGGGAGTTCACGGTTCACGTATTGCTGAAGCCTGGCTTGGAGAATTTTGAGCATTACTTTACTAGCGTGTGAGATGAGTGCAATTGTGCGGTAGTTTGAGCATTCTTTGGCCTTGCCTTTCTTTGGGATTGGAATGAAAACTGACCTTTTCCAGTCCTGTGGCCACTGCTGAGTTTTCCACATTTGCTGGCATATTGAGTGCAGCACTTTCACAGCATTATCTTTTAGGATTTGAAATAGCTAAACTGGAATCCCATCACCTCCACTAGCTTTGTTGGCAGTGATGCTTTCTAAGGCTCGCTTGACTTCACATTCCAGGATGTCTGGCTCTAGATGAGTGATCACACCATCATGATTATCCAGGTCATGAAGATCTTTTTTGTACAGTTCTTCCATGTATTCTTGCCACCTCTTCTTAATATCTTCTGCTTCTGTTTAGGTCCATACCATTTCTGTCCTTTATTGAGCCCATCTTTGCATGAAATATTCCCTTGGTATCTAATTTTCTTGAAGAGATCTCTCTTCTTTCCCATTCTGTTGTTTTCCTCGATTTCTTTGCATTGATCGCTGAAGAAGGCTTTCTTGTCTCTTCTTGCTATTCTTTGGAACTCTGCATTCAGATGCTTATATCTTTCCTTTTCTCCTTTGCTTTTCACCTCTCTTCTTTTCACAGTTATTTGTAAGGCCTCCCCAGACAGCCATTTTGCTTTTTTGTATTTCTTTTCCATGGGTATGGTCTTGATCCCTGTCTCCTGTACAATGTCACGAACCTCATTCCATAGTTCATCAGGCACTCTATCTATCAGATCTAGGCCCTTAAATCTATTTCTCACTTCCACTGTATAATCATAACGGATTTGATTTGGGTCATACCTGAATGGTCTAGCGGTTTTCCCTACTTTCTTCAATTTCAGTCTGAATTTGGTAATAAGGAGTTCATGACCTGAGCCACAGTCAGCTCCTCGTCTTGTTTTTGTTGACTGTATAGAGCTTCTCCATCTTTGGCTGCAAAGAATATAATCAATCGGATTTCTATGTTGACCATCTGGTAATGTCCATGTGTAGAGTCTTCTCTTGTGTTGTTGGAAGAGAGTGTTTGCTATGACCAGTGCATTTTCTTGGCAAAACTCTATTAGTCTTTACCCTGCTTCATTCCGCATTCCAAGGCCAAATTTGCCTGTTACTCCAGGTGTTTCTTGACTTCCTACTTTTGCATTCCAGTCCCCTATAATGAAAAGGACATCTTTTTTGGGTGTTAGTTCTAAAAGATCTTGTAGGTCTTCATAGAACCGTTCAGCTTCAGCTTCTTCAGCATTACTGGTTGGGGCATAGACTTGGATTACTGTGATACTGAATGGTTTGCCTTGGAGACGAACAGAGATCATTCTGTCGTTTTTGAGATTGCATCCAAGTACTGCATTTCAGCCTCTTTTGTTGACCATGATGGCTACTCCATTTCTTCTGAGGGATTCCTGCCCACAGTAGTAGATATAATGGTCATCTGAGTTAAGTTCACCCATTCCAGTCCATTTTAGTTGGCTAATTCCTAGAATGTCGACGTTCACCCTTGCCATCTCTTGTTTGACTGCTTCCAATTTGCCTTGATTCATGGACCTGACATTCCAGGTTCCTATGCAATATTGCTCTTTACAGCATCGGACCTTGCTTCTATCACCAGTCACATCCACAGCTGGGGATTGTTTTTGCCTTGGCTCCATCCCTTCATTCTTTCTATAGTTATTTCTCCACTGATCTCCAGTAGCATATTGGGCACCTACTGACCTGGGGAGTTCCTCTTTCAGTATCCTATCATTTTGCCTTTTCATACTGTTCATGGGGTTCTCAAGGCAAGAATACTGAAGTGGTTTGCCATTCCCTTCTCCAGTGGACCACATTCTGTCAGACCTCTCCACCATGACCTGCCCGTCTTGGGTTGCCTGGTGGGCATGGCTTAGTTTCATTGAGTTAGACAAGGCTGTGGTCTTAGTGTGATCAGACTGACTAGTTTTCTGTGAGTATGGTTTCAGTGTGTCTGCCCTCTGATGCCCTCTTGCAACACCTACCATCTTACTTGGGTTTCTCTTACCTTGGGCGTGGGGTATCTCTTCACGGCTCCTCCAGCAAAGCACAGCCGCTGCTCCTTACCTTGGACCAGGGGTATCTCCTCCCGCCACCCTTCCTGACCTTCAACGTGGGATAGCTCCTCTAGGCCCTCCGGCGCCCACGCAGCCACCGCTCCTCGGACGTGGGGTTGCTCCTCCCGGCCGCCGCCCCTGGCCTCGGGCACGGGGTGGCTCCTCCCGGCTGCTGCCCCTGACCTCGGACGCGGGGTGGCTCCTCTCACCTGTTCCTGTGCCGTCACAGCCTGGCACTCTCGGCCCTGCCCCTGACCTCGGACGTGGGGTAACTCCTCTTGGCCGCCGCCCCTGGGGCATGGGGTCCTCCTGGCTTCTGTCCCTGACCTCGGACGCAGGGTGGCTCCTCTCAGCCGCGCCTAGTGCGCGGGTCGCAGCTGCCCGTGCCCACGCTTAGTGCGCTGGTCGCAGATAAAAGAAGTTACAAAAGTAAGTAAGCCTTGACTTGAACTTACTCAGGGGATTCTGAGAGCAAAACTGACCTCATTTATGGAATCTGAACTTGGAGTTTTCTGCTGGGATAGCCATTATGAAAAAATGTGGAGTAGGCACAGTAAAGCAGTTTGGTTGTAATAAAGATCGTTATGAATGTGTGTAGCTCCAGACTCAAATCTGAGGCAGCTGAGAAGATAACTCCAAACTTCACTTGCTGTGTGACCCCCAAATTGCTTGCAATGACACCATTGTCTCCTTAAATGTTACCTTTAACCCAGGGTTTCTCCACCTTGGCACCTTCGTATTTTGGACTGGTTAATTCTCTGTTGTGGGGAACTGTCCTTTGCATTGTAGGGTGTGTAGCAACATCCCTGATCTCTATCCACTAGATGCCAGCAGAACTTCTCCCCCACTCAGATTATGACAACAAAAATGTCCCTGGACATTGGCAAATGTGCCCTGTGAGGCAAAATTACCCTCTCTTGAGAATGTTTTGTTGAGGTTGTTGTGTGTGCTCAGTTGCGCCAAACTCTTTGACTATAGGACACCGGGGTCCTCTGTCTATGGAATTCTCCAGGCAAAAATACTGGAGTCGGTTGCCATGCCCTTCTCCAGGGGATCTTCCTGACGGGGGATGGAACCCTGGCATCTCTCGTGTTGGCTGGTGGATTCTTTACCAACTATGCCACCAGGGAAGCCCTTTGAGAACCTCTGCTTTCACCCTATGAAGATTTACAGTTAAGTGTAGAGCTAGAGAAATAAATCAGACCTATACTATAAATAATTTTGTCTTATATGTGGGAATTCTTTGTGTATATCTACTTGCAATGTTTAAGATAATTTTGAGTATTTAATTGTCTAACAAATTGGCCTTATGTTTCTAACTTAAAATGTGAACATGACTAACTGATTTAGACTAGTGACGACTAGTTTACCAAGTTTGCAAACCATAGTAGGACATTTGAAAGAACTTATTTAGAAGATTAATTTATTAGATTTATTAGAATCAGTGACAATCTTGAGGTTCTTTGTTAAGAAACCACTGATATTTTTAAACAGAAGATAAAATATATTAAATGTATAAACTTGGCTTAAAATTATTTAAAAAAACTTAATTTAATTAATTGGCAAAGTCCCTGTAAAATTACTGATAAAATGCAATTACATTTATAAAGAAACAACAAGATTTGTAAGTTGATCTTAAAAGCTAAAGAAAGATTTTGGTTTTTGTTTTAATTTAATTTAAATCAAATTTTATTTCCAAGAATCAAATTAGCCTCTGAATAGTATTTTCTGTTTGTGAAAGCCATCCTTGAGGATACAAAAGAACTTAACGTTGACAATAAGGAGTTAGTTGCCTCATAAGGGGTGTGACTGATGGTTTTTACACTTGGTCCCTGGGGGCTCCGAGGAACATCTTACACCCTCTTTTTTCACAGAATCACTTTCTGGAATGATGAATAAAATGTATGACTAAAAATGAGAAAATCAAGGGGGATAATGTAGGGAAAAGTATTCCCTCCAAATGAGGGAAAATGGAAGACATTAATATTTTGAGTTTTTAAATTTTCTTTTGAGGGGAAAAATATTCAGGATAAGTTGTCAATACTCTCCTAAATCAATTTTTTAAAATATGGAGTAAGAAGATATTGTATAAAAGTGTCTAAAACAGTATTTCTTAAATTTTTATGTCCATACAAATCACTTGGGGATCTTGTGAAACTACCATTTCTTGGACTTCTCAGGTGGCCCACTGGTCAAGATTTCACCTTCCAATGCCAGGGATGCTGGTTTGAGCCCTGGTCTGGGAGCTAAGATCCCATATGTCTCATGGCCAAAAAAACCAAACATAAAACAGAAACAGTATTGTAACAAATTCAATAAAGACTTTAAAAATGGTCCACATTAAAAAAAAAAATGAAAATACCAGTTCTGTTTTGGAAAGGGATGGCATGATACTTTATGGCAGCTCCACCCAGCTTGTGGGATCTTAGTTCCCCAACCAGGGATGAAACTCGTGCCCCCTGCAGTGGAAGTGTGGAGTCTTAACCACCGGACAGCCAGGGAAGTCCCAAAATTGCTTGTTTTATGAAAAAAAAAAAAAAAGATATAAAATAAAAACAAAAAGCACCACAAATTCTGATGAAGTAGGCCTGGAGTGTGGCCTGAGATTCTGCATTTCTAACTAGCCCCCAGGTGATTGGTGCCACTACTGGTCACAGGACCACACTTGAAAGTAGCAAGAAAAGGAGAGGATCAGGCTTAACAATTCTGTTCTCTAAATGTTGCAGGAAGGCAGACCCCTTCCAGGGCCTGAAACTGGACTCTTGTCTAACACTTGGAAATGAATTGTCCGAGGAGACACATGTGCTGACAAAGCAAGAGATTTTATTGGGAAAGGGCACCCAGGTGGAGAGCAGTAGGGTAAGGAAACCCAGGAGAACTGCTCTGCCACATGGCTCGCAATGTCGGATTTTATGATGATGGGGTTATTTTCCGGGTGGTCTTTGACCAATCATTCTAATTCAGAGTCTTTCGTGGTGGCGCACACATCGCTCAGCCAAGATGGATGCTAGCAAGAGGGATTCTGGGAAGTGGACAGACACGCAGTGTCTCCTTTAGATCTTTCTCGAACTCTTCCGGTTGGTGGTGGCTTATTAGTTCCATATTCCTTATCAGGATCTCCTGTCATAAAACAACTCATGCAAATGGTTACTATGGTACCTGGCCAGGGTGGGTGGTTTCAATCAGTGTACTTCCCCTAAGATAAAGACAAGAAATATCCTTAACTTTCATAAGCAGATACCAAAAAAAATCTGCCTTTGTAAGGGAGGGAAATGGAGTGATTAGGGTTGTAGCTGGTGGTCTTTGTTTCCTTTTTCACATAGGTGCCAATCAAGGCTCCCACCCTCAGAGACGTGGGTATTAACAGCCAATATCAACTGTCGTATGTTGA
This sequence comes from Oryx dammah, assembly GCF_014754425.2. NCBI lineage: Eukaryota > Metazoa > Chordata > Mammalia > Artiodactyla > Bovidae > Oryx > Oryx dammah. The sequence goes on from NW_024070207.1 coordinate 115,177,765, forward strand.
ACCAAGATTGCAAGTAGCAGCATTCTTAGATCTTTATGCTTCAACCAAGGTCTTTGAATGTTCTGAAATAGAACAGAAGGCTTATGTCAGGAAGGAAAGCATAGGTTTTCTTTTCCTCCCACAGAACATCAAGGTCTTTGTATCTGTGTCTGAGTTTTCTTTTGATTGAGCCTGAAGAATATGGAAGAAATGGGTCTGTGTCAGAAAATTCATGGTCACTAAAATATTTAACAATCTTCTAGGCAAAAACCAGTAAGTAAAAATAAATGTTAGAAGAATCAGAAAATAGTCTTATAAAATGAGACTGATTTGGTGAAGTCTCAGGTGGCCAATGCTATATTCAATGAGCTTGGGGTTTAGCATTGTGTTGATTTATGAATTTGTTTGGTGATATGGGAACTGTAAGTCCAGAAAACATGGAATTTTTTTTAAAAATCACGATGTTATTGGGTTCTTTGGTTGTGGAATTTCACTTGCATAAAATCATCTCAAAGTTTAGGTACAGCATTTGAAACAAAATTTTAAAAAACTAAACTAATAATTTTTTTGTTCTCTGAATAAACTCTGCTTTAAAATAGAATATACCAAACATGATAGTTTTAAAGACCAGTCCTAATTTTGTGCATTTTTACTTTTCTAAACTGAGAAAGAACTGTATGGCTGTCAATGGCACCGAAGATAGGCAATGGAGAAATATTTTCAATTTAATTTACAAAAAAATAATCCCAAACTCCATTATTGAGTTTTCTCCACTTATAATTAAAACATTTGTATTTTACATCATTAATATTGAGGAACTTTGGGAATAAATGTTTATTTTGGTTAAAAAAATGATACAAAGACTAAAATATTAATGAGAGGGTCCAGAAAAAATTTGAGAGGCAGGGATAGAAATAGAATAATTTATCTTGAGAATTATCAGTATAAATATTAGTAACGACTAATGCTGAACCTTTACTGTGTGCTGGATAGTCTACTAAATCCTCAACGCCAGTGCTTCTCAAATTGTAACATGAATAAGAATCATTTGGTGCTCAGTCACTCAGTCGTTTCTGACTCTTTGAGACCCCGTGTAGCCTGCCAGGCTCCCCTGTGCATGAGATTTCCTAAGCAAGAATACTGGAGTAGGTTTGGTACCGAGTCCAAGCTCACTCTGCTTACCACACAATAGGCCAATGAATCTGAGAGACGAGGTCTTGAGGCAAGGAAGAGACTTTAATTGGGGAGCCAGCTGAGCAAGAAGATGGCAGACTAGCACCTCAAAATTACCATCTTACTGGGGTCTGGATACCAGGTTCTTTTAGAGATCAGAGAGAAAGAAGCAATGAGGAACTAAAGTCAAATGGTAGAGAGGGAGATGCAGTGAGGAAGTGAAGTGAAGGGTCTTCAGTATTGCAAAACATCTCCAAGGGAATGGCCAGCCTTCAGAAGGGGTGTGTTAATCTCTTCTATTCACAGGTGGGCAGGGACAAATTATCTCTACATGAGCAGAATGAAGGCATTTTAGTTTACAGTCAAGTAGAGGGACAGGGTCCAGGCAAGCCATTGAGTATGATTATAATCACAAAAGCAAGTCAAAGAAACAGTTTCCAGCATGGAGTCAGAGTTGGCTTCCTCCCTGCAACAGGTTGCCATTTCCTACCCCAAGGAATCTTCCCGACCCTGGGATTGAACCCTCCTCTCTTGCTTAAAGGCAGATTCTTTACCACTGGGGCACCTGAGAAGCCCATAAGAATCATGTAGAATCATTTGGAGATCTTTAAAATGCAGATTTTATTTCAGTTGGTCTGGGGGTGGGAAACCTGAGATTTTGCATTTCTAAGCACCCAAGTAATGCAGAAACCACTGGTTAGGTTTGTGAACTAAACTTTGGTTAGCAAAATGTTAGTTGGATCCTGTCATTGAATTCTCATAACTCAGTGTACTATTAATGTCTCCATTTTGCAAATAGAGAAACTGAGTCCTAGGGAGATTAAGTGATTTGCTCAAATAGTGAGGTTGGCATTCTGACTCTAACTCTACATTTTAAAATTAGAATCATCTAGCCAGTAGTTCTCAGCTCTGGCTGTACATTCGCTCGCTCACTCAGTCGCTCATCGTGTCCAGCTCTTTGCGATCCCGTAGACTGCAGCATGCTAGGTTTCCCAGGCTTTATTAAAATAATAAAATATTAAAATAAAATTTTTAAATAAAATAAAATATTGTTTAAAAATTTGGCCCCATCGCATGTGGAGTCCTCGTTCTCCAAGCAGGGATAGAACCTGCATCCGTTACATTGGGCCAGCAGAGTCTTAACCACTGGACTGCCAGGGAAGTCCCCTAAAGAGCTTTAAAAATACTGGTGGCTCCACCATTTAAATCAGATTCTCTAAGGATGGTGCTAAGCGTCAGTATTTATTTCAATCTCCTCAGTGATTGTAATGGGCAGTCAAGTCTGAGTAGCTTTGATCTGAATCAACCCCCTTCTTTTAGAAATAAGGAAATTGAGCCTCCCTCCCCCCAAAACAGTCAGTGTTTGTAGCAAAGAAACCAAGACCCCCGATTCAGTCAGTATCCTGAAAGGAAGCCACTGTAATACAGGCTGGGGTTGGGAGGGGGAGATGTTTATCTTTGTTGAAAAAAAAACACCTTAATTTAAACTTTATTAAACTTTCAACTAACAAAAGCCTACAGGGTACTCACTCGAAGACACTAAAGATAATCTAAATTAAAGTAATTTACTTTATTTTGAGGAAAAAGTGTACTTGACTGTGTTTCCAGAGACAAAGCAGGATCAGAATAAGCCTCAAAAAGCCAAAAGAATGTAAGGGTTAGTGGAAATGCTGGGTCTTAGCATAATTCCTCTAGTGTCTACTGGAAGAAACTTTAACAAAGAAAAAAATAACAAACTGTACTTTGGTTGGGTAAAATTATGTGAATATCTCAAGAAATTTCACACCTATCCTCAGTGTGCATAAGATCACCAATTTTGAAGATTTCTAGGTTAACTAAGGAAAGATTACACTCTTTCCAACCCAGGCCTGGCAGAATGGCTCCCACAAAGAAGGGCAGCAAGAAGAAGGGCCCATCTGCCATCGACAAGGTGGTAAACAGAGAATACAGTATCAACATTCACAAGCACATCTATAGAGTTGAGTTCAAGAAGCGTGCCCCTTAGGCACTCAAAGAAATCCAGAAATTTGTCATCAAGGTGATGGGAACCCCAGGTATACGCATTGACACCAGGCTCAGTAAAGCCATCTGGGTCAAAAGAATAAGGAATATCCCATACCATATCCGTGTGCAGTTGTCCAGAAAACCTAAAGAAGATGAAGATTCACCAAACAAGCTCTACACATTGGTTACCTATGTACCTGTTGCCATTTTCAAAAATCTACAGACAGTTAATGTGGATGAGAACTACTGATTCTCCAATAAAGTTATAGACCCTCCAAAAAAAAGTTTACACTATTCACGAAATGATTTATTCACTCATTCAACAAATATTTGTTAAGCATCTGCTATGTACCAGACACTAGATCCTGAAAATATAGCAGTGAACAGGATAAAGAGGTTACAATCTGAGAAGGGTCCTGCCCATTGTAATGCTCTAGCCCTTCACTTCAAGGGAAGGCATGTGACTTAGGCTTAACCAATCATAATACTCTATTCCCCTCACCATGTGATGGTCCAAGCTGGGCCAGTGAGAGTCTGTCCCTGAGATTATTATTGTACACAGAACCAGGAGACAGCAGTTATATTTCTTCTCTGGGATTGCTGTCTGGGCTAACAGAAGCTAGATTGTCTACAACCCTGTCTCATGCAACTCAGCATGAAGAAGCCCTGTGAAAAGGGAGTGGATTGGGACCAATTGCTGAGACAGAGATCTGATGATATAACTTGAATTCCTGTATCCAGAATCCATTCTGCGTCTGTCCTTCCCGGATGGGTGCACTGATAGATTCCCTTCCTTACTTAACCTGGTTTGAGTCAAGTTTCTGTCACTTGCACCCAAAAGAGCTCCGACTCAGACTTACAGACTTATTGAATGAACAAGCAAAAGGAACCTCTGAGTTCTTCTAGTACAGGGGCTCTCAAGTGTGATTCCTATACCAGCAGCCTTGGCCTCACCTGGGAACTTGTGAGAGTCACCAACCCTGGAATCCTATCCTAAACTTGCTGAATCTTGAAGTCTGGAGAAAGGGCCCAGCCATCAGTTTTAACAAGCCCTCTGGATGATGTCAATCCACACTAAAGTTTGAGAAACTGTTTTAATATAGCCCTTTCCATGTATGTGGAACCAGAAACCCAGAAAGTTTGGTGACTTGCTAAAGTTCACAAAACTAGTTAGAAGGTGCTTTAGATCCTCTCAGTAATTTGGGGGCTGTGGGCTTTGAGAAAGGAGGGCCGCTTGGAGTTTTGAGGGAAGTAACACATGGATTGGCAAATAGAAGGGGAAAAAATATTTTGGGTCAAATAATACAGTATGGTTGGAAACACTTGCTGTGTGTTTCCACAGGAGTTTAGAGAATATTTTATTCATCTTGGCTCCCCAGCTGAGCCAACAACAATGTGTTAAAGCTCTATAGCCAGTGGCAGGAATCCAGGAGAGTCCTTTTTATGTGCCAGCAAAGAGGAATTTCTTAGAAAAGCTACAGAAATTACGCTACTATCACATTTCGCTTGGTGGAGTGAAGGAATAAAGAGGATGAAACAAAAAGCAGGGGATTTCAGTTATTCCTAACAGTCCCACCTCTCTACTTGGGAGAAAGGGATTTTATTGTTGTTCTTGCCAGGGCAAAAGTTCCCCGGAGGGAAACTGGGCACCTAACCTGGTGACTTGGAGAATAGCTTGCGTTTTTGTACTTTTTTTTCAGGTGGAAGGAGAGAGCAGCAGTGTTCCAGAGTGTCCCTGGAAACTCTATTTAGGAGCCTGCTTTCCGATGATTTGCCCAGCCTGCCCTGGGGACGTGGTCCATCCAGAGGTAAACCGAAGAGAAGAAAAGCCCTGGCACCAACATTTATGAAGCTTTCATTGGTTTGTCCTTCTCCTCCTCTTAAGTGTACAGATAGGAGGGAGCAGAGCAAAGGATCAAGGGAAGTTTCCAGCACTATTGGTTTTACAGAGTATAAGCTTTTAAGAGGCTATGTACACTTTTCCTTTAATGTATCTACTCAGGTAAGGCCACTGCCCTCCAGGAAGTTACCTGATAGAAAAACAAAAGCATCCCTTTCTCTTATATGAATATATGATTCACACATTCATTCACTCATCAAATACTTATTAACTATCAACTAGGTGGCAGGGACAGGTCTAGCTAGGCACTGGGGACATAGCAGTAACAAAAATAGTAAAAACAACAATAAAAACAACTTTGCCCTTATGGGATGTGGGGAGATAGAGAGTAAACAAAACAAGCAAGTAACATAAGTTGGAAGGAGTGCTGTGGGCTGGTCTGAGGAGCCAGTGGGACCACTCACAACAGAAGTACATGGGCATCTGTCAGAACACTACTGCAGTATGTAGCTATGAGGGAGTGAAGGCCTGAACCAGGGAAAAGAGGGTGTAATGCCTGTGCGTTCAGAGTGGGGTTTAAGAACCAAGAGCAGCCTCTCAGGTCTCAGTCCATACCTACTAAAACAGAATCTGCATTTTAAGAAGATCTGTAAGTGAGGCACATTAAAGTTTGAGGAGCGTTGGTTTGGCAGACACCAGCTGATTGTCTCCCTTCAACCCATTCCTCTCTTCTAGTCTTTTTCAGGCATTCATCCTTCCCCCAGCAGCTCATATGACTCAGGGTACACTGATCCCATCCCCAGCTGTAGAGTCAATCTGATGAGTCTATCCAGTGGTGCTCTTAAGTGTAGTTCTCAGGCTAACAATATCAGCATCATTTGGGAGCTTGTTAGAAATGTACAGGCAGAAAAGGAAATTCTCAAGACCCCTGCCCTCTGCCTCCCCAAGACTACTGAATCAGAAACTCAGGGGTTGGGAGCCGTGCAGTTTGTATTTTAATAAGCCTGTCTGCTGATTGTGATGCAGGCTTATGTCTGAGAACTACCTGTCCTCACTAGTCATGTTAATCACATTTTCCTTAATAGTTACTGGGTCCTGAATCCAGGCTTAAGCCAATCAGTGTCTGGCATGCTCCTGGCAGCTGAACTTGTCCAGTCATGTGACTGAAGTTGGCCCAAATCAGACTGAAGAGAAGGCTTTTGAAGCCATAGTTGAAGGAAGTTTTTTTCCTTCCCTAACCTTACTTCCAGGACCCTGCTCCTTCCCTTATTCCTTTGGATATACAAGCGAGGTTGCCTTCTTTGCAGGTGATTGCCAGCATACAACCATGAGGGAAACTAGGCTGAGGACAGAACTGAAATGATAATAGTGAAAAGGAGCCAGAACCCTCTCACTGTGCCTATTCCCAGAAATAACACATTTTCTTATGATTTAAGCCCGTTGGATTTGTGGTTTCTTGTACTTATAGCCAAAAATGTCATAACTACAAAGAAGTTATGAGACCAAGGAAGTATGGGGCCAGTGGGCATACCAAAAATATTCTAGGATGATGAAGGATGTATTTAGTTAACAGGCATTTTTTTCCACCAAGTTCTCAAACACTAGACCCAGCTAGAATGACTTACAACTCAGGAAAAGCAACTTAGGACAAATAAAACGGAACATGACTTCATGCAATGGGTTCCCAAGTGGTGAGCTGACAAAAAAATACACAAATAATCTTTTTTAAAAGAGAGGGGGACTTAAGACATCTTAGGTGAAATGAAAAAAGTGGAGTAATACACAAGGTGAGCCTGGAATATATTGTGTTTCCAGAAAGTAAAAGAGTTCTCGAAAAAGAATGGGACACAGGAACCAACCTGAAAGAGCTCTCAATAACTGAAGCCAAGACAATTTGATAACAAAGTAAATAATGATAGCTTTGAATTATAAAGCAAAGACTAATAATTACCTCTGAGCTCATAGTGATATAAATAAGTAATTGAATAAAGAAATGGGAGAGAAGATACAACTCTTACCTATAGAAGAGTTCCAATGAATTAATGTAGATGGAATGAATGAGAGAAATGAAAAACACAGTTAGAACACCACAGTTATCGTTGTTGCAAGTGTGATCTGCTGCTAAAATGAATGGAAGAACATTTGAGGAGAAGCAGGGTATTTGTTTACTCTCCAACGATCTTCCCCAAGGGAGACAATGAATGTATGAGACAAACAAGGGTGCCCTAGGGCTATGTCTGTTTAGAGTTTTCCCCTGAAATATGCTCTGTGGTTTCAGAGACAGGTAAACTGAGAGATTCAGTTTAAAACTTCATGTCCAGGACTTCATGGGTTCTTCTAAGAAAAAAGAAGGGTCATTGCTGTTCAGAAACCTTCAGTTAGGACTGAGCTGGGTGTGGCCTGGCTCAGAGTGTTGTCCCCTGTGTCCTACTGAAGAACTCAACGGGCTTGTCTTCCTCACGACTCCCCATCTCTACCCCAACCCCAAGGCCCTGGGATTGCTCCCTTTGGGAAAGGTGGCGGTGAGTTGCACAAGCTAATGCCAGTGGGCAGATCTACTGGGATGCATTTAGTTTTCTATGGATTCTCTGGTTGGTTTTCTGTGTTGGCACGGGCCCATGCTCAGTCCCTCCCAAATTGGAACACATTCTCTGAAAGGGCTGGATTCGACATGCACATCTTGGTGGAGGTCAGAGTCTGGTTTCATTTTTCATTCAACTGCCATTTGTAACTTTCAATGAACAGAATGACACCATATCCAACTGTCTTCCTTCATTATTTAAATGAGAGAGTTTTTTTTTTTTTTTTGCCTCCCATGAGAGTGTGTGATTTCCTTGTCTCTTGCATTGTGCAACAGGCTCACCACCATTACAACTAGAACCATGTTCTGGAGAAAAAATTTGTCTGTATCACACAGTGACCTCACTCACATCAGCAGTGACTGGTTTCTCACCTAAATCCACCAAAGCCTGCACCACAAATGATGAGATCACATCACCAGAGACTTCTCTGGTCTGAAGGTGAGTGCCTGGAGGGCTGGGATCACCTCTTGCTCATCTTCATCTGCCCAGAGTCCAGCACATAGTAGGTGGGATAGTCATCAGTGCATGAAGTATGATGACCTACCTCCCCACTTCCTAGGTCCTTGTAGGGCTGCATTTCCCAGCTCTCTGTGCCTGGGCGCCACTATGGGAATGGTGCCAGTTGGTGAATTGGGAGGAGAAGTGCTGCAGATCACTTCTGGGCTGGAGCATTGAAATGCTTGTGGTCTAGAACTTTCTTTTCCTTCTAACTCAGCAACCTGCCTTGTTTGAGAAGGTGGTTACTCAGTCAGCCTGGATCCCTGAGTGACTGCAGGAAGCAGAGCTCCTTGTTCCAACCTATAATGACAATGTAGTGTAAGACATAAACCTTTGTTCCATTGTGCGTGCTGTCTGCTAAGTCACCTCAGTCGTGTCCAGCTCTTTGAGATGCTATGGACCGTAGCCCACCAGGCTCCTCCGTCCATGGGATTCTCTAGGCAAGAATACTGGAGTGGGTTGCCATGCCCTGCTCCAGGGGATCTTCTGGACCCAGGGATGGAACCTGGGTATCTTATGTCTTCTGCATTGGCAAGCAGGTTCTTTACCACTAGCGCCACCTGGGTCATAGAGACTTTGAGAATGCAGCATCCCTCAGCTGGTAAAGAATCTGCCTGCAATGCAGGAGACCTGGGTTTGATCCCTGGGTTGGGAAGGTCCCTTAGAGAAGGGAACTGCTACCCACTCCAGTATTCTGGCCTGGAGAATTCCATGGACTGTATAGTCCACGAGGTCGCAAAGAGTTGGACATGACTGAGCAACTTTAACTTAATCACATACTGCAGCATCACCTAGGCTATCCTCACCGATACTGTAGGCATTAAAAATAAAACAAATGTTTGTTGTAGGAATGAATGACTTAAACCAGAAGGGACTTTTGAGCAGTGGTAGCTCCAGAATTTCTAGGGAAATTCAGAACTTGGTAAGCTGATTACAATTTTGTGGGAAGTGGGAACCATGTTGACTAGGGGACTTTTATTTATATAGTACACTCTTTTTGTTAGATGCCTTTTATTTGGAGTGTTGGAATGTTGGTGTAGATTGTGGAGGCCTAAAACACCTCACGCCAACTCTTAGCACTACCACTAGAGCTTAGATTGACCTTGTCACCCCCATGTATATTTTATAAATGGGGAAACTGCAGTCTAAGTGACTGCCCCAGTTAGTTTGTGGCAAAACTGGTAGACCCCAAACCCTTCATTTCCTGATTGTCAGATAAACATTTCCTGATTGTCTATCTGATGCATTTGCCATCTCAACAGTCCACCTTTCATATTCAGACATTAAGATTACAGGAACTGGAGAATAACACTGCCTGATTCCATTCCTGGCTCTACCACATCGTAGCTGGGCATCTTAGGAGAAGCTACTTAATCTCTGTGTGCCTCAGTTTCCTCAGGTACAACCCACAGTGGGTTGGCCTGAGGGTTTAGTAACAAAGTGTAAAGTATGTAAAAACTGAGTAAGTATGTTCATCAGCCTCGTTCCTCTTCCCACTGTTGGGACTTGCACCCATGTTCTCGTGCTCATTTCCCCTGGAAAATAATGAATCTGTTTGAGGCCACTGTGTGGCATATTTTTAAACTATTTGACCACAGGTAAAGTTGCATTTCAAGTTCTGAGGAAAGAGCTGGGCCCTGAGCACGGGCGAGCTGCCCTCCTCTGCCACCTCCGTTTGCTGCCTACACGGGGCCCACCAGTGGGAAGGAGCAACAAGACGAGGACTTATGCCTTCCCCACAAGGTCGCTGCCAGGTTTCCTGAGCAACCGAGGTCTGGGAATCAAACTATCACTGGGGAATTCCCTGGCAGTCCAGTGGTTGGGACCTCACCTTCCAATACAGAGGGTGTGGGTTCTATCTCTGGTAGGGAGCTAGGATCCCACATGCCTTGAGGCCAAAACCCAAAAGAACTCAAGAAATGGAATGTTTCCTGCCACATCGGTGAACAAAGGATGTTATAGTCATCAGTAATTGCAGCCACCATGGAAGGTGAGCTGGTGGGCCCTGAGGGAACTCAGGAAGGAAAAGAATATCTGCCATCTAGCAGCCATCAAACTGCAGTCGCTCCCTAAGATGAGCCCCGAGAGTCTTCCCTAAGATGAGCCCTGAGGAGACTAATGATGTGAAGAAAAAAAACAAAACAGGAAACTGGCCCCAGATAGCTGAGGTGCATATCAAAGGAATGATGTCATTGAGCCCAGACTCTTGCATCTTCCCCAACACAGAAAAGCACTAAATTCCTTGACTTGGAATATCTGGTTTTCTTTAATTTACAAAAAACTTTTGATGTTCAGGTTACCTGGCCTTTGGTTGCCAAACTTCTATATAACCTGGCCCTTCACCTCACCTCCTTGGAGCAGTTCTCTCAGGGCTACTTGAGATGCTGTCTCCTGGGCTTAAGTCCTAAAAATTTCCACTGAATAAAGTATAATTCTCAACTTATAGGTTGCATATATTTTTTCAGTCAACAAACACAAAACAGAAACAATATAGTAACAAATTCAATAAAGACTTTAAAAATGGTCCACATCACAAAAGAAAAGAAAATTCTTTTAAAAAAAATGCTTTAAAAAACAAAAACAAAAAAGCTCTATCACTAGTTCAAAGACCCTGTGGGGCAGAAGCCAAAATTGCCCACTCTCCAGTTGCTGGGACATCAGCCCATGGGTTGTAGATGAAGATTTAACCCCAAATCTGGGGCTCCCACAGCCTGTCTTCATGTCACCAGACAGTGCTAGCATGGGAAGCATGTGACCAGGGCCCTCTCTCCCGGAAAAGGCAGAGAGCCTCAGGGCTGAGGGCTGGGACCCCTCTTCAACCCCAGCCTCTTTCCTCTTCTGTTGGTCCTGATGGCAGAGTTAAGTTGATCTGACAGTGTTTGTCAAGGAGAATGAAAGTTTGCCTGGAAGTGCATCAAAATAGCAATTTTAAATTTTAGACTAAGCAGTATCTCATTTGTGTATTTTAGATATATTTTCCTCAAAATGACTGTTTTTTTCAAGAGCTAGGTTGTTTAAAGGAAAAGCATACTTATTTTTGAGAAGGCAATTACAACCCACTCTAGTATTCTTGCCTGGAAAATCCCATGGATGGAGGAGCCTGGTAGGCTGCAGTCCATGGGGTCTCGAAGAGTTGGACACGACTGAGCGACTTCACTTTCACTTTTCACTTTCATGTATTGGAGAAGGAAATGGCAACCCATTCCAATGTTCTTGCCTGGAGAATCCCAGGGACAGGGGAGCCTGGTGGGCTGCCCTCTATGGGGTTGCACAGAGTCAGACACGACTGAAGCGACTTAGCAGCAGTAGCAGCATACTGATTTTGGTATTGCTCTTTAGAATTTCAAGCAACTTTTACTATGAGCTCTACATATTTTAACTTTTTATTGAAGTAAAACATACATAGAGAAAAGTATACATATCATAGGTGAACAGCACAATGAATTTTCACAAACTTAACAGATCCATGTAAGTGGTACCCAGATCGAGGAACATTGCCTGTACCCCATAAATCCTCCGTATCATCCTTGTAACTCCTTCCAGTCATCAACTCCCCAGGGACCACCATCCTGACTTCTGACTTCATACATTGTCTTTGCTTGTTGTATAATTTGTACAAACGGAACCACATAGTATGTATGCTTTTGTGTCTGGTTTCCTTGGTCAGTATTGTTTCTGAGGTCTGGCTACACTCAGTGTAGCAGTGGCTTGTGCATTCTCTGTCTGGTATTCCATTTTGAGAGGATACCACTGCAATGTTTTCAATCTGTCCTACTGCTGATGGGCATTTGGGTAGTTTCCAATCTGAGGCTATTACAAATACATGGCTATGGACATTCTTGTTCCTATCCTCCGGTAGACATATGCACTAGCTTCTGTTGAGTATATACCTAGAAGAGGAATTGGGACATTGGGTAGTTGTGTGCTCATTTTTAATTGATTCTGCCAAATAGCAGTGTATGAGATTTCTGGTGGTTCTACACAATATGAAGTCTACATTCTCTAACATATGTTAAGTGTTAATGCAAATATGAACAATTTAACCCTTTAGAATAGCATTCAATCTGTTTATTAAGAATACTATTTTCTTCCTAATCATAATTCTGCTTCCAACTTGTTATGTTACCTGGATGAGCTTCCTGTCAGCCATTCCCCCTTAATGCAATCAGTCAAAAGTCTCTCTGAAAACACTTTCCATTCATTTATCCAGCTAGAATGTTATGAGTGTTAATAAATTGGTGTTTGCAAAACAAAATCAATCCCTCCTGCAATGTGGAGTATATATCTCATGGGTGTTGTGTTTAATATGACAGTTAGGCACGAGTGTGCTCTGCAGATCTGCACTTTTAAAACATCCTCTCCAAAGCTCTGAATGCAATTCCGAATTTCGGTGGTAAAGAAAAATGGAATATTCTCCTGTAGGTTTTAGCAGAAGAGAATGCGTGCATTTAAAGTGGTAAAATATCTTGCAAATATTGGAGTTAGTTGACTGCAAAGAGGAGGGCTGGAGACGGTAGTGTAGGGGAGGGTGTAAAAGGGGCCAGAGGGCGTTGAGTGCCTGCTCTCTACAACCAATCTTATTGCAGGACCGAACTAAGTTCCTCTAGGCCTATTTTATCATCCACTAACTGGAGAAGGAAATGGCAACCCACTCCAGTGTTCTTGCCTGGAGAATCCCAGGGACCGGGGAGCCTGGTGGGCTGCCATCTATGGGGTCACCCAGAGTCGGGCACGACTGAAGCGACTTAGCAGTAGCAGCAGCAGCAACACTGGTTAGGTGGTGTGTAAATCCTGTCCAGATCTACTTTTTTATTCTAGACTGTGCAGAGGTAGGAGATGCTGACAGAAAAGGTAGAGAACCAGGGACAACTCACTTAATATTCCACCCCATCCTCCCCCAGCAGCCATTGCGCTGGGGATCCCAGTTCCTAGGTATCTGGTGTATCAGGTAACCATGGGGCTGAATTCATTCTCAGGACCTTTTCCTTTTACCGACGTCTCCAAATCCTCCTCCAAGAGGTCTGACCCCTGCATCAGAAATATTGTGGCAGAGGGGCGACCTCGGGTTTCCCACCCATCACACTGCACGGTGCTGAAAGTGGTGGGACAAGCATTGGGGTACCAGGGCGACCCCTAAAGGTGAGCGGCTGGGCGTGGAGTCTGGGGTCCCCGAGGAGCACGCCGAACCGGATGCGGGGCGTCGGAGGAGCAAGCGGTGCAGGAAGTCCGGAAGCGTCGCGGGGGCCTCCGCAGGGTGGGGTGGGCCGCCCCGCCCCGCCCCCATCTGAGCTCCACGCCGGGCTTCGGCCGCCGGGCGGTTCACTCACACCCTTCTTCCTCCGCGCCCCGCCCGCTCCCCACCTCCGCGCCTAGCCTCGTCGCCGCCGAACGCCGGACGCGCCACGCCGCGTTAGGCAGCTGAAGAGCGGGCGGGCGAGCCGTCCGCAGCGGCGGGGGCGGTTCCCAGCCCGCGGGCAGGAGTAGGAGGGACGCGGCCCGAGGGAAGGGGAAAAAGGAGGGCTGGAGAGCGCCAGCGGCGAGGCCGTCGGCGAGGACCGGCAGGTAAGCGCGCCGCGCCGGGGTGGGTCTGTCCCCGCGGGTTCCTGCGACCCGGCCGGGGAACTGGCGACGTGCGCGGGCGGCTGGGGCGTAGCGACGGGACGGCGGGGCGAACGCTCCCTCCGCGCGACTGAGGCTCGGCGGAGCTGGGGCCCGGGGCCGCCCTGAAAGGCGGAGGCCGAGGGCCGAGCTCCGGGGGCCGGCACCCCGACAGTGAGAGAGTGCGCGCCGCGAGGAAGGGGCTCTGGCGACGCGTTGTGTGAGGGAGAGGGGTGTGTGTGTCCTGAAGCTTAAAACGGACTCCAGCTCTCCCCCACCCCCCTCCGCGAAAAGGAGCCACGAGCCGCGTTTGCACGCGGTCTTCGCGAGCCGACTGGCGGGGACTCAGTTTGCCGCGCCGCTCAGTGGGTGCGGCGGAGCCCGAGGAGCGCGGACGCGCCCCGGGCCCCGGACGGCTGGGCGCTGCCGCGTCAGACTGGACTCAGAGCAGGTGGCTACAGGCGCGGCGCGATGGAGCGGCAGCCAAGAGCCTGAGGGTGAGGATGGGCTGGAGGCCTCGGGTGAGCGCTTTTCGACAGCGACTTGCCGCGTCCAGGCTCCGGAGCGTTTCAGGTGAGAAGGAGCGCTGACGGACTTCCTGAGAGCCAAATGAGGCAGGCGGCGGAGGTTTTCCATGGCTGCTTCGACAGTGACTCTTCTTTGTGTGTACTGTTCCCATACGAATTCCCTGGGGACTTTGTTAAACTACAGATTCTGATTCAGTAGGTCCGGCCGGGGTGGGGCCCGACCGTCTGCACTTGTGACAGACTCCCAGATGCTGCTGCAGCTCCGTGGACCACATGACAGGCCTCGCAGAAGTACTTTTTGTCCAACAGACTGGAAACCTTAGGAACATTGGGAGAGGAGATCCTAAGGCTTTACAATCCCACCTCCTTCCCAAATAGACAAATTTCAAAGTTTCCTACTCATTTAGTAGCAAAACACCTTAGTCTTCTTACTGGGTTACTAGTCAGGTATATTTTCTGATAGAGCTGGCTTCATTGACATGCAGCCTGTATTTGGTTTAATGTTCTGCGGTCGCTTGTCGAAATTCTGAATAATTTTTGAACAAGGGGCTTTGCATTTTTATTTTGCAATTGGCCCTATAAATTATGTAGCTGATCCTAGTAGTAGTCACCATAGGCAGAAAAAGCACCCCGTTTCTTTGATTGGGTTGGGAGCTGGTGGGTGATGGAGAGTGAAGGTTTATTAAATAAATACTAGCTAGATGTTGCAGTTCCTTCCATCTCTTAACTTTTCTTTAGCTATTTTAAGAGATAAGCCTATGTGTATAATCTCAGTTACACATGGTATGCCAGTATTTTTCAATTAATAATTTATCAAGAGCTTAATTATTAATACAATTAAGTTTAATTTTGTAGTAGTTTATGGGTTGAGCGACAAAAGTGTATGCCATTTCCAAAGGATTTGGGGGGTTTCTGTTTAGTGTCCCGAAGTTTTGCTTAGTTAAGATCTAAAGTGAGCTGAACACTGCTTAGTTGGCTGCTTTTTCAGCTCAAGTGCAAAGCTGGAAAACAAAAAGGGGCCACATTTTGAAGCTGCTCAGGGGTTATTGCTTTACAGGGCCTCATTGCGATGCCAGCCCCTATCGGATTCCCTCTGCTTTTATCATTCCCACATCCTGGCAAGGTGACTTTCAGTAAAAGGGGGATAGAGCAGATTTTGCTGTTGAAAAACACGGAAGAAGTGCAGGACCAGCATCAGTGTTTTCTCTGTGAATAATCCTTACCCCAAACCCACAGATTTCAGATGAGTGTGCTTTTCTAGAAAAAAAAAAAAAAAAACAGGTTGGTGACACAGAAAAGAAACAAAGAAGGAACTTGAATTATGGATATGATTTTGTTCAGCAGGAGGAGGAAAAAGTCTGAGAAATGGCATTTCATTGGTGGGTTTGGCAGGCAAAGGAGAGAGCTGCTGTGTTTCTGGTACCAGGAGCAGCCTTTCAGAAATGGCAAAGTGAGTTTGCTCAGGTGTTAGAGCTAGTGAAGAAGCTGCTATTCTGTGGCTTACGTGGTCATTCTGGGTGCTCCCGTGTGACTTTGGTGTGCCTGAGGCTGGCTGGGGACTCAGAGAGGGGGTACATAACAGTGATATTCCTAGCGTTTTCATCGCTCACATGAAACCGACTAACACATTTTTCCATTTCGCCGCCTGAGAGTGCCAAGTTACTTCAGATACACGCTACAAACTGGGAAGAGCACCATTAGTTCAAAAAGAAAGAGAGGGGTGGGGTGAGGGGAAAAATGCATGTCTGTTGGTAGTTCTGAAGATACAAAGGAGAGATTCTGCCTTTAGTAAAAAAAAACCTGGGAGCTGATTTTTATGCCTCACTGAGAAATTCTCTACCTTAAGATAGAGAAAAACAATTTTTTAAAAATGTTTATGGTTTTAAAAATACATGGGTCTTTAATCCACATGGAAATTATTTGAGGGGCATGGTATGAGGTAGGAGATGTTGGATGTTAAGAAATGGGCTAAACATTTGGGAAAAATTATCATAAATTCCCTCAATCAAATAAAAGTCTGTGAACACTCTGTTCCATTTAAAAATCTACTTAATTAATTCTTGAGCTGATTCCATGCTTTAAAAAGTGAAGTGCAGTTTATTTGCAATAACATTCACCCTTTTTAGTGAATGTTATTTAGTAACATTCACTAAAAAATGTCTGTTTTTTAGTATATAGTTCTATAAGCTTTGACAAATACATGTACTCATGTAACCACCACCATGATCAAGATCTAGAAGTCCATCACTCCAAAAAATTCCTTATGGACCCTTTGTAGTCAACCCCTCCCACCACTCGCAGCTCCTGGCAACCACTGGTTTGTTTTCTGTCCCTATAAATTTGTCTTGTCCAGAATGTCCTGTGAATGGCTTCATACACGATGTAGCCTTCTGAGCCTGATTTTTTTCACGTAGCATATGAGATTCACTCATGTTGTGTGAATCACTAATTTGTTCCTTTTTACTGCTGAGTAATATTCCATAGTTTGTCCATTTACCAACTTTTGGTGATTATGAATAGGGTCCATATAAACATTCACATACAGCTTTCTGTGTGAATGTAAATTTTCAGTTCTTTCCATAAATAACCCAGAAGTAGGATTGCTGTATTGTGTGGTAAATTTAACTTGATAAGAAACTGCTGAACTTTTCTTAAATGGCTACTCCATTGCCCACTCCCACCAGTGTGGGAGAGGTCCCACTGCTTGGCATCTTTGATAGTGCTTGGTATTGTCAGCTTATTTTATTCCAGCAGGTTTATGATGGCATCTCTGTGGTTTTAGTTTACACTTCCCTAATAACTAATGATGTTGAGCATCTTTTCATGTGCTTTTTGATCATTTGTGTATCTTTTATGAAATGTCTGTTTTTTAATTGTATTGTGTGTTGTCTTCTTGAATCATAAAAGTTCTCCATACATCTGCACACAAGTTCTCTGTCAGATACATGTATTGCAAACATTTGCTTTTAGTCTGTGGCTTGCCATTTCATTTTCTTTATTTGTTTAAAAAAAAGTTGTGGTAGGAACACAACATGAAATTTACCCTCTTAAGATTTGAAGTGTACAGTACAGTCTCGTGAACTATAGGCATGATGTTGTATAGCAGATAGCTGGAACATTTTCCTCTTGCATGACTGAAACTTTATACCGTCTGAACAGTAATTCCCCATTTCCCCCTCCCTTTAGCCCCTGGTGACCACCATGCTACTCTCTGTGAGTTTGACTGTTTTAGTTGATTCATGCCTCATAATACGTGGAATTAATGACTTTTCTTTTGAAGAGCAAGCGTTGTAAATTTCGATAAAGTCTACTTTATCAGGATTTTTCCTTCTATAATACCACTTTCAGTAACCTGTCATAAATTGTCTTCCTCCTGTTTAGCAAGATTTTCTCTTATGCTGCCTTCTGGGTATTTTATAATTTTACCTTTTGTATGTAGGGTTTTTTTACTTCATTTTCAGTTAATTTTTGTATGAGTCAAGGTTCACTCTTTTCCATATAGATAGCCAGTTGTTGCAGTACCATTTGTTGAAAAGACTATACTTTTCCCTCATTGTGTTTCCCTGACCTCTTTGTCAGAAATGAATTTACTTTATGTGTGTGCTTTGAACTTTGAACTCTGAACTCTATTCTGTTCCATAGATTTGTACATCTATGCCAGTACCACACTGTGAGGTGCTACACATTCTTGTTAGGTGAATT
The DNA here is from genome assembly GCF_014754425.2 of Oryx dammah. Classification (NCBI taxonomy): domain Eukaryota; kingdom Metazoa; phylum Chordata; class Mammalia; order Artiodactyla; family Bovidae; genus Oryx; species Oryx dammah. The sequence goes on from NW_024070207.1 coordinate 115,195,668, forward strand.
CCTAGATTGTTTTTTGTGTAATTTGTATTGCTTTTAGAAATTGTATCCTTCTTTCTCCATTTCATTTTATTATGACTGTACTATTGTATGGGCTACCCAGGTGGCAGAGTTGTAAAGAACCTGCCTGCCAGTGCAAGAGACACAAGAGTGGCAGGTTCAATCCCTGGGTCAGGAAGATCCCCCAGAGTAGGAAATGGCAACCCACTGCAGTATTCTTGCCTGGAAAATTCCATCGACAGAGAAGCCTGGCGGGCTCCTGTCCATGGGGTCACAAAGAGTTGAACACTACTGAGCGTGTGTGCACACACAGAGTATTATATAGACAGGCTTTTTAATTTTTTGTAGGTCTAGCATAATCAAGTCATGTTACTAAACTTTCATTAATTCTCATAGTATTTCAGTCAGTTTTCTTCAATTTTAAAGGTAAATAAGCTATCTACAAATAGCAATGGTATCCCTCCCTGCCCCTGATATTTTTTCCTCCACGTGTCTGCTCTCCTTAGTGGCTGGGCTGCCCTGTGGAGCAGGTGGAGGAGGAACATCTGACTCGGGTGGAAATGCTTCTCCTAGCTTACTGCTAGGTATTATGCTTGCTGTGGAGTTCTGGCATTTGCCCTTACTAGTACCTTCTGGAGGTTTTCTTTGCATTTCATTTTTAGCTTTGAAATGTTAAAAAATTCATTTTAAAATCTCTTGTTCTGTTTGGATGATTTTTGGTTTCATGGAAAAGCCTAACAGTTTAGAGGTGAGTCAGTCTTGCTGGCTTTGGAGGGTCATATTTTGATTTCACTGGAGGAGCAGATAGTATAGCAGAAGTCAATTTGTTTTTATTTAGACCAGGAAGAAACTACCTTTGGAGCTTTTTTTATAATATTGTCATCTACAGGGAAGGGGCGGGGGATGCCAGGTATAGTGAGGAAAGGAGAGAGAATAAAGGAACAGTTCATATGTATAAATAGATGTTGTTGTTTAGTTGCTCAGTCTTTGCGACCCCATGGACTGCAGCACACCAGGCTTCTCTGTCCTTCACCATCTCCCAGAGCTTGCTCAACCTCATGTCCATTGAGTCAGTGATGCCATCCAAACATCTTGTCCTCTGTTGTCCCCTTCTTCTCCTGCTTTCAGTCTTTCCCAGCACCAGGGTCTTTTCTAATGAGTTGGTTCTTCGTATCAAGTGGCCAAAGCATTGGAGCTTCAGCATCAGTCCTTCCAGTGAATATTCAGGGTTGATTTCCTTTAGGATGGACTCATTTGATCTCCTTGCAGTCCAAAAGATTCTCAAGAGTCTTCTGCAACACCGCAGTTCAAAAGCATAAATTCTTCAGCGCTCAGCCCTCTTTAAGGTCCAGCTCTCACATGCATACATGACTACTGGAAAAACCATAGCTTTGACTAGATGGACCTTTGTTGGCAAAGTAATGTCTCTGCTTTTTAATACACTGTCTGGGTTTGTCATAGCTTTTCTTCCAAGGAACAAGCATCTTTTAATTTCATGGCTTCAGTCAGCATCTGCAGTGATTTTGGAGCCCCCCAAAATAAAGTCTCTCAACTGTTTCCATTGTTTCCCCATCTATTTGCCATGAAGTGATGGGACCAGATGCCATGATCTTCGTTTTTTGAATGTTGAGTTTTAAGCCAGCTTTTTCACTCTCCTTTTTCACTTTCATCAAGAGACTCTTTAGTTCTTCTTTGCTTTCTGCCATAAGGGTGGTGTCATCTGCATATCTGAGGTTATTGCTGTTTCTCCCGGCAATCTTGATTCCAGCTTGTGCTTCATCCAGCCCAGCATTTCGGTTGATGTACTATGCATGTAAGTTAAATAAGCAAGGTGACAATATACAGCCTTGACGTATTCCTTTCCCAGTTTTGAACCAGTTCATTGTTCCATGTCCAGTTCTAACTGTTGCTTCTTGACCTGCATACAGGTTTCTCAGGAGACACATAAGGTGGTCTGGTATTCCCATCTGTTTAAGAATTTCCACATTGTATGAATGAACAATGAACGAACAATAATTAGATATCTTATGTGTAAATAAGGTAGCTTTTGGTAGTGGTTTTCAAACTTTTCTGCCCACCATTCACAGTGAGAAGTATAAATCTCAGCTCAGTATGAACATATCTATATATAATTGAAACAGTCTCAAGAAGTATTGTGCATTTTTCTTCTCTGAAGTGTATTCTGAAATTTTCAATTCTCTTCCATCTGTTGTACTTCATTTTAAAATGATGATCATTGCATTGATTTGACACTCTTTCATAAAACTGCTGTGTTATAAAACTGTTCGTTTAGTTTCTAAGTCCCCAAACTGCTGAACTGTGTCCAGGACAGATTCATTTTATATCAGATCCTGTTACGATGCTAAGTGAGTTCATTTTTAATACCCTGAGATGATGGTGCGTGCTGAGTTGCTTTAGTTGTGTCCGACTGTGTGCGACCCCCCATACTGTAGCCCGCCAGGCTTCTCTGTCCATGGTATTCTCCAGGCAAGAATACTGGAGTGGATTGCCATTTCCTTCTCCAGGGGATTTTCCCAACCCAAGGATCTTGAAGCCAGGTGTCCTGCATTGCAGGCAGCTTGTTTACCATCTAAGCCACCAGGGAGATAATGGTAGCTACCCCAGTTTTTCTCTCAAATTTATATGTAGCCTGTAACCCAGTATCCCAGCGCCCACCCTGACCCCAGAGAATTACCAGTAAAGGCAGTCTTGTAAATCTACTGCTCAAATCCTCTACCATGCTTACACTAGACCCCTAGCTCCTTCCTGTAGCCTGAGGCCCTATATGACCTTTACCCCATTCTTCCCATACTTTTCCAGCTATGCCAGCCCTCTTGCTATTCATCACGTCAGCCAAGCATTTCCCTGCTTCCCAGCCTTAGCATTTGCGGTGCTGCCTGCCTGGAGCATCATTTCACCAAATAATCTCCTAACTTGTCCATCTGTTTCATTTGGGGCTTCTCTAACCCTCATTCTAAATCAGCATTCCTCACCTACCACTAGAAATGTCCACCCCCTTCATCCCACTTTTGTTTTCTTGTAACATTATTATCTGCAATTATATTATTTAGTTATTCATTCACTAATTCCATGTCTTTTTTTCCCCTTGCTAGAAAACAAGTTCCAAGAGGGCAGGGACTTTGTGTCTCTTGCTCAGGACCTAGAACAGTGGGACATAATAGATACTCACTAAGTATTTGTTGAATGGATGAATGAGTGCACCTAAAATCTAGAAGAAATCGAGCACTGATCTTAAGAGAAATTCAAAGCACTCTGCCTTTTTGTTCAGTTTCGGTGTGGAAATTTCTTTAGGTTAAACATAAGAGTATATTTTATTTTTATTATTTTATTTTGGCTGCACTGAGTCTTTGTTGTGTCATGTGGACTTCTCTTGTGAAACACAGTCCCTAGATGATGCTGGCTCAGTAGTTGTAGTGAGCAGGCTTAATTGCCCCTCGACATGTGGGATCTTAGTTCCCTGACAAGGGAACGAATCTACATCCCCTGCTTTGGAAGTTGGATTCTTAACCACTGGACCACCAGAGAAGTCACTTATTTAATTTATTTTTTATAGTATATTTTAATGTAAGTAGTTCATAAATCAACAGACATCTGGTGTCCACTACATTTCTCAATCTGTGATGATAATAATCAGTCGTGTCTGACTCTTTGCGACTTCGTGGACTGTAGCCCTTCAGGCTCCTCTGTCCATGGGGATTCTCCAGGCAGGAATACTGTAGTGGGTTGCCATTCGCTTCTCCAGGGTATAGTAATAACTAACAGCTAATATTTATTGGGCAGGTGGTGCTCTTACTGGTTTACCTTTGTTAACTCATTTAACACTCCCAAACTCTTGAGACAGGTACTATTTTTTATTTAAGTGTACAGATCAGTATTCACTGTTTTTTTTCCCCACCATATTTATTAGAATGGTCTTTGCCTTCAGAAAGTTATAAACATGCCTTTAGCATTTAAGATGTGCTGCTAAGTATCCCAAGGCTCCTCAGTCCTTTATGTAGCAAACACACCCATCTACCATCGAGGTGGGTACTATGAGCATTTCACAGATGTGGAAACTAAAGCACGCAGAGGTTAAGTTTGTTCGTGTTCTTTGTCCACAGTCGTACAAGTGATAAGCAGTAGATCTAGGGTTTGAACACAGACCATCTGATTTCAGAGGCGTGGGGTTTTTTCTTGATTAAAATATAGCTGATTTATAGTATATATTAGTTTCAGATGTATAACATACTGATTCAGTATTTTTTACAGATTATGCTCCATTAAACGTTAGTAAAAGATAGTAGCTCTAGTTCTTTGTGCTGTATGATACATCCTTGATGTTTATCTATTTACACATAGTAGTTTGTACCTTTTAATCCCATACCCCTACCTTGCCCCGCCCCCCTTCCCTCTCCCCAGTTGTAACCACTAGTTTGTTTTCTATATCTGTGAGTCTTTCTGTTTTGCTGTGTACATTCATTTGTATTATTTTTAAGATTCCACATGTAAGTGACATCATAAGTATTTGGCTTTTTTTCTCTGACTTACTTTACTGTCCATCAACAGATGAATGGATAAAGAAAATATGATACACACACACACACACAGACACAGACACAGAATATTACTCAGCCATAAAAAAGAATAAAATTTTGTCATTTTCAGCAGCATGCATGGACATAGAGCCTATGTTTTTAACCACAGTGCTCATAGCAATGAGGAGCATACACAAGTTTTGATCTTTAAAAATATGTCATGTTTATGGCCTTTGTTCCTGTACCCAAGCAAGTGCTGGTATGCCTGTGGCACAGAAAGCCAAACTCGACACTGGGTATTTGCAGCAAAGTCAGGGTTTGCTGTAGGGCACCAATCAAGGGAGTGGGAGACAAGCCTCAGATCCATTCCAACTTGATCTTTGAGTTAGGGGCTTTTTTAAATGGGGAAGAACAAAGAGGCTGGGATTAATCATTGTTTTGTGATGTTTCTATGATATTTCTTCATCATAGCTTTGAGAATCAGGATGTTTCTGCTTTACAATTCTCTGGCCAGGTCTGTTACTTCAACTTACCCAGGAGAAACAACCTCAGTTTGCATATTAATGGTGATGTCTATAATAGCAACTTCAGTACATTAATGATGTTATTAATGACAGTAGTTTTAGTTGTCTAACTTTGGTTGATTAGTATTCAGTTAGCAAAGGATTGAGGTCAGAAGGGACAGGAAAGGGAATAAAGTTTTAGATGCATGCATGCTCAGTTGCTTCAGTCGTGTCCGACTCTTTGTGACGCTATGGACCATAACCCGCCAGGCTTCTCTGTCCATAGGATTCTCCAGCAAGAATACTGGAGTGGGTTGCCATACCCTCCATGGGATTTTCCCGACCCAGGGATCAAACCAGTGTCTCTTCTATCTCCTCCATTGGCAGGCAGGTTCTTTACCACTATCGCCACTTGGGAAACCCAAAGTTTTGGGTAGAGAGATTTATTATAAACTCAATAAGGGAACTCAGTAGAGGTTTCATTCCCATAGCATAAGTGGCTCTCAACCAGGGTCAATTCACCCCCCACCCTGCCCCAGGGAGAATGTCTGGACATTTTTGGTTGTCATGACTGGTAGAGGTAGTGGCGCTATTGGCATCTAGTGAGCAGAAACCAGAGATGTAGCTAAATACCCTGTAATGCACAGAAAATGACTCCCCACAGCCCTTTCTCCTCACTGATAATTATCTGGCCCAAATGTCCATCATGCTGAGGTTGAGAAACCTGGCCTTAGCACAGTAACTCTGAAAGCTGACAGTCTATTTGAATGACTTGGGGAGTTTTTAGAATAAACACTGATGTCTAGGTCCAGGTCCTGACCTTAGTAAACCACAAATGGATCTTCAGCATCGCCTGGTGATCCTACCACACTTGAGTAGTGGCTGTGTCTTTCCAATTTCCAAAACAGCTATTTTACCCTTCTTTTACTTTCTCTACTTCAGCTGCTGACTCTGTCTCTTTAGACAGAACCTTCCTAGTATTCTCACCACCCATACTCCCAGCATGTGTACAGGTGCCCAGGTGAAACTGACTGAAATGCCCCACTGTTCCTGTGAAACTGACTGAAACATCCCCAGTGTGTCAAAGACTGGCTTCTTTGCTGGGCTCTGGACTTCTCATCCTTTTTGCCTTCTCAAGGACATGTTCTCCGCCCCCCCAGCCATTTAAAAAAAAATTGGAAAGAATTTCAAACTTTACTAATAAATTGCAAACATAAAAATTGCACAGAGAACATCCATATACCCTTTAACCAGATTCTTCTGTCCTTAACATTTGACCCCATTTGCTTCATCCTTTGCACTCTTCTTCATGCACGTAATTTTTTTCCTGAACCATTTGAGGCTGTTATGTGCATCATGGCTTTTACTCCTAAGTACTTTAGTATGGATTTTCTAAGAATAAGAATATTCTCTTACATAATCACAGTAGTTGTCAACTTTAGGAAATTTAATATTGATACAATATTGTTTTTAATCTGCCATCTGTATTCCAGTTTTGAAAATAAACCTGCTAACATTTACAGCCTTTTTTCTTCTAGTACAGAATCTGATCTAGGGTTGTTCAGGCATTTAGTTGTCATGTTTCTTAGCCTCTTTTAATCTATAACACTTTCACAGCCTTTCTCTGTCTTTTATGACATTGGCATTGTGGGGGAGGAAAAATCATTTTTCCTTTACCCTTCTAGGTTCTTGGCTGAGACCTCCCTATAATGAAAAGACATTAATTGGAGAAAAACAAATGGTTTAATAACATGCATGCGTGGGAGATACCCAGGAAAACTGAGAAACTGAAATGGACCAAGCCACCTTAAATGCCATCTCTAGCTAAAGATAAAAGATGTTGGCTTGGGGGAGGCCAATTATAAGACTAACAGGCAAAGCACAGTAAACAAGGGTCATGTTGTAAGGGTCAGGTTGTTAGGCACATTGATAAAGTTTCTAGAGATTAGAATCATCTCTCTCTCTGTTATAGCAAGAAAGATGTCTGTTGTAAATGTAAATGTCTCTTACAAAAGGGTAAGTTATACCAGGTTTTCAGAGCTTCTCCTATATCTGCTGTTTCTTAAAAATAATCAGCCTAAGGACTTCCTTCGTGGTGCAGTGGTTAAGAATCTGCCTTACAATGCAGGGGACCCATGTTTGATCGCTAGTCTGGGAACTAGGATCCCACATGCCTAGGGGATACTGAGTATGCACACCTCAACTAGAGAGCAGTCTGTGTGCTGCAACAAAGACCCAGTATAGCCCCCCCAAAATAACAAATAATAATCAGCCTAAAATAATCAATATGCCAAAGATGCATATTTTGGGCTGGCATATTCTGTTCCCCTTTAACATTTAGGATGAAAACAGACCACCTCCCTCTCCTTTTTATTTTATTTTAAAGTTTTTATTTATTTATTTTTAGTTTTGGCTGTGCTGGGTCTTTGTTGCTGCTTGGGCTTTTTCTCTCGTAGTGAGCTACTCTAGTTGCAGATCGTGGGCTTCTTGTGGTGGTGGCTTCTCTTGTTGCAGATCATGGGTTCTAGGCACATGGGCTTTAGTAGTCAAGGCTTGCAGGCGCTAGAGTGCTGGTGCTCTCTCTGTCTCTGTCTCTCTCTCTCTATATATATATATACACACACCTCTTCAGATTCTTTTCTCCCATGCTGCTGCTAAGTCACTTCAGTCGTGTCCGACTCTGTGTGACCCCATAGACAGCAGCCCACCAGGCTGTCCCTGGGATTCTCCAGGCAAGAACACTGGAGTGGGTTGCCATTTCCTTCTCCAATGCATGAAAGTGAAAAGTGAAAGGGAAGTCGCTCAGTCGTGTCCTTTTCTCCCATAGGTTATTATAAAATATTGAGTATAGTTCCCTGTGCGATATAGTAGGTCCTTTTTGGTTATCTGCCATTTATTTATTTATTCATGTGTTTATTATTAGTATGGACTCATAAATTCCTATTTTTTCAATACTCTGTAATTAATTACTTAAATTATTTTGGTCCTCCAGTTGTGAAGGACTTGACTTATTCCATTTCCCTCTTTTTTTTTTTTGGCTCTGTATCCCCTCCAGTTGCTCCCACATTTCTAGTTGCCTCTCAGAGGAACCTCTTAAAAGGCTGCATATAGTTTACTGCCCCACATTCTTCCCTTGTCTAGTCTAATCAGGGTCCTGCCTGAGTGGGGCTCTTCTTGGCAGTCCTCGATGAACTCCATGTTGCCAAATTCATCAGTTGTCCCTTCTCTGGCTTATTGTGCTTGACTTTGCAGTAACATTTCCTCCTTTTTTGAACACTTTCTTCTTGTTGCTTCCATTACCCTACACTCTTGATGTTCCTTCTCTTGCCGGTAACTTATTCTGAGGCTTCATTTCAGGCTCCTCCTCCTCTACTCAACCTACAAAGGTTGGTGTTCTTCCTGGGCACTCTGACTCTGTGCTCTCCTGATAGGACCCATCCAGTCTGCAGCTTTCCATTCCATCTAGATGCCAGTACCCATAACCTTTCCCACACCTCAAGATTTACTAATTCACTTTTAAAAATGTTATTGTAGTTGATTTACAATATTGTATTAATTTCTGCTCTATAGGAAAGTGGCTTAGTTATATGTGTACATTATTTTTCATAATTTTTTCCATTATGGTTTATCACAGGATATTGAATAGAATTCTCTGTGCTATACAGTAGAAACAAATTCATTCTTTTAAAAGACTCGTTTGTACTCCCTGCCCTTCCGTCAAGCTTTATTGAGATCTTATTGACAATATGAATTGTATATCAAGGTGTACAATTTGATGTTTTGGTTATGTGTATATTGTGAGGGGCTTCCCAAGTGGTGCCAGTGGTAAAGAATCTTCCTGCCAACGCAGGAGATGTAGGAAATGCAGCTTGGATCCCTGGGTTGGGAAGATCCTCTGGCGTAGGAAATGGCAACCCACTCCAGTATTCTTAGCATGGACAGAGGAGCCTGGCGAGCTACAGTCCATGGGGCTGCAAAGAATTGGACATGACTGAGTACAAACACACACATTGTGAACTGATCACCACACTCAAGCTAACTAATGTATCCGTCACCTCACAGTTAAGTGTGTGTGTGTGTGTGTGTGTGTGTGTGTGTGTGGTGAGAACACTTAGGATCTACCCCTTTAGCAGACTTCAAGTGTACAGTAACTGTTAACTGTAGTCACCATGCTGTGCATAAGATCTCCAGAATTCCCTTGTCTACACTGGTTTTAAGAAGTGAACTCCAGCCTCTTTAGCACATTGCACTACCACTGTTAGGTTAAAACAGAATCTTATTGTGTAGTGGAAATTGTCTCAAAAATATCTTTAAGATCTTTATACTGGCTCAAAAATTTCATTGAGAAACACTAGAAAAGAATGTTGGTAAGTTGACTACTTCTAAGAATGCTGGAAGTTTTAGGGGAAACTTGAACTATTAACAGGCTCAGAAATAAGGGTTAAAGAAATGAAAAATGGAAGAAAGTATAGGAAAAATCATGCTCTTAAACATTTTGTGCCTTTATTTATTTATTTACTTATTTTGCCACTTCACATGGTGTGTGGGATCTCAGCTCCCTGACCAGGAATCAAACTTGTGCCCCCTGCAGTGGAAAGGCAGAGTCTTAACCACTGGACCACTAGGGAAGTCCCCATTTTGTGCTTTTTAAATATAAAAATTCAAAAATCTTGAAACAAAGAGACCTACTAATCCACATTTTTGATTAAAGCAAATTTTTGATTCCCTGCCATCTCCATGCCATACTTGATTCTCTCCCATCAGACCATCTCAGTGTATGACACCATGATCCATCTAGTTGTTCAAGCTCTAAGCCTACAAATTTCCTGCCCCACATTCAACCTATTTACAGATCTTGTCACTTTGACTTCCAGAGTATATTCCAGGTGTTCCAACCTCTCTACTTTGACTCCTCCACAATTCTCCCTTCTGCTGCTATCTTTCTTGGATGGCTGTAGTGGCCTCCTATAATCCAATTCCCATACAGCAGCTGAAGCATCTCTTTAGAAGTATTAACTGGATGATGTCACTCCCCTGCTAGATTATGGAGTTCTGCCATGTTCTGACCCCTGCTCTTCCCTGTTGCAGACCACACTTCCTCCTTTTGATTCTTCCAGCACATCAAGCTCCTTTTGGTCTTTTGTACTAACTGTTCTTTCTGGAATATTCTCTCTGCCCCTCCCTCGTCTTTCTCTGGCTGGCATCATTCATCTCTCAGTTTAAGTATCACCTCTGGTTCCTTGATCCAAAATAGATCCCAAGTCACTCACTGTATCATTCTCACCTTACTATAATTTTCAACGTTGCACTTATCATTATATTAGCTTTATTCTTTATTTGTATATTTATTGTTCCCCTCTCCTTCTCTGCCCCACCCTCCTGCTCCCACGGTAGAATATGAGCAGGGCCCACACTTTATCCCTGGTACCTAGTATTTGGTATACAGTAGGTATTCAGTTAGATGAATGAATGAGTAATAAACTTAAACTCCCTAACATGATCTCCAGCACATGAAATGAAAGTCACTCAGTCACATGAAAGACACTGAATAAATGTTCTCTTTCTCCAGAAATTCATGTCTCTGGGTTAAGTCTAGAAGCTGCTGGTGAGAACAGTGATCTGATGAACAAATTAATATCTGTGTGTTAGGATCCTAATTATTAGAGTTTCCAGACAGAAGGAAATTACATTTTACCAAGAAAAAAAGCAGTGATAAAATTCAAGTTTCCAGACAGAAGGGAATTACATTTTACCAAGAAAAAAACAGTGATAAAATTCCAGAGATCACCAATGTCACATTTTTTAGTGGGGGACTCTTCTGGTCCTAACTATAAGACTGCTTCTCAGATTTTTAAAAAAACTTGGACATGTTTCCCTTGGGTTTTAGACATGTAAAGTTTCTAAACCTTCTAGATATTCACAAATTGAATATATGGAAGGAGAAGGAGAAAGATTAGGAGGATGTATGCCAAAGTGATTTCCCTTTTAGACATAATTTGAAAATTTGCCATGATTTTTAGGTAAACTCTAATAGTACATTCTATATAGTATTGAAGCTTCCCGGAACAATCAGTACAAATGATCTCCACTAGTGATTTTGCTATCCAGATAATTAACTTTTTGACAGAGTATATCACATGTTTTGGAGTATTTGGAGAAACCATTACCCTTGTGAAAGTAAAAGTTGCTTAGTTGTGTCCGACTCTTTGCAACCCCATGTGCTATACAGTCCATGAAATTCTCCAGGGGATCTTTCCAACCCAGGGATCGAACCCAAGTCTCCTACATTGCAGGCAGATTCTTTACCAGCTAAGCCATAAGGGAAGCCCACCCAGTAGTATTTATTTTTTACATTGGATTGATGCTAATTTTATATCCATAGTTCATATATGAGTCAAGAGCTGTGTACCATTGTCCACTCTCCTAATATTTATCACCTATGTGTCATTATTAGTCATTTTCTTTCTAGCATCCATTTTTAGTGAAAGTAGGCAAGTGTGGCAAGCAGTATTTCTTAGAGTCTTATTCTTTTTGACTCATCTGTGAAAGTGGATAAAATGTGTATACATATGTTTCTAAAATTAAACTTTTTAATGAAGTTTACACTATACGCATTATAAGTGTATAGCTCAATGAATTTTTACCAACTTTGCACACCCCTGTCACCAGTCCCCCATCAAGAATCAGAACATGAGCGGCTCCTATAAGTCCCCTTCATGTCTCCTTCTGGGCACTCCCACCCCCTAAAAGTAACTACTATTCTGATTCTAATGTCATAGATTGATTTTGTCTGCCCTTGAATTTCATATATATAGTACCACACAGGATATCTGACTTTTCATTTTTGTTTGGGAGATTCATCCATATCATTGTGTTGTGTGTTGCAGTTACTGAATAGTATTCCATTGTATGACTGTACCACAGTTTATCTTTCCTACTATTGATGAACCTTTGGTTAGTTTCCCATTTCTGGCTTTTATGATTAGTGGTGTGAGGAACACTCTTGTACATACCTTTTTTTAAAAAAACTTTTTTATTTTGTATTAAGAAATAGCTGGTTAACATTGTTGTGATAGTTTCAGGTGAACAGTGAAGGGACTCAGGCATACTTAGACGTGTATCCATTCTCCCCCAAACTCCCCTCCCATAAAGCCTGCCATATAACATTGAGCAGAGTTCCTTGTGCCATATAGTAGGTCTTTGTTGGTTATCTGTTTTAAATATAGCACTATGGATAATACCTATCTTTTGATGAACACATGTGTATGTTGACTTAAAAAATATTGGCAATCCAAAAGTTGATAGTTATGTTTTATTCGGCAGGAATTTTTAGGACTTCAAGCCCTGGAGACAGCATCCCAAGTAACCTTAAGGGAACTTCTCTGAGGAGCCGAGGCGGAGAGGCTGGTTATATAGAAGTTTTGCAACAAAGGGCAGGTAATCTGAATGTCAAAAGATTATTGTTAATTAAAGAAAACTGCTGCTGCTGCTAAGTCGCTTCAGTCGTGTCTGACTCTGTGCGACCCCATAGACGGCAGCCCACCAGGCTCCCCCGTCCCTGGGATTCTCCAGGCAAGAACACTGGAGTGGGTTGCCATTTCCTTCTCCAATGCAGGAAAGTGAAAAGTGAAAGTGAAGTCGCTCAGTCGTGTCCGACCCTCAGCGACCGCATGGACTGCAGCCTTCTAGGCTCCTCCGTCCATGGGATTTTCCAGGCAAGAGTACTGGAATGGGATGCCATTGGAAGTTAAGGAATTCATTGCTTTTCTATGTATGGGAGCTTCCCTAGTGCCTCAGATGGTAAAGAATCTGCCTGCAATGTAGGAGAACCTGGGTTGGGAAGGTCCCCTGGAGAAGGGAATGGTAACCCACTCCAGTATTCTTGCCTGGGAAATCCCATGGACAGAGGAGCCTGGCTACAGTCCATGGAGTCACAAGGAGTCAGACACGAGTGAGCAACTAAGACTTTTAAGACTTTCAGCTATCTGGGGCATGTATCCTGTGTTTTCTCACCCTGAGTTTCCTCGGGGCTCATGATAGGGAGTGGCTGCAGTCTGGTGGCTGCAGTCTGATGGCTGCTAGATGGCAGGTATATTCTTTTCCTGAGTTTCCTCGGGGCTCACCAGCTCATATTGGAGAGCTGCAATCACTCTTAACTGTGACATCCTTTGTTTACTGATAGGGCAGGAGATGTTTTTCTCATGTGCATTACTACTCTGTAAATGCTATAGGGGAAGAAAAAGAACGTTCCCTCTACCCTCCTAGGTTCTTGGCTGAGACCCACCCCGTAATAAAAAGACAGATGAACAGGAGAAAAACAAACAGGAGTTTAATAATATATATCCTCCTGTATACATGGGAGAGACCCATGAAAACAGAGTAACTCCCCCTAAATGGCCCAAGCCCCACTATGTTCACTACCATCTTCCACTAAAGACAAAAGATTTTTTGTGGGGTGGGGGAGGCCAGTTCTAGGAATTATCAGGAAAAGCACAGTGAACAACGGTTGGGGTGTTATCCAGATTTAAGTCCTTGCCTTCTCCATTCAGAAGAGTTTCTAGAGATTTAAAGTGACTGTTCTGGTATGGAGAGGGAGACACCCTTACAAATGGAGGTTCCCCTTATATATGTAAATATCTCTTACAGAAGGGTCACTTCTATTCGCTTTTCAGACTGCTTTGTATGCTGTTTCTTAAAAATAATCAGCCTCAAGATAATTCTTACACCAAAGAGACATTTTGAGATGTCATATTCTGCTTCCCTTCAATACCTAAAAAAGAATGCTTTTGATGTTGTCATAAAGTTGCTTACTCGTGTCTGATTCTTTGCGACCCCGTGGACTGTAGCATACCAGGCTTTCCTGTCCTTCACCATCTCCCGGAGTTTGCTCAGACTCATGTCCATTGAGTCGAGGATGCCATCCAAAGGCGGCTTCTAACGTATTTCTACTTATTTTCATGGTTGTCAGTTATTTTGTGCTCTGAATGCAATTAGGATTAGTAACCACCTCTGCATATACTTGCGTATCTGTATCCATATACCGTGTTGAGGCTTTTTATTCATAAGTTAAGTTTTAATATGAGTTGTTTTTAATTTTTTTCTAAGAGTGTTTGCATGTTCATTTATTCCTTTACCAGCTACCTATATCAAAATGTCATTTTAAAATTTCATAAGAATTTTAACTTTTTTTCCTGTGATACACACACGTGATTATTTTGAAATGAATGACACTCCTGGAACTGTCAAATGTATCTTACAGATATTGAGGCAAAGGTTTACCCACATGAATAGTCTTAGAATGGTACAGGCTTATTAAGCAGTGATTAATTTTGCCAAGGAGGCAAAAAGGGAAGAATGAAATAAGTGAAAGACGTTTTGAAAAACTAAAGTATGCTTTATTTTGTTGTGATTACACCCAGGTTTGCAGGTTGACACGATTATCTCCCTTTGTCCCAAATTTGTCCCAAATTATCCCATTCAGCAAATCTGAAGTTAATTTGACAAACTGAATAGAGCACATTAGCCTGAAATGGAGCAAATACCTTCCACGTGACTTTGGTAGGAGTCACAGTCGCTGAATATACTCTTTATGCAGAGAACACTTGGTGAATTGCTATAGTCTGTTGCCAAGCTTTTAAGATATACAGGTAGATCTTTTTGAAATGTAGATGTGGGTTCTGGGACAGGGCTGGAGATGCCTCCTTTTGGGGGACCATACTTTGAATAGTGAGGCTTTAAGCACAGCTGGGATCTTTGTCCATAGCCCTTTCAGGAATGATAAACATCCCTGTCCTTGAGCCTCTCCGGTCGGCCTCCCAGCATGGGCTGACAAACCAGACACGTTCAGCCTGCATTACAGCACAAAGCTCAGTACTCCTTGGGCGTTTCTTTAAATCTCAAGTAGCAACTCCTTTTAGCCTTCCCTCACCTAGTCTCTCCTCAAACATTCCAAACGGCTGAAGAAAAACCACTGAACTCCTCAAATGCACGCCAAACCCAAACACACACACACACTCTCTCTCTCTCTAAATCCCAGATACTGACTTGAAGGAAGGAATGGGGCAGGGCAGGCATGAAACTGCCTTCTCTTCTGGCTTCGGTGCCTCAGACTTCCTCATTTATTCCATAGAGACTGGGTGTCTGTTTTAAGATCCTGGGCCCCGAGCATCACGGTGCACCCAGTCCCTTTCCAGCCACTAGCTGGATTTCTCTCCACCCATGTGGCAGCCTGGAGTGCCAGGATGAACCCTTCCCAGCCCACCCCTGGGAGCAGCCCTCAGTCAGGGCTGGTAGGTATTTAATCCAGCTCTTTGCCCCTGAGTGGGACCCCTGAGACGGCTGGGCAGTCTGCACTGGCTCCCAGAGCTTCCAAGACTGAGACAGCCTCCCCCAGTGGTAACTGGCTTGATGATGCATCTGTATTAACTGCCTTCCTGCCCCCATCTCACCTCCCCATTTTCGTGTGTCCTGGGATCACATGCTAAATAAATTGCTTGCTCTAGAATCTTTGCCACAAAAACATGGGAGCCCCTTGGGTTGGTCCTCAGGAGGGCTTCACCAATGTCTAGTTATTTTGTTGGCGTGACACCAAGCATTCAGGTGGCTGGAAGTAAGCCCAATCTCAGAGAGAACGCTTCCGTGTTCTGGACTGTCAACAGAGCTGATACCTGGACTCCCAACAGAGCTGACTCTTGTCCTTCTGAGTCTTGCCAGGCCAGGGGTGGGGGTAGGGGGAAAGTGTATCTCTGAGTTCTGCCTCAAGGCCGTTGAGCACATCTTGTGGCCCTGGCAACCCTCGCCCTGGCTGCATCCTACTTCCGTGTTCCTTTCTGTAGGCTTCCCTTCCTGGGGTTCTCCGTCATGCGCTCTCTTGCCAGCCCCTTGGGACTAGGATTCCTTTCTTGGACCTTCAGTTTACTGCATGGAGGCTCCTGACTTTAAGATTCAAGGATGTACCACCCCTGTTTTCCAAGCTTTGTGCCAATGATCAGTGCTCCTCTAGTCGTGTTTTTTTTTTTTTTAATTAAATTAATTTTTTGGCTGCACTGAGTCTTCATTGCTGTGTTTAGACGTTCTCTAGTTGTGATGAGCAGGGGCTTCTTACTGTCGGGGCTTCTCTTGTTGCAGAGCATGGGCTCTAGGGAACGTAGGCTCAGTAGTTGTGGCTCCCATGCTCTAGAGCACCGGCTTAATGTGGTGGCGCACAGGCTTAGTTACTCTGCAGCATGTGGGATATGCCTGGACCAGCGATCAAACAATGTTCCTTGCATTGGTAGGTGGAGTCTTTACCACTTGACCACCAAGGAAGTCCATAGCCACGTCTTTAGCTTGTCCCTCTTCTCCTGCCTTTCTCTCCAGACTGGAGTTGGACCCAAACTTTGGTATAATTTAAACTTCGCAGTGCATTTTAGAACTGCCTGTGCTCAAACTGGGGATCTTAGCCCTTCTATATGCTCAGAAGCCTGCCTTTCCCCCTCGAGACCTTGTTTGCAGCATTCCCCTTTCTGTGGTTCCTCGAATGATTGGAACCCACACCAGGCAGAGATATTTGGGAGGGTGGCCTGACCTGGCATCTAGAATGGATTGCTCACAGTCTTGCTGTACCCATGCCAGGGTGTGCTGCCCATTATGTCTTTGTTGGGGCCTCCTGGGATTCCTGATTAGAGACCCTTGTTCCTTTGGATTTGGTATTTTAGGAGTACCCACTACATCAGTGGGTCTAGCTTTAATGTAAACATGTATGAAAACATCAAGGATGGATGGTTAGGTGAGTGCTTCCCTATGACTTTGGGCTCTCTTCCTGGCTTGTAGACTGCCACCTTTTTGTTGTGTTCTCAAATGATGGAGAGAAGCGATAGGGGAGAGACTCTTTCTCTTCTTGAAAGGCCATAGTCCTATTAGATTAGGGTCCCACCCTTTTGACCTCATTTAACCTTAATTATTTTCTAGAGACTTTGTCTCCAGATACAGTCATGTTGGGGGTTAAGGCCACAAAATATTAATTTGGGGGTGAGGAGTGGGACTCCAGTGATAGCAATAGTTGTGCTTAGCTTTCCCCCCAACTCCTCCATTCATCTAGCTAAATCCTGAAATTGCACTATTAGAGATTCATTTCTTTGACTTAAAGAGTTGTTAGACTGTAAATGGGTACAGAATTTGGTTGATGTGTCTTGATATGAGGTCATCTCCTAAGAGCAGATAGAATTCACAAAGTAGGAGGCCATTGGGTGTCAACAAGTTGGGAATGGGCCCTAAAGAGAGAAAGAGTACTAAAAAAGGAAGTCAGTTTTCCCTCAGCAGCATCTTTTTGTTAACTTTGCCAAGGACTGTTCCAAGTCCTCAGAATTATTTAATCAGTTCCTGCAAAATAACCCTTAAAATCACATAACTGAGTACTTAACCTAGCTTTCTTGGATCTATGAATGATTTGAAAGCCTTTTAAAGAAGTCTTATCAACTCTCTGCAAAGGGAGAAGTATTGATAGAAGTACAACTTCTCATTGGCTTATCCAGCCTTCTGTCAACACTTTTTATTAGCCAACAAATTATGTGTAATGACAACAGATGTTTGTAGTAAAGATTCTTTTGTTGTTGGAGCCTAAAGTACTTTTTGAATCACCAGAGCTTAAATTATGTACGGGATAATTTTCATATTAACTGTGATATTGATAAAGTCTTGGTTCCTGCTTGTTACTGAATGATAATCCTTTATCATCCAGGATATTTCCATTTCAGTACTTTGTCTTTCTCCTGTGCTAACATCGAAATGGTACCTGAGGTAAAATGAGCCCTTCTTGTGGCTTGTTACTGCTAGAATAGGCTGCTTCTGGATAATTGACTAAGGTAATCAGAACACTGTGTATGAGTCAGGCATGTGGCTTTGACCCCAATGTGGCCTTTGCTGTTAGGGAGACCCCTAGAGAGTGGGTCAGTGTTTGTTCAGTTCTGCTAAGGAAAGTGTGTGGAATTCCATCTCCTTTGGACCTGCTCCATCAATGGTGTCATTTAAGTCTTCAACCCTGGCTGTACATTAGGTTTTTTTAAAAAATTTATTTATTTATTGGCTATGCCATGCAGCATGTGGGATCTTAATTACCCTGACCAGGAATCGAACCTGTACTCATGGCATTGGAAGCACAGTCTTAACCACTGGACCACCAGGGAAGTCCTCATTAGCTTTTAAAAAGTGCACAGAAGTAAGTACTGTCCTGAAATTGGTCTTCATCTTCTCATATGTTTCTTTATACTTACTCTATATAGGAATATGTCCCTTAGTAAGAGAAAATGCTGCTTGCATGCTTTTTTTTTTTTAATTGGAGTATAATTGCTTTACGATGTTGTGTTGGTTTCTGCTGTACAGCAGTCTGAATCAGCTGTGTGTATACATATATTCCCCTCCCTCGTGGGCCTCCCTCCCATCCCACCTCCTCCATCCCACCCCTCTAGGTCTTATTTGCATGCTTTTAAACTATGTGATTGGTATTTTTTTTACCCCCATATTATTCTGCAACTTTAATTTTGTCATTGACTTTTTTTGTGAGGTTTGTCCTCATTGCTACATGTAGCTCTTACTCATTTCTTTCTCTCTGCTCTGTAGTAGTCCATTGTGTAAATATATAATCGATTGGTACATTCTTCTATTGGTGGCCATTTAAATTGCTTCAGGTTTTATTATTAAAAATGAAGCTACTATGAATAGCCTTGAACATGTTTCCTTGTGCTAATATATTTCCGTAGAGGTTATATTTAGGAATGAAAGTACTTTAAAAAAACTTTTTTAAATTTAAATTGGACGATAATTGCTTTACATATTGTGTTGGTTTCTGCCAAGGAATGAAAGTACTAGGTGGTAGGGTATATGCCTCTTCAACTGTACTGGTTGTTTCCAGATTACTCTCCTAAGCAACTGGGAAAGAGACTTCCTGTTGCTCAGCATCCTTGCCAACACTTAGCATAGTCAGACTTGAGATTTTTTAATATTGCTGAGATGGTATTATATATCTGTCTCTTTTTTTTTTCTCTTTTAGTTTTAATTTGCATTTCTCTGAATATTGGTGTTCATTGACTATTTAAATTTAATCTTCATGAAATTCTAGTTCGTTTCTTTTTCCTTCTATCAGGTTTTCTGTGTTTTAAAATCGACTTGTTGATGTTCTTTATATATTCTAGATACTGGTTTTTAGTGATATATGTTATAAATAATGCCTCTCAATCTGTGGCTTATTTTCTTTCTTTTTATGGTGTTTTCTGATAAGATTCTTTCATTGTAGTCAGATTTCTTCTTTATTTCTTTTATGGTTTGCACTTTTATGTTTCTGTCCCAAAGACCTAAAGATATCTCTGTTGTCTCCTAGAAGTTTAAAGTCTTGGCTTTTGAAATAATTTTAGTCTAATTGGAATTGAGGGAGCAGTCTATGTGTGGATTGTTTTTCCATGTGGAAAAACACTTGTCACAGGATTGGTTATTGAAGAGTTGGTCCTTACCCTCCCTCAGCTGCATCTTCCCTGGCCCTCTTTTGCTATATTGAGTGCCCCTACATGTGTGAATCTGCTTCCAAGCTCACTAAAATTTGGCTTCCTGGTATATTTGTCAAACCCTGAGTGAGTATTAAACAGCCTTGATTACTGTAGTTTTCTAAAGAGTCTTGGTATCTGGCAATTCAGGCCCTCCTCCTTTGTTATTCTTTGTCAGATTGTCTTGGCCACTTTCTTTTACATTACATATACATTTGGCCCTCCATATCCATTGGTTCCACATCCAGAAATTCAACCAACTGCAGATTGAAAATATTTGGAAAGAAAAATTCCAGAAGATTACAAAAAGCGAAACTTGAATTTGCCATTAAGTCAGCAACTATTTACATCACATTTATGTTGTATTACGTAGTATATGTAATCTAGAGATGATTTAAAGAATACATCCTCTGTAGATTATAACTAGGTCACTTTATATAAGGGACTTTAATATCCTCAGATTTTGGTATGTGTGGGGGTTCCTGGAACCATTCCCCCTCGAATACCAAGGAACAGCTGTACACCTTGTTGTTTAGTCACTCAGTCATATCCGACTCTTTTGTGACTCCATGAACTGTAGCCTGCCAGAGTCCTCTGTCCATGGGATTTCCCAGGCAAGAATACTGGAGTGGGTTGCCATTTCCTTCTCCAGGGGATGTCTCCAACCCAGGGATTGAAGCCGAGTCTCCTGCATTACAGGTGGATTCCTTACTGCTGAGCCACCAGGGAAGTCCCAGTGTACACCTTAGAATTACCATTAAGTTCCATAAAGAACTTTATTAAGATTTTGTGTGAAATTTCCTTGAATCTGTAGCGTTATTTATTTTTCCAAATTACTTTGATATAGATTATCCAATTTGTGTCTTGCAACAACTTGAGAGTTAAGTTAATATTGCCCCCTTTTCTCAGATGAGGAAGCATATTAGAGAAATTAAATGCCTTGTCCACAGCTCACAAAGCTAGTCGATGACAGAGTCTTGTGTATTTGTTTTTTCTTTATTCCCCCCTTTTTTGTTGAGAAATAATCCACATACCATAAAATTCACCATTTTAAAGTGTACAGTTTGGTGGATTTTAGTGTATTCACAAGTTTCTGTAACCATCACCACTATCTAATTCCAGAACATTTTCAACACCCAAAAGAGAAGCCCTGTACTCATTAGTGGTCACTGCCTACTTTCCCCTCCTCCCCTCAGACGCCGGCAGCCACTCTCTACTTTCTGTCTATGAGTTTGCCTGTTCAGGAGATTTCATAGAAATGGAATCATGCACTATGTGGTACCTGGCTTTTTTCCACTTAGCGTCATGTTTTTAAGGGTCCTCCATGCCACGAATCGCAACTCCACTGCTTTCTCTTTCCCTTCATTTTTTTCTTGGATTCATTTCCTTTCTTCATTTTCATCTTCTTTTCCTTTTCGTTCATTCCTTCAAGCCAAGTCTTTTGACTCAGCCCAGTGGTCTTTTTACAGTTACCATGTTAAATCAATCAGTAAGTGGAAATTTATTTCTTTAAGAAATTAAGGATAAAATGATAATGCATGAGCCTAACAACAAAGTTCTCCAGCTTCACTCCCTGTTGGCATTCATTAGGTGCTCAGACATTGAGCTGAGTGCCCCAGAATAAAGGATCAACATCAGAGATCTTTAGAAGAATCTTGCCAGTGTTGTTTCTTATATGCTAAGCCAAACTTTTGCTAAGCCGTGTGCCTGGAAAGCAGAACATTGTTTAGGTTATCAGCTGTGCGTTAAATATGCATACTTGCTTTTGTAGAAGAGAAGTCTTATTTTCTTCCAAAGAACTTGAGGTTGTTCAGTTGAATGTGTTATACAGATCTTGGTTTGAAAGAGTTACATAAAGCACTGTGTGTAAAGAACCCTTCTCTCTTTAGAAATGGACTTACTCAGTTCAGCAGTATTTTGCTGTTAACCTTAACCTTCAGTTGAACTATGAAGAAGAATCAGAATGAATGACACTACAGTTTGCCAAGCCCTGAAGTAAACCAGCGACAAATATGTATGTTTCCCTGCAAAGTATGCTCAATTAATTCCTTACCAGTCCTCAGACCACTCCCAGTGAACAAACAGAACCCACATTTGTCAGGGTCAGGAGAGAGGAAAGATTAAACGTGCACACACTTGCGTGTGTGTGCACACACAGACACAAACTCATAATTAGTTGATCTGCAACAAACCTCAAGCTGTTCTCTTAACTAAAATTAAGCCAATAATTCATTTAGGTTTTAACCAGCTATTTTGGAAATTGTTTTATAAGGCTTTAGTTCTTCCAAATGTTCACAACCCACAAAATTGGTTTTGGAAATAATCATTTTTCCCTTTGCCTACAAGGAATCGCAAAATTGAGTTTGAGTTCATTTGCAGTCATGTTTCTTCCCCTAGGTTTTTAGATATCATTTTTTTCTCTGCTTCCTTTTTTTACTTGCCATAGATTTTCCCTTCTTTCCCCAGTAGTATGTCCAGCTTCTTCAAAATCTCTCCATTCATCTGTGCACTCTTTCAACAAGTCTTTCTAACATTCCTACTGTGCCCAGGCACTCTTCTAGTCATTGAAGACTCAACAGTGAACCCAACAGACAAAACCTCAGCCTTCAGTAAAGCTTATTTTCTAGTGAGTAAAGCAGATAATAAAGTAAATAAAATACACATTGTGTTAGATGATGATTCATGCTATCTGTAGAGGAAAATGTATCAGAATAGCAGCACAGGGAGTATGGAAGGGCTGCAATTTTAAATAGCATTTCTTTAAGTCAGGGGTTGGCTAACTTTGGCCTGTAACCATCCACCTTTTTCTGTAGATAAAGTTCTGTTAGCACACAGCCACATCCATTCATTTACAGGTTGTCTGTGGGGTTAATTAGTTGCAACAGAGACCATATGGGCAAAGTCAAAAATATTTACTCTTTGGCCCTCTGCAGAGAAATGCAGATTTTATTTATTTATTTGTTTGGCTGTACTGGGTCTTAGTTGTGACACTCAAGATCTTCCACCATCATTGTGGCCTGTGAACTCTTAGTTGCAGCATGTGGGATCTAGTTCCCTGCCCAGGGATCAAAATCTAGGTCCCCTGCGTTGGGAGTGCTCAGTCTTAGCCACTGGACTAAGTGGCTAAGTCCCAGCCACTGGGAAGTCCCAGGGATCGAAATCTAGGTCCCCTTGCGTTGGGAGTGCTCAGTCTTAACCACTGGACTAAGTGGCTCAGTCCCAGCCACTGGGAAGTCCCTGCAAATTTTTATTTATGATAACAGTGTATAATAGTATGCATGTTGTGCTTTTCAGCTTCCAAATCATCTTTATGAACTATGGCCTTGTCTGAGTGTGGCAGTGGTATCAGGGTAGGTCCAAGTAGCTTTGTTTTACAGGTCACTGAACCAGAGAGGTTACTGGGGTTGTCCAGGGCTGCTGCTCTTGTAAAGTGGTGATGTTTAGCTCTCAACAGCTGGTGCCTTTCCCGGCCTGATCTACTGATGATAAAGACAACCCAGCTTTTTAGCACTGGGCGCTTCCTAGCATACACAACACAGGCAGGCAATACTAAGTAGACATCAAGAGTGTGGGCTCTAAACCTAGGCTGTCCAAGTTCAAATCTTCACTCTGCCACTTCTTCTGTGCTGTGCCTCAGTTTCCTTTTCTATAAAGGAGTTATAATAATATGCTTTCTGGGTAGGGTGGTGATGCATCCCAGTTTGCCCGAGGCATCTTGGATTCATGCCTACTTTGTCTGCATTAAGTAATAGTGTCTCATTTTATACCCAGCTGCTCCAGTCTGAACATTAAGTTATATACGTACCCTAGCTAGGGTTGTCACTGGGCTTGAGTTAGTACAAATAAGGCTTTTAGAATCTTGCCTAACCATAGTCTGTAGCAGTGGTTTCTTATCTTTGCTGTGCCAACTCATCAGTTCATTTTCTTCTGACTCATTTTTTGGTTCCATTAAGTCCAGACTTGTTCCCTTGTGAAGTGATTTTGTGTGTCTGGGTTAACAGGTGACAGAGGATCCTTCTTCCAGGGTACAGAGCCCTCCACCTGCAGTGTTCATCCCCCAGCAGGCCTCTGGCCTCACTCCCTGACCTCCTTCCATAGGTCTTTGCTCACATGTCATTGACTCATGATGCTTTCACAGGCCACTTCTCTAACTTGCCATACCGTCCCACACACTTCGTGTCTACTAACCTGCTTTAGTTTTCTGCCTAATACTTATGTATATTACTGAGCAGCTAATAATATTTTTAATGTACTTTTGTTTTGCTGTTGGATAGAAAGAAAAAAAACCCAAATAGGCCTGTGAGATTACTTTTTTAAAAAAAATAGTGTAGCTTTATTGCTAAAATTTGAAAAATTACAGAAAACCACAGTGCCACAAATATAATCCACCCATAGTCCCACCCCTTCCCGCATGATTGTCATTTTAAGGTATATTAAGAACAATTTTATCATAGAACTTTAGCTAAACAGCTTATAAGCAAGTGAAGATTTACTTAGTTCTCTAAGGATTATAATTTTGATTCCTTTAAGATAAACCTGTCTTCATGTTTTCATCTGAAACTGTTCTGAGAAAATATCAAAGCACTGGTGTAGCCTGGTCCCAACCCCAGAAATAAAGGAAAAAAAACATGGCAGAGAGAAGAGTGAGAAAGCAAGCTTCCCCACTGGGAGTTAAGGTCTCTTGGCATATTGGCAATGCGTTAGCTTGACTCTTGCCAATGTGAATGTCTTAATAGAAAGGATCTTGTGGTGACATGTTTTTATTTGCTGATTTCCTTTATCATATGGAACAAGTTGCACACTCTTTGTGCCTCACTGTTTCCCCTAAGAATATAATTCAGCTATGTGTGTTTGTTCCACAGCCCTCTTTAAAACTTGTAATTGGTTCATATATTTGTTCATTTACATTTTTATTTGAGTGCCCCACCAGCATGTCAGTTCCAGAAGGGCACAGTTGTATCTGTCTTGCTCACCAGTGCATTCCTAGCACCTCACGTAGTGCCTGGCATGTGGTATTTACTCACTAAATATTTGTCAAATGGGGAGTCCACTGAGCCTGGTGGCGCACACACCCCCTCCGTGCAGGGGACCAGGGTGGGGACAACCCTTGTGCAGCGTTCTCAGTTGCAAGAGAATAAAGCCCTAAAAGATGGCCCTGGCCCCTCAAATATCATCCTCATTTTCTCCCCCAGTCCCCCAGTTCCTTTAACAAATGACAGAGTTATTAATTCATCCATCTGAGTTGGTTTAAAGTGTTGATGAGTTTTGAGACAGGAAGCTCATTAAGACCTTCACACTTCAGGGATCAACAGGGATTCTTGCTGTGGTCCTGTGAGGTGGGGGGAGGGCAGTGATGATGGGGTGGGAATGAGGAGAAGAGCCCAGGGCAGGGAGGTGGAAAGAGGGCTTGGGCAAAGTGGGATGGCCAGAGCGGAAGGAACACAGGAAGGGTTGTGGGCCCACTGCCCACACAGACTGTATTTAGAGAAGCTCATTCAATTTCACCCACAGCCCAGGCCTTTGAAGCAATCAGCCCAGTGCCTGACACACCTGAGCAGTGGATGATGGCAGTGAGGTCATAGCTAAATGTTTTGAACATGTACTATTAATATGAGCCACACACTCTGCTCAGCACGTTTCCTGTACTTACTCACTACTCCTTTGCAAGACTTTTAGGAGACAAATACTACAATTATTCCCATTTTATGGATAAGGATCCTCAGTTGGCAAGACGTTTAATATCCGAGACAACTTTGTCCTGCGGCTTGTTGCAGGCTAAAGTTACATATTCGTTCTCATCAGTACTCACTAAAAATATCTTGCCCCCCCACCTCCCTTTCTTCTGCAGTATCCTATATGTGAAAGCGTTTTGGCAATTTCGTCAATAATTTGACATGATTACTGTAGAATAACTAAAAGCAGCTTATAATACATGTGGAACATGAGTTTTAACAGCAGCTCTTTTGAGATACTGTGCCCTTTTTCTTTTCTTGCACAAGAACACTACATCTTTATTCAGGCAGATCGTGCCCATATGAGGTGCTGTGTTCAACATATATTTCTAATTACAACATTGATTATTACTATTTATTGAGAATTTGCTATGTGCCAGGGATTATTTTAGGTGTTTCATGTGTAGTGACACATTTATATGTCCCAGCAACTGTGAGATGGATGCTGTTGATATTATCTCCATTTTATAGATGGAGAAACTGAGGCACACAGATAGACTGAGTTAATTGCCCAAAGGTTTTAGGAGCAGCAGGTAGCAGAGCCAGAATTCAAAGGCAGGGGCTTATGTCTCTTTAAACACTCTGCCATTTGCTTCATGAGTGGGCATGGCGACCTTTCTTTACTTTGGTTAATATTTATTGACAATTCATGAGGAAGTTACTGAATATTCCTTCCTGAGATACCCCACCAGCTGTAACCTGACTTTCCCGCTTGGGTTCATTTCCTTTCAACCCGATCCTTTCCAATGAGAACCCAAGAGATGGATTGAAATATTCTCTTTCGTATTCACCTTGCAGTTTTTTACTGTGAAATTTTTCATCTATTTCTGAGACTAATGTGTGTGTTATACTTTGGAAGAGAAGTAATCTTTATTTTTTTTCCTCAGCATTCTAATTATCATTCTAGTTGAGTTGCCGGTTTCACCAGTAGAATGTTTTGGCCTCCATTCTCTGTGTAGCAAGCTCGAGGTCCGCATGGTGGAAGGACTTCTAGGAGTTGCCTTTCTGCTATCAAGTTTTCTGACCCCTTGTGGAGTTTAAGGTCAAACTAACTGGCCCACACGGGATATCCCATGACTTTACTGCAGTGTATTAGAGTGAGTTATAGAGCTTCCCTGGTGGCTCAGATGGTAAGGAGTCTGCCTGCAATGCAGGAGACCTGGGTTCGATCCCTGAGTCAGGAAGATACCCTAGAGAAGGAAATGGCTACCCACTCCAGTATTGTTGCCTGGAAAATCCCATGGTCAGAGGAGCCTGGCAGGCTACAGTCCATGGGATCACAGAGTTGGACATGACTGAGTGACTTCACTATAGACCTTCTAACAGGCAAGCCCAGTGTGCCTCCAGGTTCAAGGAGCCTTTGGGGTCTGGTGGCAGAGTTGAATCTTTGGGACCACTCATGTGGTCTGCTTCAGATTTCCAAAAATGTCCAGGGAGTTAGACTTTTGCTGTAAGGGAAAAAAAACAATACTCTCTCACCACTTGGAACACCTCAGTTTTGGAAAAATCATTTTAAAAAAATGCCACGAAGCCACCCATGCTGCATCAGTGCTGGAGGGTCATTAGGCAAAAGGCAGCATCCAGACACTTGTGGGAGGTATGATTTTATGGGCTGTTTGTGTGTCCAGTTTTGCAGTTTTCAGAGGACGACTGCACTGGGGCTGTCAATGAAAACCATTGAACCTGTCATGCTGTTGTTTGCCAGGTTGCCTGGAAAAACACCCTGGGCGGGTCAAAGAGGGGAATACTAAAAAGAAAAAAAAAAAAAAAAAAAGATGGATGGCCCTGTTCTGGTGTGAGGCCAGGGCTCGGTGTCACAGCCAGATTCCCCAGTGAGAGAGGAGTTTCCACCAGTGCAGGCTTTCCCCACCCTACCTTACGCCATCCCATCTGAAAAAAATTCCACTTCCGGTGGAGCCAAGTAGAGTCACTTGAAGGCAGTGTAAACAAAAGCAGCAGGTAGTGTTGATGCTTGCAAAGAACATTCTGATGGGGGAGAAAAAGAAATGAGAAGACCAGCTAGCAAGTGGGAGGTTTTCCTGGCTGTAGGAGAGCTGCTTGGAATGGCATTGACTTCTGGTTTCTAAAGACCAGCCCAGCAAACCTAAAGCTCTAATGTAGGCAAACTGTCCTTGGGCATCTCTTCCCCATCCGTTCCCTTTTGCCCTCACTGAGCTAACGGCAGGTTCCCATCTCAATGCTCCTGTCGTCTGTGTCTGACCGTGCAGGGCTCTCCCTGGTCACCCATGCCTGTGTTATCCCCACCCACCAGCAAAGATGACTTGATCAGTTGAAATTCAGTCTTTAATGGGTATCAGTACCTTGCAAAAAGAGAAAAGTCAAGCCTTGACAGGTGGTCTTTTAGTTATTAGTCAGAAATTAAGAATTCTGAGGGTAGGAGAAGAGTTTTATGCTAGGCTGCCTTTAACAGGGCAGCCTCTCCTTCAGTCCTGCTGATAACGGAACAAGTTTCTCAGTCCTCCACCTCCCAAACACACAAAAGATAGAACCAGTCACTCCCATCTTTGTGTCCTCAAAGCTCGTAGAACTCCAGCACATTTTATAACACTATTCATCTGTGAGTAGGAATTGGAATGAAGATGTTTCTGCCTTTTCCAAAACAACCCCGTTTAGCCTTTCCCAGTGCAAATAATGGGCCAGCCTCCATTTAGAAGGGAGTCTTAATTAGGAGCCAACTTCCTGTAGATGATGTTATCAACTGTCAAAGGCTGCTAACAGGAGGATTTAGCCGTGGACTCAGAAGTCACTGCTGAGCTAGGTGAGGTGAGAGTCCTGGGTTACCTTGATAAGAGTAGCACAGAATCCTGTTTGAAATCATTTCCAGAGAGGTTGGGAAGAGAGAAAGTGGCCATAGCAAGTATGGACAAGCCCTGAGCAGGTTCAGTGAAAGGACTAGTTACAAGGAAAAACTCTGCTTCCTCGAAGAACTGTTTTCTCCTCTTCATGGATGAATTCAGAATGGAACGTGATTCTTTTTCTCTTTGGGCACCAGAGAGCCCTGTTAGTGGTTTGATATTTGATAATACAAATGTGAAGTCCTCATGTCCTTGCTATTTGTTTTCTAATGCCCCTCCTTGCTTTTGGTCTCCTTTTCTAATGTGTATTCTCCTTGAATCTGCTTTTTTTTGTGTGGGGAGAGAGAGGGAATACAGAATGGCATCTTGTCATCTGTGGTCTCCATTGTTGAGTACCTCTTGGCCTTTTGTCTGCCATAAATCACCATACAAGTGGAAGGTGTAATTGCTATCAAGAACAGATGAGAAGGACAAGTAATTCTCTTTATACAGGGGGGTTCTATAGATAGTTGTGGAACATGAGAAGGGAGATACTGGAAGACACCTGAGGCAATAAAGTCTTCCTCAGCTCTTCCAGAAGCTGGCATTGAGAAATCGAGAAAAAAATTCTAGCAGTGTGTTCCAGAGGGTGTACTTCTGATTTACTCTTGTTGATGGAAGCAATAAAACCCCTGCAGCCTCTGAATACCTTCACACATGCACCTAGAGAAGAAGCAAACCTCTGCTTCTAGGGATCCTAGGGAGAAAAGAGTTCCATTGAAAACACCATTAAGAAAAGTGACCATTTATCCAACCCTGACATCTAATTTGCCCTTTCTAAACATTTAATGTTGTAACCACAAACAAATGACAGGTTCCAGGACACCAGGGAAAAGTAAGCTTTTAAAAAGTCTGTGAAAACATCGTTCAGGGGAAAAAATAAGTTAGAGTGGGAGTAAAGTACAGACTATAAATGAGGAAGAGGAAAGAAAAGCATTTTAAGAAATGACCTTGTGGCTTCTGAGTTGTACCGAGTGGTTTGATGTCATTAGCCAGATGATCCTATTGATTTTCTTATATTCATGTAGTAAACAAATGGAGATCTAAGCATTTTCCCACTTCATAGTGTGTTGTTTCCTGTAGTTATAAATATATCTTCCAGTCCCTTAGGGTGGCCAAGTAAAGGAAGAGGTCTTGGGCTATGCTCCTTAACCCTTGGGTGTCTGGCCTGACAGGCCCATTTTCTTATTGTATGTCCCGTATGCTGGCAAGGAGTAACAGGGCAAGGGGAGGGCTAGGACGCCTCAGGCGTCTATTCCACAGGTCACTGTGATAAATGACTCTCCCAGGGAGATTTTTACCAGTAAATGTCCAGAGGTGGGCTGCAAACTGCCAAGAGTCCATCCTTTTGCCTGCCAGTCCCAGAAACATCTTGCCCATCACTTTATGAGTGCGTCCCAGAGACCATGTGAGATGCCTAGAATCTGTTTTATGTGGGCTTCAGAGGGATGGGTTAGGAGGAAATGAGACCGACTTTGAATTGAACTAGCCCAGGCCACTGTCTTTTGTGCCTTGTGGTTCCTTAAAAGGGTACCTGTAGTACTCACAGAAGGAAAAGAGAAAACCAAAAAGCATGGAGGGAATAATGAAAGGGAGGAAAGGTAGCTAGAGAGGAAGAGAAAGATGAAAGGAAGAAGGAAGATGCATAAATTAGCTTTTTCTGTGTAACAAAACACCCCAACATTTAGTGGTTTAGATAAAGCCACAGCCATTTCATTTGTTCCCAGTTCTGGAGTCTGCAGTGTGGGCTGGGCTCAGCTGAACGGTCCTGCTGGAGTCTCTTCGCTCACTCATGTCCCTGCAGTCCCCTGCCAGTCAGCTAGATGACTTTCTGCTGGAGGTTGGCACAGTAATGGTAACTGGGCACACATGCCTTTCACCACCCAGCAGGCTAACTCAGGCTTGTTCTCCCCCTCACATAGTGGCTCGAGGTTCCAGGAGCAGCAGGAAAGTGGAAACTTCCATAGTCACGCACTTTTTAAAAGAAATATTTGGCCACACCATGTGGCATGTGGAACTTCAGTTCCTCGGCCAGGGATCGAACCTGTGTCCCTTGCACTGGAAATGTGGAGTCTTAACCACTGGACCTCCAGAGAAGTCCAAAGCACTTTTCAAGCTTCTGGTGGCATCACATTTGCCAGTGTCCTGTTAGGCAGAGCAAATGCGAGTCCATCACACATTCAGGAGGTGGAGAAGGAGATCCCGCCTTTTGCCAGGAGGAGTGGCAGTCCTAGTGCAGATGGATTGGCGTACTGGCACAGGCAGGATTTATGGCCAGTTTTGCAATCTCCCACAGAAGGGAAAAGCTAGAACTCTTTTGCTGGCAGGATTGGCAGAGATGTAGCAGTGTAGAGATTAAGGCCCTCACCTTGAATTTTAAAATAATACTATAAATCACCAAGTTCCTATATTCTACAGTTTATCTGTCGAATAGGGCTGGATAATAATATAGCCTCTTACTCATTTCCAGTGGGAACAAGAAAAACTTTATGGGCAAAAGTTTCCTCCTCTTTTACTCCCTGGAATTGGACTAAGGAGCAGTTAAATGTTTAGTACGTCTCAAGTGGCAAATGTATTTGGAAACAGAAAACTTTAAGGCAGTAGACTTAATTTCTAACTCGTGTTGAAGGTGCAACAAAAACTTAACAAAGGAAAAATTGGGAACTTTCCTGGTGGTCCAGTGGCTAAGATTCCAGGCTCCCGGTGCAGGGGACCCGGGTTCGATTCCCATCAGGGAACTGGATCCCACATTCCGCGACTAAGAGTTCACATGCCACAACTAAGACCCAGCACAGCCAAATATAAATATTTTTTTTTTAAAGGAAAAATTGACATGGTGATTTTCTTAGTTACTTGGTAAGACCCATCCTACACTTAAAATTGTTTGTTTTTTCCTCATCTGTGTATCTTTTCATCATATTTCATTACTGAAAACAGTATGAAAGCATAGTTTAAGTAGAGGAAAATACTCAGAATTTGTTGCTATCCAGTGGAAAGAGGAGTTGAGAGTTAATTAGAAAGCCTCAGGTCTGGCAGTTGGAATTGATTTAATGCAGCAGTAGTTATCTAAATTCAGTTTTCTTCGGGAAATGTTTTCATACAAAAGGAAGAAAGTCCATGTCTAGTAAACTTTGTATGAATGTAGCTTAATGTAAGATTGTCATTAAAAAATCAAGTAGGTGTTTTTGTGAAATAGACAATGAATGCGCTGAGAAAGAATTCATTGGTACATCCTTACCTACAGATTCACTTTTAAGATGGTAATCATTTACACCCTAAGGAAAGGCATGCCCTAAGTTTGGAAACACCTTTAGTTCTGCCATGTTGCAGGGAGACCTGTGGTTGCCTCACCCAGGGGGTCAGGTCTGCTGATCAAGAAGTCATTCGAAGGGGGTCCCTGCCTTTGTGCTCCTTAATACCCTTTTCCGCTCTGGGCAGAGGTAACCATCAACATTCTAGCCCCTGGGATACATTTGGAAAACCTCAAGCTTGGGAAGGGGAGGGAAGGAGAAGAGAGAAACCGTAGGATGAAGGAGAGTAGAAGGGAAGAGAGGATGAAAAAACTGGAGAGGAAGGAGGAGAGAAAAGGAAACGTTCAGTGCTACAGAAAAAAACATCATTGGACCAACAGTCCAAGAGGTCTGCCAGCTCCTTACCCTGGCCTGGTTCATTCCACCCCTGACCTGGCATCACCAGCGTCACTAAAGAGGTCATCTTCGCATGGGACTTCCATTGTGGTCTAGTGGTTAAGAGACCACTCACTTTGCATTGCAGGGAACTTGGGTTCAATGCCTAGTCAGGGAAGTAAGATCCTACATGCCTCAGAGCAGTGGAGCCCATGTGCCACAAGTAGTGAGTCTTTGTGCCGCAGTGAACATTTCACGTGCTGCAGCTAAGACCCAGCGCAACCAAATGAATAAATATTACCAGTGGCATAATGATTCTGCCAAATAAACAGAATATCACCCATAAATAAATAAATATTAAAAAAAGAAAGCAGCCATCTTCTTAAATGTTTCAGAAAGCAGTTCCTTCTACAATGTAACAATGCTCCAAAGCAAGATGTTTCTCTTAATTTAAGTCCTTTGGGCTGTAGTTTAAAGCTACCTTCCAGCATTGCCTTGTGCCCACGGCAGAGATGAAGACCATCTCCCTGTCATGGTTCTTCTCTGAGGGCCTTGTGTATGTGGTGGGTATTATTCCTAATCCATCGTAACCTCCACCTGGACTTGCAGTGTGGATTTTTTCCAGTCTATTCACAGATTATGTTTTTAATACATTTTCATTGGCTGTCTGCTCCATTCCTCCAGGTCCCTTATGACCATTCTCTGCTTTGCTTTTGATGCTTCAGCAGCATCAGACTGACTCTAGCCCTGCCCACTCTGTGCCAGTCTTTGGCTCTATGTCTCAGTTGAGGCACTTGGCTCTTCATGTAAAGGGAGTTGCACATCCTTTAAGATGCAGCGTGACTGTTACCTTCTGGAGGAACCTGCCAGATTCGTTTCCCTCTGCCAGCTTAGGTTCACTTCCTTGAAGCTCCCACTGTACCTGGTTCATATGGAGCTCCCAGAATGCCTAGCATTTTGCATTCAGGCTCTTATGGTCCTCTTGGCTAAGTGCCTTTGGCAAGGGTGTAACCTGCACACCCCTGTTCTTTGGCACACAGTAGGCCTTCAGTAGAGTTTTGTTCAACTAATTATCTTTGAAGTCTTACAGAACCATCTCAGTTGGACTCCTCTTGAATGGTGGCATCCAGAACTGAACCAGTCTTTGCAGGTAAAGATCCTATTAGGTGGGGTCCCCTCAATAATGGGGCCCCTACAAGGTTTGAGAACCATGCTTGTTTGTTCCTCGATGGCCATATTTACCACTTTGTAGCCAAGCCCGGCATATCCCTGGCCTTCTTCTGTATCTGCCCAGCAGCCTCACCTTCATCCTCTCCATCTGTGCAGTTTGCTTTTCCTACCCCTGTAGAGAAGCTTACCCTTATTTATTTCTGCTCCTCTTCCCAGTTTATTGAGGCCTTTGGCTGCTGGTCCTTTCTTCCATGGTGTTGGTGTCATTGTCAGGAACTGTGAGCCACTCTCTGCCCCTCAGTCTGGGCCACTAAATAATCATTAAGTTCTCAATGAAGCAGCGAGCCCTCAGGATGCTGCACATCACGTCACTGGGTTTTGTTTTGGTTGCTACTTGGACCAGCATCACATTACCCAAAAGGACAGTGGGCAACTCTGTGGAGCTGAAGTTACCTGTGCAGTTACCCAGTGGTTTCGCTGATTATCCCAGGATGTGTGGACCCCACAGTCAGCACCTGGGCCTCTGAGCAGCCAGTGAGTACAGGCGTTCCAGTTCTTGGATGCAGCCCCTCTGAGCTTCCTCTGCTCTGGAGCTGGGCTCTGAGTACAATCAGAGATAATTTCCTTCCCATCCAAGCCACTTGTATGGTCTCTCTCTCTCTCTCTCTCTTTTTTTTTTTTTTTTCTGGTTATGCTGGTATTACCCTGGGTTTTAGCCAGCTTGATAAATAGAGGAAGTTGGATGCATTTCCAGCCTTCCTGATGTCATGGTTTGGGGCAGTTCTGCAGCTGTGGGAGGTTTTAGTTAATCCTAGCAATTGGTGAGTTTGCTGTTCTTCTCTGAGAAGCTTCTCTGTTCTGTGCCATGTCTTACATAAGTCAGGATGGTTCCTTTTGTGACTTGCTCTTTCCTTTCAATGATGTAAGAAGCCCAAACGTTGGCAGGCACTCTGTTTTGTTACTGGAGTGCTGGTGCTGATCCTCATCAGATCCCAAGTCCTGCTTAGTTTCTTGTGGAGATAAAGGGCGGTGGACATGTGGCAGTGATAGTGGCAAAGACGGATCCAGAGGCTGACGGATGGGCAGTTCTATAATTAAGTTTAGGCCTCTGTGTCCATCAGCCATTTTCACATCATTGCTTTTGACATTCTTTTCCACAGCTTGCTCAAGTGAGTTCTTGTTCCCTGGCTCGGTAGCTGGTTTCTTGGCTCTGAGAGCAGAAGTCTTTGTGCTCTCAATGGGCTTTCTAATTGTGCTAGAGTGGGTCCACGGGAGACGGTGTCCAGTTGAGCTAGTGATGGCCTTATGTTCTAATTAGTCTCCCTCTGAGCTTGTGTGTTCTCTGAAAAACCTGGATGGCTTGGCCCAGCCTCCCTCTGTTCTGCCTTCTGCTAGAAAAAAACAATAAGTAATTGTATAAGTCATACATGAACCTGTGCCCGTGTTCTGTTGGCCTTCATCCTTTCCCCCATCACATGCCTCTCTATGGAGGCTTGGTGGGTTTCCTTCCAGGCTTTTTTGTATATGGCCACACTTGTCACTATACAAATAAGCATACATATATAGAGCCTTGTTTGTTTCTTAACATATCCTAGTAGCTACAGTATTAAGAAACTTGATTTTTTTTGCATGACTTACACATATTGACAGTCTCTATGTATCAACACATGCAGATCAACTTCATTTTTCTTAAGCATTGTATAACATTTCAGAATATGGATGGATCATCCTTTTTTTAACTATTCATTTACTGATGGATACATAGGCTTTTCCACCCTTGTACAAAGCTGCAATAAGAGTATCTGTCTGTATATTTTTGTGTCTGTGTGTCGCTATTTCTGTAGGGACAATCTCTGGAATAAGAATTTCTGGATCAAAAGATATGCACATTTAAAAATTCAAAACATAGCTCAACTGTTCTCTCAAAGTTTATGTATCCACCAGCAGTGTAAGCAAGAGTTCATTTCCCATGTTCCCTTGAACATGCTTTCCAGCTTTGGGTATTATTAGGCTTTTAAATTTTTTCATGCAGTAGGCAAAACAAATTTCATTGTTGCTTGCCCTATTTTTCTACCTGAAAGTATTCCAAAGGAGCAAAGAGAGACTCATGTTGTTTATTAATAAACTTGGTTTACTAGGCACCACTCAGCATGCTTTATTGTGGTTATCAGTAAGGTTTTGGAAGAGGCAATGTGTTTGAGTTGTGAAATTTCATCAAAAACTCCTATGTAGAAAATTCTCATTTATACAAATATAAAGTGAAATTATTTCATACTCAAGTCACAATCAATTTGTTTCTTTGTTTGATTATTTTAATGTTTTACAGTTGTTAATCTTCCATTCACTCCACGTTGAACATTGGTACATGTGTTTATAATTTGTTCATCCTATGACAGGACATCTTGCTTGGCTTTCCTTTTTGTCTTTAAACATTGCTTAATGAAGTTTTTCTGACATACTGGGCTTTATTAAGAACTAGTCCTTTTTTTCCCTCTTAAAGAGCATATAATCAATAGTAATTCATCATGACTTCTTATTTCCTCTTTGAATTCATATGCTGTATCCTCCTTGAGCATTGAACTTCTGTCTTAACAGTTTGTTGACTGAAGCCAGGAGTAGATCAGTTGGTTCCAAGATCACTCTATAGATTGTTACCTCTTGTAGTTCTTGATTTGAACATTGTTATGTCTGTATTTCACTTGAGGGGACAGCATGGTGTGAGGTGGCTGTCATCTTTGAGCTGATAGCTGTGCCCATATTTTGGTTTTGAAGCAAAGCATGATGGAATATTCTGAAACATACAAGTCAGGTGGTCAGTAATGTGCTCTGTCCTGAGTGGGCACATGATTTTTTTTCCCCAGAGTGCATCTGCCTTGGCCTTCTCTCAGGTCATTGCCAATGCCTCCATCTCCCCCTTCCACCTGTGAGCCAAACTGGACAATCAGTAGAGAGTTATTTATTCAGCTCCTCTGTGGATAAAGAATTCTGCCCTGGGCTTTGAGGATGCAAGTGCCATAAATGACTCACCCAATCCTTGATATCAGGGAGTTTAGGTTCTAGGGAAATTAAGTCACAAAATGAAGAAAGGGCTAATGAAGAAGAGTCTCTCAAAAAGACCACCCTGCCTCAGAACTGATCACTTCATTGTTCAGTGCCACTGTGATGTGGTTAATGAAGCCCGAGTAGTAATACACGCTACTAGATATTAACAAGGTCAGCCTCCAAACTGACTTTGTCATGTCTTCCAATTTGTAATAAGTTCCTTAAGAGTAAGGTTTTCTTCCTCCATTTCTTTTGTAACTCTGCTGCCAAGTTCAAGCCTTGGTGGACAGCAAGGGGTCTAGAGTCCTTGGCCGATGAGCTCACTGTAGTGCTGAAGCATCATGGTGCCAAGAAGGCCTGGTTTCCATTGGTCTAATTCTTTCCTTTTTAAAAAATTTTTAGACTTGTGCAGAATTTCTCCATCTTTTCTTCTGAACTTCCTGCCAGGTGAGTGAGTCTCTTTCTGTGTGAAAATGTAGAAATGATGAACATGTTTGTTTTTCCTTTCAAATTACCCCCCCCTTCAAGTTTCCCTCCCCTTAACCACTGTATTCTTTTTGTTATTGCTTTGTTTGTCACTCGTCACTCCCACTTGGAGCCTTCTTTTCTTCAGACATTTTCTCTTCCTTGGGGATTCTATCGTTGACCTATTTCTTCTCAGTAATCCAATTGTTTTTGAATAACTTCAGTAATGGGTACAGATTTTGAAATTACATGGTGCAGTAAAATCTGGGGAAGGAGAAGGATCATTTATGTAGAATTCTTTGGGATTTTGTTTCACAGTTTTCCCCTTTCCATCTCCTTGGACTGGCTTCCCTATCTCTAACAGCATTTCTTCATGTTTTGAAATGGACCATCGAAGTATTCTCTCTCTTACCCAAAGTGCTGTGCATACATATGCGGCTTCCAAAGACTCCTCCCAAACAGGTTTCTGCTCCTAAGCCCCTTCTAAATAGAACTTCTGAGGTCAACATTGACTTGGATTTCCTATTTCCTCTGAGACTCGTAAATAAGGATGATTTCTGGTATAAATAATAAAAATCTTGTCACCAATACTAATATTTATTATAGTTAATGTAAATTAGAATTCCATAGTTACAATAAATGCTGATAAGTCACTGTTAGAAACAAGGGTAAACACCTGAGCAGAGTCACACAGCTAATAAACGACCAGGTGGGGACTTGGAGCAGGGGTTGGCATGCATGCCCAGCCGCTTAGTCATGTCCAACTCAAGAGTACTAGAGTGGGTTGCCATTGCCTCCTCCAGGGCATCTTCCTGACCCAGGGATTGACTCCGCGTCTCCTGCATCGGCAGGTGCATTCTTTACCACCTGGCCACCTGGGAGTTGGCTTGATGTGACAAAAGCAAGGAAAGGCACAGAATATTGGTGGTGGTTCCCTTTCCTTAGGACCTCCCTTCCTCTCAAATACGATCTCCTGAGGCTCCAAACCCCATGTTTCTGCCTCATCTCTGCTCCTACCACCCCCGCCCCCCACCGGCCTGATCAATACCTTGAGGATGCTTTGAAGGAGTCTTCTATTTCTCTCCTCTACATATTGATAGAATTATACAGCAATAAATCCCAGACCAAATCAGTTTCAAAAATCTTTTTTGAGTGCCTGCTGTGATTGGAGTTGCATATTGTGAGGGTTGGGGTGAGGTGAGGTGTAGACCAAATCTATGTAGGAGAAGATACTACACTCTGGTGCTTTGTTTTGGTTTTTAGATCAAGTTGAGTCTCATGGACTATGAAGAGAAAGTGTCTTGTAAGTTAAAAAAAAAAAAACCCACCATTTATTTGGCCACACCAATGACCGGTGAATCTAAACAGTGTCTGTAAGCTCTTGAGGGCAGGATAGCTGCCTGTCTTGTTTAATGTAGTACCTTGAGTCCCTAGCATAGTACCTTGTATGTAATAGAACCTCAGTAAATGTTTGTGAACTAGTTGAATGAATGCAAGAAATAATTCTGAAGTCTGTTTACATTTCGTGCTAGAGTATACTATAAACTT
Organism: Oryx dammah; assembly: GCF_014754425.2. NCBI lineage: Eukaryota > Metazoa > Chordata > Mammalia > Artiodactyla > Bovidae > Oryx > Oryx dammah. The sequence continues at coordinate 115,233,654 of NW_024070207.1, forward strand.
GTCTTCTAATTATGCTTGTAATAATAGCCAACATTTCTTGTCTTTACTAAGATCTTGATTTTATGGCCTCATTTTATCACTGTAGAACCCTATAAAGTAGATTCTATTGTTACCTCCAGTTTTTCAGAAGAAAAATTTAGGTCCATAGAGGTTAAGGAACAGGCCAAGGTTACACTGTTAAGTGGTGGAGCTTAGATTTGAAGGCAGGCAGATGACTTCCCATGTATGCTCTTGTACCTTATGCTTTTCTCTGTGTGTTTTAAACATACTGTGAGCATTAGGGGAGGAGCCTGAAGAGTGAGGGCAGAAGAAAGTAGGCTTTCACTTTGCCTTGGGTAATTCAAACATGGATAGTCAGGAGGGTCAGAGAAGGCAATGGCACCCCACTCCTGTACTCTTGCCTGGAAAATCCCATGGACAGGGGAGCCTGGTAGGCTGCAGTCCATGGGGCCGCAAAGAGCTCGGACAATGACTGAGCGACTTCACTTTGACTTTTCACTTTCATGCATTGGAGAAGGAAATGGCAACCCACTCCAGTGTTCTTGCCTGGAGAATCCCAGGGACGGGGGAGCCTAGTGGGCTGCCGTCCATACTATGGGGTCGCACAGAGTCGGACACGACTGAAGCGACTTAGCAGCAGCAGCAGCAGTCAAGAGGGTAGATTGCAGGTAGGACAGTGGAGAAATATGGAGATGAATGAGAGAGTGGAAAAATATAACACCTTTCACAAGGTTTTGTGAATATTTGTTTACTTTTAAGCATATAATTTATTTCTAATCTTACATATCTGGTATTGATTCACTTGTTTTATTGAATAAAGCTTTTTTCCCCTGCTGCCTTAGAAAGCATTTAGTTCGTATTAAGAAAGTCATTTGCACTGTGAAGACCAAACAAATTATTTTCCTTCCCTTTGCTCCTAGAGACAAGAAAGCTTTATATTATCATCATGCTGTGTAGTTCACCATTGACTTTACTTTGGCTTTGACAAATGATACCCAGAGCTGCTGTTCTGGAGTTCATATTCAGCCCTTAACAGTTAACCCACTTTCTGTTTAGAACTTTTTTTTTCTTTCTAGCGTACAGAATGCTGTTTCTCCTACAGCATTGCTGTCTGGCTTTAGTTCTTGGTGATTTTATCTTCAAAAAATTTTGTTGCTGAAGTGTGGAATAGTTCCTTTTGTCCTATATTTCTTCAAATTACAAGCTTTGAAATTGCTACTAGACATTTTGGTGAGCATTCCAGAAAATTCTGTGAATAGTCTCATTTGGTTTATAAAATGGGTAAAAACGTGAGGACTTGCCTTGTCAGGTTTTGGCACCAGGGTTCTCTTAGCCTAGTAAGCATGAATTAGGCTGTTTTTTTGTCTGTTCTTTGACTTTTTGTGAGGTTGGAATTCCTGTGAAAATATCTGGGCCTGGAGTTTTCTTTGGGGGGGAAATTTTGAGACCTTTTTAATTATACATCTATTTAGGTTTATTATTTCCTCTTGATTCCTTCTTGGAAAGTTATATTTTTTTCCTAGAGATTTGCTCATTTTAATCTAGATTTTAAAAATTATTGAATAAAGTTATTCCTAAGATCCTTTTATCTTTTATGTTCATAGCATTTTCATTTATATTGCTTTTACAATTTTTTCTATTGGTTATTCACTTATACTTCTCTCTCTTTACCTCCTTCTATAGCCTTTCCTCCAACCTCCTCTTAATTTTGCCACAATAGTCTCTTCAAAGAATAGCCTTGGCTTTATTAAAACCTTTATTTTATGTCTTTTTATCTTTTATTTTTTTTTATTACTTCCTTTCCTCTTCTTTGGGTTTATTTTGCTGTTCTTTTTCAAACTTCATAAGAAGGTACTTAACTCATTAATTTTCAGCCTTTCTCTTTTTTAAAATATGTGCATTTAAAATAAAAATTTCACTCTAAATATCTTTAGCTGTGTCCTACATGTTTTGAGATTTAATGTTTTTATTATTGATCCAGTCAAATATTTTCTGATATATGTTAGGACTTCTTTGACCCTAAAGTTATCTGTTAAATAATAGTTGAACTTTTTATTATAAATTAATTTTGTTGTAGTCAGAGAACGTAGTCCTTTTCTTTTTTCTAAATCTGTTTTTGAGACTTCTTTTATGGCCTGGTTGGCTTTCATAAATATTCCATGTGTACTTGAAAAGGTTATGTACTCAGTAAGGTTCATGTATGGTCATTAAGTCAGGTTGGTTTAATATGCCATTCAAATATTCTATATCTTTAGTGACTTTATCCTTAGTGACTTTTTTTGAATTTTATCGGTTATTGATAGCGATGTGTGAATATCTCTCAATATGATTGTGAATTTGTTCTATTTCTCCTTGTATTCTGTTAAAAATGCTGGTTTGTATATTTTGAGGCTGTATTATTAGTTGCATTCACATGTAGATTTGTTTAGTCTTCTTACAGAATTAATCCTTTTATGAATGCATCATTTTATTTATAGGTAATGCTTTTTGCTTTAAAGTTAATTTGTCTGATATTAACATAAACATTAATTTTCTTTTGATTAGTAGTGGCATTGCATATCTTTTCCATCCTTTTATTTTCAAACTTTCTGTATCATTGTTCTAGTTGTGTGGTCATAAATAGCATATAGTTGCATTTTGTATTTTTTCAGTCTTACAATCTTTGCCTTTTAATTGAATGATTTAGTCCATTTATATTTAATGAATCATTGATTTGTGTGTTTAAACTCAGCATCTTTTATTTTTCCTCACTGTTCTCTGTTTCTTTTTCTCCCCTTTCTTGCCTTTCAGAATGACTGAATATTCTAAAAATCATCCCTCCCTCTACTAGTTAGGAAATTATATACCTCACTTCTGTTTTTTACTAGGTGTTACTGAATTTATAGCATCTACTCAGCTTTTCAATGTCTGAAGATAATACCTTTAGCCTCCTCTAGGATAATACAGGGACCTTGTAAGACTTTAATTTTTTAAATTTCACTTTTCATCTTCTAATTGATATATTAAATATAGTTGCCATGTTTTTTTCTGTCATGTTTCACTTATCCCTGCAAGATATTATTGATATTTTATATTTTGAATTTGCCACTATACAGTGGTATAGTGCCCACCCTTAACTCTGGGCAGCTGTGGCCTCTGCCCTATGTCTCATGCTTTAGAGACTCCCTCTCTGGCCCTTCCCTAGTCATATCCCTCTCCAAAGGATGAGGACTTTTTTATACAAGGAAGGCAAGCCCAACTCCTCCCTCAACCCTTATTTCTAGATTGTGTACTGGAAACCCATGAGTCGGGTATTTCCTGTCCAGATATTCTGTGTCTATTTCCAGGACCTGGGCAGTCCTCTTCCCCGGACAAGCCATGCTGCAGGTGTACATACCTCTAGACCTGAGGAATGACCAGAGGATAGCTGCTTAAAGGAGAGACGGGGGTTGTTTAGATCTATGGACTGAGGTGTCAACATCCATGTACACAAAGCCTCTTGCAGTTTGAGATGGAGCCTTAGTGGAATAATAAGGGCAAACTGGATCTCCTTTCAAACTTCTGACCTGTATATTACAAATGTTAGGAATGGGTCTATGCTATGCTATGCTGTGCTATGCTATGCTAAGTCGCTTCAGTCGTGTCTGACTCTGTGCGACCCCAGAGATGGCAGCCCACTAGGCTCCTCTGTCCCTGGGATTCTCCAGGCAAGAATACTGGAGTGGGTTGCCACTTCCTTCTCCAGTGCATGAAAGTGAAAGTGAAGTCACTCAGTCGTGCCCGACTCTTAGTGACCCCATGGACTACAGCCTGCCAGGCTCCTCCGTCTGTGGGATTTTCCACGCAAGAGTACTGGAGTGGGGTGCCATCGCCTTCTCCGAGGAATGGGTCTGGTCACATTTTTTTTTATTGCATCTCAGATCTTACAGTTCTTGCCTGAACATATCTTTTAGGATTTATTTAGTGACGATTTGCAAGTAGGGAACAATATCACAGTTTTTGTTCATCTTCTGGTTTCCATTGTTGCTTCTGAGGAGATAGCTGTCCGTCTTATAGATGCTCCTTTGGAAGTTAACTGTCTTGTTACTCTGGCTACTTTCAAGATTTTCTCTGTGTTTGTGATTTTCTTCAATTTCACTATTTTGTGTTTACATGTTGGTTCCTTTTTATTTATTATAGAGGTTCTTTGGGCTTGTTGGATCTGTGGATAGGTGTTTTTTTTTTTTTTTTAACCAGTTTGGGGTCAGTCTGTCATAACTTCAAACATTGGCTTTTGCTCCTTCTCTCCTCTTTGAATTTTGTTTAAGTGTATGTTAGACCTTGTATTGCTTTTTTCCATGTCTCCAAACTGTTCTTTTGTATTTTGTATCTGGAACTCAAGCTTGCTTCATTAGGCCCAAACCCTCAGGCATAAGTGGCTCGTTTATTTGAGCAAGCTCTGGGAATTGGTCATGGACAGGGAAGCCTGGCGTGCTGCAGGCCATGGGGTCGCAGGGTCGGACATGACTGAATGACTGAACTGAACTTGCCTGTATTATCTCTCTGAGTTCCTCCTTTGGCTTCACCTTTGACCTGGTGATTCTTTTCCATCTTGTCAGCTCTCTGATATATTAAAGAAAATACTTTTTAATATTTTATTCATGATTTTTAATTGTCTTCAGCAGAAGGTTTGACCTAAATAACCTAACCGAACATATTCTAGGAACATTGAAGAAAAAGAAATTGGAGATATTTGTTGTATCAGGATCTTTTAGTAGAGTTAAAATTGAAATTTAATTATGCTTTTACAGTTTCTTGATTCTTTTTTTTAACATAGTTAAACATATAATCAAAGATTCTAAAGAAAACCAGCCCTGAGATTCTCTGACTTCTTTGACAGTTGCATGATCAAAGTCAGTTGCTTTTTCACCTTTTAGTTCTTGATTTTATCTGCCCTCTTTAGTACCTCCTTTTACAATTTCTCCTTGTGCTAGTCTTGTTAGCCAACATTCATGATTCAATGTAAATATCTCAAAGGCATAATGTTTTCTAAAGATAGATTTATGATTTATTACCATTCAGGGTTGCACTTATTGTCTTTACAAATATATATGTATACTATTTAATGAAATTGAAGAGCTCTAGAATAATTTCTTGGAGTGGCATATAATTTCTTGGAGGGCCATGACTTTCAGTCATGTAGCTTGTGTACTGTCCAACCCTAGGGGTTGCCATTTACATCAGAGTCTACAACCCTAAGAGATAAATCTGGGATAATCTTTAATTTGTGGATGTCTAATGTCAAGGTCTAGTTTTACTGTTTAAATGCTAGCAAAAAGTTTTCTTTGTCATGGCTGTTGTCTCACAAGCCATCCTCAGCAACTTGAAATTTAGCTAAGAACCAGTGGCTCTTCAAGTCACCTCTGTTGATGACCTAGATCACCTTGACCTAACCCACCTTATACCAGGAGATGAGGAATAAATAGTTCCAGCTGAAAAAGATAAAAATGACTTTAATGTACAGTGAGTAAGGGTTTCAAACTCTACAGCTTTCCCTCTTTGATCAGTGACCCCAGAAATGTCCTGACCTGGTAGGATGTTCTCTCGTTTATGCAGAGGGCAGTAGGAGCGGCAGTATTTTAAATAGCATTAAACTTCTTCTCCTATTAGGAAAGTATATATTCAGCCTGAGGAAACATACTCCAGGCTGGACAGTGAAAAGCAGTCTTTGCAGTGACGCCAGGTCTGTAGTAAGTTCTTCCTGAGCCATATTCTCTCTCCTAGATGATTTCTGGAGTCACCCTTTATTTCCGGCCTTTTCTGCTGTCATCTGGGAATTGAGTGCAAGCTCTCTGCAGTGGAAAGGCATGGTTTATTTTGGTCAGAGGCCCAAGTCACAGCACATGTTAACCAGTCTCTGTGTCCCATGACTGGTGTAACTTCGACCGTAACTTATAAACCACTTATGCCCTACCCTCCAAGTTGGTAAAGCTCATGAATGAGGTTGCAGAAATTTTGAAAATTCTGTAATAGCATTTTGAGTTTGTTGTTTCAGTTCGCCTTGGAAGTTTGCTTCCAGGGGGACCATCTCTCAGGGACGCCAGCATTGTGGCCTGGGAGAAAGAGCAGGATTCCCACCAGACAAATGGACGTGACCCCCCCGGGGCAGGGGTCCCCAGCCTCTGGGGCCTAATGTCTGATGATCCGAGGTGGAGCTGATATAATAATAGTAGTAGAAATAATGTGCCCAATAAATGTAATGGACTTGAATCAGCCTGAAATCAACATCCCTTTCCCCCTACGCCCTGGTCCGTAAAAAAACTGTCTTCCATGAAACTGGTCCCTGATGCCAGAAAGGTTGAGGACCACTGCCCTGGAATATATTGGGCCTCTTTCTACACCTATAGAACAAGAATCTTAGCTAGGTGAATTCTGAATTCCTTTCCAAAAGCAGACTGCTCTGGTACTCTTTCTAGAACCAAAATTAGATACTTGTGCAATAAATCTTCTAAATTAGCTCTTTGAATTCCAGGTGGAGTCAGGCCTAAGGCATTTGTATAGGAGAGTTTTTTTGGTAGAGATTTGGTTCATTAAATACAGCTTTTTTAAAAAAGGAATGCTCCGGCAGAAGAAATATGGGAAGCTGCTGTATATCACAGGGAGCTCAGCTGGGTGCTCTTTGGCGACCTAAATGGGTGGGATGGTGGGGGGAGGTTCGAGGGAGGGGATATATGTATACATATAGCTGATTCATATTGTCATACAGCAGAAACTAACACAACATTGTAAAGCAACTATACTACTGCAATCAAAAAAGAAAAAGGAAATCACTTTTGAAGGGGGAGCTGAGTTCAAAAATTAAAAATAGGTTATTTTTAAACTTATATATGAAACTTATGCACATAAGTGTATAATTCAGTGAATTTCTGGAACTGAACACATCATGTAACGAGCAAGCAGAATATTACCTGGACCTCAGAAGCCCCCTTGTGCCCACTTCTAATTGTTACATCCACTGCTCCTTTCCAAGGATCATGACACTCCCAACCTCACTCCATCGATTAGTTTTGTGTGCTTTTGTTTCTCATCTGAATGGGATCATGGGCAACATGCATTCCTTTATGTCTGGCTCTTTTATCTTACAATATATTTCTGAGGTTCATCAATATTATTGTATGTAGCTGTAAGAGACACTTAAGTTTTTCTCCAGAGAGACATTGCTGTATCTTTGCACAATGATATTAGCATTATCGTTCAAGTGACTCATTCTGGAGGATCAACAATATACCATTATGAACAGAGCGAGGATAAAAGTGCTGGAGAGGAGGGACAAACCAGAGGCACTTTATAATTTATTAACATAGCATGTTATTAATATATAATACAATTTACAGTATTGATTTTAAAAATTTAAGTCCTCTTTGGAAGGAGAAGGATTCACTTCTTGCCATGCATGTCCGAGGAAAGAATTACCTCCCTGGTACTGGCAATGGGCTATTAAATTATAGGGTTCCTTTATTAAAAAATTTTTTTGTTTATTTTATTTTTGGTTTCACTGGGTCTTTGTTGCTGCAGGAGCTTTTCTCTAGTTTTGGCCAGTGGGGGCTACTCTCCACTTGCAGAGTGAGGGCTTCTCGTTGCGGTGGCTTCTTTTGTTGCTGAGCACATGCTCTAGTTGCATGGGCTCAGTAGTTGTGGTGCATGGGCTTAGTTGCTCTGTGGCATGTGGAATCTTTGCAGACCAGGGATCAAACCGGTGCATTGTCAAGCTGATTCTTATTCACTGGACCAGCAGGGAAATCTGAAATTATAGGACTCTTAACAATTGCCAGCTTTTCCTGGAGACTGAGAAATCGTGATTTATTCCCATCTTTCCATGTCCTCATCTCTGTAATCCTCACACAGACGAGGTACAGGATAGCTGTTTGTTTACTGACTGACTGAAGAGTCTATAGCTAGCATTTATAGTCCCTTCACAGTGTCAGCCCCTGTGCCCAGATGTCTGCTTTAATCACCACAGCAACACTATCAGGCTGGCACTGTTATCACAGTTTGTTAGGTGGGAATCTTGGCCATTGGAAATAACTTATCCAAAGTCACTCAGACATTGTGTGGCAGAACCAGGACCTTTGGCCACATGCTTTTTAGCCTTCACTGTGGTGCTACACAGTGTCTATCTTGAGTTCAGGGAGGTGCAGTGGTGACTGGGTTTGTGGGTGCCCTGTGGCCGGGAGCTCTGCCAGCTAAGAACACATAGCCTAGTGTTTCCTGGCCCCTTCCCTGGTGGCTGTGTAGAGGGAGCCTGCTCAGTGGGCTCTTGCTGCCTGAGCCCTGTGGGTGGAATGTGATTTCCTGGCTGGCTTGTTCCTCCTTCAGCATCTCACGCCAGCAACTACTGCTGGTGCTGACTGCCTGTCATGGAGTTCTGTTGGTCATCTCCGCTGCAGTTTTCTCTGTGTGCCGAGCTCCTCCCAGCCCTTGCCCCACCTCCACCACATGTATTTCATCTAGTTACCACCTAGTCAACCCTCACATTTCATCTAGTGTATATTGGCTCTCAATGAGTATTTGTTGGAACAAAGTTAATAAATGAATGGTAAATAAGACTTTTAAATTCAGTACTGATATAAATTTTGCTTTTTGAAAAATGTTGACTCTGCTGAAAAATGTCGAGTAATAAAAATGGTAATGAATTAACATCTAATAAAGAGGAAATGGAACATATCCATCCTTTTACAGCGTAAGACATAAATGGGATAAGATTCTGTGACCTCTTCTGATTCTTAGCAGTTTTTTAACCAGCCTTTATATAGTGGTAATCGTTATATATGCAGCATTTTGTGTTTTAAAATTCCTCTTGATATTTTACAGGTATTGATGTAATAGGGGACAGCCAGTTGGGTGTTGGATCTGTTTCTTTGACTTTAACTTTTGCTTTTCGTGGCTTTTGTTATTATGTGGTTTAGTCACTAAGTCATGTCTGACTCTTGTGACCGCATGGACTATAGCTTGCCAGGCTCCTCTGTCCATGGGATTTCCAGGCAAGAATACGGAAGTGGGTTGCCATTTCCTTCTCGATTTGTTATTATAATCATACATAATGTCCTGCCTCAGGGGACCCTGCCCCTCTGTCAGAATGTTAAACCAAAGTGCCTTTGTTCAGCTCACAGGGAGACAATCTGCCCCTGCCTTGTGAATGGCTGCAGAAAGGAAGAAACATGCTCTCCTGTTTTGCAAGATAAATGGAAATGGCCTTTTTACTTCCTCATCTCCTCTCCCTCTCTGTTCTATAAAAGAAACTGGCATCTAGACCCCATAAGATCAATTTTTGGGGGGGGACACTAGTCTACCAGCTTGCTGAATAATGTCATACTCCTTGCGTCAAGTACCTCATCTTGTGGTTAATTGGCCTGTCTTGCTACAAGTAGAGTGAGCTTGGACTCGGTAACATTGATGCTTTCCATAAATCTACATGGACTACCTTGCCTATCATTTTTAATATATATTATCCCAGTGGCTGGGTCTGCCATAATAAACATGGGTTTTGCTTTTTGTAAGCAGTGCCCACCTGGCATTGCCAATTCTCTGGAACTAGAGTATTTTAAAGGGAGGGGTGTTGCAGGTTGTCTTGCTTGAGGAACTGACCTTTTGGGCATTCTATCTTATGATTATAGCAAGCTGTGATGATGTGTTTTCCCCTTACTTTATTTCAGGATGTTTTTCTCTGGTGGGCAGTGTGGCCATGTTGGCAGACCTGAAGAACTTTTACTGATGTTGAAGGTAGCCCTTGTCATCATTTTACTTCATGTCACTCTGGTTACATCCCTGGAAGGTAAGATGCTCAGTTTCCTTTATCTTTTTTTCTGTTTTATCAGTGTGTATGTTTGTGTGTTTGGGACTTTTTCTACAATGGTAAAATTAGTGTAAAACATTTTAACAATTTTTAAATGTACAATTCACTGGCATTAAATGTAGTTCACAATTTTGTGTGGCCATCACCACTATCCATTTCCACAACATTTTCATCATCTCAGATAGGAACTTTGTACCCATTAAGCAATAACCTGCCTCCCCACTTCCTCCCTGACCCTGGTAACCTCTGTTCTTTCTGTCTTTATAATTTTTCCTCTTCTAGATACCTCATATAAGGAATTAGACAATATTTGTCCTTTTTTGTGTGGCTTATTTCTCTTAGCATAATGTTTCCAAGGTTCATCCATGTTGTAGCATGTATCAGAATTTCATCTCTTTTTAAAGCTGAATAATGTTCCATTGTATCTGCATATCATACTTTTATTTAGTGTTAATGGCATTTGGGTTATTTCCATCTTTGGGCTACTATAAATCATGCTGCTATGCACATTGTTGTGTACGTATCAGTTTGAGTCTCTTCTTTTGATTCTTTGGGGTGTATATACTTAGAAGTAGAATTGCTGGTCATAGGTAGTTCTATGTTTAACATTTTAAGGATCTGGCAAACTGTTTCCCACAGTGACTGCACTATTTAACAGTCTTACCAGCAAATCACAGGGATCCCAATTTCTCTATATCCTCACTAAAATTTGTTATTTTCTATTTTTTTGATAATGGGTGTGATATGGTATATCATCATGGTTTTTGTTTGCATTTCCTTAATGATTAGTTACGGTCAATATTTTTTCATGTGCTTATTAGAATCATTTGTGTATCTTTAGAGAAATGTCTATTCAAATCTTTGGTCCATTTTTGAATTGGATTGTTTGGGAGTTTTTGTTGTTACTGAGTTTTCGGAGTTCTTTATATAGTCTGGATATTAATCTTTTATCAGATATACGATATGCAAAAATTTTCCCCATTCTGTGGGTTGTCTTTTCACTCTTTTAAGTAGTGTCCTTTGATGCAGAGAAGTTTTTAATTTTGATAAAATCCAGCATATCTATTTTTACTTTATTGCCTGTGCTTTTGCTTTTATATCAAAGAAATATCATGAAGCTTTTCCTCTATTTTTCTTCTAAGAACTTCTAGTTTTAGCTTTTATGTTTAGTCCTTTGATCCATTTTGAGTTCATTTTTGTATATGGTGTGAGGTAAGGATCCAACTGGACTGCCCTGGTGGCTCAGTAGTGAAGGGTCTGCCTGCAACACAGGAGCTGCAGGAGACTCTTGTTCAATCCCTGGGTCGGGAAGATCCCCTGGAGGAGGAAATGGCACCCACTCCAGTATTCTTGCCTGGAGAATCCCATGGACAGAGGAGCCTGGTGGGCTACAGTCCATGGGGTCACAAAGAGTTGGACACGACTGAAGCGACTTAGCATGCACACACTCAAGGATCCAACTTCATTATTTTACATTTGGATATCCAGTTTTCTTAATACTATTTGTTGAAAACACTGTCTTTTCCCCATTGCATGGTCTTGGCACCTTTGTCAAAAATTAATTGACCATATATGTGAAGGTCTGTTTCTGGTGCTTATTTGTTTATAAAAGTAGCTACTCAAAGGCACTTCTGTATAGAAATTTAAGGGAGATAGAGAATCACCCTAATGAAGCATTATTTTCAGAAAAGAGGATCTCTATAAGCTTATGAAAGGAGAAAAGGTACCTGAGGAGGGCAGTAAAAAGACCAGAATTACCAGGGCTGCAGTATGTTTGGGTACAACTCCCAAAAGAATACAGTGCTGTGCAAATATAAAAAATCATTACAGGAACTTCCCTGGCCATCCAGTGGTTAAGACTGCACTTCCACTGCAGTGGGCTTGGCTTTGATCCTTGATCAGGGAACTAAGATCTCACATGTCACGTGGCATAGCCCCCTCCCCTGCAAAAGAATCATAAGGAAGACACTATTAGGGACACACAGAAATACCTTTCTTATTTAGAAGAAAATTGCCGGACCAAAGAATCTTTGTTGGATAAAACAAATATGTACTGGCAGCAAACAATGTAAGTATAACACACACAGATGCACACAAATAGAAAACTTCCCAACAGACTAATACACAGTTGGCAGTCTTTCAAAAGTAGGCACTGGGGCATATTGTCAAGGACCCACAATACTTTACATGAAGAAATAAAGAGTCAATGTGTATCGACTACTTACAGTGTGCTGGGTCTCTATGTACTTTGCATATCAATCCATCCACTCTCTTAAGCTGCTAAACCAAGTCTGTTGAGGGGAAATCCTAGTCTTAGCACCATTTCACAAATCAAGCACTCAGGCTCAGAGAGATAAGTAACTTGCTCAAGGAAGTGACTGCTGTGGGAGTTGTACTTAACTTGGAATTTTTTGCTTGTAACCACAAAACCAGAGTTTTCAAACTTGAGTGTATATCAGAATCACCTAGAAAGCTTGTTAAGACAAACCCATCCATGAGAGTTTTGGGTTAGTAGCTCTAGGGGGGCCCTGAGAATTGGCATTTCTAACAAGCTCCCAGGTGATGTTGATGTGACTGGTTCAGAGGCAATCCCATTGCCTCCACGGCTGGCAGAAGACATAAGCAGGAAGAGAGAACTCCAGATATACATCATGGGGTACAAACTCTGTTGTGGCCATGTGATGTTCTTATAAACTGTGCTCACTCACCGTCTCCTTGGGGCATCTTAATGTAAGTATAAGAAATTATATGTACCCAGCACACTGACATCCCTGTGGGATTGTCAGGGCAAAAATCAAACGTCCTCACTTTACTGATGAGTAAATGTCCCCAGGGACATTATTGGTTAGGAAGCGGTGGAGCCAGACTAGATACTAAATCTTTGGTCTCGTGTTTCAGTGCTTTTTCCACCACAGGGTAGATGAGGAACGAAAGTGGAACACAAAGGGGAAAAATCATCCAAAGGAAAGCTGCTTGGTAGAATTAAGTCTGTTTCGAAGAAGTATATTTAAAAATGACAAAAATAGGGGCTTCTGTGAAGCCAGAAGGTGGTCCAGTGGTTAAGAATCCACATGCCAATGTAGGACACACGGATTTGATCCCTGATCTGGAAAGATGCCACATGCCGTGGAGCACCTAAGTCTGTGCGCCACAGCTACTAAATCTGTGCTCTAGAGCTCGGGAGCCACAACTACTGAGCCCACCATGTTCTACAGCTACTGAAGCCTGAACGCCCTAGAGCCCGTGCTCCACAACGAAACTGTAGCCCCTGATCGCCACAACTAGAGAAAAGTCCACACAGCAACGAAGACCAGCACAGCCAAAAGTAATAATAAAATTAATTAATTAATTTCAATAAATGGTGAAAATGGGCCAGATAAACAGGAGAGGGCACGGCTCTGACACCAACCCGAGCAGGGAAAACCTGAGTGGATGCTAAGGTCACTGAATGTATTTCTTGCTCTGGCTCTCTGATGAATTGATTTCTTCAGGCAGTGGCCCCTAGACAGGCAGCATGAGCATCACCTGGGAGCTTTTCAGAAGTGCAGATTCTCAGGCCCAGCCTAGACCTGGTGAGTTGGGAACTCTGGGGGCGAGGCCCAGCCATCTGTGCTCTGATCAGCCTTCTGGGTGTTGATGCTTACCCAAGTGCAGAACCACGGTCTTAAAGAACTGGCTGAACTTCACTGTGCCGCATGATATAGTAGAATATGGTGAGATCCAGGGTTCGAGCCCTTCACATGCCTGCCACCTGCTATTTGTATGATCTCGATTTGCTACTAGACTAATATGGGGCTCAGTTTCCTCATCTTCAAAATGGGTATAATACTGAGCTCCTTTAGAGGGCTTTTGTAAGGCTCAATATATGTTAAAAAAGAAACTTCATGATGGCAGACATTTTTCTTTTCCAGCTCTATTGACATACAACATCGTATATGCAAAGGTTTTTCTGAATGAAGTGTGTTGGGACCTGGAAAGGGCTAAATTGGAGATCATTATTGTCTTTCAGAACTCCCATTAAGAGTATTCATTCATGTTATTTAATAATTACTTTGATAATACTTACCTTGTGCCAGCCACTGTTCTGAGCCCTTATAAAAAGCTATTTCATTTAAAGCTCACTCAGTAACCCTTTGTAGTAGGCACTAGTATTATTAGCTCCATTTTACAAGAAACTGAGGCACAGAGAAGGTAAGCAACTTGCCCTAGCTTGCACATTTTGGTTGCAGAGCTGCAATTCCAACTCAGGTCATATGACTCAAAGTTTGTGTGTTTAACCACTATACTTTATCTTCTAGCATCCTTAAGCTGTCTGCTACACTAGGTCGTGTACTCTGCATAGCAGTTGTATATCTGTAAGTTAAAAATAAAGCTGGAATCCACTTTAGGACTGGATGTCAGACTGGATCATCCAGATAGCTTATAGGCACCATCTTTCTGAACAACTTTGGGCTGAGACAGGTTCTCTTCAGTTCAGGATGCCTGGTCTTTGATGAAGGCCGAGGGGACCTGCTGATTGTACTACACTGGATAAATAGTTTTGTGGTAATGAGTGCCTGCTGTGTGCCCAGCATTACTGCCTGCTGAGTGAGCATCATCTCTGAGTCCAGGGAGTTTACACTCCAGTTGGAGGGACATGACTAGGATACATGAAAAAAAGTACAAACTGTAACTAAATCGTAAAGTGTGAGTCAGTGCTATGGGGCTCTCACATAAGGCCTCTGGCCAAGTTCATGCATGACACTAGTAGGATGTTAAGCCACCTGTAGCAGATGCTATTGCTGCTCTGCCCATGTCCCCTTGAGCCACCCAGAGGTTATCTTCAGACAGATCCTGTGCCTTCTTGATGGCTCCCATGTCTCACTGACTGAGAATGATCTGTGCCCATGGGTCTATGCTTGGCCTGTGCAAGGAACCAGCTAGTAGTGCCAGAGAGTTAATACCCCAGAATGGTGAAGAATGGGAATTGGTGCTTACCTATGCCAGCTTCCCCAGCCCTTGGTGGGATCATGCTAAAGTGTGTTCTGTACACCCAGTGGATTGTTGGATTGGGCCCCAGTTGCCCACGGTAGCAATGTGCTCATTAATGTACCCACTGTTGGCTTTACTCCCTTCCCTACTCCCTCCCTCTGCTTCCTGGGGTCATCCCCATTGGGAAACATGCTCATTCTCCAAAGTGCAGCCCAGTATGACTAGCTCTAGAAAACTTCCCCTGACCTCTTCATAAGAATTAAATCTCTTTTATCAGTGCTCCCTTTTGTTTTTATGCATGTCTTCTTTATACTTGTCACTTTGTGTCATGTCACTTTGTCTCATGTCAAGGAAGTCAAACATACTTCCTTGGCATCATCAGTCTTTTCAGCACATGGTATGTGCCAAGTGAGAAGGGGGAAGAAAAGTTTGACAAGGTGGGTGAGAAACTCATGGGATGAAAACTAATGAGTATTGAGGACCTGCCCTGGGGCAGGCCATTCAAGGTGCTTTACATAGATCATCTTGTTTAATCCTCACAAAAACCCTTTATGGTAGATATTTTTCATTTCTGTTTGCAGATGAAGAGACTGAGTGTCAAAGAGATTAAGTCGTTTGCCCAGAGTCAAACAGCTTGGAGGATTCCCCATTGGAATCAGTAGCCTGTACTGTTCCTACTCTACCGGGTTGCCCAGGAAGGGAAGACTGAATGAACGTGGCATGAGGCATGAAGAGAAGATGGAGAGGGAGCCTGAACTAAACTGCCAGAGAGCAGCCACTGCCCCTGGCTCTGGGGGATGTGGACTGCAGGCACGGTAGCTTCATCTTGGAAGCCTGAGAGATGACTCAGTAGCTCCTAGCAACGAGGAGAGATTGGACTGATACTCTCTTCTAAGGTTGCTGGCCACCAGACAGAGCCCGTAGAACTTCACACTTCCAGTTGTGTAGTTTGGTGGTCATTCGTGTAGTTTGGTAGCTTCGAGGGAATCATTCTTGGTCTACCCAATGCCCAAATGAGGTTTGACAGGTAACTATAACTTACTTACCTCTGGTCTCTAGCTCTCTTGGGCTTTGCCAATGTCATTTTTTCTTTGCTTTCTTTTTTTCCTCTGCTGCTGCTGCTTTTTTGTCTTCCAAGGAGGTCTCCTTTTAGGTACAACTATTTTCCAGAGGGTGAGATGACGTATTAGTGGAAGATGGTTATAATTTCATTCTTGCAGAATTGTCTTTCCCACTTGGAAACAATTACACATGAGAGCCAGTTTGATGATCTCATGAGCTATAATCCCAACTTAGTCTCTTTCTGGGCTGGATCTAGATCTTTCTGTACTGCAGGCATTTCTAGTGATAAATTTCTCTCTAAGTCCCCTTCTCCAAGGCCTCACTGTCTTCTCTCCTCTTACCCTCTCATGCTTTGTCCATCCAAGTCTTTGTTCTTATGCAATGCGTGTCAGAGCTGTAGGAGGTAGACTGTGTGCTCCTGAAAGGTAGGGAAACAGTGTTCTATGTAAACCCAGTGCTGGTCTACTTGTCCCTCAATTCCTCTCTATAAAATTGAGAAGACTCTTTTTTTTTTTTTTTTTTTTTTTTTTTTTTAAATTTATTTATTTATTTTTAATTTTTACTTTACAATTCTGTATTGGTTTTGGCATAGATTGACATGAATCCACCACAGGTGTACATGCGTTCCCAAACATGAACCCCCCTCCCACCCCCCTCCCCACAACATCTCTCTGGGTCATCCCCGCGCGTCAGCCCCAAGCGTGTCATATCCTGCATCAGACATAGACTGGTATTTCGATTCTTACATGTTATTATACATGTTTCAATGCCATTCTCCCAAATCATCACACCCTCTCCCTCTCCCTCTGAGTCCAAAAGTCCGCTATACACATCTGTGTCTCTTTTGCTGTCCTGCATACAGGGTCATCATTGCCATCTTCCTAAATTCCATATATATGTGTTAGTATACTGTATTGGTGTTTTTCTTTCTGGCTCACTTCACTCTGTATAATCGGCTCCAGTTTCATCCATCTCATCAGAACTGATTCAAATGTATTCTTTTTAATGGCTGAGTAATACTCCATTGTGTATATGTACCACAGCTTTCTTATCCCGGCTGACAGAACCCAACTTTTTGTAGAGGACCTTCATCTGAATAAAGTCGTGAGTTTTTCAGTAAGCCTCCACCAAGTCTTCCGGTAACTGCAGAAGCCAGCCCGCCACGGTCCATGGGAGATGGGTTAGACAGAGAGATGTTCTTTCAGTTTTTCCATGATTTCATTCATTTTGTCGCCTGGAATTAACATCACAGTTCGCAGGGGCTTCATTGGTACATCATCAAAGGACCATCGGCCTCCCAGACACGTGTCGCTCTCCTCCTGCACTGAGTAGTTGAACTTCAGGATTGCCTTCTCGTAGAAAAATTCTTCTTCCGCATTTGCAAACATTAACTCTTCTTTCTTTTGGTTGCTCCGTTTCTTGGAATTGCTTTTTCCTGCTTCCACAAACGTCTTGCTAATCAGAAGGTAGAAGTGACACTTCCCACACGGCTTGTTAGTTCTGTGCGCCTCTGCTAGTTCTTTCTGAAGCTGCTGGTGCATGGGCAGTGCGATCTGTGGAGGAACGTTAATGAATCTCTCACTCAGCAGAAAGCCCACAGGCCTGGCGGTGTCGTTGAAAAGCCTGTCCAGCTCCTCAACCATGCTCTTCTCACAATTCTTCTCACAGAGGTGCAAAATCAACTCCTTAATTTGCTCAGCGCAAGGGGTACCCTTTCTTTCAGTTAAATTTAAAAGACTTATGAAACCAAAAATCTCGTCTTCATCCATATCATCATCGCTGTCTTCTGAAACATCCGTTTGCTTAATCACACTCCCGATATGGTTCTGTTGAATCAAGAGATCTGTGAGTTCTGCGGTGTTCACAGGGGCTTTTAGAAAAAGCTGCTGTAGTAACTTCTTAATTCCATCATAATCGTTATCTGAGACAGAATAAGCTTCAAATTCAGTATTCACTTCCTCATTGACGACCTCATCCTCTTCATCATCTTCGTCACTGTCGTCTTCGTCCTCCTCCTCCTCCACTTCATCCTCCTCTTCCTCATGGCCCAGAGCCGGGGGCACGCGGCTCACAGCTCGCCGCTTCGGCCGGGACGCCATGTTACCCGAGAAGACTCTTGAGAGCCCCTTGGACAGCAGGAAGATCAAACCAGTCAATCCTAAAGGAAATCAGTCCTGAATATTCACTGGAAGGACTGATGCTGAAGCTGAAGCTCTAATACTTTGACCACCTGATGTGAAGAACTGACTCATTGGAAAAACCCCTGATACTGGGAAAGATTGAAGGCAGGTGGATAAGGGGACAACAGAGGATGAGATGGTTGGGTGGCATCACTAACTCAATGGACATGAGTTTGAGCAAGCTCTGGGAGATGGTGATAGTTAGGGAAGCCTGGTGTGCTGCAGTCCATGGGGTTGCAAAGAATCAGACACTACTGAGCGACTGAACTGAAAGTTGAGATTATAAATACCACAGTGGTGATCTGATACTAGGTTAATCTCTCAACCTCCCAAAATCTCCCACAGGCATGATGAGGTCACTTCTGTTGGGTCCTGAATCTTTCCCTGATAAGTAGAAGTTGTGACAAGGAATGACAGAGACTCTGGATGGGTTGAGGAGGAAACTGAAACCAGAGGAGATTGTGTTTCACTTTCCACTTAGAATTCTGGGTGAGAACTCCTCACAGTGGCCCACACATCAACAGAGAGCAATGGTAGGGATGATAAATGGCGGCACAGTGTGCTTAGCAGAGAGGAGGCTGGAGGTGGTGTCCTGTTCAAGTCTCTCATTTCTTGTGTGAAGGGAAGGGATTCTCAATGGTTCTTGTGTTCCTTGTGGGTAGCTCTGCTGAGAGCCATGGCTGCAGAGATAATGGTGTGGACAGCTGAGACCAGGGACCACAGGGAGGATGTGACAGACACTTGGTGGTAAGATCTGAGAGGAACTGGGTCAGCAAGAGAGGGCACCCCAGGTTGGGTAGGATTCTGAGAGAACAGAACATGGGGTCCACTGGACATGGCCTTAAGCAGTGGATACCAGTGGGCCCTGAAGGAAACCTGCTGGGTGAGGGGGATCTCTGGAGAGGGCATTGAGAACCCAGGGCTCAGCACGAGGTAAGCTCACTGATGCAGAGCCCTTCTCCCTGCTGTGAGAACACTGGCTTCCCCTTCCTGACCTAGAAGCCATCTTGACTACCAAAAGGAAGAGGAGGGAAAACAAGGATTGTGCATTTATCTGGAAGACATGGGGTTGACTAGAGAGCATTTTAGAGCAGAAGAGAGCATTCTCTTTAGTCATTCATCAGGTTTAAGGATCCTTCTCCTGTACTTCTGGAATGGAGGCTCCAGCACAAGATGGAGTCATCCTGAACATCAAAGGAAGCTTGAGGGCTTTTAAAATTTTGCTTGTTTCTTGTTGCTACTGTTTGTGCATCTAAATTCTGTCCATACATTTTAAACTAACTCTTAAAGCATATTGAACACTTAGGGTTTGTGAGAGCACTGATAGGAATTGTTGAAGGCTGTCACTATGTCCTGAATTCTGCTCCTCCTCATGGTTTTATCTTTGCTGATATGAAGTAATATCTGGTTAGGTCCCAAGTTCAGGCTCAGGTCCTCTCTGTGTCCTCCAAAGTGTTAGCACATAGTAAGTGCTCAAGAAATTGGCTGCTTGGTTGCTTTTGATTTGTGGCTCTATTCTAAAGCCTAGAGATATACTAAAACATGACTGCCCTCCTCAGCTTAAGGCACCAACATTATACTCATCTGAACCCAATGAGTTCTGATACAACATATATTATTCCTCTAAACTTTTGCATAGACTTCAGTGAGGTGGCTGGACATGGGCACCAATTACCCTTGAAGAATATGTTTCCTTTCCTCCATATGATGAAGGGGCTCAGCTGATTGCCTGTTAAGGTTCCTTCACACTTTGACATTATGAGTTCAATTATCCAGTAGGTTCTGTCTTAGAATTCCTGATCTGTTGTCCTGGGATACTGGGGATCCTTGGGGTTTGCCTTGAACTAAGAACCACTCATCTCTGCAATCCCATTTTAAGGCTGCTCTCCTATTTGAAGCTCTTAATATGAAATTGGAAACAATTTAAAAGTCACATTTTTTTCCAAACTACATTTTTCTATTTGACGCTATTTTAAAAGCTCTTAAAGTTACAACAAAGCCAATGGATCTCTTGATTTCCATATTGCTGAAAGCTCCAGAAATGGCTTTTGCTGACTGGTAAATGTCCCAGTGACCAGTGCTATCCTTGCCTTGCTGATCACGGAAAAGTTCCAGGGTCTCTGTAGGATCCAGTGGCAACAGCACATAGTACTGAACATGAAGAACAGCAGCAGCAACCCCTCTGGACATTCCTGTAGCTCTTCATGGTCTGTGGAGCCCCTTGGCATCCATCGTCTCCCCATGTCCCCCTGAGGTGGGTGGAGAAGTTTGTATTATCCTCACTTTGCTGATGAGAAGACTGAAGCTCAAAGTGGTGGGTCCTTTTCTAGGTTACCCAGCAAGAAACAGTATCAAGGTGTCAAAAACAGCTCTCCAGAACTTTCTTCTACAGTAGCCCATATGAAGTGCCTACTTTTGGCCATATGAGTACGTTTTAGCCAAGATCTTTAACGCGGGTGACTTTAACCACGAGGGATGTTGTTCTAGATGAGGGCTTGATAAGCTTTTCTCTAAGGAACAGGATGATAAACATTTTGGCTTTGTAAACCATATGGTCTCTGTGGCCAACTACTCGGCTCTGCCCTAGTAGCTCAAAAGCAGCCCTAGACAATATGTAAATGAGTTGAGTTCAGTTGCTTAGTCATGTCCAACTCTGTGACCCCATGGATTGCAGCATACCAGGACTTCCTGTCCATCACCAACTCCCGGAGCTTGGTTGAACTCAAGTCCATTAAGTCGGTGATGCCATCCAACCATCTCATCCTCTGTTGTCCCCTTCTTCTCCTGCCTTCAATCTTTCCCAGCATCAGGGTCTTTTCCAATGAGGCGGCTCTTCACATCAGGTGCAGAAAATATTGGAGCTTCAGCTTCAGCATCAGTCCTTGCAATGAACATTCAGGGTCGATTTTCTTTAGGATTGACTCGTTTGATCTTCTTGCAGTCCAAGGAACTCTCAAGAGTCTTCTCCAACACCACAGTTCAAAAGCATCAATTCTTTGGTACTCAGCTTTCTTTATGGTCCAACTCTCACATCCATACATGACTACTGGAAAACCCATAGCTTTGACTAGATGGACCTTTGTTGGTAAAGTAATGTCTCTGCTTTTTAATATGCTGTCTAGGTTGGTCATAACTTTTCTTCCAAGGAGCAAGCTTCTTTTAGTTTCATGGCTGCAGTCATCATCTGCAGTGATCTTGGAGCCCAAGAAAACAAAATCTGTCACTGTTTCCTTTATTTCCCTGTCTATTTGCCATGGAATGATGGGACCAGATGCCATTATCTTTTGTTTTTGAATGTTGAGTTTTAAACCAGTTTTTTCACTCTCCTCTCACTTTCATCAAGAGGCTCTTTAGTTCCTCTTCACTTTCTGCCATAAGGGTGGTGTCATCTGCATATCTGAGGTTATTGATATTTCTCCCTGCAATCTTGTTTCCAGCTTGTGCTTCATCCAGCCCGGCATTTCGCATGATGTACTCTGCATATAAATAAGCAAGGTGACAATATACAGCCTTGATATACTCCTTTCTCAATTTGGAACAAGTCTGTTGTTCCATGTCCGGTTCTAACTGTTGCTTCTTGACCTGCATACAGATTTCTCAGCGGGCAGGTAAGGTGGTCTGGTATTCCCATCTCTTGAAGAATTTTCCACAGTTCAGTGAGACCATGTGCTATGCCATGTAGGGGCACCCAGGACGGATGGGTCATGGTGGCGAGTTCTCATAAAATGTGGTCCACTGGAGAAGGGAATGGCAAATCACTTCAGTATTCTTGTGTTGAGAACCCCATGAACAGTGTGAAAAGGCCAAAAGATAAGACACTGAAGGATGAACCCCCAGGTCAGTAGGTGCTCAATATGCTACTGGAGAAGAGTGGAGAAATAGCTCCAGAAAGAATGAAGAGGCTGAGCCAAAGTGAAAACAACGTCTACTTGTGGATATGACTCAATGATGGAAGTAAAGTCTCATGATGTAAAGAACAGTATTGCATAGGAACCTGGAATGTTAGGTCCATGAAGCAAGGTAAGTCGGGTGGTGAAATAGGAGCTGGCAAGAGTGAACATCAACATTTTATGAATAAGTGAACTGAAATGGACTGGAATGGGCAATTTTAATTCAGATGAACATTATATCTACTACTGTGGGCAAAAATCCCTTAGAAGAAATGGAGTAGCCCTCATAGTCAACAAAAGAGTCCAGAATGTAGTCCTTGGGTGCAATCTAAAAAAGGACAGAATGATCTCTGTTCGTTTCCAAGGCAAACCATTCAATATCACAGTAATCCAAGTCTATGTCTCAACCACTAATGTAAATGAGTAGGCATGGTTTTAAGACAGTAAAACTTGAGTTGCAAATACAGTTGGTGGGCAAGATTTGGCCCATGGACTGTAGTTTACTCCTGATCTAGACAGTACAGAAGCTGTGTGGAACTTACTCCTGATCGTTAAATGTTACAACCATGCTTTGTTTCTTTACTTGCTGGCTAAGCCTGGCTTTGTAGGGTGCTCCCCTCTTTCCACCCTTCTCATGAGTAAATCCTGACTTTTTTTTTTTCCAGGTTTAAAGGGTTTAATAAGTTTACCCCTTCAGTTCCTATTTGCAGCACCCAGTGTTCTTTGGCTTCCAATATTCCAGGCTTCCCTGGTGGCTCAGATGGTAAAAAATCTGCCTGCAGTGCTGGAGACCCAGGTTCAATTCCTGGGTTGGGAAGATCCTCTGGAGAAGGGAATGGCAATGCAGTCCAGTGCTCTTGCCTGGAGAATTCCATGGACAGCCGAGCCTGGTGGGCTACAGCCCATGGCGTTTCAAAGAGTTGGACATGACTGAGTGGCTTCCCACAATACTCCTTTGAAACACCAAACGCCCTGAAGTGGCCAACAGTCAAGTTCAGACCTCCAGAGTTTAAAAGTTCAGGTTCTTTGAGCATTCCATGTTGCAGTGGCACTTGTCCGAAATTGGTACCTCCCTGTCTTTGGCAGATCTTTAAATGTACCAGTGAAAAAACTTTTTCCCCTTAAAGGTGGAGAAGGAAAATCATTCCTCAAACACGGTGGAGATCTGGCTGTGAGGTCTTTCTTCTGTCCCGTGTCTTCCAGCTCGTGTTTTGTTTTTTGTTTTAACAGTGGAGCAAGAGACCAAAATCTAACCTGAGTTACAAGAAACAAGACAGTGATGACTATAAAGTGAGTGACCAGGAGCAGCCGAGCCTCCTGTCCCTCCCACACCCAATGTATGTGCTTCACAGTAAAACAAAAATAACAGGTCCACCAAATACAACAGGTCGAATTACAAAAATCCATTCATCCAAGAGTGGTGGAAGGCAAGATGGGGAAGTGAGAGGGGAAATGGCACAGGGAGAGAGTA
Source organism: Oryx dammah (assembly GCF_014754425.2). Lineage (NCBI taxonomy): Eukaryota > Metazoa > Chordata > Mammalia > Artiodactyla > Bovidae > Oryx > Oryx dammah. Next base: position 115,257,039 of record NW_024070207.1, read on the forward strand.
TTCACATCAGTCCAGGCATGGGGCTGGCAAATGCTAGAAAAGAACTGCAGAAAAACCTATGGTCCTTTCAGACTTACCGGTGTTGAAAATCCATACTGGTTGGTATCAGGAAGATTCTGCCTTTTACATGCACGAGACAAAAATCTGGATTCTTCAGAGAATGGAGTGTGGGCAGGGCTCTTGGCAGGGTAGGCCTCACCTTCCTTGGGAGGGGATGGAGGTGAGCCAAGAAAAGAGCTGCCACAGTGTCTTTCTGATCCTACCCACCTACTCTGGATGGTGGGTGACCAACTCAGTGGCCTGCAGCAGCCTTCAGTTTGGCAGGAGATGGATGTGGTGATGGGAATTTTTCTGCAGAAGTAGATCTACTTAGGGCCGACAGCAGGTAGGCTGTCTTGTGGAAGAGTCTTTTGCTTAAGAAAACTACCAAGGAGAAGAGGCACAACTGGAAAAGGTATGCTTTGCCAGGCGTCTTTGCTTCATTGGTGCTGATAATGAATAAAGGAAAGAGCATGGAGAAGAGGCAGCCACTGACAATGAAGGAGGACTGCATTGCTGTGAGGAAAGCCAGGGGCAAACCAAATCCAAAGTAGTAAGGCCAGTTCCTTTCCATGTTTGGCAGCCATTGGTGCATTTCAATTCCTTTATTGAACCAACGATATACGAAGCAGTATAGTATGCAGGAGATTAACCAGCTGACCAATAAGATGGATGGGAAAGAGACTCACAAACATCCCTTGGAGGAGGAAGAGAGCCTGAAGCAAGCAGTTGAAGAGCATGTCAGCATTTATTTTCCTGATACTAGGGAATGGGTGAGGCTTCCTCCCCGATACCTTGAATGCCAGCCAGGTTGCCTATATCCTGAAACCAAATCATGTTGACGACTTTGTTGAGCACAAAGAGGGGCAGCACCCAGAAAGCACTGAAAAGTGATGTAAGGAAGAACTCCAGCCACAACCAGACATCCCCATGTAGTATGGATCACCAATAATCTGGGCTGTTACTGATTGAAGGACAGGAATTCGAAAAAATGAGACTGAACCAGAAAACTCCACCATTCCAAGTGCAGCACTGAAAAATTCTAACAATATGTGGTTCACTCTCTTGCTTCCTTTCTATGCTTTGGGCTCTCCTCTGAGCCAGGACACTGCTTGCCCTTCTTCAACGCTGCTCCTGTCTCTTTTGCTGAATTCAAGCATTTAGCTTTGAGATGGTACAAATTCCCCAGATGGAGTCTTTTGATTCTCCTGGCAAGGTCCTGCAGGAAGGTTTTGACACTGTCAGCCATCTCTTTACCACCCAAACTATCAATTACAGAAAGAAGAGAGAAGTGTCCAGCTGGGCCCCTCACCCACCACGGGCCAGCTCAGCTCCTCTGAGCCCCTCCATGCCCTGCTGCCTGCTCTAGCTCAGGCACTGCCAGGGCTGGGGCTGCCGTGCCTGCACTGAATCTTGATTATTTTAAGCTACCTGTGGAAATGGTTTTCCTTGCCAATATTTGATTTAGGAGTAGGCATGTGACCAGCTTTAGCCCAAAGAGACACCTGGGAAAATCTGCTGGGGGACTTCTAGGAAAAATTTCCCCACTCTTGACACTCCAGGTTTCTCCTCTTCCTCTAGACATGCACTCTCTCTAATATGATAGCCACTAGACAGATGTGGCTATTTAAAATTAAATTAATTAAAATGAAGTGAAAGTAGAAATTCAGATCCTCAGTCACACAAGTTATATGTCAAGCACTCAGTGTTCACCCGGGGCTAGTGGCTGCCTTATGGGACAGTGCAGACACAGTATTTCCATCGTTGCAGAAAGTTCTATTTGATAATGCTGTGCCTGGATATTTTCAGTTTGGATTTGATGCTGAAACAGTGGTAGCCATCTGAAAAACACTGAAAGAGGCTAGGGATCTCAAGTGAAAATGGAGATAACCTGAGGTTTTTGAAAGGTTGTCTTCCCTGATAGCTCAGTTGGTAAAGAATCTGCCTGCAATGCTAGAAGACCCTGGTCCAATTCCTGGGACAGGCTACCCACTCCAGTATTGGGCTTTCCTTGTGGCTCAGCTGTCAAGAATCTGCCTGCAATATGGGAGACTTGCATTCGATCCCTGGGTTGGGAAGATCCCCTGGAGAAGGAAAAGGCTACCCACTGCAGTATTCAGGCCTGGAGAATTCCATGGACTGTGTAGTCAGTCCATGGGTTCACAAAGAGTCAGACACTGAGTGACTTTACCTTCACTTTGAAAGGTTGAGTCCCTAAACTAACAGTATCTGCAGGATGAAAGAACAGAAGGCTGGAGAGGGTGTGGGTCTTCATAGAGGTTTACATTTGTCACATCATTTTAAATACTTTGGGACTTTCCTGGTGGTCCAGTGGCTAAGACTCCACAATCCCAATGCCAGAAACCCACATTTGATCCCTAGTCCGGGAACTAGACCCCACATGCTGCAACTAAGAGTTCACATGCCACAACAAAGATCGAAGACCCATGTGCAGCAACTCAGACCTGGCTCAGCCAAATAAATAAGTATTTTTTAAAAAGCTTCATGTGTTACCTTAGTGAATCCTGACAGGAGCTACAGTCAAGTATTAATCCTTTATTTTCTAAATGAGGGAACTGAGGCTTGGACACTTGGAGTCACTTCACACAACTGAAAAGTAGAAGTGGTAGCGTTCTCGAGAGCTGTACCGTAAAAAAGGCTGAGCACTTAAGAATTGATGCTTTCAAGCTGTGGTGCTAGAGAAGACTCTTGTGAGTCCCTTGGACTGCAAGGAGATCAAACCAGTCAATCCTAAAGGAAATCAACCCTGAATATTCATTGGAAGGACTGATGCTGAAGCTCCAATACTTTGGCCACCTGATACAAAGAGCTGACTGATTGGAAAACACCCTGATCCTGGGAAAGATTGAAGGCAAGAGGACAAGGGGGTGACAGAGGATGAGGTGGCTGGATGGCATCACTGACTGAATGGACATGAATTTGAGCAAACTCTGGGAGATAGTGAAGGACAGGGAAGCCTGATGTGCTACAGTCCATGCAGATGCAAAGAGTTGGAAACGACTAAGTGACTGAACAACAACAACAACAGCATTCTAGAACTTGGGTCCTTAACCACTCCCTCAATATTTAGTCCCTGAAGCAGTTAAAAATGTTAACTTTTACACAATTTTTACTGAAACTTTGCTGTATTCATTTATCTTGTGATGGATTTTTACCTCCAAGACATCTGAGGAATAAAAGCAATAGTTTTGCTGATTTAATCTATTAAGAAGTAAGTCATTGTTCCAGGAGAACATGCTGTTTGAAACGTACCATGATGTGGGTACATCTTTGCTTCAAGGAAATAAGAAGAAACAGATTGATCTTGGCAAGAAGCCTCATGTTCACAAGATCACAGTGCTGTAAAAAACCATCAAAGTAAATTGAAGATGCCTTTGCAATGATGTCTGTGGCAGTTGTGCTTGTTTTTAATGTAAGTGTCTTATATGACCTACACCCTTGCCTCTTCTTTCCCTTTAGGAATGCAAATGACATAAAGTTTGGATTATTAAAGAACTTTCAGTGATAGAATATTTTTCAAGGTAGAAATTTAAAACTTTCAAGTGAGTTGCATAATATCACTAAAATGTAAACTCTGTTTGTGGCCAGGGGTTTTGTTTTATTCCCTGCTTTATACCCCCAGTGTCTCATATACAGTAGGCCTTGAAAAATTGAAATAAATGACCAAGCTTTGGGCAAATCCCTTCATGTTCCTGAGCTTCTTCCCTCCCTTGTAGACTGAGGGGCTTGGACTGATTTGGTATCTAGTCTTTTCCAGACCTATGGCTTATAATACTTTCTTCCAGTGAACTCCAAGTCCTAAAAGATCTGTCTTTCAAATGATTTAAGTAAAAATTTCCCCCCTTTTTTGTGTTGAGCAAAGACCACAGAGATAACTGTATCCAGTGTTTGTGATCAGCAGTAGAAAACCAGGAGAAAGTTAATTTCAAATAAAGATCACACACTCTTTCCTTATGCCACCTATGGTGGGTAAATAAATGATTTTTGAAGTAAAGAAATATGGTGTAAGTGACTACCTTTGCCACTTTTCTGGATTTACAATATTCTACTAGGTCATCTCAAGTCTCCTTCACCTCTGAAATGGTTTCTGTGAACTTCCGTTTCCTGATGTGTAATACAAAATGATGGAACCTATGGTCTTTCTAGAAAATGTTGCTAAGCTAAGGAAATTTGCATTAGACAAACACAGTGTTGTAGTAGACACTCTGACTATTCAAGCATTAGTGAATAGATAGGAATGTTTTAGAATTAGAATGCAAATGACATCATACAAGTCTTAGAAACTACATGATTTTTTAAAAATGCTCCTCTGCAAATTATTTATATCACATTGTTTGCATTAAGAAAAACAGTTTATTATATAAAGGTAAATTTTATCCAAGGACACAAAGTCATATAGCCTGAATTAACATTACAACTTACTGTGGAAACTGTGATAAAAATACTTTGTAAATGTAATATAATTTCATTTAAAATAGTTGCCCCCATTTTACAGATGAATAAATACAAGCAGAGAAATGCCAGAAATTTACTCATGGCAGAGCCAGCATTTGAACCTCTCTCCCTTAAGAGCCTAGTCTCTTATTCACATTTAAAGTTATTTAAGGAGGCATGCTCATTCATCCTTTGGAAATAGAGTGGTCTGAATCAGTCTCTCAGGGAAGATGATATTTGAGCAACATTTGAAAGAGACACCAGGGCAAACCAAGAGGTTCTCTATGGGAAAAGTATTTCAGGCAGAGGGAACAGCAAGTGCAAAGGCCCTGAGGTGAGGCTGTGCCTGGTGTGTTGAAGAGACAGCTTGGATGCCAGAGTGACTGAGGGGAGGGCCAGGGAGCTGAGGTCTGGATGGAGGGCCATGTTTCATGGGCATGGAGGTAGATTCCATGAAGATGCCTGGACTTAATGCCAGCATTCAATAGAGGCACACTCCGTCGCTGCCTCTTGAAGCACTAAGCATTTACATATCAGACTAAAAAGCTCCAGAAGCTACGAGCCTTTAGAAGTAGAGTGAACCCAAGTTGTGGCTAGCATTTTACAATGGAAAGCATAACCCAAGTACTCCATTATCTGCACTTGCCTTGACCAGAAGCCTAGATTACTGTCTATATGTCTAACTGCACAGACGCTGGAAAGTGGGGGATGATGCTCTCATATCCCTCACCTGTCAGAAATAGTTTACTTCAAGGCTCTCCTCCTTCCTAAAGTGCACGTTCTTCCTGGTAGAGCAGGGTGGATGGCCAGCAGGTCAGTGGCCCATCATTGTTTTAGATCACAGCCCAAGGTGAGAAGCAGCCCAGTTTAGTAGGGCTGGAAAGGCTAGGCTCAGACCCTAGCTCTATCCCTTTCCATGTTATTTGACCTCCTGTGCCTCAGTTTCCCCATTTGTAAAATGGGGATTACTTTCCATGTAATACTGTCATGAGGACTATGAGATAATATTTATGAAGTGCCGGGTCATAGTAATGCTGTATACATGCTTGTTAACTTAAATAGACTTTCTTTTGGGACTCTATTCTTCCCAGAAAAAAAATGCATGTAAATACACACAAAATGCATCTCCTAGACTGTCTGCTAGATCTGTTAACCCCTGAGAGAGGCCAGATCAGCTCTGGAGTGGTTCTCCTATCCTCACCCGGGAGAGGAGCAAGACCCAGAGGCAGGGGGATCAAGAACACATTTCACTCTTCCCATTTTGGCCAAGGCCCACCTACAATTGCCAGTTGTTTGCACTTGGGGAAATTCCATCAGCCAGGAGCTGAAGTTTTCTTTAGTGATGTCATTATTTGTTTAATAAAAATGTTATGTCAGTATTTATTGAGCACTGTGACGTGAGATGGTCACAGCTTAAGTAAACACATTTCGGTTGTGTCACTGTAGAAATGTTTTCATTCATTTTGTCTGTTATGTAGTAAAGTCTGAAAAATATGCTTCTTGGAAGAGTCCTTGAGAGCTAGTATCATAAAAAATATTGTTTTGCTTGGGGTTCCCATATAAGAGTGCCTAAGGCGTGGTGCCTTGTTTTGAATCATCTCTCATTGAAACAGTAATTCAATCCAGAGAAGGACTGTCACTGGATTACAAATTTTAGTTGGGTCTAAAATATTCATGCTAACGGGTCTAGTCATTCTTTTTAGATCCACTCCTAAAAGATTAAGCCTTTATCTTTCCCATCCAACTTGGGGTGGGGGGATGTGCTGGGATTAAAGAGTTATTACAACAGTCTCGGGTTTAAAGACAACCGACTGTCTCTCATTTGAAGTCTTATATTTCCCACATATCAAATAGCAGAAGAAAAAGAAAAACCTCAGAAACCTCACACATGACCTTGTATGACTTGGGTGCAGGTGGTTTTTGAGTTGATCCCAGGAATCAGGAGTGAGGGAGCAGGAAGAGAGCATTAGGAACAGAGGAAAGGTCAATAAAGGTATAGTGTTGAGATCGTTGCTGCAGGAGATGCTTGTTTGTTTGAATAGCCATTTTTGTGTTCCTTTGGAAGATATGTTAGGCAAGATGGAGTGACAGTTGTGATTACTACCCCAGAGGGCAATTCTGAGCAGTAACCATCTAAGAAGTATTAAGTCATTCCTTAATGGACTCGGCCTCACTGCTTTCAGATCTGCCCATCTTTCCCCTGCTGTGGTTTGTATCACAGGGACCTGACCCCTTGCAGTATTTGCATTAAATTCCTGCTCTTGAACTACCTGTGATGTGTTTCTGATAAGAGACTCCATAATGATGTCGTCAGGCAATCCAAACATATTTTGAACATCTATCACATACAAAGCCCTGCACTGGATTACTGAAGATAATAAAGCATCAAGCAGTTTAGCATTTAGTTGGGAAAACAAGACATACAGGGAAAAAGTTAAGTATTAATAACAATGCCCAGTGGTATACACCCAAGTGCTAAGTAAATGGTGGAATCAGTGAATACACTTTTAAGATAGAGGAGAGAGCCGTATCCATCAGCTTCCTGCCAGAGCATGCTTTCAAGGGCTAGAGAGCTGACAGAGGTCATCTGAAACTTCTAATTTTGGAAGGGTAAAATTTTGGAATTTTATTTGAAATCTGATTTTTAAATGTTGGTAAGTAATTCAAACTTTCAAAAACTTCAATGTGAGTCCCATTATTTGGGCAAGATAGAACAACGGAGCTCAGTTGAAATTGTGGCCAGTGGTATGCATTTGGTGGCTGGCTCACTGAACTGGGGGAGAAGTCAAATGTGAAGAATGTCAGGATCCTTTCCAGCTGAGAAGATTCCGGTTCCTAATATTTCACTTAAGTGTGAGGCGATCAAGATCTGGGTTTAGAAGTGGACAGTGTGCATGGGAAGAAAGAGATGAGAGAGAAATTAGGGAATATTAGTAATAATACTCCACATTTATATACTAATTTATGGTCTGCAAAGTTTATCATGTGAAGCAGAATAGAGGCCCAGAGGGTAGCCTCTGAAATCAGACTGCTGGGGTTCAAACCCCAGCTCTACAGAGAATTCTGAGGGAGGCGTGGAACAATTCACAGAACCTTGCCCGGCCTTAGTTTCTCAAACACTAAAAAGGACTGATTCTAAGGAATCCACATATTTCATACAGTTGTTGGCTGATTAATAAAATATGTATGAAGCCCTTCATGTGTCAAGCCTGGCTCACAGGAAGCATCAATCAGTGTTCACTATTACTACCATCACACACATCATTTCTCTTTAATCCGTGCAAAAGCTCGCTGCTATGGTGAGAAGAATGCACGGGATGGATGACTGGATCTGGGGGTGGGAGGTGGAGAATGGGAGGAGTCAGGAGTGAGACTTTGGTTCGTAAACTCAGCTATATTGCTGAAACTAACTCTAGGGTTCTGGGCCCTTCACTTTACCCCTGTGGGATTTTTTCTTCACAAAGTGTGGTTCCTTGCAACTCATATTCTCTATGTTTAAAAAATTGAATTTTTGAGTCAAAAGGAAAAATAATGACTCCCCAAAGATGTCCCCTCCTAATACCTGGAACCTTAAATATGTAGCCTTTAAGGGACTTTGCAGACATGACTAAAGATCAGGACTGTCGGATGGAGAGATGATCCTGGATAGCCTGGGTGGGCCCAATCTAGTCACTTGCTTTCTTAAAACTGGAAGAGAGAGTCAGAAGAGTGATTCAGAGGGATGCTACGTGAGAAGGACTTCCCCACCCCATCCACTGTAGCTAGCTTTGAAGATTGAGGAATGGAGCATGAACCAAGAAATGTGGGTGGCTTTTAGAATTGAACTTTCTAACAGCCAGCAAGAAAATGAGGACCTGGGTGCTCCAACTGCAAGGAACTGCCATTTATCCAAATAAGGAGGACACACATTTTCCCTCAGTGTCTAGAAAGGAATGCAGGCTGTTGACAGCCTGATTTTAGTCTGGCAAGACTGACCAGACCAGGTGGACTTTGGACCTGCAGAACTCTAACATAATGAATTTGCATTGTCTTAAACCGCTAAATTCATGGTAATTTGTTACAGCAGCAGCAGGAAACTAACATATTAGAGTTTCCAGCTTAAATTGTTCAGCTGGTGTTACTAAGTCAAGCTCACTCTGCTAGCTGCACAACTGGCCACTGAGTCTACAGATAGGTGTTGAGGCAAGGAATAACAACTATTTGGCAAGACAGCAGACTGAGAAGATGGCAGACTAATGTCTCAAACTAACCATTTTATCGGGTCTGGATGCCAGGTTCTTTTATAGAACAGAGTTGGGGGAGGTGAAGTAAAGGAAAAGGGCCATTTATCTTGAAAAATAGGGGGTATATTAATTTCTTTTCTGCAGCCATTCCCAGGTGGGCAGGGTCAGATTGCCTCCCTGATAGCTGAACAAAGGAACTTTAACAGTGAGGAAGAGGAGGGTTCCCTGAGGCAGGCCGTTATGTATGATTATATTAACAAAAGCAATGAAAAGCAAAGGTTACAGTCAAAGAAACAGATCCAACATGGAGTCAAAATTGTCCATTCCCTGTTACATGTCCAGCAGTCTATCAAATTCAAGAATGATTAGGTATGGAACTGCTGTGGGGTGATGAGGGACTAATTCTTAGATATGTAGAGTTAGAGAGGCAATGAGAGTAAGGTGTTCACATGGCAGTGGTCAGACTACACTTGGCCATGTGGGATTGGATTTGAGGAAGTGGTGGCAATAACTGGAAGAATGTGCCAGGGAGGTGATGTAGGGAAAGAGACTCCATGGAGGAGAGGAGGGGGCCAGTTTCTTGAGTTGCCAGTTCCCCCATTTGACTTCCATTCAAACCTTAGCCATGCCTAACTCCTGTTCATCATAATTGGAATATATGGACTTTGTTTTTAAAAAATCACTAGGGAGTCATATTGACTAAATTTTATAGACAGATCACAATAATTTTATTTATGGACTTAAATCAACACTTCAGTAAATGAATAATGCTTTGAAATTTGCTTTTTGTAAGTTTCCAAAGGAAAGTCTGAAAAATTTAAGTGTTTTTCCTTTCGTTGCTTGTGAATCTTTTTAACAATGGAAATGTTTTGTCTCCTAAGAGTGGCATGGAACTCAAATATATGACTCACTGGAAATGCCGACCACCTCTTTGCTAGTAATAAATTGGAAGTGAGTTAGGAGAGAGCCCAAGAGAAACATGCTGATAGGAAAGTGGAAGGCCTATGGGGACATCTCTGTGTTGAACCAGGAGGAGTGATGTGGAGCATTATAATGAGAGACAGAAAAAGTGAATAAAATGTTAGTCATTGATAATTGGGCCATTAGAAGGGGAAAAAAAGCCAAAGGAAAAACGTGGACAATAATTTCAAAATCTCTAGCTTTTATTTACTGGATTCTCTCCCTTCATCAATGTAGGTCTCTGCTGGGAGCCCTGAAGGCTGGGCTGATCTAGCCGTTGATCTATGTTTTGATTAGGTTTTTCTTGATTGTGAGTCCATGCCTGCCAAACCTATCTACCCAGAGATGGCCCAGTAAAGTTCCCTTCTCTACTCTGGCTCTCCTGTTACTCCTGAGTTGTCCATTTCCTCTAGCATCTAAGAAAGAGGTAAAATGCAAATCAGCCCCTTTCCCTGTGGGTACATGCTGTTGCTGCTGCTAAGTCACTTCAGTCGTGTCCAACTCTATGTGACCCCATAGATGGCAGCCCACCAGGCTCCCCGTCCCTGGGATTCTCCAGGCAAGAACACGAGTGGGTTGCTGTTTCCTTCTCCAATGCATGAAAGTGAAAAGGGAAAGTGAAGTCTCTCAGTCATGTCCGACTCTTCACGACCCCATGGACTGCAGCCTACCAGGCTCCTCTGTCCATGGGATTTTCCAGGCAAGAGTACTGGAGTGGGGGTGCCATCGGGTACATAGTTCTCATCAAAGGATTTTGCAATGGAGAAGGTAGAAACCATTGGTGACTCAGGTCAGCCACTGGACAAAATTAAAAAGGAAGCAATATTATCCTGTGTTGTCCTTCAGCATCACTCTCCATCCCCTTTTCCTGATCTCAACTTTTCCTCAGTGCTGTTCCCTGTCTGTGCCATGTTCCCACCCCCACTCTACCTCACCTGCCTAAACCAGTGTGTCATTTTCAGGTAGCCCATACTGAATGTTGATTCTTCCCAGAAATTTCCAACATGGCTCAGGATGGTAGATCTTTGCTACATAGTAAGACTTCAGCCAATTGGAATCGATTCATTCTAAGCTGTGAATGACTGATTTCCCCTTAGTGCTCCTAGGAGCATTCTCAAAATTAAAATCCTGTTAACGCAACAGGCTCATTTGATTGGTGGAATATTAAGGTAGCATGAGGGATATATTGAAGGACAGATTGAGAAGAGGCAGTGCCAATTCTTGAACATTCATTCAGTGTGCTTTCAAGCAGAACTGCGTTGTATTTATCCCAGAAAATAATCAGTACCCTACCACCATTTAAGGAAAATAGGTTCCCGCAAGTTACCAGGTATGTTTCACTGTGCAATTTTAGTTTTTAGTATACTTATTCTTTTTAATTGTGTATCAGATACTACTATGGAAATAACCATTCCTTTGTAACTAAAAACAGTTTAAAAATTTATAACCCCTATGTGGGTTACAGTTTGGGAAAGTAATAGTCATGTACTGCAAAGGGCAGTATAAATTGGTTTGTTTTCTGTAGGTCATCTTGGCAATCAAAATTCATGGAATTTCTGAAGGAAATAATTCAGTGTGTATGCAAAAATTTACCAAGAGGATTTCTTGCAGCATTTTTGTAATCATGACAAATTGTACACACTAAAATGTCCATTAACGGGTGTTATATAAATTAGTGGCACATCCAATCAATGAAATGCAATGCAGTCATCACAAAATTATATTGGGGATAATTGTTTAATGATACAACACAATGTTTAGGATGTAGTGTTATGAGAAAAATCATATTACAAATTTGTGACATGGTCTTATTGTACATTTTTGTTGCTCAGTCGTATTCGACTCTTTGCGACCCCATGAACTGTAGCACACCAGGCTTCCCTGTCCTTCACTATCTCCCAGAGTTTGCTCAAACTCACGTGCACTGAGTCAGTGATACCATCCAACCATCTCATCCTCTGTCGCTACCTTCTCCTCCTGCCCTCAATCTTTCCCAGCATTGGGGTCTTTTCCTGTGAGTCAGCTCTTTGCATTAGGTGGCCAAAGTATTGGAGCTTCAGCTTAGCTTCAGTCCTTCCAGTGAATATTCAGGGTTGATTTCCGTTAGGATTGACTGGTTTGATCTCCTTGCAGTCCAAGGGACTTGCAAGAGTCTTCTCCAGCACCACAGATTTATATGTATTATCTCTGGATGGTGAAATTATAGGTCATTTTAATTTTCTTCTTTTTGTTTATCTGTTTTCTGAAGTTTCTCCAGTAAGTGTATTCATTTTCATTGAGAAAAAATAGAATTACTTTTCTTTTAAGGAATCTGAGCATCCTCCCAAAATAACACAGCAGTTCTTGTAGTTTTTATACCCAGAGGCATCAGTTCTAGGTTAACTCAGAATAAATAAATGGTTTAATTAGAGGTATAAAGTCTGTGCTAATAGGTATAAAAAGAAATACAGTTAAGGGAAGTTTAATTTATGCAGTTATACACATTTACACATTCTAATGAACATTAGCCAACAACCAAAATTCTTAGTCATCATTTTTAGTTTAAAATGTACTGGACCACACTTCACTTTTCACTTTCATGCATTGGAGAAGGAAAGGGCAACCCATTCCAGTGTTCTTGCCTGGAGAATCCCAGGGATGGGGGAGCCTGATGGGCTGCTGTCTATGGGGTCGCACAGAGTCGGGCACGATTGAAGTGACTTAGCAGCAGCAGCAGCAGACCATTATATAACAAATATATAGAGCACTGTCAATAGTTGGGAGAATTGCTTCACCAGAGAGAAGTCTTTGTGGAGAATTGATAGAACTGATTAGACTGTTGAAAATATTAGTAAATTATCATACTGCCCTCTTTTGGTAGCTATTTGTAATTCATTTTACATTCACTCCCATTAAAGATGTTAATGTACGAATTCATGCACTAACTAAACCAATTTTGATCTAAAATTTTTTTCATTGAAGTATAGTTGATTTACAGTCAATGTTATGTTTCAGGTATACACCAAAGTGATTCAGCTATATATATATACTTTTTCAAATTCTTTATAGGTTATTATATTGAATATTGTTCCCTGTGTTATACAGTAGGTCCTTGTTGTTTATCTACAAACTAAACTAACTTTAAATCACCTTTTTTCTCAACAGAACATGCTTACAATTCCAGTTTGCTGTCACCATCTGGTAAGATTGTTATTTTATGACTTTGGGGGCATTTCAGGAATAAAGTTCTCCATGCAGTGTCAGATCCAGCAAAATTGTTTTCTTGCATGAAGCTTAATTGAATTCTGTCATTAAACCTACACCTGAGAAATCAATAGCAAAAGACGACAGGCATACCTATCCCCCCACATTGTTAAACAGCTGGAGACTAAATTGTGGATTTTCATCACGGTAGCTACTAATGTTCTTCAGTGTTCTTTTTAGTATTCTAGTTCATAAGTGTCCTGAAGAGTATCAAGAACATAAATATGCTGAATGTTCCTATAAAGTGTTGAAATGTTCTCTTAAATATACTTCGTTAGCACCACACTAAATGAATATCTTTCAAAAGGCTTAGGACTCATGAGAATCGGAAAGGCAAATGAGTTTAAAAAATTTATAACTGGGACCCATCTTGGCAGGAACCAGGAACAGAACCCACATTTGAGACTGCTGGCTGTAATGGGACCTCAGGGATAATGTGGTCCCGCCATCCCTTAGTTAATGACACAGTGATGCCTGTGACAGTTGAGTAACATTTAATTTCACACAGCCTTTTGCCTCAGGAGGCAGCAGGTAGCTTCTCTGACTCCTGTATTTCTCTCTTTCTGTAATGTATATGTAACAATCTTTTGTTACAAAACAGTCTTTTTTTTTTGTATAAGGAGTGAGTCAACTCATGTTCTGTCCTTCAGTTCAATTCACTTCAGTTCAGTCGCTCAGTCGTGTCCGACTCTTTGCGACCCCATGAATCGCAGCACACCAGGCCTCCCTGTCCATGACCAACTCCCGGAGTTCACTCAGACTCACGCCCATCGAGTCAGTGATGCCATCCAGCCATCTCATCCTCTGTCGTCCCCTTCTCCTCCTGCCCCCAATTCCTCCCAGCATCAGGGTCTTTTCCAATGAGTCAGCTCTTCGCATGAGGTGGCCAAAGTGCATGAAAATGAGTTTCTACTGTTATTAATTCATTCACTTAAATAAAATTAGTAATTACTGTTACTGCTCATGCACATACTACATGCCTAGAAGTCTTCCAACATCTCATTCTGCTTCCAGTCTTACAGTATAGGGATCATTATATTCATGTTCTAGATGAGGAGACTGATGGTCAGACACGATGAAACTTGCTCATTCTCTGGAGCCACTCTACTTGGGTTTGAATTTGGCCACTACCCTCCCATCTCCATTGCTAGCTGTGTGACTTTGGACAAGTTCCTTCACCTTACTGTGCCTCAGTTTCTTCATCTATAAATTGGGGAGAATAACAGTACTTACCTCATAGGGAAGTTGTGAAAATGAAATGAAATAACACATGTGCCCGGCACAGAGTAAACCCTCAGCAAGTAATAATGATTGTTATTATTAAGTTGTTAAGTCATCAGGCAAAGATTCAGACCCAGGACGGCAAATCTCCAAAGCCCAAGCTCCTTTTACTAAGCTAGTTTGCTCCTTCGTTGTTACACTTCTAGGATAAAATGAACCACTGTATTTTTCTTGTGCTGTATTAGTCTTCTTAGACTTAATCATAGTGATATCTTTGCAAAGCCCTGTTTGCATGGAATGAGGTCAGGGTTTGGAAACATAGATGCTAGGCACAATCTTGGGGCCCAAGGGGAAGAGCCAGCACACATCCAGGCCTCTGCAGCTGTGCCTGCAGGCCTCCTTGGGTGGTGTCACCATTCAGAAAAATGAATAGTCATTCATTAAAAACCAGCTTTGGCCAAATTATATTGTTCTGCCCCCAAAATAAAGGATTCTCTATTCACACTTTGAATGTTATTGCTCAAGAACTACCTTGCTTCTCAAGAAATATACTTGGTAAGTTTTAAAAATGTAGTTAAATAAATAAATGAAAGAACTAAAAAAAATGTAGTAAATGACAAAATTTGGAAGCAGTAATGTAGGACAGACAGGGTGTGTGTGTTTCAGCCAGCGCATGAATGGTCTAAAACAGACAGGCCAGCCAAGTGCCTCGACACACCCAGATGTTGTCCTTACCAGCTGAATATCAGGCTCCCTACTGCAAAGCTTGTTTTAGTTGTAAACTGTTTATTTGTCCTGTGTATATGGAGAGGTCAAACTATTGGATCTTTTTAATATTTAAACATGCAAAGCGTGTGCAATAGACTGACCTCTTAGTGTAAGTGGAGTTATTCCACAGGAAATTTACAACCTGATTGATTGCCTTAATAGCAGCCGTATTTTAAAATAACTTACCAGGAAATTGTGTTAGGTAGTACAGTATTGAGTGATAGCAGTGTTGTTTTTTAAAATCCTAAATTCACTGTGAGTAGAGTTACCAGGTGTGATTATAAACAGAATAGAACCTATGTGTCAAATTATTAAACTATAACATGTCTAGAACTGTCTGACTGAAAAAATTTGAAAATACTTTGTTGTGGTCCCTAAACTTATTTCCATAATATTCTATAGGTCACAGCAGGCTTTGCAGTCATGAGTCTCATGTTGGCTGTGAAATGAAACAGTTATATTTATTTCATCTCCTAGGTCCTTTCTTTGTGATTTTCTGATAAAATGTATACTCACTGAGTGATTATGGGACTTACAGATTTAACTAGATATTGGTCTGATAGCATGTTGTCTACTTTTCATGATTATATCTCAAAAGTTCTAACTCCGTAAAATTCAGTAAATAAATTTGTTTCAGTGTATTTATTGGAATTTTTTTCTCCAGCAGCTGAATCATTGCTCATTGATTTTGTCCCCTACTCCAATGGTACTCCAGGCAAGATTTTGAAAAAATTTAACCTAGATTTACCCCAACTTGTTAAGTTTTGATTTAATTATACCTTTTTCTTGTCTTTTTTCTTTGGGATAAAAGAGGTTGAAACTACAAGCCTAAATGGTAAGAAGTTTTCTAAAGCAAGTAAAAATTGAACCCTTAATATAATGAATGAATGTGTAATGAATGATGTTGAAAGTTTCCTTATTCAAATAACAAACACTAACACAAAAAATCCCCCAGACCCTCAACCCTGGAGAGCAACCTAGACTTTCTGGTTTATCATGGAGGGAGAACAGTGTCTGCCACTCCAACTATTCTATGAAAGGAAAGAACTATTGATTACATTTTGAGAGCCTTCCTTACTTTCCGGAACCATGCCAACACACTGTACAGGACAGATTGTTGAAATGGGAAAAACACATCCAGTGACTTTAATATGATTCAGCCTGTATTTGGAGGCACAGAGTGTTCAAAGACAGCCTTTTACAGATGATTTTTATCAATTTTTAAGTAGTATCAAATACCAAAAAAAAAAAAAAAAAACAACCACCAACACTCTGGCTTCAGGAAAAGAGCAAAGAATTGGGCTGTTTTCGAGGGAGGTGGGCAGGGCGGCACACTTTGTTCCCTTCCACTGTGGGTAGACAGTTTCCATCTTAGTGCAGTCAAAACCCAACACTTTCCACAATCTCTTAGTTAAGATGAAATCTCACCATGTGGTTGGTGGTTAAGGAGCTAAACAATTAGAGATGCAACGCATGCTGATCAAAACTCTTAAATTCACATTTGGTCCAGTGGAAAGGGCCAGACATTATCATTTTTATGTGCAATTACTTTTTTACAGTGAAAGAACATCTTCAAAATCACTTTGGCAGTAGTTTTTGGATCCCATTTATGTGGGTTTTTTTAAAAGTGTGATAATATAATACATACCTTTTTTTTTCCCCTTAAAGATTCATCCAGAATAATAAATTCTGGAAGGATTTTCATTTAAAGAAATACGAATAGGGTAGATTTTAAGTAAAACAAGATGAAAATGAGATTACCTTAAAAGTTGGTTGAATATCATGTTCAAGATCTCCGAATTAATAGAATTCCTTAAAGATTGCTT
This sequence comes from Oryx dammah, assembly GCF_014754425.2. Classification (NCBI taxonomy): domain Eukaryota; kingdom Metazoa; phylum Chordata; class Mammalia; order Artiodactyla; family Bovidae; genus Oryx; species Oryx dammah. Next base: position 115,273,774 of record NW_024070207.1, read on the forward strand.
TATAAGAGTATACCATTAGGTACAAATGCATTAAGCATCTCCAGGGCTATGTATTAAAGTTAGTACTAACTGTAGAAGGGATACTAACTGTATCCCTTAGGGACTTTCATTATGATAGAGAAAAAAGGGGACAAAATATTAAGCAACATGAATGAGTTTATTTAAATCTAATAATTATAGGAGTGTTGCTGTGTTTTAGGCACATAACATGTGTTCAGGAAACACATTTTTAAATGAATGCTTCTCAGGCATTGTCTGTGGGAGTTGGGGAGTGATAGTATGGTAAGGGGGTGGGCAGCAAATACATTTGCTAGTGCCAACTGGCTTTTGCAAAACTCTCTTAACTTCTCCAGGATTTGAAGGAAAGTGAAATGTTTAAGGAACCTATGAAGATGCATGTATTTGTTAATCATGCCAATAAATTGTGCTAATTTTTTATTACTTTATTTCAGATGCTACTTCAAGCGTGTTATCTACTTTGAACAAAACAGGTAATGTCAAGTTATTTCTGAATATAATAACTTGTCTTCTGTGGCTTCTTGAGTTTCTCACTGTGTTCCTCTGGGTTAGTAAAAGTTATCTCCTTGCCCATTTCCTATGACTCCAACTGTTGACTTATTACTCATTTTACTTTGACCCCGAACTCTATAGTTCTGGTGTCACCACACTTCTGAGCTTCCAAACTCTTACAGCAATAGCATTCCATTTAAAATAACATTTATTATTTTTCTGATTATAGTAGTAATTCATCTTAACTCATAAAACTGAGGAATATAGAAAAATGCAAAGAGGAAAATTATAATCATTTTTAATATTACTTTCCTAAGACTATTACTGATAATAATTTGGTATATTTCCATTCACTATCATATATACATATATAGTATGTATAAGTGTATAACAAAATTGTCATAGTTTACATAAATTTTTATATCTTGCCCTTTTGACTTCATACTAAGCTATAAGTATTTTCCAGCATCCATTACTACTTTTTTGCTTCAGTTGATTTTATTTATTTATTTTTGCCACTTCATTTATTTTTTTAATTGAAGGATAATTGGTTTACAGAATTTTGTGGTTTTCTGTCAAACATCAGCACGCATCAGCCATAGGTACACCCATGTACCCTCCCTCCCGAACCTCCCTCCCATCTCCCTCTCCATCTCACCCTTCTAGATTGTCAGAGCCCCTGTTCAGCATCCGTAACTATTAGTGACTTGATAGTATTCCATCTTGTGTCATATGTGAACATTAAATTTGTTTTTAATTTTCAAATAGAAATTGTTACAGTGAACATCCTTGTGCCAATATCTTTGCATTCCTCCCTAATTTCTGTAGAATGAGCTTCAAGGATTGGACTGATTTAGGTCAGCATTATGAATATTTTAAGGCCCTTCACACCTACTACGGAATTACCTTCTAGAAAAGTTGTACCCAACAGCATTCCTGCCAGCAATGGATGAGAATGTCTGTGTAACTGTACTTTTGCCCAGAGCTGAGACTATGTCATATTATTATATCTTCCTCTCAATTCCATAGGTTCCATTTTGCATTTTTTATTTGTGAGGCTGAAGAACTTTCTTCCCTAAAAGCACTTTCTTTTTTCACTAGAACCAGGAGTTCATTTCACAGTTGTGTTTTATTTACTCTGGAAAGGAATGTATTGGAACAAGCAATATACTTAAATAATTCTTAATGCAAAATGCTGTCAGCCTTTATGATTACCACCAATCATTGCCCATGGCTCTTTCACATACTGAAACAGAAACTCATCAATAACATATAGAAATGAGGTTTCTGAAACTCAGAATACCATCATCATTAAGTGCTCCTCCAAGATCTGACCTTGATGTTTTCTTCAGAACTTGCCACTAACCCTAGGAGACAGACCTTCTTAGCAAATCCGTGCCCTGAACACAGTCTCTTACATCATCCTTACAGTAAGGATTTATGAGCCTCATTCTCTCTTCACTGGAAACCAAGCCATGGCTCTGTCCCCAGAGTGTGTTGGGAAGGTATTTCTAAGGTTTGCTTCCTCAGAGTATGTTAATATTTGCCTATGAATCAAGACTTTGAACAGTTCTCTCCTGGTTCTGCTACGAGCTTATTGTATGACTGTAGTTGGATATTCTCTACCTCTCTGAGGATAATTTTATGTCAGTAATATTACATTATTATTATATTAATTTCTTAAGAAAATAGTAGGATACTTCACGATATTAGAGTATCATAGCAATATTTTCGATCTTGTATTTAGTGTTTACATTAATGTTCATTCTGAATTGCCCTCTCTTTACAACCTATCACCTGAAGATCCTTATAATGACTTAATTCTGCATATCTGACGTGTAAGTCCACATTAATTTGTCTAGCAGCAGTACATGGAAACTGTGGTAGGATTATGCAAGCAGTGGGGTGTGTAACAGATGTGATCCAGCTGGGGAAACAGCAGTCCAAATCCAGACCCACCCTCTGCCAATGATCTGAGTACGTAAAGCTCATTCATCCTGCTGCTGAGATGACCAATAGTGTCTTGAAGGTGTCAACAGTATGATTTTCTTAGCAGTTCACTGAAATGATACTCATGGCAAATTATTTTTAAAAAATAAGTAACAATTCTTCTCTAATGTTTAAATTGTTTCTTTGCAGAAAAAACTAAAATCACTATAGTAAAAACCTTCAATGCATCAGGTATGACTTATTATCAATATCTAGACTTTCTTTTTTTATACCTAAAGTTAAACAAATAGTGGTGGATATTTATATTTTCTTTTACCTTTTTCCTGTCTTTTAAAAATGAAATCTGTTCATAATGAATAGATGTTTATGCACTGGGTACCTTAAATTGTACTAAGTGTTTGGGGTTATATAATAATGTACTGTGTTGTGTGCTGTACTTAGCTGCTCAGTTGTGTCCAGCTCTTTGCGACCCCATAGACTGTAGCCTGCCAGGCTCCTCTGTCCATGGAATTCTCCAGGCAAGAATACTGGAGTGGGTTACCATGACCTCCTCCAGGGGATCTTCCTAACCCAGGGATCAAACCCAGGTCTCCCACATTGCAGGAGGATTCTTTACTGTTTGAGCCACCAGGGAATAATAATTATTATTATATAATAATAATTAGACACAATTCCCACTCTCTAGAATCTCCTAGTCTATGGGGAGAGACAAGAGAAACAAACAGATAACTATATGAACATATGAGCGAATAATGGCAGTGATTACACAAGCGTTTCTGACATGGTTAAGAGGCATGGGAGACAGAAGGACTGCTGCTAATGATTATCAGTGGTATGTAGTTTATGAAGGAAAGATTCTTAGAGGAGTGAACCTCAAAAATTATTTAAATCCAAAAAGAGATGTACTTTTAAGTACCTATTATAAGATTAAGGATTCTTGATTTGCTTAACAAAGGCTTCCAATTGATTCAAAGCAGGTTTTGGCAAACTATGGCCTGTGGGCCATATATGACCCACCATGTATGCTTGTAAATAAAGTTTTATTGGAACACCACCATGCACATTTGTTTATATACATTGTCTAAGGCTACTTTCCTGCCACAATGAATAGTAAAGTCGCTGCAACAGAGACAAAAAATATTTTAGACACACAAAGCCCCAAATATTTACTATTTAATCTATTACAGCGAAAGTTTTCTCACTCATGATTTAAATGCTGACCTGTGGCCATATCCTTGGGGGAAGTTATGGATAACAGCCCTAGCAGTTGGAAAGAAAATTCTCAGTATGCATGAATAGCAGGAGACATATATCACTGGAAATGAAGGTACTACTAAAAATTCAGAGAAACAGGAGAGATGATAGAATGAAAAGCTTAGTGAGCAATAGACCAATGGTTGTAAAGAACATATAAACCATTACAACCCACCATCTGTATATTCTATAGTGTTTGCATAGTATATGTTTTCAATGAGTTATATCCATAAGTAAGTAAATTTTAAATGAAATCTTTCTATTTTGGTGTGGGTAACATTGCTGGACCAGTATAGAAATCTACATGTCAGGTACCTTTCACCATCTAAATTGTTTGCTCACAGAATCAAAACCCTTAGTTGAAACATGATGCCTACACACCAAATGTCAACTAAATCATTCTGGCAGGAACCACATCACATGTACTAACTCAAATTATAATTTTAGTTTATATCCAAACTAGTTCTCTTGGGAAAGAATTAAGCACTCGTAAAGTGCAGTAGAAATAAAATAGCAGCCAGACATTGCATACATAATTCTGACCAAACCAGACCTAACAAGGACAGCAAAATATGGACAGCAAAATATGACAACCTTTTCCTCTCAGCAGTCTGCTAATACACAATCAACATTTGTCCCTCACTTTTGTTACAGATTTTTGATAATTCGCCAGTCAGTTCAGTCACTCAGTCATCTCCGACTCTTTGTGACCCCATGAATCGCAGCATGCCAGGCCTCCCTGTCCATCACCATCTCCCGGAGTTCACTCAGACTCACGTCCATCAAGTCCGTGATGCCATCCAGCCATCTCATCCTCGGTCATCCCCTTCTCCGTCTGCCCCCAATCCCTCCCAGCATCAGAGTCTTTTCCAATGAGTCAACTCTTTGCCACAAGGGTGAAATTAATGAAGGAAAGATTCTCAGTGGAGTAAATTTTGAGCTCTTTTCAAATCAAAGAAAAGATGTACCTCTCCTTTCACCAAAGGAGAAGGTATTTCTTAGGTTAATATTTGTGAAGTTTTTTGTTCTAACATGGCTTATTTCTCCTCCCACTCATCTCTGCCTCCTTTGTATGCCTATGTCATCTGTTTTACTGTCAATTACTCCATTTTGCCTTCACTGTAACTTTTTATAACATCATGTGAAATGCCATGCTGGATGAAGCATAAGCTGGAATCAAGATTGCCAGGAGAAATATCAATAATCTCAGATACGCAGATGACACCACCCTTATGAAGTGAAGAACTAAAGAGCCTCTTGATGAAAGAGAAAGAGGAGAGTGAAAAAGCTGGCTTAAAACTCAACATTCAGAAAACTAAGCTCATGGCATCCAGTCCCATCACTTCATGGCAAATAGATGGGGAAACAATGGAAACAGTGGCAGACTTCATTTTCTTGGGCTCCAAAATCACTGCAGATGGTGACTGCAGCCATGAAATTAAAAGACACTTGCTCATTGGAAGAAAAGCTATGACCAACCTAGACAGCAACCTAAAAAGTAGAGACATTACTTTGCTGACAAAGGTCCATCTAGTCAAAGCTATGGTTTTTCCAGAAGTCATGCATGGATGTGAGAGTTGGACTATAATGAAAGCTGAGCTCCAAATAATTGATACTTTTGAACTGTGGTGTTGGCGAAGACTTTAGTGTCCCTTGGACTGCAAGGAGATCAAACCAGTCCGTCCTAAAGGAAATCAGTCCTGAATATTCATTGGAAAGACTGATGTTGAAACTGAAACTCCAATACTTTGGCCCCCTGATGCGAAGAACTGACTCATTGGAAAAGACGCTGATGCTGGTAAAGATTGAACGTGGGAGGAGAAGGGGACAACAGAGGATGAGATGGTTGGATGGCATCACCGACTTGATGGACATGAGTTTGAGCAAGCTCCAAGAGTTGGTGATGGACAGGGAAGCCTGGCGTGCTGCAGTCCATTGGGGTTGCAAAGAATCAGACAGACTGAGCAGCTGAACTTATTACTTGTTATTTACTGGCCAGTATCCCTCACTAGATTGTAAGCTCCTTGAGGGCAGGGTCTGTATCTGGAACCTCCCAAAGCCTATAGAAGGTGGGAGATATTCAGCCAATATTTTTTGACTTTTACAGGTTTTGCCCATGTGAAAAGATATCACACATTGATGTTATTTCATACATATGTTTACATAAAGAGCTAAGACCAGCATTAGAGTGTTCATGGACTCTCAGGAAAGGAAAGAGAATCTATGAGTAAGGAAGGGCTGTTTCATTTAAAGTCTCTATACTCAGTTGTATTCATGCTATTCCTTCTTTATTAGGCAGAAAATAATTGGGAATGATTAATAATTGGGCAGGATTAATTGGGAATGGGACAAAGAAATTTTCGGGAGGAGTAGGGGATCAGATACTGACACACTAAAGAATGGTGTGAGTCCACTTCCATAGCTTAACTGCTAAGAAATGAAAACTCATTCCTTTAGTCTTTGTGGAATTGATCATAGCCAATTATATCCAACATATAGTATTTTGGGTACATGTTCAGTGCCCGAGTTTGTGAATTCTCTTAATGTTGTATTTAATTGCAGGTATTAACATGTTTAACCTGCTGGGTTGTGTTTTCTTTGCAGGTGTCAAACCCCAGAGAAATATCTGCAATTTGTCATCTATTTGCAATGACTCAGGTTAGTTCTTGTGTACACTACACATGACCAAATAAATAAGCTCCACAGAGAAACAGTTTGTTTTCCTGCTGTTAAGTATATGATGTGGGACCCTCTGATTTATCTCTTTTCATCACACCTGGCTACCCAGAGTCTCAAATGAAAACCAAAGCAAATTTTAGATATGATTGAAAGTGAGATAATGGATTAACTCCTTTAATATGAGAACATGAAACTCTGCAGCAAATATTTTTCACCATAGCTAATATCCTGAGTTGACTCATGAACATAATTAATAATGGATTTAATTATTAAAAGCCATTTCTTATATATAAAATCCTCAAGCTTTTCCATAGGACCTTCAGTATTATAACTTAGAAAAGGATGTTATCTTTTGTGAAAAATAAACTGCTCTACTAGAATGTTGAAAATCTCACATACATCTAGTTTAATTGGATGCTAATTCCAGGAGTGCCCATAGTGTATTTTGCCATCACTAACTAAGACTGTGCACTGTTTTTAAAAATTAAAATGGAAACCTTTTGAGAACATGCTATTTTTGAAATGGGAATATTTTCCCTTCTGCCATGGGCCAGAAGGAGTGAAGCAACCACTTTTCTCACGTTGGTTTGGCTCTATGGCCTCCCTTCCTTATTAAAATCAATGAAAGCAGATGTGAAAAACAGAAAAACATGGTGTGACAGGTCAGAACTGGATCATGGGAAGAGTGAAGAGGAAGGTAACAGAGTATTTTATAATGTTAAAAGTTTTAGTGTGGCTCCAATGATATAAAAAAGCCAATAATTATAGGAAAACATAGGAAACAATTTCAAGTAACATAAATTAAGGTTGGATGGTTGAGAAAACAAGCAAACTTTCCATTGAAAGAATGTTCCACAAATACTTTATATTTGTGTGAATGTAAGGTTTACTTACATGAGCTTTCTGCTAGTAGTATTCTCCAGGTTGAATATAGCAGGAAAATATTAGCTGACTTTGATTAAAGAAAAAAAAAAGTGTTGGATACATTTCACTTTCATATACTGTGTAACTCTCTTCTCTGCTTCTTCTCACCTCCCTCCCCTCGTACCCCTCTCTTCACTGGATACTCCATAATTTCATTATTTTCATGCTTCATTTATGTTTTGGACTGGTGACTAATGTCTAGCTTAATGTTATGTCTACATGATGTTTGATAACTGTTTCAAAGTTGAACATTTAATAAAAACAAAACAAAACAAAAACTCTGGTCATCTTGAATAGCAGATGCCGGGAAGCTGGTTGGAGTAATGTTTTCCCCAGTTAAGCTACTGAATTGACCATTTGTTTTAGTGTCTGGTGAAAACAACCTTTTCAGGGGAGCAACTCTTTTGGCGCCAAAAATTCCACAATATCCTGCCAGAAACCTTCACTTCTTACAGATTCCAATCTGGATTTATTAAGGGAAATGGGGGCTGGTGAGAAAACTGGGATCTGACCAGGTAGAGCCAGGCTGAAGGTCAAAAGGTATAGTGGCTTCCTGGCTGTTCTGCTATCATTGTACACCCAGCACATTCATGAAACTGAACATGTGCTGAATAAGACTGAAGGATGAACTCGGAGAATGGAGAGGCAAGGGAGAAAAATTGTGTGTCAGCACACATACAGTTGCTAAATAAGTTTTTAAAAGCTAAGATTTTAGCAAAAATGGACAAGCAGTTCTGTGCATTTATAAATTATCTTTGGGCTTCCCTGGTGGCTCAGTGGTGAAGAATCAGCCTGCCAATGCAGGAGATGTGAGTTTGATCCCTGGGTCAGAAAGATCCCCTGAAGAAGGAAATGGCAACTTGCTCCAATATTCTTGCCTGGGAAATCCTGTGGACAGAGGAGTCTGATGGGCTAGTCCATGGGGGTCGCAAAATTCGGACATGACTGAGCAGCTAAACAACAGCAACTGATTATCTTTGCTTTTAATAATTATGTAGTGTATTAATTTAAATTTCAGTATCAATATGCAGAGTTTGGGATTCTCAGTAGAAAGGTGGCTGGAAAAGGTAAATCATGTTCGCTGGTCTAATGGTATTGTCAGCCGTTTTAAGTGGTAGTGGACTGCTGGGTCCTTGGCTATGGGAATCAGTTGTATTTTGGAGTGCAATGAAAGATGAGATTGGGAGGTCTTCTACCCTCTAGCTCAGGAGTTGGCAAACTACTGCACGTAGTTCAAATAATAGCCTGTCACATGTTTTTGTAAATAAAGTTTCATTGGAATACACCCATGCCATTCATTTATATACTGACTATGGCTGCTCTTACACTATAACCACAAAGTTGTATAGTTTCAACAGAGAACATATAACCCACAAAAACTTCAAATATTTATTTTCTGATCTCTTACAGAAAAGTTGGTTGAGCCCTGCTCTAGTTTATATGATATCCTTGCCTTTCTGCTCAGGAGGCCAGTTTTTTGTCTCTGTAGATTATGAAGTGCACACAGTGTACTTCTGTTAAGGAGTCTCTCTTTTATTAGTTTCCACACAGAGCCAAAGCCCCTCTGAGTATACCCTGCAGGAAATGCTTTGAGTTTTGAAATTGAGTTCAGTATTTCTCAAAGCAGGTGTTTCCAGAACAGAGTTTTCTGGCGTTTCTGGGATGAAAGTCACAAGTTGTTCAACTGAAGAAAGGATTTGCTCTGCATTCTATTCAGGTTTCAAAGCAAAATCTCAACTGTGTTCCTAGGAAAGATAGTGTATTTGGTAACTGCATTTTAAAACAACAGCAACAAAAACTGCAAATGGCAAGGAATAAATAGACTTCCATAAGGTAGCTTAACTGCTGAGAAATACTTTTTCTCTCCCTTCCCTATCTCCTATAACAGCTTAAAAAGATTTTTAGTGTTTGAGCCACAGTTCCCCTAGTTAACATCTTGACAGAAAACAGTCTTGATGAGAAACAGGTAGGGATAAAATTTCTTGACAAGTAGATAAGCTTTTTCTTTTTCTGCATTGCCACATAAAATGTAGAGTTGATATTTTCTGAAAATTGTACTGATTGATAATCATTGAATAACTTTTAGACAGACAACAGAGTAAATGTGAATAACAAAGACTTTGTTATAAAGTAATATGATGATCTTTTTCTGTGTCATATTAATCCTCAAACTCTAAGGATGCAAGTCTCAGATTTCTTTTTGAAATTTTATTTTTAGCCTTTTTTAGAGGTGAGATCATGTTTCAGTATGATGAAGAAAGCAATATTACCCAGGTAGGTTTTAAAGATTTTTTAATTGCAATTTAAAAAGTGAATTCTCAGATATTCAAAGATTTAAGGGTTCAAATTATTTCTGATATTTTGCATATTTACTTTTATGACCAAATTTAAATAAAGTATGTGTTGTTGAAACACTAGCTTTGTCAAGAGGGCTTGATTTCATAATAATCATGGAGTTTTGTTAAAAATTATGTTTTAGTTTTCACTGGGTTTGCTGCTGAATATGAGTGTTATATGATGTAGTTCTATTGCCAGTCAGAACTTTAAATTATATTAGAAACTCCTAGCAATAGGAAATACGTTGAATCTAAAAATAGTCTCAATCTGATCCTGTTCACTCCCATCTGGGACTCAGACAAGTAATATCAGCCTTCCCATAACCTAGATTGGTTTGGAAAGTGAAAAGTGAAAGTATTAGTCACTCAGTCCTGTCTGACTCTGTGGGACCCCGTGGAGGGTAGCCCCCCAGGATCCTCTGTCCATGGAACTTCCCAGGCAAGAATACTGGAGTGGATTGCCATTTCCTCTCCAAGAGATCTTCCCCACCCAGGGATCGAACCTGTGTCTCCTACATTGCAGGAAGATTCATTACCATCTGAACCACCTGGTTCAGAAGCCCAGATTGGTTCAGAAGATCCCAGCCAAATATGGTTTGTTAATTCCGTGAATATTTCCTGAGCACCTACTATGTGCCAGGCAGTGAGCTAGGTGCTAGAAATGCAGTGATGGTTGCTACCAAGTGTCCCTTTTTACATTCACACAGAGAGCTTTAATAGTGTTCTTTTGGGGGAATTCTTGAAATAACAAAAGATAGAAATTAGCATGTCAGACTTGCTGATTCAGAATATTTTTTAAAGAAAACATAAAAACAAAGACTGACTCAGCCAATATGTATTCACTCTTTTGCTAGACAATATTCCATGTAGTTAGGAGTCACAGTCTTTGGGGTGTAGGTCTTTGGGTGCCCAACAAAACTAAAGAACAACTTCTTGTTAGAAAGTGTTATAAAACAAAACAGTGATTGTTATATTCTTAATGATGTTGTGCTTCTAACAGAATCAAGTTATGGCTAATGGCACGTTAATTGGAATCCTGTCTCTAAGGGAATTGAAGTGAGTAATCTTGCAGTTTGATTTAAAACCTAAGACATCAACTCTGGAAAGATACTTCTTGAGCTATCTTTACTTTTGGAAACCAAGAATAGGATAGAGACAGACCCAGAGGTATGCAGAATTGGTCCTTGAGTTCTTTGCAAACTAACCATAGTAACCTGTTATCAACTAATATCCCCATGAGGATGTTCTCTTTGATGCTACTGAATTATGTAAGATCTTCACTAAACCAAATTCGTTTTGCCCAGTGTGCAACAAGGTAAAAAACTGAGAAGCCAAGACTTGCAGCAAAGAGAGGGCTTTTTCCCAACGTAGCCACATGAGGCGAACAAGTCTCAGATCTACCTCTCCAAAGGCCAGCAACTTGGGGCATTTATGGGGTGAAAAATAAAGTGGCAGGGTGGTCTGAGGCTATGGAGTGTGGGGACCATGGCTGGAGAGTGCTGGAGGGTAGAGGAGGGTGTCAGTTGGAGAGAAGGAGGAAAAATCAGAGACAGAGGGCCCCCAGGGTGAGTGACTAGCCAGTCTCAGAAGTTTTGCCTCAGGCCAGCACTTCCTCTGGCCCCTTGCCAGAGGCAGCTGCCTGGGGGTTGCAATAGCCTAATAAGTAATGAGATTGTTTAACCATAATTTATATCTTGCCGTTGGCTGGAAGCGTCTATCTGGTTTGTTTCCCTTGTCATATTAATTAATTTTTCCCACATAGGAATCTCTTACTGTACCCACTATTTCTTCAAAGTGAACACTGCAACCAATAAATACCATATGCTTCATGTAATTGCTAAAATTCTAACTTGTTTTGAACTTAACCTCATCAATGATCTCCTTCATGTCAATTTCTCATTTTATTAACAGACGATCAGAACTCAACAAAACTCTTCAAACCTTAAGTGAGGTAATCATAGTACATCCTGTACTTGTTTATAATTACTGTTATTATTTGGGGGAGAGCATGGAGTTCTGTATTTCTGAGGAGATAGGTATTCAAATTACCCCCAAATCTGCTGTGTAAAAGAATGAATGGGCAAGTTCCATTGCTCCAAAAATCAAAACTAGGCTCAATGGATGGATGTTACACAGAGATAGATTTTCTTTTAAGTAAAACCAGGTTTCTTAAAACCAGGGCTTCAGGAGAATGTGCTCCCTTGTGTGGTAGAGTTTCCCGACACTAGAGGTATCCAAGTAGAGCCTGAATAGCTTTGATCATATGTCATTAATCTGGTAGGAATGAGAATTAGATCATTCCTAGGTGTTGTGATTCTAAGATTCTGTGATGCTGTGATAAATCCTGGGTCATCTTGCCTGATATTTTCAATTGTCAAACTAACATTAATACATTTTTTCTTTTGTTTCAGACTTATTTTATAGAGTGTGCTACAGCAGAGTCCCAAAGGTCAGTCATTTTTCATACCTTTTTAATTAAAGATCATTATTTCTCTACTCATGAGAAATAAAGTATGAGGAGTCTTAGGGTGCAAATTCAAAGGTATTCCTCTAGAATAAATACACATTAGTGATAGTTTGGATATATAATCTTTTATTCTTCCAAACACATATCACAATCACATCCATCTTCTCATTTCTTTATGAAGCTCAGAGGGGTGTGGGAGGTGTTGAACCATTTACCTCTGGTTCTTTGAAGCTGAGGCTCATCACCGCCCTTAGCCCCACAGGCCACCAATAGGACCAACAAATGGCTCCCAGTGGTCTAGTCAGGGTGAAGGCCACACAGAGAAGAAGGAACATAATATGGAGCTTGGTGAGGGGCTTCCCTGGTGGTCCAGTAGCTAAGACTACATGCTCCCAATGCAGGGGGCCTGGGTGCAATCCCTGGTCAGGGAACTATTAGATCCCTGGGAATCTAATTAGTCAGAGAACTATTAGATCCCTGGGAATCTAATTAGTCAGAGAACTAATAGATCCCACGTGCCACAGCTAAGAGTTTGCTTGCTGCCTGTAAAGATCCCATGTGACACAACGAAGATCGAAGATTCTGAATGCCACAACTAAGACTCAGCACAGCCACATAAATAAATAAAAATATATATTTAAAAAAAGAGACACTCATTTCAATTTTGAAAAAATTATGGAGCTTGGGGAAAGGAGAGAGGAGGAAGGAAAAGATCAGAAAGAATAAGAAAAGTGCATGGAAGGTTGAATCACAGATTGCCTGACAGCTATATGAGGTTGCACAGATTATCATTTGAAATGATGTTCACTGGCTGTCCTAGCTACATAAGCCAACAAGAACAGCTTTTAGGTCAGTAGTCTGACCACCTGAATCTTGAGCATTCCATTCTAGAAAATAACAATTTCTGCTCATCTAATGATTTACTGGTACAAATAATGACAAAATTTCCCATGAAGCTGTAAATTGGATCCCTACCCACCATATGTATTTAGTTATTTCACTTCTCATTATTTGCAACATTAATATTTTGTTCGGTGTGCTGCAGTTCATGGGGTCGCAAAGAGTCGGACACGACTGAGTGACTGAACTGAGCTGAAACCAAGACAAAAGTGAAGAAAGAAACAGAATGTCTTAAATTCCTAGTTATCTGATGATCTAAATGGAACTGCCAGAGTGGTTTTGGGTTTAGGAGACCTTGATATTTGTCTAGGCTGGGATGTCAAAGGGCTCTCATGTTGAAAACCCATCAGCCTCCAGATACCAGGCAAGCAGCCACCGCTCAGACTCTAGGTGTCAGGATACTTGTCTTCGTAACCAGGTTTCCACCCCCGCATGTTCATTATGCAGGTGGGCAAAACGAATCAGCAGCTGTGTATGGTCAGAGGGTCTCTGGTTTGCAGTCTCTGTGAATGTAAACCTCTCTAAATGCTCTGTCATAGGAAATCTTTGGGGTAAAGTTCCACCCATGGTAGGTTGGTGTTTACAAGCTTATTGGGGTGACATTGCAAGTTAACAGTGTCAATGTCCCCCTTCCCCACTGTTCGAAAAAACAGCTACAAATATGTAGGTAGGTTTCCAGTTGAGTAACGCTCTGGTTATATATATTTCTCTTTACAGCACAGTAAATTGTACATTCACCATAAAATTGAATAAGACAATGAACATATGTGCTGTGATGGTTGCTTTCCAAACAGTAAAGATTCGACCGATGGGTAAGTTGTCTCTATATTTATGGCTGTGTTCATTTTCACATGACTTTGATGTAATCTTTTTCAAATCGAAAATATAATGAATAAATTTACATATGTTACAACTTTCTGTTTTGAGTCTTTTGTTGTTGGGCAGTTGTTAGGAAGCTCTAAAAGGTGCTTTTGCCTGCTTTCTCAGTAAAGTTTCAGTATACTGTTTTGGAAATCAGAATAAAACAACCCTATTGAGATAGAGAGTTCTATTTGGAGTGCTTGATCGATTGCTGCTGGGATATATTTACTTCGGAATTTCTCTTAGAAGTTGCTGAAGAGCAATTGATACTGCATACAACCCCATATTATTCATTCAATAAATATTTTAAGCACTTACTATTTATATATAATTTCAATATAATGGAATCCAATTTATTTTATCATCTGTTTTAGACTTAAGTTCTTTAAAATGCCATCAGTGTGAGAACCGTAATACTTGAAGGATCTGAGCTTCTCCCTTGCCTTGTTCTTGACCTTGCATTTTCATTCTTTTCCTTTTGTCTCCTCCAGAACAGTGCTGCTGTTCTGCCAGGACCCCCTGCCCTTCCTCCCTGGAGGAGGTAAAGAAACTGCAGTGGTATGTAGCAAATATGCTGACCCTTTTCATAATAATGATAATAATAATAATTTAATCACCATGTTGGCTAAGGAATTTTGAAATTTTGATGGTGAAGAAGGGTTTTCAATTTTAGGAAAAAAAGCAGTTTTCTTTTGTATGAAGTTTCTGTTGCCTTAAATCAATGATTTGCAATCTTGGTTGCACATTAGAATCACCTGAGAAGTGTTAAAAATATTCTGTCTTCCCAGCTTCACCAGCTGAATGTGTCCTCATATTTAAAAATTTTTCCAGTGTGGTATATGAGGAATAGTATCTTAATGTTATTTGTACTTCTCTTATTAAAACTGGACATTTTTTTCATATATTTGGGGCCATTTTTGTATCATTTCTGTGAATTGTATGTTCATGTATTTTTCCCACTAAATATTTAATCAGTTTTTAAGAGAATTTTATATATCGTGGATAGTAGACCTTTGTCTGTGGTATATGTTGCAAATATTTTCTCCCAGTTTGTTAGTTATCTTCTGACTTTGTTTATGATGTTTTTGATATGCAAATAAAAATGTTAAATGTACTTAAATTTTATCAATCTTTTATTTTATTGCTTGTGGATTTGGAGGCATTATTAGAAAGCCTTTCCTTACACCTAATTATAGAGGAATTCATCTTTGTGTTTTTCTAGTACTTATATGATTTTTTTCTACATTAGATCCACTTGGAAGTTATTCTTATTTGATGGGAGGCATGGGTGTAATTTAATCTTTTCCAAATG
Source organism: Oryx dammah (assembly GCF_014754425.2). Lineage (NCBI taxonomy): Eukaryota > Metazoa > Chordata > Mammalia > Artiodactyla > Bovidae > Oryx > Oryx dammah. Next base: position 115,288,967 of record NW_024070207.1, read on the forward strand.
TCTATCCAGTGGTCCCAGCACCATTTATTAAAAAGTCCACCCTTTCCTCAGTGATCTGAGATGTCACCTTTGTCATATGCTAAATTTTGGTAGCTATTTGGGTTAAACTACAGATGTGAGATGTTAACATTGGGGGAAGCTGGGTGAGGAGTGTATGAATCTCTGTGTTATTTTTGCAGTGTTTCTGTAAGCCTACAATTAGTTCAAATTAAAAATGTTTTAAAATTTTGATTTCCAGTTTCCACCCTCAGTAATTTTGGTTAAATGAGTCTGGGGCATAGCCTAGGGATTAAGAGTTTTAAAAACTTTCCTGGTGGTTCTAATGGGCAACTGAAGTTGCAAATCACTACCTTAACCTCTGCCTCAGTGGAGGTAAGGAGGGAGATGGATTCTTCAAAATAATAGATGATCCCAAAAGTCATGGATGGTGTGATCAAAAGTGTATAAAAATATACATGGAAAAAAACAGGAATTGAATGAATGAAAATGCTTACAAGAGTTCCCAGTGATTGGCCTGCCTGCTGGATGGTCATTTTCTTGTTGTTGTTTTTTTCTTTGCAGCATTTTGTATACTTTTCTACAATCAGATAAAAATTGTATTTTTAAAAAAGGACATGCATTTTCCAATATGAAACTTCTCATATGGGAATAAAAGGCTAAGTGTAGCCTGTCTGCCTTTTGTGGGCCAAATTTCTGAAATACATTGAAACATTAGGCCCCTAGGAATAGCTAAAGAACTTTAGTTAAGGATATGTAGCATTTTATGTAATAAAAGGCAAAAAGTACTTGAGTTTTAAGCTTAATATACCCCCATCAAGGTGGAGGGTTGAACCCCACTTGGGAGATGGAATTTCTGAAAGCATCAGGATCCAATGAGGAGACTTCCAGTCACCTCAGGACCAACTAAATCAGACACTGAGGAGAAGGCCACAGAAATCTCTAATTTTTAAAAGGTCCTCTGGGTAATTCTCAGGCACAGCCAAGGTTGGGAACCACTGGGCTAAAGTAACATTAAGGGTGTAGCTGATGTATAAGCTGGGACCACCCCTTTGGCCCCAGCTTGATTCATTTTTTTCATTCAGCAACATTTCTTCATCAGGTACTGTGTGCTAGTTAGTACTTTGGCAGGCTATGCAGTATAAAATTGATTCTGGCAGATTTCTATGCTCATCAATTTCACACAAAATTGGGTATTGTTAATTCCAACTCAAGATTTTCTTGAAACAAAATTCAGTAAGTTGAAGAAAAAAATGGCTGTGTGTTTTATCTTTCCCAGCTAGTGTCACCAATGCATGTGAATGACCTAAATTTGAAGTTTCTTGGAAAGGAAAAGCTTATTTGTGAACCACTAAGACCAGTATGAGAATTTCCTAAAATTAAAAATTCTACTGTACAAGTCAATAATTATTATTTTTACATATTTTTCTATTGATCAATATGCAGAAGATTGTAATTGTAATTAACAGAATTATGTACTTTGATTGTAAAAAGTGTAAGAAAAAATTGAACATTTTATTGTTGCTGACTAATTTAGAGCTGCTTTTCAGTTTACTCCTTACCCCTTTGAGCTCAGTGTTAATACTGAGTTGACACAAGAGTTAGTGAGTTAGTGTATCTATAATGGATGAACACACATAGTTTTGAAATGAGTGTGCTTTAGTTTCTAAGTCAAATCAGTTGTCTTAAAAATGATGAGCCAGTTTTGCCAGCGTGGATTTGAATATTAAAAGAAAATCATATTTTGGTATTTGATTCTAATTTTAGAAAAATGTTAAGTATGTTTGAAACAGTTTGGGCCTGTGATTCCATTTTTTTTTTTTTAAGAATAAATTTTGTGAAATCTAAAAAGCTCACCACAGACAGACTCCTAGTATATGGAAACCACCAGTTTGGTTGCAGGGCATTCAACAGCTCCCTTCCCAAGAAGTACCTGGCAGTGGTACATGCTTTCCTCAACTGACTGAAAAGTGATGAGGTATAGAATCAGGGAGTAGCAGTGAACAAGTGAAGCAGAACTGTGAATTCAAAAAAGAGCATCCTTCCTGGCTAATTCCTCTCCTGGGGAGAAGGTGATGGAAGTGGGCAGGGGTGGGAGAACAGTGGCAGGTACACAGAGGGTCTGCAAAGGAAAGTCCGCAATGGAGCCGTGTCGCCTTGGTGGTGTCACATGGTTGCCACGAGAAGAGCTTAGCCTCTGTAGCTCATTTGTGTCTCATGTGCATCTCTCTGATTCTTGCCTTTAGTGACCCGCAAGATCCTGTTGTGTGTCTCGCTCGTCATCCACACGGCCCACCCTTCTCTTCTTCCAGCAATGCCATCCCAGTTGCTCCTCAGGCCACCATTGTGTCCCAGATCTCTAGTGCCTTCTCTTTTGCTGAGCCTCTAGCTCATCCACTTGTAACCCACAGCCCTCACTCTCCAACAGGGATGATTCCCCTACCTTCTCCCCAGCCTTCAGCTCCCATAACTTCCAGCCCAGCCATTGATATCCCCCTGCCATCTGGAACTGTCTCTTCCCCTAAGCCTCCACCTGATCTTCCCCTCACCCTGCCCCCTGGGAAGTCCTCAGCCCCCTCTCCTACCACGTCTGCCTCTGTGAACGTCGACACGACTGGCATACCTCCTGACAAGACAGGTAAATATGACAAGCCATGCTGCTCCCATGTTTTTGTCATTCGAGCCACCTGAAACCCAGCTGCCAGCCTGCCAAATTATGATATCTGCAATGAGACTACATTAAGCCTTTCTTTTTATGATGTCTGCTTGATTTTGAGAGCTTTCCTTTTGGCATTTGTAGAACACAGATACAGTTGAGATTGATTGTTTGGCCAAGATAAATAGCTCTGAGGCAAACACAGATCTCATTTTATCCAGATGAGTTATTTTACAGGTTTCTTTCTCCTGCAAAAGGTGATTGGGTCACTGTTTTCAACATTCTGAAGAGACCAGTTTTGAACCATTGAAAGCAGGAACTCCATTTAGACAGAAAACAAAAGAAAAAATTGATGTTCTGAAATGGTACAGAATACCAGAGCTGGCAATGAGCCAGAGCAGCCGCGAAAAGGGGAAGACCATTCAGAAGACCTCAGGGCAGGTCTGCCTAGGCCCTCACAGGTGGTGGGATTTGGAATAAGCCTTTTAGCCCCTCCTGACTGAGCCTGGTCTACCTCAGATGGAAATAACTGCACTAACCCTATAGGTTTGGAATAATGGTGAATATGAGAATGCCACAGAAACTGCACCAGGCTCCCGGATACAAAGTACGCTTGAGAGTAAAAGGATAAAGGGAAGAGGGAAGGAAGCAGAGAGAATTCTGCATAATCTCTGGAGTTTAAGTCCAGTGAATAAGAAGCAAGTTTTCCTCTAGAATTCGGAGGGTGAAGCAAAGCGAGACTGGAGCTGTTGTGTTCTCACCTCCTCTGCCTCAGGCAAGCCTGTCCGGGAGATCTGGAGCCTCTGCCAAATGGCTTGAGATTTTTTTTGAATTCCACAAGAGAGGAATGATGAAATATGATATGCCACCTCAATAGCATGTCTATTATGCAGCTGTGCATAAACAGAAACTTTGGGCATTTTTTAAGTCTTGAGTGAAGTGAAAATAACACAAAAGTAAATATTTAGTTTGCACATCATGTTTATAATAGTCTTTTATTGTGTGGATAAATATTAGAAGGGAATATGCAAAATAAAAAATAGGATGTTAGGTGGTAGAATTAAGCAACTTCTTTGTTAGGAGACATACAGATAGCCAGTAGACACTTGAAAAGATGCTCATCATTGCTAATTATTATGGAAATGCAAATCAAAACTAGAGTGAGGCATCACCTCACACCAGTCAGAATGGCCAACATCAAAAAGTCTATAAATAATAAATTCTGGAGAGGATGTGGAGAAAGGGAACCCTCCTACACTGTTGGTAAGAGCCTAATATAACATTTATGAACATGTTTTCCTTTCCCTGGGGCAAATGCCTGGGGTTGGGTTTTCCAGGTCACAGAGTCTATGTATGTTTCTTTATGGAGTGATTTTTCCATTATGTGTTCATAAAGTGATTTGGTTCTCTTGTTACAGAAATTGTTCACACCAACAGCATCAGTGTTTCTGATCTTGAAAACCAAGTGTCCCGGATGGAGTGGGCTCTGTCCTTAGGCAGCTTGGAGCCGAACCTCGCAGGACAAATGATAAACCAAGTCAGCCAACTCCTTCATTCTCCGCCCACCTTGCTGGCCCCTTTGGCCCAAAGGTATGACTTAGCACACTGATATGGTCATGAGAGGGGATCTTCTAATAATAATGATGCTTCTAGATGATTAATTAAACCCAAGTATTTTTCTCCCACTTACGAGGTTCATAATGACTTGTTAAGTTGCTTTTCTGTATTCTGCTTACACTGGGGAAAACAATTCAGTCAGAGTGCTGAATTTGAACTGCTACCTCTCTTTACAGATTGCTGAAAGTAGTGGATGACATTGGCTTACAGCTGAATTTTTCAACCAAGACCATAAGTCTGACCTCCCCTTCTTTGGCTCTGGCTGTGATCAGAGTGAATGCCAGTAATTTTGACACAACTACTTTCGCTGCCCAAGACCCTGCAAATCTTCAGGTACATCCTAATTTATTGTAGAAAAGACCTTTTCTTTTATATGATTATAGTCCTCATGTACTTCATGATTAAGGCCATTACTGTTTATACTCATGGGTGATATTCAAAATATTTAGCTTCTAGAACAAGAGGCATCACAGAATCAAAAGAAGGACATTGGCTGGAGCAAGATCTCAGAGGTCCTCATTGTGCCCAGTGTTAACCCTTTAGCAACTGGATTGTGGAAGTTTGGGGGGCTGTGGGGGAGGTGTCCAGTGGGTTCTAGGCACTTGGGAGAGAGCAGGGACACCAAATGTGTCCCTACTTTTCAACCCATTTCAATATTTTAACCTATTGAAATAGTGGTGCTGAATATCAATCCTGCTTCTAGTGTTTTCTATCCACCTATTAGAGGGATGGGTAGGTGGGGCTGCTGAAAACATGCGAGTAAAACCAAGTCTTGCCGTTTAACTTCATTTTGGTAGTCTTCCCTTTACAAATTTCATGCATGTGGTTCTACAGTGACTTTGCCCTAACAGGTCACTAAATTGGTATGTTGGCTACTGTCATCTCCCTGGGCTCTGCAGTTATCTTGAACTTTATTTTTCCCCAAGCTTTACTGAGATATAATTGATAAATAATATCCTGCACTTTCTGATTATTTCTGCGTATCCTTTACCCATAAAATGTTTTCTCTCCTGCTCCAAGGCCTCATCTCCCTGTCATATCTCCCTACACAGCCTCTAATTCCATAGTAATCAGAGAAACCAGAACCAATTGTACATAGAAACACTACAAATAAATGCCCTTATAGGACCCTCCATCTTAATTACTTGTGTTTTCCCTCTCCTCATTATACGAGCCCCAGACATTTTTATAATCTTTTACTTCATTTTCAGGTTTCTCTGGAAGCTGAGGCTCCTGAGAACAGTATTGGCGTTATTACTTTGCCTTCATCATTGATGAGTCATTTACCAGCTGATGCTGTGGAGCTGGCTTCCAGGGTGCAGTTCAACTTTTTTGAAACTCCTGCCCTGTTTCAGGTAAAGTTGCCTCTAATTGCTGTTGGTTTAGATTCTGGGGAGACTGGAGGAGTTTTATTTCTTATAATCCTCCAATATTCTTTTTTTTTTTTAATCCTCCAATATTCTTAACCAGGCATGCATGCTAAGTCCCTTCAGTTGTGTCTGACTCTTTGCAACTCTGTGGGCAGTAGCCTGCCAGGCTTCTCTGCCCATGGGATTCTCCAGGCAAGAATACTGGAGTGGGTTGCCATGCCCTCCTCCAGGGGATCTCCCGACCCCCTGTAGGGATCAAACCTACATCTCTTATGTCTCCTGCATTGGCAGGCAGCTTCTTTATCACTAGTGCCACCTGGGAAGCCCATTCTTAAGTCTACTATAAGTCAGATGGATTGCTGAAAAGCTGTAGTTTATTTTTAAACAGGACCTGATGATGCTGTTGAGGATAAATAACAATAACCAACACAAAGTATTTATCAATTGCTGTGCAGTATCATAAACACTTAGAAATGTTAACTCTAATCCTCTCAACAACTCTGTGAGGGAGAAACTGTTAAACTATTATCCCCATTTTACAGATGAGGACATAGAGGCATAGAGAGGTTAGGTAACTTGCTCGGGAACACACAGTTTAAATGGCTTAATGTTATGTTCCTTTTAAGATTCATGAGGGTCTCGTGTCAATCTATGAAATTTAACTCAGTTTTTAGAGCATACTATAGTGGAACAAGCTCTGCTTCTCATTGGGTCCTTGGGGAAGTCACTTTATTCCCTGTCCCTGAATTCGTGACCTAGGTAGTAAAATAAACAATATTGATTAAATAGTCCTTAGGCCCTTCTGGGCTTCCCTCATAGCTCAGTCAGTAAAGAATCTGCCTGCAGTGCAGGAGACCCGGGTTCGATTCCTGGGTTGGGAAGATCCCCTGGAGGAGGAAATGGCAACCCACTCCAGTATTCTTGCCTGGAGAATCCCATGGACAGAGGAGCCTGGCAGGCTACAGTTCATGGGGTCACCAAGAGTCGGACAGGACTTAGTGACTAAACTACTAACTAGGGTCCCTTCTAACTCTAAAATTGTCTAATAACATTTCACTTTCTCTTGCCATCTTGTTGATTCTTTGATGTGCTAGGACCCTGCCTTGGAGAACCTCTCTCTGATCAGCTATGTCATTTCCTCAAGCGTTGCAAACCTGACAGTCAAGAACTTGACAAGAAACGTGACGGTTACCTTAAAGCATATCGACCCAAGCCAGGTGGGAGGGGCCTGTCTGGTCTGTGCCTTGACTAGAGACACCTCATGCAAACTCTCCGTGTGCGACTTAGCCTGAAAAAAGTTGGTCCAGCAGCACCTTAGACCCAGTTAGGGCTGTGTGTGAGACTGGAATCATGCTCATAGGGTTTGAGCGTGCCTAATAACTGCCCTCCTACTTTCTAGGAAGGAACAGTGTAAAAAGCAAGCTCTTATTGCCAATTTTCAGTGCATTTAGATCTGTGGCTCCAGGTCTGATTCTCACCTCCAAAGAGAAAGCATCTTGCAAGGTCCAGTTCACTGAGCATCATCTGTGACCTCGCTGCTCAGAGTATGGTTTGCAGACCTGCAGCATCAGCCTCCCCTGGGAGGTTGCTAGAATGCAGACTCTTGGGTCTACCCCAGACCCAGTGAATCAGAATGTGCCTTTTAATACAAGGCAATTGCTGCTCCCGATGGCTGAGGTTAACAAGTGCTGACCTATATGAGACTCACTGCCTTCTAGAGACCCATATAAAATAAGAACTCCCCTAAAATCAAGAATGAGATTCTGAAATGTTCAAATGTCATTTTTTTTCTAATTGCTTTTCAGTTTGTTTCAGTTGGATAAATTATTGGTAATGTGTCCTTCTGTTACAGGATGACTTAACAGTGAGATGTGTATTTTGGGACTTGGGCAGAAATGGTAGGTTCCAGACCTAACTTTTTTAAAGTCTTGAGTGGGGAAGGGGAATGGGGAGGAAGGAGCAGTGATTGGTGCAGTGGCCTTTCTGCGGGGACAGAGACTCTTTCCCATGCCCCCTAGGTGGCAGAGGAGGCTGGTCATCTGATGGGTGCTCTGTCAAAGACAGGAGGCTGAATGAGACCACCTGTACCTGCAGCCACCTTACAAGCTTCGGCGTTCTGCTGGTAACATCCCCACTTTGCCTGGCCTTAGATTCTGGGTCTGAGGGGTAGCTGGGCATTGTGCTATGAAGTCTGTCTGGTCGATGACTTGATGGATCAACAGATTTCATGATACTGTGGCAAAGTTAAAGACCAATGAAATGACTCTTCTAATATGCATATATACTTGAAGAAAAATATTTGAACAAAGTATTTTTTTCTTATTCTAATTTTATATTTAAGTTCTTTTTAAAATAGCTATAGGAGGGCTAGGGAATTCAGATTAAAATGGGTAATAAAAATGGTTTAGTTGGCAGTGTACTTTAAAATTTTTATAAAACATGACATAAGTTCTCTTATTTAATCTCCCTAACAATCCTACAATGTAGGTAGAATGGGGTGTTTTTATTGTCATTTTTAAAGACTCGTTTGTGAGGTAATTGTCCACAGTCGTAGACTGAGAAATATAAGAGCCAGAAGTCAAATTCACATCTTTAGGCTCCTAGCCTGGGGCTTCTGCAGAGCACCATAATGTAGTGATCAAATACATGGGCTTTGAAGTCATCCAGACCTGGATTCTGGCTCCTCTACCTCGTAGTTTTGTGACCCTGAGCAAATTACTTAACCTCTCTGGGTCTCATTTTTTATTATCTCAACAGGATGATAATAATTATGCCTACCTTGTAGGCTTGTTGAATAATCTTAGACTACCCAATAATGTAAATTATAACTGTGTCATTTATTTTAAAATATTTGGTCTTGAAAGCAATATTTTCTTTTCCAGGACTTGTCTCGAACATCCTTGCCACCAGCTCAGATGATGGCCCTAACATTTATTACCTATATTGGTTGTGGGCTTTCATCAATTTTTCTGTCAGTTACTCTTGTAACCTACATAGCCTTTGAGTGAGTATCCACAACTGGAAACTGGATTATATGATGTAGTGGTCACCTCAGTGGCCAAAATATTAAATAAGTGCTCCTTGGCCTAGCTTACCCTGTCCACCCCTCTAGTGGGGCCATGTATATGTGAAACTTCATGGGACTTCGGTTTACATACTTACTTACTTCCAGTAGTTTGTACACTCACTGAAGGCAGAAGTTGTGTCTTAATCATCCTTGTACCCTAAAATGATGCTTGGTATCTAGTTGACATTAAGTGAGAAATGAAAGATAGATGCAGACCTCGAAAAAACAAGAGCTTCAATGTGAAACAGGCCATAGCTCCATATACAGCAGAAGAGCTGTGTTTAATATATTAAGTTTCTAAATTATACCAAGCAAACACAAAAGATTAAATACATTAATGGGTGTGGGGATGAAGAAGAATAAAGGATATCAAGCCTCCCTGAAAAATATAGATACAAATTGAGTGCAGCTTTGTAGGTCAAAGAAAGAATGACATTCCAGATGACAGCATCTGCTTGGCTTATCAGAATGGTCCCTTTGGTTACTTTGTAGGGGGTGGGGGCAGTGGGGGGGGCGGGATTCCAATTAATTCTGTCAGAAAAAAAGGAAATATAGGCACTTTTTTTTACATTTGTTTATGCTTAGTCATTCAGTCTTGTCTGACTCTTTTCGACCCCATGGACTGTAGCCCACCAGGCTCTTCTGTCCGTGGGATTTTCCAGGCGAGAATACTGGAGTGGGTTGCCATTTCCTTCTCCAGGGGATCTTCCCAACCCAGGAATCAAACCAGGTTCTTCTGCATTGCAGGCGGATTCTTATACCAGCTGAGCTACCATGGAACCACCGCCCCCCTTTTTTAGATGAAACAGTATATAAGTTCTGGGATTTAGATTTTTGGACACTAATCAGGAAATGCACAAATTCACTTTTAGTGCCAAACTTAGGGTCCAGCTGTGAGTACAGATCTTCTAGTGGACCGTTGGAAGGATTAATGAGACTAAATTACTATAAGGCCAGCCATTACTCAGAATGATCTCACCAGATCTAATTTCACACACGTAAACATGTACATGTCATCAATTAGCTGTATTTTCCTCTCCCTGTTTCATTTAGCTATAGTTTGAACGCTTTTTCCATGATCTCATTTTAACTAGTAACATAAAATAACAGGAGAATCTGGCTATGTTTTGAAGATCTGGATAGAGGAGCCTATTGTATGAGAAGCAGCAATGCTTCCAGGAGTTTGGGAGAAATGGGGGTGGGTGCTCATGAGATTCTACTACATACTATTTGAAAGGTTGGGTCAGTAGTCAGCATGTTAAAGATTCCATAGAAATATAAACATAAAATTTCCACATGGTTATCACAGATGATTCCGTTTAGATTTTTTCTTTGTTGCTATCGTTAGTTGTAATGCCTCCACCCACGCATCACACACACACATACAGACATGCATTCAAAGAGAAGAAATTTATGCATATAGACAGTCACCAAAGAATAAAAATAAATCACTTTGAACTCAGATATGCTAGCTCACATAAGCATCAGCAGGCTGTGATGCTAATTCTTTTCTTGTCCTTTCCTTTTAGAAAGATCCGGAGGGATTACCCTTCCAAAATCCTCATCCAGCTGTGCGCAGCCCTGCTCCTGCTGAACCTGGTGTTCCTCTTGGACTCGTGGATTGCTTTGTATGACATAAGAGGCCTCTGCATCTCAGTGGCTGTATTTCTGCATTATTTTCTCTTGGTCTCATTCACATGGATGGGCTTGGAAGCATTCCATATGTACCTGGCCCTTGTCAAAGTGTTTAATACTTACATCCGAAAATACATCCTTAAATTCTGCATTTTTGGTTGGGGTATGTATTATTTTTGCTCACGCATTGCCTGGGCTTTTCCTGCTTTTTCTCCAGTGTTTTGATTTTTAATCAGAGAGAGACATTGATGAAGCAGGTCACACTTGGCAGGTTTCTAAAACAGCTTTATTCTTCTTTTCATGTTTCATTGCCCAAAGAGGAGCCTTGTCAAGTCTATTTCTAGAACACCTGTATATTTATGCTTGATTGGTTATGACCATAACACTCTGAGGTTAGGGCTGTGAATCTTTTTTGTATCTCTAGTGACTAGAACTGGGGCTGGCACACAGAAGATGCTCAGTCAATTGAAAATATTAGCTTGGTGATAATGAGGTCAGACAGTCAGTCCCTGAGCTCCCAACTAGCCTCACGCTGCTCTGTACCTCCCAGATTCACACACATACACAGCCGTGTGCTCAGCAGGGCAGAGAGAGAGAACATACAGATAAAGTCTAATGTAACTTCATCACCACACCAGCCCAGTATTCCTGATTATGCCACCTGTTGGTTGTTGGTCACTAAATCTTAGATGCCCCAAGATCTTGAAGAGTTCTTCATTCAACTCCCCGCCAAATGTAGGAACCTCCTGGACTTGACTTAGCTTTGACTAGAGATAATTTGACCTCTGCTTGAATACTTCTATTATTGGGGAGCTCATTACTTTAATTAAAAACAAGATTCTACTGAGTGCCTTTGAAAGATCTTACAGGCTTTATTGAATACTTCATGAATTGGGCAGCATCCCATCTAGCAGACAGAAAGGAGATTTGAGGAGCTGTACTAAGTGAAAGATTTTATAGGCAGAAGGAAGCAGGAACAAGGAAGTCACTCTGGGCAAAAAAAGCGGGTTGGTTATTGCAAGCTTACTTTCCTTTGGGGATTTCTGGGGTCTCTCAGACAGGTTACCTAACTAGTGACAGGTTACCTAACTAGCAATTTCTGATTGATTGGTTTAAGATTCCATTTCTGGGAGAGCCAAAGCTGTGATGGAGTTAAGTCTCAGTTTGGTGAACTGTGGCTAGCATAAGCAACTCAAGTTTGGACCTTTTGTCTTATTTTTAATACCTTACAAGACAGCCAGTGACCATTTTCTAAAGCTCTACAGTTCTGATTTTCCATTAAGTTCACTTGGCTCTCTGGTAGCACTTACCCATCGGTCTTAGTTTTGCTCTCTCAGGAAAAAAAAAAATAAGCTGACACTTCTGCTGAAGAGTCCTTTAGATAATCAGCAAGTAATATATAACCTTATGTATAATACGTTATGTCTTGATGTATTTTCACACAAGTAACCCCATAAAAAATAAGCCAGGGGAATTCCCTGGCAGCCCAGTGGTTTGGACTCTGCACTTCCAATGCCGGGAGGCCTGGGTTCAATCCCTGGTCAGGGAACTAGGATCCTGAAAGCCCCAAGGTGCGGGTGGTTATTGCTAATACCAGGTGAAGACGTGATTTACCCTAATTCCCACAGCTCAAGAACAGCTGAGGCTGGCTTTCTAATCTCCAAGGCATACCCTTCCACTGCATTAGAGCTGCCACTCCTCTCAGACTCCATCTTCTTCAGGCTAAATATTCCTTCACATATCCCCTACACAACAGATTACCTCCCTTGTCATCTTGCCTGTTGTTATATCTTTGTGAAAGGTACAGAACGACACCTTTCTACAAGATATGTCACTTATTCCCAGAAAAATAAGTCACTGCTTCTGATCTTGGGCATGGATTTTGTCTTCTTTGTAGAATTCAGAAACATCAGGTTCCCTGTCAAGGACAAGCTCCACACCCTCAATATTTTATTTTTAGGAAGGAGTCTCCCTTAGAAAGTCACCATATGTCAATGTCTCCATAATGTCCAAATACAAAAGAATTTAATGAAATATCATGTTAGATGGTACCAGGTAGCTGTCTTATTTACCAGAGCCTTGAGATTGGATGTCAGGCTGGTCTGTGTGCACAGAGTGTGAGATGTCGGCATGGGGTGGGGGATGATGGGGTGGAGGGCTGAAAAGGACTCCTCAGTGTAAGGCCACTATAAGGAAGGAGGAGACTCCTCATTATGCTTCCTGTTAATGGAAGTGCCCTGGGCCCTTGAGAGAGCCAGTGGTGGCAATCAACACCCCAAAATAACTAGGGCAGGCTTCTCAGTCCATCAGCAGATTCCAGATAATCAGTTGAGGACATTGGGATTCATAATGGAAGGTTTTCCAGAAGTTACTGGGTTAATTCTTTGGTTTACATTTTGGAGTTTGCCTGCCACCTGACCCTTAAAATTACATTCCAGGTGGGTAAGGGTAAGTGGGTTGCCATTTCCTTCTTACTTATTTGTGGTCCAGTTAGCAGGAGTGGAGGGGGTCTCTGGTCTGTGGTTGTTCAGGATCCAAGCTGCTAGAGACTCTGTCTCAGGACAGAGCTTCCAAGATTGACCTGAACTGGGGAGAAAAGAGTAGAGAATCTCACAAGTGGTTTTATGGTCTAGGCCTAGAGGGGGAGCAAATCACTTCTGTCCATAGTCCACTGGACAAGACCTAGGCCACATACACCCACATGCTGGGAGGCAGAGAAACTGGGTGTGATGAATTGCTATGCTATTTCAGAAGAAAACAGAAAATCCCCACTCTTTTTTCTCACCACCTTTAGTTATTAGAACTATGTGTGATCAGTGTTTCCTATCTCCCAGGCATCCCAGCTGTGGTTGTGGCCATCGTCCTGATTATATCTCCAGATAACTATGGGCTTGGATCCTATGGGAAATTCCCCAACGGGTCACCTGATGACTTGTGAGTACAAAGCCCCACACGAAATTTTAAGTGAATTGGAAAGCAGAATTCTCCAAAAAAATGGAGGATCTAATCAGCATATCAGGTGTCTCATCCTAATAAAATCCAGTAATATTTACAGCAGACTTTGCAGTTATATATGTAAAGAGATCAGCTAGTTAGAAAAGTCATGCTGCTGCTGCTAAGTCACTTCAGTCATGCCTGACTCTGTGCAACCCCGTAGATGGCAGCCCACCAGGCTCCGCCATCTGCTACTACTTAAGTATTTAAAAATTGAATTATATTTCAAAAATACTTTTATAAGCCTGTGATAAAAATAAAATACAAGCTATACTATATTAGTAAAGATTCATGGAATAGACTTACTAGGATCGAAAGAGGATAAAATCTTTTAGTGTTTTCAAATAATATTTTAAAAATACTTTCAATCACCAGATTTCCTAAAATAAACTCTCTTGGATTTCTTCCCCTAGAGCTGTTAAGTGGCTATGGAGATCAGAGGTTTTATCCTTTTTAAAATTTTGTGCTTGTAGGATAATGTTTCAGTAAAACAATATAGGTTCATTGTTAGCATTTTGAACCATATTTTAGCAAGAAAAAACCAAAACATGTTTTCCCTGTTTTTCCCCCCAATTCCAGTTGCTGGATCAACAGCAATGCTGTATTCTATATCACGGTTGTGGGGTATTTCTGTGTGATATTTTTGCTGAACGTCAGCATGTTCATTGTGGTCCTGGTTCAGCTTTGTCGAATTAAAAGGAAGAAGCAACTGGGAGCCCAGAGAAAAACCAGTATTCAAGACCTCAGGAGCGTCGCTGGCCTTACATTTTTACTAGGAATTACTTGGGGCTTCGCCTTCTTTGCCTGGGGACCAGTTAATGTCACCTTCATGTATCTCTTTGCCATCTTCAATACCTTACAAGGTAAGCTCTACAGCAAAAAATAAACACTGGATGACTCATTCGAACTGAAAAATATTGCAAGTAAAAGTTGGAGTGTCTGCAAAGTAGCTTAAGATATAGGGAGGGGATATATGTATTTGTAGGGCTTCCCTGATGGCTCAGATGGTAAAGAATCTGCCTGCAATGTGAGAGACCCAGCTTTGATCCCTGGGTTGGGAAGACCCCTTGGAGGAGGAAATGGCAACCCACTCCAGTATTCTTGCCTGGATAATCCCATGGACAGAGGAGCCTCGAGGGCTCACAGTCCATGGGATTGCAAAGAGTCGGATACGACTGAGCGACTAACCCTTTCCCTATATGTATACATGGACTTCTCAGGTGACTCAGTGGTAAAGAATCTGCCTGCCAAGGGTTTGATCTCTAGGTCGGGAAAATCCCCTGGAGGAGGAAATGGCAACGCACTCCGGTATTCTTGCCTGGAGAATTCCATGGACAGGGGAGACTGGTGGGCTACAGTCCATGGGGTCACAAACAGTCAGACACTACTTAGTGACTAAACAGCAGCAGCATATATCTTCATCTGGCTGACTCACATTGTTGTACAGCATGATATTGTAAAGCATTTATACTCCAATAAAAAAAAATCAAGTAAAATAAAAAACAGATTTATCTTTGAGAAAGAGTGCTCTGAGATCCTTGGAAGAAAGGCTAAATTCACTAAATTCAAGAAGTGGTCCCTTTCCCTCCTTACCATCACTGCCTCCTGGCAGGGAACAAGGATATCAAGGGGAACCTACCAGTAACTGTTTCTGGGAGAGTCAATCACTCTTCCTTCACCTGGTTCCTTATCTTTTTTTTCGTTTGATTTTGCTACTGAAGTATAATAGAACATGCATACAGAGAAGTACACATACCATAAATGTCCCCATGAGGTCTCACCACTCTGAGCTCCTCTGCCTGCATTTGATTTGAGGACAGTGATAAGTGAGAAGTCAGTGGCAGCAGCCTGGCCTAGTGGCTAATCCCTGTGCAGTTCCTCTGTCTAGACATACAGTGGACAAGCCAGGCTCTGTGTGTGGCCATTGACCTTGGAGCTGCCCATTTAATGAAGCCCAGCTGCAGTCATTTGGGAACCCTTTTCCTCTGCACTCTTTACAAAAGCAAATTACTCATTCTTTTGTTGACACTTTTGTCCTACTCTTCGCGACCCCACGGACTGTAGCCCACCAGTCTGCTCTGTCCTGGGATTTCCCAGGCAAGAATACTAGAGTGGGTTGCCATTTGCTTTTCCAGGAGATCTTTCCGACCCAGGGATCAAACTCATGTTTCCTGCATTGTAGGCAGATTCTTTACCACAGAGCCACCAGGGAACCACACTCATTCTTTTAGATCAGCTTTATAAAAGAGTTGTCAGCTGTGACTAATATTTAATGAACGCACTTTGACATTAAAAGCCAAGCAAACTAATAGGTTTGCGTAGATGAGATGGTTGGATGCCATCACCGACTCTATGGACATGAATTTGAGCAAGCTCCAGGAATTGGTGATGGACAGGGAAGCCTGGCGTGCTGCAGTCCATGGGGTTGCAAAGAGTCGGACATGACTGAGTGAACTGAACTGATAATAAGCATTCTTATCCCTTGGTTGTCTTTTATTCCAAATCTTCTGTTGGGAAGCCTTTTAACTGCATTCTCATCAGCTTGTTTTCATCTTTTCCTGGTGGCTTTTAGCTCCCATAGCATCCTCCTGTAGTTCTATCTAGGCAGTAGTTCATTAACTTGAGATAGAATTCAAGTGCCTAATTTGGCTTATTTTATTTGGAGGAAGCCAGTGAATGTGCTTGTTGGTTACATGCAGTGTCTTCATTTTTACCTACAGTGTACAATTTCTGAACTTGTATAGCCAGATGTTGTGTTACTTATTGTAGAAAAGTTTTATTTGCCAACAATGGCATGCTAAGAGACACTTATTTTTAAAGAGAAAAGATATATGCCCAAATCATACTGATCATAAACCTGAAAGCACCCTCACATACTTACGGTAGAAAATGAGCCTGCCCCTTTCTTATTTCCCCAGAATGACTTCTCATTAGAATACAAATGGACAGAAGGAACATATTGTTTCATTTGTAAAAGGGAACTAAACCCTAATTCACAGGACTTTCCTGTAAAGGAAAGATGTGTACAGGTTCTGATTTGGGCCACGAGTACCCCCATTTTAGTCTCTCATCTGTGCTGCTTCTCCCCTAATGCAACCAAGTGTAGCTGCCCAGGGTGGCAGGTGGACAAAGATATGCATTATTTGAGATGTCAGTCTTCAGAGTGGGCACATGCACCTGACTAAAAGCAAACCTGATATTTAAAAATGAAGGTCTTTTAAGTAGATAGATTGGGGTTTGGGGCAAAGGAGGATTCAGAGTTTGTCCATTCATCCAGCTAATATTTATTTGCTTTCAAAGCCTTGAGGAGTGGTAGCAAGGGGGCTGCATGGGGAGCCCTGCACCTGCCTGCGATGGGGAGGGGGAGGCAAAGCCTGAGGGCCTCTTGAGGTTTGTGGTGGTTTGGGAGAAAGAGGGGAGGGCCCAGGGAAGGGACGTGGCTGTGGACCGACCAGAGAGGTGAGCTGAGGGATGAGAGACAGAGGAGGAGACGACATTGACAGAACTTGGAAATTGATGACACATATGGAGGGATAGGGAGGTGGGAGCCATGGATAGAAGTAAAAAAAAGCACAGTGCGAGAGCTGTGAGCTCCCATTTTCTTTGGGGGACTACAGCTTGGGAGATGGCCGCTCAGGTAGCTCTGAAGAACTGATCAGAAGAGGTATGGCGAGGGAGGTAGACATACACACAATCAACCACACATCTTGGCAGAAGGTTACTGCTTGTCATAAGGCCCGGATATCTTAGTGTTTTTAGTGCTTTTCTAAGTGTGGGAAAATGTAAGAAACTATCTCATAAAATTTTCTCCTGAAAATACCTAATTATCTGAAGGCCTGTTCTACCAGTTTTTCCAGAGCATAGGGCACCTCATTCCCGATCTCCAGCCTGAAATCCTTTCAGGGTGTGTGGAAGGTCAGGGACTGCAGTGGCTCATGACTCAATCCTTGTAGAGCTACATGGCCAGAGACATTCCTTAGCTGGCTGATCCTAGGTCTGAGCTGGTCTCCTGGGTGGATGGCTTGTACTTCAACAACAAAGATTGTTGTCGTTGTTCAGTCATTAAATCGTGTCTGATTCTTTGCAACCCCATGGACTGCAGCATACCAAGCTTCTGTGTCCTTCACCATCTCTTGGAGTTTGCTGAAACTCATCTCTATTGAATCAGTGATGCCATCCAACCATCTCATCCTCTATTGTCCCCTTCTCTTGCCTTCAGTCTTTCCCTGCATCAGGGCCTTTTCCAATGAAAGGGCTCTTCGTATCAGGTGGCCAAAGTATTGAAGCTTCAGCTTCAGCATCAGTCTTTCAATCAGTATACAGGTTGATATCCTTTAAAACTGACTAGTTTGATCTCCTTGCTGTCCAAGGGACTCTCAAGAGTATTCTCCTGCACCACAATTCGAAAGCATCAATTCTTTGGTGCTCACCCTTCTTTATGGTCCAATTCTTACATCTGTTCATGACTACTGGAAAAAAATATAGCTTTGACTGTATAGACCTTTGTTGGCAAAGATAGGGAAGGCTAAAGACAGGATGTAAGAGACCAGACAGGTAAATTTTGGAAGTATGGAATGACCATTCTTTTTATAAATACATTATTTTAATCTTACAAAGATAGTTCTCCCAGGATGCCTTTTGATAGCAAACTTTCCCAGGACTTTGGGCTTTATTTTCAGTCTGTAAAATTTCATTTTTCCTATAGCTGCCAAAGATTCTATCATTGTGTGAAGTAAGCTCATGACATTCAGGTCTCAGTTTGGAATTCATTGTGTTGTATTTCCCCCCACCCTATAGGATTTTTCATATTCGTCTTTTACTGTGTAGCAAAAGAGAATGTCAGAAAGCAGTGGAGGCGATATCTGTGTTGTGGAAAGTTACGACTGGCTGAAAATTCTGGTAAAGATTTTCCTTACTTTTTCTCCTTTTCTTAAATCTTGAGGAAGAGATTGCATACGTTAAGATCCAAAGCAATTAATGCCAGAGGAATATCGGATCAGTGAATGGAACCTGCTCAACAGAAAATATCCAGTGTGAACATTATGGAAAAAAACCTAGTGAATTAAAAAAAAAATTTGTCATATCTGGGAACTTAGTGAGCAATATAATTAATGGCCTGGCTGCTTCTGCAATGAAGCAGCAGTGAAATGTTTAGAATTCATTTCCCTTTGAGTATATATTTTCCATTTGTCCAGAGTAATTTTTCATATTTACCTTCCTAATTTTTAAAATCTTGACTCAACGTTTTCTCCACAGGTCCTGGTTGTCAATGACTTCATTTATTTGTTATTGGGCCAGACTTTACATAAAAGTCTTAGCATACATTTGATTACTTTGAAGTTATTTTCAGCTGTGCCCTTCTGGGTTGTATAGCAAATAGATCATTTTTAAGAAAATAAGAAAATGAAGTACTCTTTGAAAATCTCAATTCCTTTTGCATAAATATTACCCACGAATACAGACTTTGCTGTATTGCAGAGGTCTGGTTGCACAAGATCAGAAAATGGCAGTATTTAGAGTTCAATCATTTGCCTGGATTTAAGAGCCATGAGTCATCACAGCAGGTCGATCCATGTTCTTGTGAAGATAGTCTTTGACTTTGAAATATTACTTAATTCAGTGACTATTTATAGACATAATCAAATTAGCCTGGCCTTTAATTCTGAGAGAATATAGGTTACTTTTGACCAGTGAGTCAGTTAAAGGACAGATAAATATAGTCTTAAATGAAAGAATTCTCTATAAGATCTGAGAGCAAGAGATCATTTCCTAGAAGGAGTTAGGCTGTGTCTCTTGCATTTGCACTTCAACATTCTGCCCTGTTTTTCTATAATGCTTATCCTGCTATAGACTGGAGTAAGACTGCTACTAATGGTTTAAAGAAACAGACTGTAAACCAAGGTGTCTCCAGCTCTTCAAATTCCTTACAGTCAAACAGTAACTCCACCCACTCCACCACACTGCTAGTGAATAATGATTGCTCAGGACTCGCCAGCGGGAACGGTATGTATGTCTTGATGTACTGTTTCTCAAGTTAGTGTTTGTTTTATTAAAGCAGCTTTATCCTTTAATGGCACTTTTGCTTAGCAAAGTGAATAGCTACATATATGACTGTTGGATCAAAATGTAATTCCCTTGTAAAAGACAAAGTTGATTCAACCAAATTTATTCATTTTAGAGCAAGTTTATTTTTAAGATTTAGGGTTTTTAGAAATATTTATTTTTAATTGATTGATGATTGCTTTTAAAATATTGTTTTGATTTCTGTCATACATCAACGTGAATTAAGCATAGGTGTACATATGTCCCCTTAGGGTTGTTTTTCTTAAAGATTTAATTTTTCATGATGAGAATGGATTATGACCTAAAAGTTTTAATGTGGCAAATCCTGACTTAGGTATTGCCCAAAGACTTCTTATGTTCTTTCTGTGCAGTCAGTACCTAAAATAGTAAGACTATATCAGTTTTTTAGTATATCTATAGTTATACACATCTTCAACACTTCTGAACATTCCTACTTTTTGCTTATCATCTTGTTCATTCTGTGCCCCAGTGTGGCTGCCTTGTGACAATTCCCAAATCCCCATAAAGATATCCAATATTGAAAGATGAATTGTCTCCAATAGACATACAGATGATTTCTGTTGTGCCTCTTTTACTCATTAATTCTGACATTTCTAGCTTAAATTTCCTTTATGTTTTCTTTCCTTCGTAAGACTGAGCTGTTCATTACTCATAAAAACTTATCTATCTTCTTTGACTTCTTAATATATCTTCATTTTTATAAAAACTTAAATTATGCTGGTATACTTTCCCCTTCCCTGGAGAATTCGCCTTTATTTCTCATTCTAGGGTATTAGTTATTTGTATAATAAATGCAGATAAATTTGTGAGAAGGTTCATATACCTAACAAATAGTTTTCCAGCCTCCCAAAGATGGGAGGTCTCACTGGTTTGTATAAACTTTTAAAATAGCAAAATAAAAGGATGCCTCTAAATCAAGGTTTCTCAACCTGGGCACAGTTAACATTTGGAGCTAGATAACTCTGTTGTGGGGGCGCTGTTCTGTGTATTTGAGGATGTCTAGCAACATCTCTGGTCTCCACCCTCCAGGTACCAGTAGTACCCCCATACTCACCCCATGTTGTGACAACTAAAAATTTCTCTCAATATTGTGAAAAAATGCTTCCTGAGGGGTAAAATTGTCCTTTTGCTGCTTGTGGAGAACCCTTGCTGTATGAGAACCATTTCTATATAAGATGAGCTGCCATGGGGCCTTAGCTTTTTATTGTAGATACCAGGGGCAGAGCAGGGCTTTATGTCAAATATCTATAGCAGGAGTGACTCAATGTAGGTAAACAGAGTAGATGTAGTAGCAATCAAGGCTGGTTAATAAGTTTGTGTGACAAACCAGATTCAAAGTTGAGAAATCAGAGGTGTGAGCTAAATCATCAAGAATCCTAAGAATCACAACCTATCAGTAAAGCCTATTGGTTTGGATAGAAGTGTTTGGGTCTCTTAAAACCAAATTTTTCCATATTCTAGAAGGAACTCAGAGATGAAGCCTCACTTGCCTAGCCTATCAGTATGTGGCCATCCTTCGGGGAATGAGATCAGATGGAAGCAGCACTTTTTGCAGAGCTAGTTGACATGGTTGATATGAAACAGCTGTTTTTGACAGCTGACAGTGAGAGTGGGGTACATTTTAGGTTACCAAAATGGCCACATGTTTAATATCATGTAACTTGCATATCAGATAGACTTCCTTGACTCCTCATTCCACACATCAGGATCTGGGATGGATGAGGGAAAAGAAGCTGGAAGGTCAATGGTTTGTTTATTATACCAGGTCAAGTTGTTCCTGCACCAAAATGTCCTCAAACCAAAATGCCTAATTCAGAATAGCAGCCTCAGACAGTCATTTGCCTCTCTCTGTGCCCAGAGATGGGGCTTTGTTAACCATATCCATCACCTAGTTTGTGTGAATACTGTATATTTCAGTTATGCCTTAGAGGCTTAATTTATAGTTGTTGCTAAGTCGTGTCTGACTCTTTGTGACCCCATGGACTATAGCCCACCAGGCTCCTCTGTCCATGGGATTTCCCAGGTAAGAATACTGGAGTGGGTTGCCATTCCTTCTCTAGGGGATCTTCTTAACCCAGGGATCAACACCCCCACCCCACCCCGCCATCTCTTGTATTGCAAGTGGATTCTTTTTGGGGTTTTTTTGGTCAAGAAAGGTGTTTTTTACTCACTATTTTCAGCCAGAATGCTTGTTGAATATCGTTTCCTTAAATTCCAAATATCCTTACTATTTCCACATCTTTATATTTTAAAATTAACTCTATGAATTTTGTTAAATATCAAATTATATCTTTACCTATGAAATGGTTTCTTCTTCCATGTGTTTTAACATCACTTTATTTTTTCATATTTTTTATTATTTTTTTTTTTTTACTTTACAATATTGTATTGGTTTTGCCATACATCAACATGAATCCGCCACGGGTGTATACGTGTTCCCAATCCTGAACGCCCCTCCCTCCTCCCTCCCCATACCATCCCTCTGGGTGGTCTCAGTGCACCAGCCCTAAGCATCCTGTATCCTGCATTGAACCTAGACTGGCGATTCATTTCTTATATGATATTATACATGTTTCAGTGCCATTCTCCCAAATCATCCCACCCTCTCCCTCTCCCACAGAGTCCAAAAGACTGTTCTATACATCTGTGTCTCTTTTGCTGTCTTGCATACAGGGTTATCGTTACCATCTTTCTAAATTCCATATATATGCATTAGTATACTGTATTGGTGTTTTTCTTTCTGGCTTATTTCACTCTGTATAATAGGCTCCAGTTTCATCCACCTCATTGGAACTGATTCATATGTATTCTTTTTAATGGCTGAGTAATACTCCATTGTGTATATGTACCACAGCTTTCTTATCCATTCATCTGATGGACATCTAGGTTGCTTCCATGTCCTGGCTATTATAAACAGTGCTGCGATGAACTTTGGGGTACACGTGTCTCTTTCAGTTCTGGTTTCCTTGGTGTGTATGCCCAGCAGTGGGATTGCTGGGTCATAAGGCAGTTCTATTTCCAGTTTTTTAAGGAATCTCCACACTGTTCTCCAGAGTGGCTGTACTAGTTTGCATTCCCACCAACAGTGTAAGAGGGTTCCCTTTTCTCCACACCCTCTCCAGCATTTATTGCTTGTGGACTTTTGGATAGCAGCCATTCTGACTGGTGTGAAATGGTACCTCATTATGGTTTTGATTTGCATTTCTCTGATAATGAGTGATGTTGAGCATCTTTTCATGTGTTTGTTAGCCATCTGTATGTCTTCTTTGGAGAAATGTCTATTTAGTTCTTTGGCCCATTTTTTGATTGGGTCGTTTATTTTTTCTGGAATTGAGCTGCATGAGCTGCTTGTATATTTTTGAGATTAGTTGTTTGTCAGTTGCTTCATTTGCTATTATTTTCTCCCATTCAGAAGGCTGTCTTTTCACCTTGCTTATAGTTTCCTTTGTTGTGCAGAAGCTTTTAATTTTAATTAGGTCCCATTTGTTTATTTTTGCTTTTATTTCCAGTGCAAGCGGATTCTTTACCATTGAGCCACCTGGGAAGCCCAGAGGCTGGGTTACTAGCAGCCATCTGACTCAGTACACAGGGCCACAGACTCACAGTTCAAAGAAACATCACGTGTTGACTCTTTCACTTCTGAGCCATGTAACCCTGAGCAAAGCATTTACTTTCTGAAACGTTAGTTCCATCATCTATGAAATGGGGGTAATAATAGCACTCATGCTGTAGAATGATAAATGAGATGATATTTATAAGGTTCTCAGCACTCTTATTATTAGTATAATTATGACATGAATTAACAGTTGGGCTTATTATTTAGCTTTCTACATTGTCAGAAACATGGTGCCAAAGAGCTGGAGGATCTCAGCAGCTGTGCCCACCCCCAACACACACACACACAGAGTTCGGGGCCTGCTTGGGGTTGGGGAGGCCCAGCTCCCCTGGCTTGGACTTTGATGTTGTACTTGGTGGTTTCTTCTTGGAAATCAGTCTTATCCTGACTCAGAGGGACTGTTTTAGTGTACGAGAGACGATTTTTTTTTTCTTGCCAGGACTGTTGTCACTCGGGATTTCTCTATTACAGAGTTTTATTTTATAGGACTCTTAGGAATCCAAGAACCTTGTACGGATCTCTTAACCTTTGGGGGAGACCAGACTATTACCCCAGGTTACATTACACATATGCTAGTACTTGACTGCAGTATATGGTCAACCAGAGTTAGGAATTGGGCCTTTTAAAATCAAATATATTGCTTTGCTTCATATTTTTACGATTTCATTTTTAACAAAGTTACCATAGGAAGTGGTTTTTGAATGATTCTCCAGTTTGTTTTGTTTACTTTGAGTGGTCTTAAGAAAGGAAAGGAATGAAAAGTAAATAAAATAAGACAATATATCAGAAAATTTTTTAAAATAAAGATTGCCTAGAACTAATTTTGGTTCACATTTGTCTGTATCTACTTTTGGTTTTATTTTTAACTAATTTTTTTTGGGGGGGTGCTGTGCCGGGTCTTCATTGCTGCTTTTCTTTAGTTGTGGAGAGTGGGAGCTACCCTCTAATTGCAGTGTGTGGCCTTTTCATTGCAGTGGCTTCTCTTGTGGAGCATGGGCTCTAGAGCACGGGCTCAATAGTTGTGGCACACGGGCTTAGTTGCATATGGGATCTTCCCAGATAAGGGATCAAACCTGTGCCTCCTGCATTGGCAGGTGGATTCTTTACCACTGAGCCACCAGGGAAGCCCCAGAAATATGTTTTTAAAAAAGACTTCGTCTGCATGTGCATACTTAAGAATAAACTAACATTTAAGTTTGTTTATTTTGAAAATGCTTTCTGTGGATACTTCATGACACCAATTTTGTTTTTCCTTATACAGGGAATGCTTCTACAGAGAAGAATGGTGTTTCTTTCAGTGTTCAGAATGGAGATGTGTGCCTCCATGATTTCACTGGAAAACAGCATATATTTAATGAGAAAGAAGATTCCTGCAGTGGTAAAAACCGTATCGCTCTGAGAAGGACTTCAAAGCGGGGAAGCTTACACTTTATTGAGCAAATGTGATTCCTTTTCCTAAAATCAAAGCATGTTGCTTGACAGTGTGAAAATGTCCAATCTTACCTTTTACACAATGTGAGTTGTATAAAATCAACTAATTTTATACTCAGCAACTTTGGGATGAACATAAGCTAATTGAGGGCAATGGTTGCTATTGGAAGAGGAAACCAAGACATAATACCATGGTTCTAAGACATTTGCGATTTGGTTTCTTATCCTTCATTTTAAAAGAAGATTGGTTTTAAACAACACACTAAGAATAAGACTCATTTAAAACAAAAAGCAGTTTATTTGCAGCCTCTTTTAAAGAGGCTAATATATCTTTGATAACATCATAGAAAGTCACTGTTGACTTCATCCTGTTGGTGAGTTCATTGTGCATGCCTTTGTTGTAAATAAGCTAAACTCTAGTGATCCACATGTCAAAAATCTTACTTCAGCATTTTTGGTATTTATTTTCTACTGTGTAAATTTCTTTCTTTGTAGAATCGTGGTTGTGTTGTTGCATCTAATGTGATAATTCAGAAAATCGTTGCTGGTTCAGTGAACTCTAAACCTCCTTTTGGAGATTATATGGGATTTGAAATACAGGACCTTCACTGAAATCAAGAAATAATGACGCCAGCCAGACTGGAAAAATGTAAGCAGACAGTGCCACAATTAGCTCATACAGTGCCTTGGAGTGAGTTAGAAAAAGGTGCTCCCACTGGGCAGACACAGTGTCATGGGCTCATGATTTGGCAGAGTGAAGGCCATATTTTAGCCTCATTCACTCTCTTGGGTACACCATTGTTCAGGGTACCAGCTGTACAACCATACGTAGCATCCAATACCGACACCCATCTCCTGACCTCATTCCTAATCATCAGATTATGGAAGCTGCACCAGGATGTTTAGCTTAACACCTTGGTGACACAGAGGGATGGAAGTGTAATCTGGACCATATGGCAGGAAGATCGTGAATGTGGAGGAGATACATACACTGCCACTTCTCAAATCCCCAGAGCCTTTCAGAAAAGGGGAGTAGAGTAGGATTACTTTTTAAAAGAGATGTACATCAAAAGAATCATATTGCTGTTCTTTAAAAGGCAACTGCATGGTACTTTGTTGATTGTTATGCCTGGTACACTCTGGCCCAGCCAGAGCTATAATTATTTTTTAAAATACTTGTCTTGATGAATGTATAGTGACAAGGGGGAGCAGCTATTGGGACCAGTGAACTATCCTGCAATGCTATTGTTTCCATATGTATCAAACCCTTATTGCTCCTAGTCATAGCGAGTCTGTCTTGCTTCCTACCTACAACTGCTTGAGCAGTGCTTTGTGTCCTTATTAGGAACATTTTGAAACCCTTTAGTTAGGTCTTTCACTAAGGTTCCCTTTCATATGTATTTCAAGTGAATGCTGTATCCCAGACTAACTGTAGTCATAATGTAATACACTTCTGTGAGTGCTGATTAGTCTTTGTGTTATTTCTTTTCCAGTTTATTTAATTGTCTTGTATTTATATGTTAAAATCGACAAAAATGTTAAAGATCGCCAAAATAAATTTGCAGTTAAGTCCTTTAAGTTTGAGAATTTTCACAAAAGGAAAACATTTGCGATCTCTTTCCCTGGTGGTGGAGCATGATAAAACAGTAGGACCAGCCTGATAAAGACCACGTGACAGTAGCAGCCTTTGGCAGGCAGCAGGCATGCTGTGAACGTAAAGTCAGACCAACGATTGTCCTGTCTCCTGAGATTGCTTTCTGAGGTCTCTTTTTCATTTTCCTCTTACTCTTTCAAGATTATGTCTTTTACACATGTTGCCAATGGCCACACAAGCCCCAGATTTGGATCCCCTCCAAGTGTTTGCTTCCTCAGCATCAAACAGTAGGATTTCAGGAAGGTGAGGATTGGATTGGGGGTTTCTAAGGAGCTGATTAGCACGTAGGAGCCACAAATGGGGAAAGCTGACTTCAACTGCAAAAGAGGTTTCTGAATGATCTCTCCTTCCTCTGTGCTCAGTTGCTCCAAAGATGCTGAGTACTTATTTGATAAGAAAGGTGATGAGATGCTCTAAGTTTGGGGGGTGAGATATCAGAAACCAGATCTCTCAAGGCAGATAAAGTGTACACAAAAGGACACACGATGTCTGACATCTTATAGGTCCTGCCCTCTGCCATTTTTCCCATTGTGTTTTGTGTCTGGGCAACAGTCATTAAGTCAGGTTCTCTTGTCTGTATTTTTACTTCAGACAGATAAGGGCCAGGACAGAGAAAATGTTGCTAAGAAGCATCCTTCTTTGGGTTTAAAATTGGTCCCACAATCTGAGACTCTACTGAAGGAAACAAAGTTGATGGCAATAGGAGGAGGCAAGGAGTATCACAGCAGTGACCAGTATTTGAAGGAGCATTTTCTCCAAACATTTGAGAAGGTTTTTTTTTTTTCCTTTTTCCCAAAACATATTGCAGTCATTAATCCCACAAAGTAACTCTGTTAACTTCAATGAGCAGGATTGTGATTGTTCTCAGTAAAAATGGTGAAATGGCTTCATTGGGGATACTGGGTTGTATCTAACGAGGTTACCTGGGAGGCAGGTTAGTTTGTTGAAGGTCATTTCCACAAAGAGCTAATTTCTTGAACAAGCAATTTATCAAATGGACTAGCGTGTTGTCATTTTGTCTCCATAAGAGCATTTGAAGGACTATTCAGTTTGTTTCTGCCTTAGCTCCTTGCTGCTGCGGTTGGAGTTTGAAGGACAGATGGGAGAAAGACTGAGTGGATATAAGAAGATTATCTTGAATGGGAAGAATTCTTAGCAGTGTGTATGTGATATATTTCACCTCAGTCTCTAGGTACAGCAGCAAAAAGTTGGGGCAGACAAACATTGAATACTTTATTTCCAGAGTATATTCTTTTAAGTATGTTTATAAATATATACCCCACTGTGAAGAAATCTCATACTCCCTGGTGTTTCTCTCTTTACCTCTCAAAGTAGCTGCAGGAAGCTAGAGTAGAAACATATTCAGCATTCTTTTAAATATTATGATAAAAAACAAAATTATCTCCAGCCAACTAAAATTAAACTGTCATAGAAATAACTAAATTTGGCAAATTGGCTATTTTCAGCAAATTAATTCAGAATGGACCTTCTCCTCAGTGTCTAAGATGGAGTGCTTTTCTTTAGAGTCAAAGACCTAAACCCTCCAGGAGAAACATTTGTTGGTTTCCACCTTGGACACTGACTTGTGGCTTTCTGGAAACTTCCTTGGCAGCAGCCCCCTGTGGTAGGACAATGGGCAGACCCTCTGGTTGGGGCCAGAGAAATTATACATGGTGCTACCCCAAGGTCCAGTTTTGGGTTTTCATCTTTGTAAAGACCATGAATCAGCTTCAGAAAGAACAACATACCCCATCACATTCCATATCTGATTCTTAGTGAACATTTGAGAAATGACTTGGAAACAAGTTTCTAGTGGGACTCAACCAGAGAAAGCCTTCATGAATAGAAGGACCAACATATGGAGGTTTCATATCTCAGGAACATAGAATACTAAGATATGAGTCTAGTCTTTATATAGCACAGCTTCTAGTCCAAAAAGAATCACTGAAATTTGCTTGGAAATTTAAAAGCTTAAGAGTAGTTGCCTTCCTTCTTTTTGGTTTTATCCCTGAATTTCAAGCTTATTGAAAAATACAGCTTATATGATGATATACATTAAAGCATGCTGCTGCTGCTGCTGCATGTGTGCTCAGTCATGTCCAACTCTTTGTGACCCCATGGACTGTAGCCCACCAGGCTCTTTTTTGCATGGAATTTCCCAGGCAAGAATACTGGAGTAGGTTGCCATTTCCATCCCTGGGGATCAAACCCGCATCTCCTGCATTGCAGGTGGATTGTTTACCACTGAGCCACCAGGAAAGCCACATTAAAGCATAGACCAAAGCCTAAGAATGCAGGCTGGCTATACACCAAGAGGTGTATGTGTGTAGCAGATTTTACAGAGAATGAGATCAAGAAACTGAAAATGTTTTTGTACTGGATGGAAATGTACAGGTAATATATAAAGGTCATCAGTTATATTCCCCTGTGGCGGCAAAATGGACTCTTGAAGAAGAACTCAATGTGAACAAAGGCAGTAATGATTCCAACTTTTAGATATAGTATACATAAGAGTTTTATAAGGGAACATACATGCCAAGAGATTTCATGATGATAATTTAATGTCTAGTTTTATTTACCCCTTGTTGTTGACCATAGCAAATTCTTCATGGAGGCACATCACATGGATTGCTATATTATTTAAGAGCCAATAGTAAGAAAACTCAACATTCAAAAAACTAAGATAAAAAAAAAACTAAGATCATGGCATCTGGTCCCATCACTTCATGGCAAATAGATGGGGAACCAATGGCAACAGTGACACACTTTATTTTCTTGGGCTCCAAAATCACTGCAGATGGTGACTGAAGCCATGAAATTAAAAGATGCTTGCTCCTTGGACGAAAAGCAATGACAAACCTAGACAGCATATTAAAAAGCAGACACACTTTGCTGACAAAGGTCCATCTAGTCAAGGCTATGGTTTTTCCAGTCGTCATATATGGATGTGAGAGTTGGACCATAAAGAAGGCTGAGTGCTGAAGAATTGACACTTTTCAAATGTGGCGTTGGAGAAGACCCTTGAGAATCCCTTGGAGAGCAAGGAGATTAAACCAGTCAATCCTAAAGGAAATTAATCCTGAATATTCATTGGAAGGACTGATGCTGAAGCTGAAGCTCTAATACTTTGGCCACCTGATGTAAAGAGCTAACTCATTAGAAAAGACCCTGATGCTGGGAAAGACTGAAGGCAGGAGGAAAAGGGGTTGACAGAAGTTGAGATAGTTGAATGGCATTACCAACTCAATGGACGTGAGTTTGAGCAAGCTCTGGGAGATGGTGAAGGGCAGGGAGGCCTGGCATGCTGCAGTCCATGGCATCACAAAAAGTTGGACATGACTGAGTGACTGAATAACAACAAGTAAGAAAAAAGTGAGCTACTTGCTTTGGTGCTTTAGCTGAGTGAGGCAAGTTTCAGTTCGGTTTAGTTGCTCAGTCAGTTCAGTTCAGTTGCTCAGACACAGTTTGTTACGGAATTTCGAAAATGAACTTGGGTTAAGGATGATACATAGGGGACCCAGCTGAATATGACTGATTTTCTTTCATTCATTCATTCATTCAATTCTAATTGAGCTATAACTACATGCTCAACACTGTACCAGGCACAGTGGGAGATACCAAAGACTGTTTCAATGAGTAACTTACCATCCAGTTAGAAAAACATGCCTCACATGGAAACAATACAAGGCAATACATTGTTGTCAAATGATGATTAAACTAGCTAGGATTTATGAAGTACTTTTCTATGAGCCAGTATGGTGCTAAGTGCTTTATATTCATCCTCTTGTTCAAAGCCACCCTAGGAGGTAGGTGCTATCATTATTCCCATTTAAAGATGAGAACATTGAATTTCAAACAGGTAAAGTATGCCAAAGTTCACACCACTTGTAAATGGCAGAACTGGAATTTGAACTCAATTGGAACAGATTCCAAGACCTAAACTCTTGCTAAAATGGGAATTAAGAGTATGGGGATGACTAATAAGAGAAGAACTGAGCAGGCCGTTAAAGAAAAGAGGCTTCAGAAAGGCGAGAAGGAGGTCTATTGGGCCAGTTCAGTCCAGTCGCTAAGTCGTGTCTGACTCTCTACGACCCCATGGACTGAAGCACGCCAGGCCTCCCTGTCCACCAAGCATACAGTAAATGCATGGAGAGTAGCAAAGGAATTTAGGAAAGGCTATTAGCTGAACTGTCAGATTATGGGACCAGATTTTGGTAGAAAATGAATAGTGGGCCGAAGATGGTAAAAACAGTGGGTAATTATCAGCCACGAAAAACGAATGCCAAGTTTCAAGTTGTAGGCCTGAAGTGGACCGCAGTTCAGGCCAGGTGAGCTTCTCACAGGTGCCTAGTGTTGAGGCTGCAGGCGCGGTGAGCAACTGGGATACCCTACCCTGCCCCTGTCTGTCCTTCCCCTTTCCCCTCTGGGTCCCACTAGTCTGCTTCCGCTCGTGGGCAGAGACGTGCCAGGGCAGAGCTGTTCTTCTGGCCTGCGGAGGGGTGCCGAGGCAGCAGCGGTGGGCGGGCCTATTTCTCCCCACCAGGAGCCTTCCCTGTGGCCGCTTGAGAAGCCTCGTCGCCCGCCCGCAGCCAGTTCTTTATCTCCCCAACGCTCAGCTTGCTGCTCCGCAGCGCGGGCGGATCTGGAGGCGGTGTTAGAGGGCGGGGCCAGGGATGCGATTGTGAGCTCATCTCAGGGCAGGGCGAGCCACCGTCCAAGCGTTTTAGAGGTGTTCTGCGCCTCCGGCCCGGCTCCGCGCGGGGGCGTAGCGGGAGGCGGGCCTGGGGCGGGTCCAGGGGGCGGGTCCGGGACCTCCAGATGCCCGCGACGGAAGGGCTTGTTTCAACAGCCCCGGCTGCTGGCGGCGAGGTAAGGGGCTCAGAGAGGCAAACTGGTTCCCCCCGGAGCCAAGTTCCCCGCTACTCTCGCGGGCCACTTCGTTTTCCTTCCCCCGCGGGCCGGGACTCCGGGGGTTCGGTTCCGCGGCGGGGGCGCGGCCAGGGGCGGGACTGTGAGTGGGCTGCGGCGGGCGGGAAGGATAGAGTTCATGGCCGGCCTCGAGGCCGCCTCGCGACCGCCTGCAAACCGTTCCTGCCCCGCGCCCGGAACCCAGTTCCCTACTTCTCCCGCGGGGTTGCCAGGGACCCGCGAGCGTCGGGAGCGCGTCGGGCCTGGTGGAGGCGGGGGTCGCCGTAATGCCAGCCCCTATCTCCGCCTTCGCGCCTTTCTACTGTAAGAAAACTAGCTGGCTGGCTTTCCAGTCATACTTTGGTTCTGTCGTTTTTAAAGTCCCTACCTCTTACCACCGGGCTCCATCCCGAGAACTGACCGAGGCTGTGACTGGGAACCAGGCCCGCTCGGCGGCCGCAGCCCGGGTGACCCGCCTCCTTGCAACGCGGAGATGAGGAGCAGGAGCAATTCCGGGGTCCGTTTAGACGGGTACGCGCGGCTGGTGCAGCAAACAATCCTCTGTTACCAGGTAAGGAGGGACCCCGCCGGACTGCCCTCTCGAGGCACTTACTCTCCTACTCAGTCCCCTCTCGTGTCCTTAGACTTTGCAGTTATGAGGGTTTTTTTTTTTTTTTTCTTTAAATCCAGTTTTGCTAGCCAGTGGTTACTCCTCACCTCCATTCCCACCTCGTCCACTTTCCGAGTCAGGGGACCGAAGGGCTTTCGGACTACACTTCACGGGATTCTTTGACTACTGTTTGGGGTCGAAGATAGGAGCCCTTTCGATGCCCTGGGTACAAAATGCGTCTTTTTCCATGGACTCAGCTTCTTTCGCATGGAAGGAGGTGTGTGTAGATTGGACAGCACACTGAATGAGGATGGTGAGCTCTGGACTGTGACGACAGTAGACGGGAGGAGAGAAATTCTGGGGTGTGTATCCCACTCCCGGTTGTGTGGCGATGGCTGCTATTCGCCCCTTGAATTATCTTGTTAGAGACCCACCTGCGAGGGCCTTAGGGCTTACTCTCTTGCCCTCATTTTACTGATGAGAAATCTGTGGGCCAAAAAGGTAACTGCAGGTAGCAGGGTTAGACCCAAACGCAGGTGTTCGGTCAAGCTGGAAGAGATCTGTGAAGCTTCTCATGTGGTCTGACGTCTGAATATCTCCTGTTTTGTATTACTCAGCTGAAGTTATGTGTGGCCCAACATGTAAGACCCCTGGACTATTTTTATTCTTCCTGAAGACAGCAGCTGTATTGCTTGCCTTCAATCAACAGCAACTATTTATAGGACTTCCATGTCAGAGAAGGAAGTGGCATTCCATGATAGAGGCCTGGTCACTCCCAAGGCACTGACCCTTTTCCCTATAGCCCATTTCACAGGCTTGTTTCTTCATTCAGGAAATATTTGTTGTGTACCTATTATGTGCAAGGCACTCTGGTGCAGGGCCTACAAAGAAGAGTAGATACTTGTAGTGCAGTGAGATTCATGTGTAGGAGATAGGTCCACAGTCCCTTGTTTGAAACTCTTGACATCAGATGTGGTTTGCAAGTCAGAAATGTTTGGATTTGGGGTGGTAAACATATATTGAATATTCCCTAGTAACTGCAATGAAATCTAGGCAGCACCCTTAATCAAACACATTATTGTTTTCCACATCAGAATATGGAGATTATCACTGAGTAGGAAAAGTAAATATGGAAAGCAGTTTCACACCAATTCAGGTCAGCGTTTTGCCATCAAATGAGCTTGCTGAAAACTTATGAAAACACTTCAAGTTTTTAGAGCATATTGGCTTTTGAAATTGCACATGAAGGACTGTGATTCTTATTTTGGGAACCTTGCCCCATTTGAGGTGAGCTTCCCTGGTAGCTCAGACGGTAAAGTGTCTGCCCGCAATGCAGGAGACCCGGGTTTGATCCCTGGGTTGGGAAGATCCCCTGGAGAAGGAAATGGCAACCCACTCCAGTACTGTTGCCTGGAAAATCCCATGGACTGAGGAGCCTGATAGGCTGCAGTCCATGGGGTTGCAAAGAGTCAGATACGACTGAGCAACTTCACTTTGACTTTGCCCCATTTGGGGAGCATGAAAGAGTACTGGAAGAGATGATGTTCAGGTTGAGAACTGAAGAAGTAGGCCAGCAAATGGGGGTGACTTTTTTTTTTTGCCTTACTCTTTGAAGTAGATTATAATTACTTATACACAGTGGTTTAAAAATCCAAGTTGAAAATCCTTGCCATTCACTACTGTGAAGGAGCTTTAAGGAGAACTGATCAATCTTGGTGATTATGTCATACCTGGGTTTAATCTCTAGCTCCTTCTTCAACTACAGGTGTAACCATTTCTCATCTGAGTCCAGGCCCTTACCTCTAAAATGAGGATAATTAACACCTGTGATTAGTGCTCAGTATGTCACCTGCTCTCCCCACCTACTGCTGCTAAGTCACTTCAGTCGTGTCCGACTCTGTGCAACCCCATAGATGGCAGCCCACCAGTCTTCCCCATCCCTGGGATTCTCCAGGCAAGAACACTGGAGTGGGTTGCCATTTCCTTCTCCAGTGCATGAAAGTGAAAAGTGAAGTGAAGTCCCTCAGTCGTGTCCGACTCTTCATGACCCCATGGACTGCAGCCTACCAGGCTCCTCCTTCCATGGGATTTTCCAGGCAAGAGTACTGGAGTGGGGTGCTCCCCACCTACTTAGCATTAGTAAACAGCGCTGTTGGTGGTGGTATAATTTTGATACGTTGTTGTTAGTCCCTGAGTCATGTCCGACTCTTTGTTGTTGTTAGTCCCTGAGTCATGTCCGACTCTTTGCGACCCCAGGGGCTATATAGCCTGTCAGGCTCCTCTGTCCCATGTTATTCTCCAGGCAAGAATACTGGAATGAGTTGCATTTTCCTTCTCCAGGGGATCTTCCAGACCAGGGATCAAACCCAAGTCTCCTGCATTGGTAGGAGGATTCTTTACCACTGCACCACCCAAGAGGCCCTAATTTTGATACAGGCCACACATATTCAGGCCACAGGTCCTTGCCTCACCACCCTGGTCCAGGATGCTCCCTTTCCTGGGGGCCCTGATATAGCTACTAATTGCTTGCTGGTCTTTGAACATAATTATGTCTCCCCTTGGATTCTGTGAGATCTTTAAGCACAGAGACCTCATCAGTTTTGTTCCTTGGCATGAAGCAGTGCTCCAGGCACATGAAAAGTACCTTTATGTCCTTGGTGATGAAATACCTTCTGCAGGCTCTGAGCCTTCCTAATGACTCAGCTATTGATCCAGGCTTACCTTCCCTCAGGAGCAAAAGAACTGTCTTCCCAGTAAAGCAAATCTGTAGCATTGGACTTTCCTCTCCAACATTTTAATGATTAAAAAACAGTTGTCTGAGCCTTTAGTTGTATTTATTTTGGGGGTAGTTGGTGAGAAGACTCATGTTTGCCCTGTTTTTCTCATGACTGCACAGTCAAGCTTTCCTGATTAACCAGAACACTCCAAGTATAGTTCTGTTGGAACTCCTGTTGCACGTGTGGAGCCACAGTGCTTGCCACCTCCCCCCACCTCGAAGCCATCCCACCCCAACAGCTAGTCTTCACAGCTGTAGAGTGCTAACCCATTTAGGGCCGCCTCATCGTTTCTGAGTGATCTTAGGTCGCCTATCCAGTCAGTAAACATGAAAGAGCAATTTTATGTTACGCATATTTTAAAAATTATTTTTGGCATGCTAGGTCTTCATTGCTGCACGGGCTCTTCTCTGGTTGTGGAGAGGTGGTGCTACTCTCTAGTTGTGGTGCACAGGCTTCTCATTTCGGTGGCTTCTCTTGTTGGGGAGCACAGGCTCTAGGGCGTGCAGGCTCAGTAGTTGGGGCTCGTGGGCTCTAGAGCACAGGCTTAATAGTTGCGGCACATGGGCTTAGTCGCATGTGGGAGCTTCCTGGATCAGGGATCGAACTCATGTGTCTTGCATTTGCAAGTGAATTCTTTACCACCAGGGAAGCCCCATGTTAGGCACGTTTTTACCACAGTGAAAAAAAAAAAAAAAATGAGCTGGACTGTAAACGAGTGGTTTCTAAAGCTTATGCTGGAGAGGTTTATGCTGTCTTCTACAGAAAGGTGCAGATGTTTATGAGGCAGTTTTCACTGTCAGCTGATACAAGGCTGGCCTCTGTTTCTGATGTTTTTTTTTTTTAATATAGCTGATTTACGGTATTACTTTCAGGTGTATAACTTCATGATGCAATATTTTTATTGTTTTCCATTTAAAGTTATAAAATAAGGGCTATATTTCCCTGTGCTATACAATATGTCCTTGTAGTTTGTCTCATACAAAGTAGTTTTTACCTCTTAATTCCCTACCCCTATCTTGCCCCTCCTCTGCCCTCTCCCCACTAATAATCACTAATTTATTCTCTATATCTGAGTCTGTTTGTTTTGTTTTATTCATTTGTTTGCCTTATTTTTTAGATTCCACATATAAATGATAAAATACAGTATTTGTCTTTCTCTTTCTGACTTATTTCACTAAGCCTAATAATACCCTCTAGGTCCATCCACATTGTTGCAAATGGCAGAATTCATTATTTTTTATGGTCGAGTAGTATTCCATTGTATGTATACACCACATCTTTTTTATTCATCCATCAGTTGCTGAGCACTTACGTTGCTTAGGTATCTTGTCTATTGTAAATAATGCTGCTATGAACATTGGAGTGCATGTATCTTTTTAAATTAACTGTTTTTCCTTTCTTTGGATATATACCCAGAAGTGGACTTGCTGGATCATATGGTAGTTCTATTTCTCGTTTTTTAAGGGAACCTTTATACTGTTTTCCACAGTGGCTGCACCAATTTACATTCTCACCAACAGTGAACAAAGGTTCTCTTTTCTCCACATCCTTGCCAACATTTGGTATTTGTGTTCTTTTTTATGTTAGCCATTCTGACAGGTGTGAGGTCGTATCTCATTGTGGCTTTGATTTGCATTTCTCTGATTAGTGATGTTGAGCTTTTTAAATTGAGATCAATTTACTTTGATTTCACTTATTAGAAATCACTTAACATTAAATATATTGAACTCATAATTATTCTTTAGTTTGAGATAATACTTTGTTTATGTCATCTGGCATATCAACTAATTTCCTTTTCCTGTGTCTGTGAAAGAATATTTAAGGCAAAGAAGGAAAGAGCTATGTGTATAAAAGGGTCCTTTTGCACGACTGGTTTTGAATGTACTGAAAGTATTAATATAAACTTTAAGGAGTACCTGCTTAGATACTCCTTGAAGTCCCTTGGATGCAAGGAGATCAAACCAGTCCATCCTAAAGGAAATCAGTCCTGAATATTCACTGGAAGGACTGATGCTGAAGCTGAAACTCCAATACTTTGGCCACCTGATGCGAAGAACTGACTCATTTGAAAAGACCCTGATGCTGGAAAAGATTGAAGACAGGAGGAGAAGGGGATGACAAAGGATGAGATGGTTGGATGGCATTGCCAACTCTATGGACATGAGTTTTGAGTAAGCTCCAGGAGTTGGTGATGGACAGGGAAGCCTGGCATGCTGCAGTCCATGGGGTCACAAAGAGTTGGACGTGACTGAGCAACTGAACTGAAGAAGTTATCTCCAAAGTATTCAAAGTATCTTTTAAGTATTTGTTGACTTAAAAAATCTTTAAAAATTCCTAGATTTATTTTGACCCTGAGAAGAAATACTAACTTTGTACATTTTTTCAATTATCAGCTCTATTTGAAGGCTCATTCATAAAAGTGTTAAGTACAGAGTGGTAATAAAAGAATATGGATTGGAAAGAAAAATAGAGACTTCCCTGGTGGTCCAGTGGCTAAAAGTCTACGTTCCCAATGCAGGGGGTCCGATTTTGATCCCTGATTGGGGAACTAGATCCCACATGCCACAAGTAAGATTGAGAACAGCCAAATAAATAAGTAGATATTTAAAAAAAGAAAAAGAATGATCAAGGCACTGTTCACTGTAACTGCAGATAATTTTGTATAAAAAGCAGACAAGAGAGCAGGACAGTAAGTGTTGCTATCTAGTCATAATAGAATTTAAAATGAGAATAGGATAACTAAAACATGGAGTATGGAACAAATTGTAATCACAATAAAGACTAATTTGAGGGAAGGTTGAAAGAAGATATAATTAAATACTGGGAAATAACATGGCAGAAGAATGGGAGGAAACTGGAGTTAAAGCATTTTAAGGCCCTTATGTTAAAAGGAAGGTAGAAGTTTTATATATTTTGAGTCAAGAGGTTATATTTAAGTCTTAACATTAAAATTAAGTGGAAAACATAAGTTTAATGGGAGACTATCAAGCTACCAACAGTATTTTTCAGAGAACTAGAACAAATAATTTCACAATATGTATGGAAATACAAAAAACCTCAAATAGCCAAAGCAATCTTGAGAAAGAAGAATGGAACTGGAGGAATCAACCTGCCTGACTTCAGACTATACCGCAAAGCTACAGTCATCAAGACAGTGTGGTACTGGCACAAAGACAGAAATATACATCAATGGAACAAAATAGCCCAAGGATAAATCCACACACCTATGGACATCTTATCTTTGACAAAGGAGGCAAGAATATACAATGGAGAAAATACAGTCTCTCTAACAAGTGGTGCTGGGAAAACTGATCAACCACCTGTAAAAGAATGAAACTAGAACACTTTCTAACACCATACACAAAAATAAACTCAAAATGGGTTAAAGATCTAAACGTAAGACCAGAAACTATAAAGCTCCTGGAGGAAAATATAGGCAAAACACTCTCTGACGTAAATCACAGCAGCATCCTCTATGACCCACCTCCCAGAGTAATGAAAATAAAAGCAAAAATAAACAAATGGGACCTAATTAAACTTAAAAGCTTTTGCACAATGAAGGAAACAAAAAGACAGCCTTCAGAATGGGAGAAAATAATAGCAAATGAAGCAACTGACAAAGAATCTCCAAAATACACAAGCAGCTCATGCAGCTCAATTCCAGAAAAATAAACAACCCAATCAAAAAATGGGCCAAAGAACTAAACAGACATTTCTCCAAAGAAGCCGTACAGATGGCTAACAAACACAGGAAAAGATGTTCAATATCACTCATTATCAGAGAAATACAAATCAAAACCACAATGAGGTACCATCTCACGCCAGTCAGAATGGCTGCTATCAAAAAGTCTGCAAACAATAAATGCTGGAGAGGGTGTGGAGAAAAGGGAACCCTCTTACACTGTTGGTGTGAATGCAAACTGGTACAGCCACTCTGGAGAACAGTATGGAGATTCCTTAAAACCTGGAAATAGAACTGCCATACAACCCAGCAATCCCACTGCTGGGCATACACATCAAGGAAACCAGAATTGAAAGAGACATGTGTACCCCAATGTTCATCACAGCACTGTTTATGACATCCAGGACATGGAAGCAACCTAGATGTCCAGCAGCAGATGATAAGAAAGCTGTGGTACATATACACGATGGAATATTACTCAGCCATTAAAAAAGAATGCATTTGAATCAGATCTAATGAGGTGGATGAAACTGGAGGCTATTATATAGAGTGAAGTAAGTCAGAAAAACACCAATACAGTATACTAATGCATATATATGGAGTTTAGAAAGATGGTAACGATAACCCTATATGCAAGACAGCAAAAGAGACACAGTCTTTTGGACTCTGTGAGAGAAGGCGAGGGTGGGATGATTTGAGAGGGTAGCATTGAAATGTGTATATTATCATATGTGAAGCAGATTGCCAGTCCAGGTTCGATGCATGAGACAGGGTGCTCAGGGCTGGTGCACTGGGATGACCCTGGGGGATGGGATGGGGAGGGAGGTGGGAGGGAGGGTCAGGGTGGGGAACACATGTACGCCTGTGGCTGATTCATGTCGATGTTTGGCAAAACCACTACAATATTGTAAAGTAATTAGCCTCCCATTAAAATAAATTAATTAAAAAGAAAACCTGAAAAAAATTAAAAATAATAGAATAAAGAAAATTTGATCACTCCGGGAGAAGGAATGAAAAGGGTGCTTGGGGAGTGAGTGAGTGAGTGAGTGAGTGAAAGTTGTTCAGTTGTGTCCGACTCTGTGTGTCCAGCTGTAGTCCATGGAATTCTCCAGGCCAGAATACTGGAGTGGGTAGCCTTTCCCTTCTCCAGTGAGGGGTTCTTGGGGAGTGAGGGAATTTTTTTAAAAAGCACAAAGGACGAAATAGGAAGATGAAAATAAGTCTATAATAGTAATCTCAATAAATGTTAATTTTTGAATTAGCCAGATAATAGAAATTAATTTTTAAAAAGTTGTAAATATATGTGATTTGAGACAAACTTAAAACGGGGGATACTTAAAGGTTAAATATATAATTAGTGAGGCAGGATATACTATACAAATGCTAACCAAAAACAAGTTTGTGTAATTTTATACTAACAAGCAGAGACTTTGAAATTTAAAATAATTCTATTAGGAATTCAGAAGTGTTGTATTACTAGATGATAAATGGATAGTTCACCAAGAAAGCAATTTTAAACACACAGAATATTAACAACATATCAATAGTTTCAAAATATATAAAGCAAAACTTGACCTAACTGCTAACAAATCCATAAACATAGTGGGAATTTTAAAATTACTTTCTCTGATACTGCTTTATAGATAAAGCAGAGAAATAATTAGGACATAGAAAATTTGAGCACTTCCATAAGAAACATAAGTGGCAGGCAGAGTCACATTTAGCCAGAGATGGGGTTTTTGTGTGGTGAGTACAGTGTAGTGAGAGAGGAGCAAGAGATTAGCAAATAACCCCTATCTGAAATGAACTGT
Organism: Oryx dammah; assembly: GCF_014754425.2. NCBI lineage: Eukaryota > Metazoa > Chordata > Mammalia > Artiodactyla > Bovidae > Oryx > Oryx dammah. The sequence goes on from NW_024070207.1 coordinate 115,328,876, forward strand.
TTGAGATAAAAGATAAAGAGGAATAACTGCCAACTCCTTTTATGTGGCCAATATCCCAAGATACCATAGTCAAATAAGACATAATATTTATGAAATATTATTAATGGAGGAAATTCACTTATGAAGATTGATGTAAAGTATAAGGTAATAATACAGTGAAGCCAACAATGTATTAAAAATAGATCATAAGCAAGTAAAGATTATCTTAGTAATACAAGGAAGCTTAAGAAAATCTATTAATGTAATACCACATTAAAAAAGGAAAAAAAGGCTTCAACTTTATCTATAACATTTTATTTTTTAAAAAGAAAGTAATCTGGTATTATGGTGGAATGCTTTCCTTTGTTGGGTCTGAGTGGTGGGTATTGATTACACTGCTTTCCTATGTGTTTGAGATCTTATTATATTGTAAAAATTAAGGCTATATTAATAAACATAGTCTGATGCTGGGAGGGATTGGGGGCAGGAGGAGAAGGGGACGACAGAGGATGAGATGGCTGGATGGCATCACGGACTCGATGGATGTGAGTTTGAGTGAACTCCGGGAGTTGGAGATGGACAGGGAGGCCTGGCGTGCTGCGATTCATGGGATTGCAAAGAGTTGGACATGACTGAGCGACTTCACTTTCCCTTTTCACTTGCATGGATTGGAGAAGGAAATGGCAGCCCACTCCAGTGTTCTTGTCTGGAGAATCCCAGGGATGGCGGAGCCTGATGGGCTGCCGTCTATGGGGTCACACAGAGTGGGACATGACTGAAGTGACTCAGCAGCAGCAGGGGTAGCCTGAGAGTCAACATGGATTCCTGTTCCCTCTTGCCCCACCGAAAAGTGAGAGAATGTACTGAGGAGTTGGATCACCAAAGTCTGTCTCAGCTCCATCCACTTCTGTGACTGTCCACTGCCCCTACCCTAGTCCAGGCCACCATCATCTCTTACCTGCACTGCCCCTCTAGCCTAGCAGTTGCTCCTTGCTTCCACTCTTGGCCCCTCGTCCCCAGGAGTAAGCATCCTTATATCAGGCACCAGATTGCACTACTCTCCTGCCTAAATCCTTCCCATGGCTTTCATAACTCCTAGAATACAATATAGTGTTCTTCCAAACGTTGCAGTCTAGCTGTAGCCTAGCTCTCCAGCTTCTCTCACCACCAGAGGTGTGCTGGTAAAGGGTTAACAGCTGGCTCAGCTGACTTAAAAACTTGGCTGCTTTATCAAGAGCCATACCAGGAGGGGAGAAATGAAAGAAAACCACCCCCCATGTCTTATGCCCAACAGCAAACTCTTGATCTTTCCCGATATGTCTGGATACCACCACTCATGTGGAGCCTTGAGTCAGCCACCCAGGAGTCTTTTTGACCCCTTTTTTCCTTTCCGGCCTGTATCTACTTCATCACCAAGCTCAGCTGATTCTCTCTCGACTCCATCAGCTGCTTCTGCTCCGCTCTACCATCACCACCCTCCACGTTAAGCCACCAGCCTTGCCACATTCTATCCCTGTACTAGCTTCCCCACCTGTCTTCTCTCTGCAGCCACTCTCAGTCCCCTCCTAGTTTTTCTCCAGACTGCAGCCAAAGTGGTCGTCTTCAAAGCAGGTGTGCCCTCCTGCTGACCCTCACTCTGGGTAACATCTTAACCTCCCTTCTACCTCGGCTCCTCAGGGGAAGCCCTCCCTCCATGACACCTTCACAGCATGACACACATCCCCTTTGCTGCACTTAACTGAGTTGGAATTTTACATTTACTTGTGTGACTCAAAATGAATGAATTTCCACTAGACTATAAAGTCCACTGCACAGAACCAAGGATTTCTTTTAAATTACCATTTTATTCTTAGCACTTAGCATGTGCATGTGTGCTCAGTCATATCTGACTGCCCTCCAGGCTCCTCTGTACGTGGAATTTTTCACGCAAGAATACTGGTGTAGGTTGCCGTGTCCTCCTCCAGGGGATCTTCCCGACCCAGGGATCGAACCTGTGTCTCTTGCATTGGCAGGTGAATTCTTTACCAGTGAGCCTCCAGGGAAGCCCCTTGGCCCTTAGTACCTGGTGGTTTGTAGAGATTTTAAAAACATTTGACTGAATGAATGAATGAAATAAAATGCTTACCATGTAGTCTGTGTGCTGTAGTATGGGCAGTAGTATGTGCAGTTAATAACTACTGCTGTTGTTATTAATCAGATCTCTACCATCCAGAGTTGCTGCAACCTGTCATCTGTTGTTCTTAGTTTTGTTTAGGAGGAATTTATTTAATAGTCACGATGGGATTGAGAATAGTGGTGGACCAGGGCACGCACAAGCATTCTGGGCAGCACTGAGTTGAAAAGGGGCAGAAATGACACTTTTAGTCCATAGTCAGACTGATGGTTATCTGGTCTGTGTGTCAGTTCGAGAAAGGAGCACTTGATAGATAACATTTTCCCCTTCCTGGTATTATCCCAGGCCCTGCCTTCTGCCATCTCCCACTTCAGTTCTGTTTAGGGGCGTCAGGAGGAGGACTTTTGGTGTGCTCTTTTCAGGACAGCCTTTAAATATTTTACTGACAGATAAAAAACATTTGAGTACTTCAGTGAAAATCCTTGAACGTTCATTTTCAAGCAAAGGACCATGTTTCCAGTTTTGCAGGGATCCAAAAGAGCATCTACTGAGATCACCCAGTCTGCTTTCACAGTTGAAGAATTCAGCCAAGGGAGTTGTTTGTCAGGTGCTCAGTCATATCCGACTCTTTGCAACCCCATGTACTGCACCACGCCAGGCCTCCCTGTTCCTCACCATCTCTCGGAGCTTGCTGAAACTCATGTCCATTGAGTCAGTGATGCCATCCAACCATCTCGTCCTCTGTCATCCCCTTCTCCTCCTGCCTTCAATCTTTCCCAGCATCAGGGTCTTTTCTAATGAGTCAGCTCTTCGCATCAGGTGACTGAAGCTGCAGCATCAGTCCTTCCAATGAATATTCAGGGTTGATCTCCTTTAGGATGGACTGGTTGGATCTCTTTGCAGTCCAAGGGACTCTCAAGAGTCTTCTCCAACACCACAGTTCAAAAGCATCAATTCTTCATTACTCAGCCTTCTTTATCGTCCAACTGTCACATCCATACATGACTACTGGAAAAATCATAGCATTGACTATACGGACCTTTGTCAGCAAAGTAATCTGTGTGCTTTTTAATATGCCGTCTAGGTTTGTCATAGCTTTTCTTCCAAGGAGCAAGCGTCTTTTAAGGGAGATGAGGGGACCTTTTCGAGGTCATCCTTTTTTCTGAGCTGACAGCCCCATGATAAGTACTCAGTCTTGTTGGAAATAGGCCAAAGAGTGGAGATAAATACTTAAGACACACCAGATTGCTGTGAATACCAAATTACGTTGCATTCCCTAATAGAGTGAAGTAAATATCACATCTGCCTCAAAATAATAGGTGGGGAGAACATAATTAATGTTCATAAAATTACATTTAGAGAAGTGGTTCTTAATCAGAATGGTTACAGACCCATTTGAGAATTTAATGATGGCTGAATATCTTCTGGGAAGAATGCTCACAAAAAAGTTCTAGGAAAAAAAATTCCAGGAGTCTCGAGGACCTCTAGCTTTGTGCCCTAACAAAGCCCATCTGTGGACTCCTGACCGACATGCTGGAGAGCCCAGAGGCAGAGGAACGTGTGTGGTGCCACCATGCTCTCAACCCATTTTATTGTTTAGTTCCTCAGTCATGTCTGATTCTTTGTGACCCCATGGACCATAGCCCACCAGGCTCCTCTGTCCATTGGATTCTCCAGGCAAGAATCCTGGAGTGGGTTGCCATTCCCTTCCCTAGGGGATCTTCCAGACCCAGGACTGGAACCCATGTCTCTTGTATTGGCAGGAGGATTCTTTGCCATTGAGCCACCAGGGTAGCCTGAGCCTAATAGAATAAAGTCTTATTGAAAATAGCAAATAGGGACATTTGCAGTTTTCCTGTTCAGGTGAAAGGATGCTAGCGTGGCACCCAATCATCCTTTGACACCTCTGATTTAGGTGTAGCCAGGAGGATTCTCACAGCCCTTGAGTTTGGATCTGTTCTGTAAGTTTCCACAACATCAGGCTAAGGACTAACACCTCAGGCTAAGGAATTGGCGAGAGAGGCAAAGGATTAAAATCTCCTTAAAGAGTGGTAAAGTAATTTACACATTTAATTGTAGCTAAGGGGCCCAGAATGGTTTCTGTGAATTTTGCAAGTTTGAAGATGAGTATTGGATTCTGGAATGAAGCTAGAATGAAGTGGATTCCTGTAACACTTGCCTTCCAACCCAGCTTGTTTGCCTATAAGCCATCATTCAGTCATAGGAAATGATAAAAATGCACCAGCCCAGGACAGCTTGCAGCTTGTGCATTATTTGTAAACCCAGAGGGGGAAATTTCATCAGCAATTTAGAAAAAGACATGATTTGAAAGTGAGAATTGCACACCTGTGATCTCCCTAAGTAAAACATGAGCCTGCTGCATGTCAGAGCTTAAGTTGTCAACATTATTCTCTGAAAGCCTGAGGTTTACATACCAAATTATGCAAAATCTACCTTTTAAACTAAAGGAAAAAATAAAGGTTACTCACATAACCAGTAGTCTCGATTATAGATGCGATCATTTTAGAACAAATGCTATTATAATTCCTACTTAAAACTTACAAGCCCAAGGCATTGCTCTTCCCCATCCCCTTTAACATTTCAAGCAGCAGTTGCTAGAACAAAATTCCCATACACTAAGTGAATTTAACCAGTTTTTGTAGTAGAAATTCTCACATTCTGTTTTGCCTTACTAGCATAGGGGCGATGGGGAAGGGTGGGAGGAACAAGTAATCATGTGTTTTCAACATTTATCCTGGCTTCTTTTAAGTATTTTGTTTGAATTGTTAAACAATGTATTCCTCCCTTGGAACCGAGCAAGGTGGTGGCATGAACATAGCAATTCTTAATCCAAAGGAAAGAGGACCAAGGGTAGGAGTTAGCTTGGAGGCCTCTGACCTCTGTCCCTTGGAGCATAGGAAAGGGAGCTTCAGGAAGGCTTCATGGAGGAGGGAGTATATGAAGGAGAGGTGTTTGCTAGAGGGCATTACAGGTGGAAAGAAGAGTGTGTGCACAGGCCCAGAAGTGCGAGCACAGAGCACGTGCAGGAAATATTAATTCAGGTTTTCTGGGGGACTAGGGAAGGCGGTATGGGTAGTGAGGCTATGTGAGAGGAAGAGCCTTGTATGGACTGAGGGACTTTGATTTTATCATTGGGTTGGAGAATTCTTGTTCGGGTTCTGTTTTTTGACTTTTTATTTTGTATTGGAGTATAAGCCAGCTAACAATGTTGAGAGTTTCAGGTAAACAGTGAAGGGACTCAGCCATATATATACATGTATCCATTCTCTCTGAAACTCCCTTCCCATCCAGACTGCCACATAACATTGAGCAGAGTTTCATGTGCTATACAGTAGGTCCTTGTTGTTGTCCATTTTAATGTAGCAGTGTGTACAGGCCCAGTGGTAAAGAATCTGCCTTCGATGTAGGAGCCACAGGAAACTTGGGTTCGATTCCTGGGTCAGGAAGATCCTCTGGAGAAGGGCATGGCAACCCACTCCGGTATTCTTGCCTAGAGAATCCCATGGACAGAGGAGCCTGGCGGGCTACAGTCCATGGGGTCACGGAGAGTCAGACACAGCTGAGGCGACTTAGCACATTAGCACAGGCAACCGTAAGTTCATTCTCAGAGTCTGTGAGTCTTTCTGTTTTGTAAGTAAATTCTTTTATATCCTTTCTTTGTAGATTCCACATATAAAGGATGTCCTTCTCTGACTTAACTTCCGTCAGTGTGACACTCTCTAGGTCCATCCATGTTGCTGCAAATGGCATTATTTCGTTCTTTTTAATGGCTGAGTAATATTCCATTGTGTATATGTACCACATCTTATCCATCCTGTTGATGGACATTTAGGTTGCTTTCATGTCTTGGCCATTGTAAACAGTGCTGCAATGAACACTGGAGTACATGTATCTTTTTGGATCATGTTTTTCTCTGGATACAAGCTCAGGAGTGGGATTGCAGGGTCAATGGTAGCTCTATTCATACTGTTCTTCATAAGTGGCTGCTCCAGTTTCACTTCCCACCAACAGTGTGGGAGGGTTCTCTGTTCTCCACATCCTCTCCAGCATTTATTATTTGTGGATTTTTTGATAGCCATTCTGGCTGGTGTGAGCTGATATCTCATTGTAGTTTTGATTTGTATTTCTCTAATAATTAGCAATGTTGAACATCTTTTCATGTGCCTCTTGGTCATTTGTATATCCTCTTTGGATAAATGTCTGTTTAGGTCTTCTGCCTATTTTTTTGATTGGGTTGTTTGTTTTAATGCTATTAAGTGTCATGAGCTGTTTGCAAATTTTGGAGACTAATCCCTTTTTGGTCACATCATTTGCAAATACTTTCTTCCAATCTGTGAGTGGTCTTTTCATTTTGTTTATTGTTTCCTTTGCTGTGCAAAAGCTTTTGAGTTTAGGTAGGTCCCATTTGTTTTTATTTCCGTTATTCTAGGTGATGGCTTGAAAAAAGGTACTGATATGATTTATGTCAGAGTGTTCTGCCCATGTTTTCCTTTAGGAGTCTTAATGTGTCTGATTTCACATTTAGGTGTTTAATCCATTCTGAGCTTATTTTTGTGTGTGGTGTTAAAGAATGATCTAATTTCATTCTTTTTTACATGTAGCTATCCAGTTTTCCCAGCACCATTTGTTGAACATTGTGTAGTCTTGCCTCCTTTGTCATATATTAATTAACCATAGGTGCATGGATTTATATCTGGGTGTTCTGTCCTGTGGGTTGGAGAATTCTGAGCAGAGCAATGAAGTCTTGAGATTCTAGGTCTTTCTGTGACCTCCCTTTGTGGAGGATGGGTTGGAAGGAACCAGTACTAGAGGCAGAGAGATCAGTAAGGAGCTACTCCGATTTTCTTTTAGGATGGAGGGGTTGAAAGAAGGAGTCTATCCTCTTTGTGCGTTCATCTCTGTGCCCTCCAGCTAGAAATTGAACATGTTAATTTAAGTAGTTCGATGCTACCATCTAGCTTGTGTCTTGTGTATTTTGCCTTAATATTGCCTCAATCTTAGATTTCTTTAATGGCATCAAATGTTTTTTTTACAGTATCTAGTTCACCATGGCCATTTAATAAGAATTCACAGTTGTATCTGTCAGGATTCTTTCAGATGTAAGTGACACACCCACCTTAAATGACCTTTAAGCATGAAAGAGAATTGATTGCTCAAATAACTGAAAAGTCCAAGGGACTGTTCTAGATTCAGGCATGGCTGGATTCAGGAGCTCAAATGATCAAATATATCTCTTTGCATTACTTGACCCCGTTTCACTCAGAGTGGCCTTTATTCTCTGGCAGGCTCTCCTAAGTGGTGGCAGAGGTGGTCCCTTGGCAGCTCCAGATTTATCCTTTCAGATTGGTGTCATCTGCAGAAAGAGCTTTTTTCTATAATGGCCCCTGAGAGAGTCCTGACTGAGAATGGCTCTCAGTTGGTCCAGCCCGAGTCATGTGCAAATCCCTGAATTGTGCCTAGATTGGCCAGGCTGGGTCACATGTCTTTCCCTGCGGCTGGGGTCATGGCCAGGGGTCAGGCAATAATGGAATCAGCACACACCCCGCCCCCAAACCACACAGTCACAGCAGGGAAAATTTTCCAGTACCAGAAAAAGGAAGAGGTACTGGACAGGCAGAGGCTACAGTGTTTCCGTTAGAACAGGTTATTCCTGTATAGCGCTTGAGGGGACACGAACCCATGCTCTCCAATCTGCTTTGAACCTTCCTTTTTATACAAAAGGGAACCAGAGATCACAGAAGTTAAGTAATTTGCCCAAGATCACATAGCTAGACTGGCAGCACTGTTTTGCACTCCCACCAACAATGTCTGAGGATTCAAGTGGCTCTATGTCCCTGTCAACACTTAGTTTTGACATTATTTTTTCTAATATTTTAGATTTTTATTTATTTACTGAAGTGTACTTGATTTACAATGTTGTGTTTCTGGTATAAGCAAAGTGATTATTATATACTTTTCCATTATGGCCTATTATAGGATGTTGCATATAGTTTCCTGTGCTACACAGCAGGACCTTGTCGTTTATCTATTTTATATATACAAGTTTGTATCTGGTAATCCCAAATTCCTAATTTATCCATCTTAATTTTCTTTCCCCTTTGGTAACCAAAAATTAGTTTTCTATGTCTGAGAGTCTATTTCTGTTTTGTGAATAAGTTCATTTGTATCGTGTTTCAGATTCCACATATAAGTGATATATGGTATTTATCTTTGACTTACTTCACTTAGTATGATAATCACTAGTTGCATCCATGTTGCTGCAGAGGGCATTATTTCATTCTTTTTTAATGGCTGAGTAGTATTCCACTGTGTGTTTATGTAGTGTGTGCGTGTGTATACCACATCTTCTTTATCCATTCCTCTAATGGTGGACGTTGAGGTTGAGTTCACGTCTTGGCTATTGTAAATAATGTTGCTGTGAACATTAGGGTGCATGTACCTTTTCAAACTATAGTATTCTCTGGATCTATGCTCAGGGGTGGGATTGCTGCATCATTTGGTAACTGTATTTCTACTTTTTAAGTAAGCTCCATGCTGTTCGCTGTAGTGACTGCACCAGTCCACATTCCACCAACAGTGCAGGATAGTTCCCGTTTCTCCACATCCTCTCCAGCATTTGTTGTTTGTAGACATTTTAGTGATGGCCATTCTGATTGGTGTGAGGCGATACCTCATCATAGTTTTAATTTTGCATTTCTCTAATAAGTAGCAATGTTGAGTATCTTTTCATGTGCCTATTGATCATCTGTATGTCTTCTTTGGAGAAATGTCTATTTAGGTCTTCTGCCCATTTTTTTTTATTGTGTTTAGTGTTTTGTTATTGAGTTGTATGAGCTGTTTGTATATTTTAGAAAGTAAACCCTTGTTGATTGCATCATTTGCAAGTATTGTCTCCCATTGCATTGGTTGTCTTTTGTTTATGTTTTCCTTTACTATGCAAAAGCTTTTAAGTTTGATATGGTTCTGTTTATTTTTACTTTTATTTCTGTTACCTTGGGAGAGTGACCTAAGAAAACATTGCAACAACTTATGTCTGTGAATGTTTTGCCTATGTTCTCTTCTAGGAGTTTGATATCACGTCTGTGTTGAAGTCTTCAGGACATTTGAATGTATTTATTTATTTATTATTTTAATTGGAGGCTAATAACTTTACAATATTGTGGTTTGTGCCATACATCAACGTGAATCAGCCATGGGTGCACATGTGTCCCACCATTCTGAACCCCCTTCCCACCTCCCTCCCCACCCCATCCCTCTGGGTTGTCCCAGAGTACGAGTTTTGAGTGCCCTGCTTCATGCATCGAACTTGAACTGGTCATCTATTTTACATATGGTAATATACATGTTTCAGTGCTGTTCTCTCAAATCATCCCACCCTCGCCTTCTCCCACATACTCAAAAAGTCTGTTCTTTACATCTGTGTCTCTTTTTGCTGTCTTGCATGTAGGGTCATCATTACTATCTTTCTAAATTCCATATATATGTGTTAATATACTGTATTGGTGTTTCTCTTTCTGGCTTACTTCACTCTGTATAATTGGCTCCAGTTTCATCCACCTCATTAGAACTGACTCAAATATGTTCTTTTTTATAGCTGAGTAATACTCCATTGTGTATATGTACCACAACTTCCTGATCCACTCATCTGCTGATAGACATCTAGGTTGCTTCCATGTCATCTAGGTTGCTTCCATGTCCTGGCTATTATAAACAGTGCTGTGATGAACATTGGGGTACACATGTCTCTTTCAGTTCTGATTTCCTTGGTGTGTATGCCCAGCAGTGGGATTGCTGGGTAAATGGCAGTTCTATTTCCAATTTTTTAAGGAATCTCCACACTGACCTCCATAGTGGCTGTACTAGTTTGCGTTCCCACCAACAGTGTAAGAGGGTTCCCTTTTCTCCACACCCTCTCCAGCATTTATTGTTTGTTGACTTTTTCATGGCAGCCATTCTGACCAGGATGAGATGGTACCTCATTGTGGTTTTGATTTGCATTTCTCTGATAATGAGTGATGTTGAGAATCTTTTCATGTGTTTGTTAGCCATCTGTATGGAGAAATGTCTGTTTAGTTCTTTGGCCCATTTTTTGATTGGGTTGTTTATTTTTCTGGAATTGAGCTGCATGAGCTGCTTGTGTATTTTGGAGATTAATTCTTTGTCAGTTGCTTTGTTCGCTATTATTTTCACCCATTCTGAAGGCTGCCTTTTCACCTTGCTACCGTTCCCTTCATTGTGCAAAAGCTTTTAAGTTTAATTAGGACCCATTTGTTTATTTTTGTTTTTATTTCCATTACTCTGGGAGATGAGTCATAGAGGATCTTGCTGTGATTTATGTCAGGGTGTTCTGCCTATGTTTTCCTCTTGGAGTTTTATAGTTTCTGGTCTTATGTTTAGATCTTTAACCCATTTTGAGTTTATTTTTGTGTGTGGTGTTAGAAAGTGTTCTAGTTTCATTCTTTTACAGGTGGTTGACCAGTTTTTCCCAACACCACTTGTTAAAGAGATTGTCTTTTCTCTATTGTATATTTTTGCCTCCTTTGTCAAAGATAAGGTATCCATAGTTGTGTGGATTTATCTCTGGGCTTTCTATTTTGTGCCATTGATCTGTATGTCTGTCTGTGTGCCAGTACTATACTGTCTGGATGACTGTAGCTTTGTGGTATAGTCTGAAGTCAGGCAGGTTGATTCCTCCAGTTCCATTCTTCGTTCTCAAGATTGTTTTGGCTATTTGAGGCTTTTGTGTTTCCATACAAATTGTGAAATTATTTTTTCTAGTTCTGTGAAAAATACCATTGGTAGCTTGATAGGGATTGTGTTGAATCTATAGATTGCTTTGGGTAGTATACTCATTTTCACTATATTCTTCCAATCCACAAACATGGTATATTTCTCCATCCATTTGTGTCATCTTTGATTTCTGTCATCAGTGTTTTATAGTTTTCTATATGTGAAAAGTGAAAGTGAAAGTTGCTCAGTTGTGTCTGACTCAGGCCAGAATACTGGACTGGGTAGCCTTTTCCCTTCTCCAGGGGATCTTCCCAACCCAGGGATTGAACCCAAGTCTCCCACATTGCAGGCGGATTCTTTACCATCTAAGCCACAAGGGAGGCCCAAGAATACTGGAGTGGGTAGCCTATCCCTTCTCCAGCGGATCTTCCCAACCCAGGAATCAAACCGGGGTCTCCTGCATTGCAGGTGGATTCTTTACCAACTGAGGTATGAGGGAAGGTCTTTTGTTTCTTTAGGTAAATTTACTCCTAAGTATTTTATTCTTTTTGTTGCAATGGTGAATGGGATTATTTCCTTAATGTGTCTTTCTGTTTTCTCATTGTTAGTGTATGGGAAGGCAAAGGATTTCTATGGATTAATTTTATATCCTACAACTTTACTATATTCATTGATTAGCTCTAGTAATTTTCTGGTGGTGTTTTTTGGGTTTTCTATGTAGAGGATCATATCATCTGCAAACAGGGAGAGTTTTACTTCTTCTTTTCCAATCTGGATTCCTTTTATTTCTTTTCTCTGATTGCTGTGGCTAGGTCTTTGAAAACTATGTTGAATAGTAGTGGTGAGAGTGCGCACCCTTGTCTTGTTCCTAATTTTAGAAGAAATGCTTTCAATTTTTCATCATTGAGGATAGTGTTTGCTGTGGGTTTGTGGAATATGGCTTTTATTATGTTGAGGTATGTTCCTTCTATGCCTGCTTTCTGGAGAGTTTTTATCATAAATGAGTATTGAATTTTGTCAAAGGCTTTCTCTGCATCTATTGAGATAATCATATGGTTTTTAATCTTTCAATTTGTTAATATGGTGTGTCACATTGATTTTGTGAATATTGAAGAATCCTTTCATCCCTGGGATGAAGCCCTGCTTGGTCATGATGTATGATCTTTTTAATATATTGTTGGATTCTGTTCTCTAGGATTTTGTTGAGGATTTTTACATCTATTTCATCAGTGATATTGGCCTGTAGCTTTCTTTTTTGTGGCATCTTTGTCTGGTTTTGGTATTAGAGTGATGGTGGCCTCATGGAATGAGTTTGGCAGTTTACCTTCCTCTGCAATTTTCTGGAAGAGTTTGAGTACGATACGTGTTAGCTCTTCTCTAAATTTTTGGTAGCATTCACCTATGAAGCCATCTGGTCCTGGGCTTTTGTTTGTTGGAAGATTTTTGATTACAACTTTGATTTCTGTGCTTGTGATGGGTCTTTAAAAATTTCCTGTTTCTTCCTGGTTCACTTTTGGAAGGTTATACTTTTCTAAGAATTTGTCTATTTCTTCCAAGTTGTCCATTTTATTGGCGTATAATTGCTCATAGTAGTCTCTTATGATCTTTTGTATTTCTGTGTGTGTTGTGATTTCTCCATTTTCATTTCCAGTTTTATTGATTTGATTCTTCTCCCTTTTTTTTCTTGATGGGTCTGGCTAATGGTTTGTCTATTTTATCTTCTCAAAGAAACAGCTTTTAGTTTGTTGATTTTTGCTATAGTCTCCTTCGTTTCTTTTATTTCTGCTCTGATTTTTATGATTTCTTTCCTTCTACTAACTTTGAGGTTCTTTTCTTCTTTTTTCTAGTTGCTTTAGATGTACAGTTAGGTTGTTTATTTGATGTTTCTCGAGGTAGGCTATGAATCTCCTCTTAGCACTGCTTTTACTGAATCCCATAGGTTTTGGGTTGTCATGGTTTCATTTTCATTTGTTTCTATGCATATTTTGATTTCCTTTTTTGATTTATTCCATGATCTGTTGGTGATCCAGAAGCATGTTGTTTAGCTTCCATATGTTTGTATTTTTAATAGTTTTTTTTTCCTATAGTTGACATCTAATCTTACCACATTGTGATCAGAAAAGATACTTGAAATGACTTCAGTTTTTTGAATTTACCAAGGCTAGATTTATGGCCCCGGATGTGATCTGTCCTGGAGAATGTTTCGTGTGCACTTGAAAAAAAAGGTGAATTCCATTGTTTTGGGGTGAAATGCCCTATATATATGTCAAGTAGTTCTGACTGGTCCATTGTATTATGTAGAGCTTGTGTTCCCTTGCTAATTTTCTGTTTGGTTGATCTATCCATAAGTGTGAGTGGGGTATTAAAGTCCCCCACTATTATTGTGTTATTGTTAATGTCCCCTTTCTTACTTGTTAGCATTTGCCTTACATATTGAGGTACTCCTATGTTGGGGGCGTATATATTTATAATTGTTATATCTTCTTGGATTGATCCTTTGATCATTATGTAGCTTCCTTCTTTGTCTCTTGTCACAGTCTTTATTTCAAAGTCTATTTTCTGACATGAGTATTGCTACTCCTGTTTTCTTTTGGTCTCTATTTGCATGAAATATCTTTTTCCAGCCCTTCAGTTTGGGTCTGTGTGTGTCCCTTGTTTTGAGGTGGGTGTCTTGTAGACAGCATATATAGGGATCTTGTTTTTCTATCCATTCAGCCAATCTTTGTCTTTTGGTTGGAGCATTTAACCCATTCACATTTAAGGTAACTGTTGATAAGTATAATCCCGTTGCCATTTACTTTGTTGTTTTGGGTTTGTTTTTATAAACCTTTACTGTGTTTCCTGTCTAGAGAAGATCCTTCAGCATTTGTTGAAGAGCTGGTTTGGTGGTGCTGAATTCTCTGTTTTTGCTTGTCTGTAAAGCTTCTGATTTCTCCATATTTGAATGAGATCCTTGCTGGGTACAGTAATCTGGGTTGTAGGTTGTTCTCTTTCATCACTTTAAGTATGTCCTGCCATTCCCTTCTGGCCTGAAGAGTTTCTATGGAAAGATCAGCTGTTATCCTTATGGGGATCCCCTTGTGTGTTGTTTGTTGCTTTTCCCTTGCTGCTTTTAATATTTTCTCTTTCTGTTTGATCTTTGTTAGTTTGATTAATATGTGTCTTGGGTTGTTTCGCCTTAGGTTTATCCTGTTTGGGACTCTGAGTTTCTTGGACTTGGGTGGCTATTTCCTTCCCCATATTAGGGAAGTTTTCGTTGAAGTCTTTAGGACATTTGAATTTATTTTTGTATATTGTCTGAGGGAGTGTTCTAGCTTCATTGCTTTACATGTGGCTGTCTAGGTTTCCTAGCACCACTTGCTTATAAGACTGTCTTTTCTGCATTGTATATGCTTGCCTACTTTGCCGAAGATGAATTGATTGTAGGTATGGGGGTTTATTTCTGGCTCTCTGTTCTGTTCCACTGATCTAGATGTCTGTTTCTGTGCCAGTACCATGCTCTTTTGATTACTGTAAGCTTGTAGTGTTGTCTAAAGTCTGGAAGAGTTATGCCTCCAGCTTTGTCCTTTTTCCTCAGGCTTGCTTTGGCAATTCTGGATCTTCTCTGGTTCCGCATAAGTTTTAGGATTATTTGTTCTAGTTCTGTGACAGATGTCCTGGGTAATTTGAGAGAGATCACATAAACCCTACATTTAATCTATAGGTTGCTTTGTGTAGTATGACCATTTAACAATATTCTTCCAATCCAATAACATGTGATATCTTTCCATGTATTTAAATCATCATCCATTTCCTTTATCAATGTTTTATAGTTCTCAGCATGTAAATTTTTCATGTCCTTGGTTAGGTTTATTCCTAGGTATTTTTTTTTTTGTGATTTTAAGAGAGATGGTTTTTTACTTTTCATTTGTGATATTTCATTGTTAGTGTAAAGAAATGCAACATATTTCTGTATGTTAATCTTGTATCCTGCTATCTTGCTGAAATTGCTTATTCTGGTAGTTTTTGTGTGGAGTCTTAAGGCTTATATGTATATACATATGTATAATCATGTCATCTGCATATAATGACAATTTTACCTCTTCTTTTCCAATTTGGATATTTTTAGTTTTCTTTCTTGTCTGATTTCTGTGGCTAAGATTTCCAGTACTATGTTGAATAGAGTGGGCATGGTTGTCTTTTACCAGATTTTAACAAGGCTTTCAGCTTTTCACCATTATTATGTTGGCTTTGGGCTTGTCATCAGTAGCTTTTATTATGTTGAGATATGTTCCCTCCATGTCTACTTTGGTAAGAGTGTTTAACTTGAATGGCTGTTGAATTTTGTCAAATGCTTTTTTGACATCTATTGAGATGATCATGTGGTTTAGCATTATTTTCTTTTCTTTTTAGCCATTCAGTAGACATGTAGTGGTATCTCACAGTTGTTTTAATTTGCATTTCCTTAATAGCTAATGTTGGCCTTCTTTTTATTTGTTTCTTTTATTTATTTATCTGTATATATTCTTTGGTGAAGTGTCTATTCAAGGTTTTTTAAAAACCAGTTTTTCAATAGTTGTTTTCTTACTATTGAGTTTTGACTGTTCTTTCCTTTTTTTTTTTTTTTGAGAGTTCTTTCTATATTCTATATTCTTATTGAGTAAGTGGCATGCAAATAGTTTCTCCAGTCTATAGCTTGTCTTTTTATCTCTTAAATGTCTTTCACAGAGCAAAAGTTTTTAATTTTGAAAGAGTTCAGTTTATCAACTTTTCTGCTATACATGGTACTTTTGGTATCATGGCTTATTCTGCTGCTAAGTCACTTCAGTCGTGTCCGACTCTGTGCGATCCCATAGACAGCAGCCCACCAAGCTCTGCCGTCCCTGGGATTCTCCAGGCAAGAACACTGGAGTGGGTTGCCATTTCCTTCTCCAATGCATGAAAGTGAAAAGTGAAAGTGAAGTCGCTCAGTCGTGTCTGACTCTTAGCAACCCCATGGACTGCAGCCTACCAGGCCCCTCCGTCCATGGGATTTTCTAGGCAAGAGTACTGGAGTGGGGTGCCATTGCCTTCTCCGATGGCTTATTCTACCTAATCCTAAGTCCTAAAGATTTTTTTTTCTGTGTTTTTCTTTTAAAGTTTAATAAGTGTACATTTTACATTTAGATCTGTGATCCATTTTGAGTTAACTTTGTGTAAGGGGTGAGATTTAGATTGAGGTTCATTTTCTTGCATGTGGATGTTTAAATGTTCCAATATACGTTGTGTTTAGACATTTGTCATATTTGTGTGGCTCTACTTCCAGTCTCTATTCTGTCCTAGTCACTATGTGTGTATCCCTTTGCCTCTTGTTTAGGTACATACACATGTAGGATTATTATGTCTTCAGAGTGAACTGACTCATTATTATGTAACATCCCTCTATATCCCTGGTCATTTTCTTTGCTGTGATGTCTGCTTTATCTGACATTAACATCTCAATTCTTTCCCCCTCTTCTAGCTACTCTAAAGAGTGAAGTGAAGTGAAAGTTACTCAGTCGTGTCTGACTCTTTGTGACCCCATGGACTATATAGACCATGGAATTCTCCAGGCCAGAATACTGGAGTGGGTAGCCTTTCCCTTCTCCAGAGGATCTTCCCAACCCAGGGATCAAACCCAGGTCTCCCACATTTGCAGGCGGATTCTTTACCAGCTGAGCTACAAGGGAAACCCCAAACCCTAAAGAGTAGGGTTTCAGTTTATTACTTTAACACTTTTTCATAAGTCCAAAAGCAAAAGGCCAGTAATTTATTACCATATTAATCTCTGAGCACTTTAGATTCAGTAATTGGTGGGCTGTGGAAGACAGAAGAGTTTCCTGTGCTTCACAGCTGACAGGTGAGGTCATCAAGACAGCATAGTTGTTCAGTTATTCACATAATGATTGTTCATTTATTTGCTTCTCATCTCTGGGAGAGGCTTCCACATCCCTATCCTGTTGAACTTAGGAATGATCATGTGACTTGCATTCATCACTGAGATGAGAGAGGAAGTGGTATGTGTCAGTTCTGGTGAGCACCTGTAGAGGCAGCTCATGGTTTACTGTGTCTGTCTTCTCTGGTATGAGGTGGGCAGTGTGTGTGGGGCGGGGGGGGGGGGGGTTAGCTTGGTTCCTAGTGGCAAGATAGCAGAGCAGAACCACAGCTGAACATGGATGGACACAAGGCATGGATGAAAAATACAAGCCACCAACATTTTCTTCTTGTCTGTGACTGCGGTATAGGGGGTCCAGCCTGGGTCCAATCTATTCTAGGCCTCAGGGCCCTTCCTTTTTTTCCTTCTTTGATAAATAGGAGTTAGGAACAGCACTTCCCCTAAATAGAAATGAAAAAATGTTGGAGAGGGGCCTACAAATGACTGGATTTGAAAGACAAGCTGTCCACTTGTTCGCCCTTTGCTTTTGCTGAAAGCACAGTTTACGTTTGGCTCATCTGTGTTGGTCCACCTGTTCTACAGTTAAGGGATGTCATTGTCAGTTCTCCTGCAGGAGGAGTGCTAAGCCTCAGCACAGGTTTGTGCTACTGCACTGGGATACTACCATTGACTCTTTGTAGCTCTCCTTGTAGCTTCTCCCTCCTCTTCCTTAAGAGTGCTCCCATTCTTGACCAATCTGCCCACATGACCTAATTATCTCTCAAAGGCCCCACTTGCAAATACTGTCACACTGGGAATTAGATTTCAACATATTAATCCTGGGGAGACCAGGCTTTCAGTTCCTAATAGTAAGTACTCCTTTTGATGAGTGCAGCAGTACCCTAATGTAACATGGCTTATATGTGCAGTTTTGAGTGCAGGGATCCCCTGAAACACCCCAACTGCTTTTCTGTAGTGGAATGAGGCTCAGACAGTCTAGCTCCACTTCAACAGTTAAAGAATCAAAGAGGTGACCTTCAGGTAACAGGACAGTGACATTTCATAATCCAAACCACACTTGGCACTCTGTGTAGGCGGTCACTGCTGTGTCATTGGAAGGCTGTTTGTCTCAGAACTGACTCACAGTTGATAAGTATGCCAGGGAGGGGCCGAGTTCTTTCTCTGGATCTCCTGATGGCTCCAGAACAGATAAAGATGCTTATGATATACCTTGTTTGTGCCAGTAATTTTTTTAAAAAAGAACTCCAGGAGTCCACTATTGGGAAAAGACTTGTACCTTCCTTCAGCCATTCCTACAGTTCACTTCTGATTGATTTTTGTTTTTTTGTTGTTTTTTGGTTGATTTTTGATATCATTGGTTTATAGTCGTTGGCTGTAGAACAATGTCAATACATGGAATGCTGCTTCCCCTAAAGGAGTATCAGTTGTGTTTTAGATGTTTTTGAAGAGGGCATAGATTAGTTAAAGGAGAAAGTCAAATATTTAATTCCTTAGGTGGGACTATCTGAAACTATGCCAATATTTTTTTACCTAGTTACCTTGGCATTCACTTTGAAAGTACTCAACAGTTTTTTTTTTTTTTCCCTTGTTTTTTTTTTTTTTGGTTTCATTTGTTTTGCTTTTGGCTGTGCTGGGTCTTCGTTGTAGCACACAGGCTCTTTGTTGCACCACATGGGCATTTTTCCTAGTTGCAGAACGACTGGGCTTCTCTGGTTATAGTGCATGGGCTTTTCTTGTTGTGGAGTACAGGCTCTAGAGCACGAGGACTTCTCTAGTTGCAGCATGCAGAATTAATTGTCTTGTGGGCATGTGGGATCTGGTTCCCTGACCAGGGATCAAACCTGCGTCCCCTGCATTGGAAGGCAGATTCTTAACCATTGGCCCACCAGGGAAGTCCCCCAACAGGGTTTTTTAATGAACCCTTTTGTAAATAATTTAGTACTCTTTTGAGTAATATTTTAAGCTGGCAAGGTTTTGATTGCTATGATGTATTTTATTAGATACATATTTCTTTGCATAATTTCAGGAAAAGTCAACAGAGGCTTTATATTTATGTGACTCTTCTCCTATCTTATCAGTTTTATTTCTAGGCACAAAGTTTATTAGGACTAGATTCTAAAAAAAAAATAGCTTTATTGAGATATAATTTCCTTACCATACAATTTATCTAGCATGTATAGTTTAATGGTTTTTTTTTTTTAGCATACTCACAGATTTGTACATCATCACCACAGTCAATTTTAGAACATTTTCATCACCCCTCAAAAGGAAAAAAACCTGTTAGCAGTCACTCACTCACTCCCTATTTCCTCCCACCCACTCCTACCTGCAGCCCTAGACAACTACTCGTCTACTTTCTATCTCTATAGATTTTCTATTCTGGACATTCTGTACAATTGAAATCATACAGTATGTAGACTTTTGTAACTGGCTTCTTTTACTTAGCATAATACTTTCAGGGTTCATCCATGCTGTAGCCTGTATTAGTAGTTTATTCCTTTTTATTCCTGAATATTTCGGGAATATTGTTTCAGGAATAATATTGTTTGGACCATGTTTTGTTTACCCATTCATCAGTTGATGGACATTTGGGTTGTTTCCTCTTTGGGGCTATTATGAACAATGCTGTTATGAACATTTGTGTATACTTTTTGGTGAAGGTCTAGCTTTTTAGTGACTCAGCTGTCCTTTTACATACTGGTGATATCATAGCTCCATAGGACCCCCCCCCATGGCCTCTTGCTCAGTGCCTCCCTTTTAAGGCAGGCAGTTTCCCCAGGCACACACAGCTGGAGTGGTGAAGTGGGGCTCCTTGTTCTCATGTTCAGTGCTTTACCAGTTGAAGTGGAAACACCACAGGAGAGGAAGAATTAATTCCATACTGCACAGGTTTGTAAAAGCCTTGTAGGCTTTTTCTGTTTGCTGTTTCTTCTATTTGTCACTTACAACAGTATGGTCTCATCTGAAAGCAAAACAACAAGTACTACAAGTTAAAAGGTGGCTTAGAGGTTTTTTTTAGTCTAATATCCTCACTATGCAGAAAACCAAAACTTAGAAAAGTGATGTCACTGCCCACCCAAGATCACACTGTGGTACCAGGGCAAGGATTGGAACTCTGGGCTCTTCATTTCTCATCCCAGTCCTCATTGTGCCCCGCTTAGGGTGAGCGTTCCTGGCCCAGGTGCTGGGTGAAAGATGGTACTGTCACTTCGTGTCTCCTCTCTGATAGAATCCCATCACGGGGCTGATGTCAGCCAGTCATGAGCAGAAGGATGCCTGGGTACGGGATAACATCTACAGCATCCTGGCCGTGTGGGGCCTGGGCATGGCCTACCGCAAGAACGCCGACCGCGATGAAGACAAGGCCAAGGCCTACGAGCTGGAGCAGGTAAGGCTGACTGGCAGCTCTGGCCTGGCGCTCAGCACCTTTTCCTTGGACTGAAAAGCCTACAAGGAAGTAACTGTGTGCAAAACAGCCTGGTGCAGGCGTCGCCTCCGTTTCTGTTGTAGGATATTTGGTCTCTCAACCTCTCATGTCTCTCCTTTTGATTTTTTTTTCCCCTCCATAAAAAACAACAATCACGCTGAGTGGATATCCAAATTTCTAACTAGCTACATTTCTCTTACACATGCTCTGTCAGTTTTATACATACTCATGTAGGAGATGTCATTATAAACTAACAGGATTATTTTTAAAGCAGCACACTAGAACTCCACATTTCAAAATGTATGCTCTGTGGAGTCCTCATGTTGAAAGGATATTTATTCAAACAGTGTTGCCACTACTTAAAACAGTTTTGCAAAATGCCTTTCTAGTTTGAATCATTCCAAAGCAGTCTTATTAATTTGCAATACCCTTTAATTTTGAACCAAGCTGATATTGTCCAGTTTTCATACCCGGGTTATCATACGGCACAATGAAGTCCTTTATTGTTTTCCAAAATCAGAAACCAGCATACCTACCAAAGCAAAGACTTGTCATCAGTAAGTATGTAAGAAAATAATCTGCCCCTGAGCACGGAGGTATTTTCAGTGTTCCGAGTAATAGCGTTGAAGTAAGGAGTGAAGGAAAGTTACATGGCTCAAAATAGCCTGAAGTTAAAACTCCCCTCCTGGTCCTCCCCACCATTCTATGCAAAATAAAGAACTCTCACCCTGGAAGAAAACAAATGGACATTAAGGTTGATTACACCCAGCTCCCAGCTGGTCCAGCCTCTGGTGATCTCCAGAATTCCTTACCCCAGCCATTTAAGAGATAATTACTCCGAACAACCTTGGAGAACAGGCCCCCCTTAAGACAGTAGATTTCCACATATATGCCTATTATATACTTACTCTCTTCTTGGGTTAGGGCAGCAGGTCACTAATCTGACTGCTGCCCCTTCTCGCCTCATTAAAGGTGATCTGTTCCTTAAAGTGCTGGTCTCGTTCTTTTTCCTAACCTTGCCTTCTCTACCTTCCTTACCCTACAAGGAGCATTGATGTGTAGAAGTATCATTCTCATGGCATGAGTGCCTTTGGGATTTGTCTTTGGTTTGCACACTGCTTATTGGCCCACACAGCCAGTGGGTCATCAGGCCAGGGAGAATTCTTGTGGGCCAATCATAAACAAAGTGGGCCTGAGCGGCAGGCAGCCTTGTCAGCAGTAGGGAAGCTAAGAGAGGAAGCCTGTCTGTGCGAGCAGGGAAAGGACCATTTGACTAGACGTGCTTAAGTATGAGGTGATGAAATCACGTAGTCTTGGAGCTGAGGGGTAGTATTTAAAATGCGTACAGCAAGCATTGAATGCTCCTCCAAGAACTTGGATGGCAGTTACATAAGTGAATCATTCATTTAACTGTAATAATTTGATATTCATGTTCTCCAAATTTTCTATCCTCCTGACGTAAAATCCAAGTTAAGCCATGCCTAGCTATTCTCTCTCTCTCTCTCTCTCTTTCTCTCTCTCTCTTTCTCTCTCTCTCTCACACACACACCCCCCACTACCTCTCTTCTGTAAGCAGTTTCTGATCTGGGTTAGAGTTGACTAGATTTGCTGCTCTCTGACTGACAATAGAGAGGCACAAACAGACCACATTGTTTGATTTGTTTAGTGTGGTTAATAACTGCAGGAGATGTCTCCCTTGATTATGGAAAATAACCCTGGATCTTCCAATGATCCTCGACATGGACACTGTTCCATCTGGGGCTTAGATGGTACAGCTGCTCATTGTGTGGGACTGTCCCATGTGTTGCAGGACACGTAGCATCCTTAGTCCTTACTTACTAAATGCCTATAGCTCCCATCCCTATCAGAGTGACAATAAAAATGCCTCCACCCCCACATTTCTAAATGCTCCCCCACCCCCGGGGGATGCTAATGTCACCCCCAGTTGGGAACCACTGGGCCTCTTCACAATGGCAAATAACCTTATTTGAGGGGAAGTCAATTGGCACATGTTTATGCTACACACTGTAGGAAATATTAATTTTGACAGTGTTAATTATACCTTTTAATTATGAGGTAATATTTTCTGCATCAAAAGAGTTTCTGACATAAAATGAGATTATACTCTAGAATCCTAGGATTTTAGAGAATGAAGAATCTGAAGGGTGATCCATTTCAGACTTTTCTCCCATAATTATCTTTGGTGGCCCTTCACTACGTCTTAGCCTGCAAACCATGTTCATTGTGTAAGAGAGGAGATGCTAATGGCCCCAGGAAGGAAGTTCTTTCAGCCAGCTTACTTTGACCTAAAAATACCCCATTCTCTAGCCACTTGTGAAGTCTTTTTCTAGTGGATTTAATAGGACATATGAAGACCATCGTTCAGTGGGCCTGAACTGTGGAGGAAGAGAGTGGCAATATAAGGTATTGACAAGGAGTTCAAACTCCGGAGTCAGAGGGCCTGAGCTCTGTCCTGCTCCACCCCTTGCCAGCTGAGAGACTTGAGCAGTGTTGATTCATCAGCCTCAGGTTCCTCATTGTAAAGTGGGGAAATAATAACACCTACCTCAAAAGGGTGTTGCAAGAATTAGTGGGAATCTAAGTAAAGTGTTTTGTACAATACCAGAATAGAATGTCTGATTATGTTATTATTATTTATAATAATTATTATTGTTATATGATATTTCTCCTTCTCTGTATGACTTACTCCACTCAGTATGACACTCTCTAGGTCCATAATTGGTTCTGATATGTATTACTAAGAAACCTTGGCAACTACTTGCATTTTGTAAGAACTTTACTCAATAGTCCAGTAATGGTGTCACAAATGGCTGTTTTGGCAAAGCATTGTTACTTTGGGGCAGGCAGGGTGGACTTAATTCATCCTTAGTATAACAAAAATAAATTACTAAGAATTGAGACATAAAGCTCCAAGGTACTAGGCTTATAAAAATGGTCTTGAATAAAATAACAGGAGTCACTGGATTTCAGCACCAGAAGATACCATCTGGTCCAACATCTTTATTTGAGATAAGTCATTTCATCAAGATTTTCTTTCTTTGTGATGGAATGGAGAAGTAGAAATAATCTAAACAATCAAAGTGCTTGTATATTCCTTCTTGGGGAAGGTTCCAGGCAGCACTGGCTTACCTGTCATGTGGGGAGGAGGTTTTCATGGAGCAGGGAAGCTGGCCTTGTTACTGATCCCATTTTATTTCCACAGAATGTGGTGAAACTGATGCGAGGTCTTCTCCAGTGCATGATGAGACAGGTAGGCAGAAAATGACACATGTATTTTTGGGTCATCTGAGTGGGTGCTTATCATTTTCCTGGTGACAACCATCAGTTTTAGAGTGTTTTGAACTTCTTAAGATGAGAAATTGAAAAAATTTAGCTTACTTTCTCCTTTTAAAATTATCTTCAGTAATTTTAATATAGCATAGAACCAGACTCAGAGAATACTTTCTCAAAGTCTTTTCAGGGCTTCCCTCATAGCTCAGTTGGTAAAGAATCCACCTGCAATGCAGGAGACATGGGTTCGATCCCTGGGTTGGGAAGATGCCCTGGAGAAGGGAAAGGCTACTCACTCCAGTATTCTGGCCTGGAGAATTTCATGGACTATAGTCAATGAGGTTGCAAAGAGTTGGACATGACTGAGCAACTTTCACTCACTTCTGTAAAAGAAGAACATGCCATTTTTCTAAACAAGGAAGAAAACATTTTGAAAAGTCACTCCTAGAAAGCCGTGTGCTGTTGTTTATTCTGTTGAGTTTATAAAAGGGTTTCTTTGAGTTGAGGACTTCCCTTGAGGCTCAGCTGGTAAAGAATCCACCTGCAATGTGGGAGACCTGGATTCAATCCCTGGGTTGGGAAGATCCCCTGGACAAGGGAAAGGCTACCCACTCCAGTATTCTGGCCTGGAGAATTCCATGGTCTATATAGTCCATGGGGTCACAAAGAGTCGGACACGACTGAGCTGCTTTCACTTTGAGTCAGAATGCTTGACTTTTTAAAACTTGACAGTAATATTTACTGGTATTTTCAGTGAGAGGTAGAACAATTTCTTGAGCATGTACTGTGTACAGAACATCGTACTAGAATCTTTACAGATTCCAAGATGAATATGGTACAGTCCCCACCTTTGATTGGCATGTTCCCATTAGTTTTGAAAAGCATCATTGTTCTGTTCTTTTCAACATAAGAAAATAGGATTGGAAATTTAAAGAAGAAATTTACAGAGGAAGAAAAGGGCCTCTTCCTCCCCTCTTCCCTCATTCCTTCCCTCCCTCTTGTTGAGTTCCTACTGTGTGTCACAGCTCATGCTGGGAATAGCAAACAAGGAAACCCTTTGGCTTGACCTCTCAAGCTTGCAGAGCTTGTTAAAATCCCAGTAGACTAAGACATTTCTGATGATGGGCAGGAAGAGACACACACCCCCACCCCCTCTGTGTGATGGTCACTAGTGAGCACTCGTCCCCTACCTTCCATCCCTCTGTCTCCCAGAGGTAACAGATAAAAGGTCTAAATCCAAGATAATGACCCTGCCAACCATGAACCCCTTAGCATGCAGCCGGCTTGCTGTCTTCCTCAGGTGGATAAAGTGGAGAGGTTCAAGCATACTCAGAGTACCAAGGACAGCCTGCACGCCAAGTACAACACTGCTACCTGCAGCACTGTGGTGGGCGACGACCAGTGGGGCCACCTCCAAGTGGATGCCACCTCCCTCTTCCTCCTGTTTCTGGCCCAGATGACAGCCTCCGGTGAGCCAGGCCTGATGGAGCCCATTGAACTGGGAGTGACCATCCAGAAGGGGGCGGGGAGGGGCAGGCATTGACCAGTATTCAAAATAAGCTGCTTTTTTGCATTACATTATATGCCCTGATTCTGTGGCTCTGTTGACAGTCAGCTTCCTGAGCCCTTGCAGGACCAGGGCTGTTGCGCCTGCTCTGTGCACCAGGTGGCCTTGAGTTAGGCCGCTTAGCTGCTGTGTCGCAGAGCTGTTCCCCCCAGTCCCGTAAATTCATGCTCCTGGGTTAAAGGCTTTGCATTTACTTCAGACTGCAAACTTGAAACTCCAAAAATAGGAGAAATCAGGAAATAATAGTGTTATGGCTTTGTGAATAAACCTGGGACTTGAAAAGGACGTTTTGGTTATGAAAGTTAAGATGAGCTCACTGTAGATGGTTTGGAAAATATAATGAAATACAAAGGAAAAAAAATCTCACTGATAATTGTCATTTGAATGTGTCTCCTCCAGGTTTTTTTTCACTGTATTTTAAAAAACATATTTCAGGTCATAAGGTATACATATAGTGTTTTCATTACATAGCACTATAACTTAAGCATTTCTTGCACAATATTAAAGGTGTTCATAAACAATTTTAGTGACTTTACCAATGGATATTCCATAATTAAACTATTCCTTTATTCTTCTGTTTGTTTACCTATCATAACTGTGTTGCGATACAACCTTTGACCCTCATATCTATTTGCTTCCTTCTCTTAGTTTGATATCATTCAAAGGCTACTTATACTCATTGCCAAATTGTTTGCAGAACAGTTTACCAGTTTGGAGAAGGAAATGGCAACCCACTCCAGTATTCTTGCCTGGAAAATCCATGGACAGAGGAGCCTGGTAGGCTAAATAGCCCATGGGGTCACAAAGAGTTGGACGTGACTGAACGACTTCACTTGCATTTTCTTTTTTACTTTACCAGTTAACCACGCCCCCCCCAAGTGATGTAAGAGTATGTATCTTACCCACACCAGTTTCAAGAATTCATACTTTACATGTATTTGTCATAACCAGCTGTACATTCAAGCTTGCTCTCCTGGTTATTGCCTGCTTCAGTACATGGGTGCACCTCCTGGGCAGGTGATGGGAGCTGGCGTTTCCATGAGTTGGAGAGCCATTGCCTGTGGTTGGGGGCTCTCCTTTCCCAACCTGGCCATTGGGGGAAAATACCCACCCTGCGCTTTACTCAGGGATAAGACAGTGGTTATGCTGGGCTAGAATGCTGGCTCTGTGGAATGTTTCTGCACAAATCCCACACGTATATGAAGGCCCCACATCTCTTTCAGTCATTTCTCCTCCTAGGCACACAGACAAAAGTGGAGCCATTCTTATCTTCCATCCTTCCTTGGCTCCCTCCTTCATTCCCTCCTTTCTGTCCTCTTTCCTTCCCTCCTCCTTTCATCCTTCCCTCATTCCTTATTTTCCTCCCTACTTTCTATCTTGCCTCTGTCCTTCCTTTCTACTCTCCTTCCTTCATCCTGTCCTTCCCTCCTTTTCCTTCCTTCTTTCCATCCCTCCTTCTCTCCTTCCTTCCCTCCTTCCCTCTTTGCTTCCATCCCTCCCTCCTTCCATCCATCCATTCTTTACTCGCTCCTCCACTTCTTCCCTCCCTCCTTCCCTCCCTGCTTCCTTCCTCCCATCCCTCCCACGTTCCTTCCATTCACCCCTCCTCCTTTCCTTCTCGTTTCTTCCTTCCCTCCATTCTTCCCCCTTCCATTCTTCCTTCCTTCCCTTCTTCCTACCCTCCTATCCTTTCTTTCCTCCTTCCTTCCTTCTCTCTCTTCCCTTTCTTCTTTTCCTTCCCTCCCTGCCTCCTTTATTCCCATCCTCCCTCCTTCCTTTCTAGCCTCCTCCCCATCCTTCCCTCCTTCCTTACTTTCATTTCTCACTCTTTCCTTCTCTCCTTGCTTCTTTCCTTTTCCCACCTTCCATTCTTTCTTCCTTCCTGCCCTCCTCCTTCCTTCCCTCTCTCCCTCTTTCCTTTATATCCTCTTTCCCTCCTCCTCTCCATGCTTTCCTCTTTCTTTCCTTCCTGTCTACCATCCTTCCGTCTTTCCCTACTTCCTTCCTGCATCCTTCCTTTCCTCCCTCCTCCCCTCCTTCCTTCTATCCCTCCCATGAGCCTTCCCTCCCTCCTTTCTCTTTCCTTCTCTCACCCTGTTCTCGCTCCCTCCTTCCTCTCGACCCTCCTTCTTCCATCTTTCCATTCCACTTTGTGCCCTCCTTCCTTTCCTCCCTCCTTCCCTCCTTTCCTCCCTGCTTCCTTCCCTCCCTCCTTCTCTCCTACCTTCCCTCCTTTCTTCCTTCCATCCATCTCTCCCTTTTTCCTTCTCTCATTTCTTCCTTCCCTCCCTCCTTCCCACCTTCCATCTTCCTTCTTTACCTTGTTCCTACCCTGCTATCATCTTTCCTTCCCTCTCTCCTCCTCTCCCTCCTTCCTTCCATTCCTGCCTCCTCCATCCACTCCCTCCCTTCTTTTCTACCCTCCTTCCTTCCACTGTCCTGTCCTTCCCTCTTTCTCTCCTTCCCTCCCTCCCTCCCTCCCTCCCTCCTTCCTTCCTTTCTCCCTGACTGCTTCCTTCTGTCCTTGCCCTCCTTCCTTCCTTCCCATCCTCCTCCTGTCCACCCTTCCTTTCTTTCCTTTCTTCCCTACTACCTTCCTTCCCTCTCTCCTTCCTGCCCTCCCTGCCTCCTTCCTTCTTTCCCTCCCCTCCTGCCCCTTCCATACCTACCTCCATTTGTCTTTCCTTCCTTCATTCCCTTCTCGCCTCCTTCCCTCCCTCGCTCCTTCATTCCATCCCTCTCTCTTCCCCTCACCCTTCCTCTCTTCTTCCCCCTCTCTCTCCTTCCTTTCACTGCTCCCTCTTTCCCTCTCCTTCCTTATTTCCCCTTCCCTCCCTCCCCCCTGCCTGCCCTCCCTGTCTTCTTCCTTTCTAGCCCCCTTCCTTTCTTCCATCTTGCCCTCCTCCTCTCACCTTTCCTCCTTCCTTTCTGCCCTCCCCTTCCTTCCTGTCCTCCTCTCTTCTCCTCCCTCTCTTTCTCCCCTCCTTCCTTCCTCCCCTCTTTCCATCCTTCCCTCTGTCCTTTCTTCCCTACTTCCACCCTTTGTTTTTTCTGTCCTTCCCTCTCAATTCTTTCCCTCCTTCCTTCCCTCCTCCCTTTCTT
>NW_024070207.1:115357008-115396191 GCF_014754425.2 Oryx dammah
TTCTCCTTCCTTTCTACCCTCCTTCCCTCCATTCTCCCTTCCTGCCTCATCCTTCCTTCCCTCCCTTCCTCCTTCCTCCTCTCCTTCTTTCCCTCCTCCCCTCCCTCCCTTCTTCTCTCCTTCCTTCCTACTCTCCTTATTCTAGTCTTCCCTCCTTCCTTCCCTCCCTCCCTTATATCTTTTTTCCCTTCTGTCCTTCCTTCCTTCCTTTTCTCATTCTGTCTTTCCTTCTTTCCCTCCTTTCTTATCACCTTCCTTCCTTCCCTCCTTCCTTTTGCCTTTTCTCCTTCCCTCCCTTATTCATTACCTCCCTCCTTCTTTCCCATCCTGTTTCCCTCCTTCCTTCCTCCATCTTTCCCTCCCTATCCTCTCCCTGCTTCCTCCCCTCTTTCCTTCCTGAATTAGACATTAACTGTTACGACTGACTTCATACTTAATTTTTGATGCCCTAGTAAGAAAAATGCAAATGAGGGTATATAATTTATTTTCTAGCATAAGATTTGTCATTTGTAATTGGCAACTCTCTCTTTACAGCTTAACTCCGTAAACTGTTTGTTTTTCTTTTGTAGGGTTACGTATTATTTTCACTCTTGACGAGGTGGCCTTCATACAGAATCTTGTTTTTTACATAGAAGCTGCATATAAAGTTGCTGTAAGTTCAAATCCAGTGTTTATTTTCCAGTGTTACAGTGTCAGAAAGGATAAAAATCACACAGCTGTTTGAGGGCCAGGTTGTCTGGGGCTGACCCAAAGGTTAGCAAGATTACAGGTATAAGATTATGTCACCTCTGCACACAAACTGCACATTTGTGTCCAGGAACTCAGTTGGGGAGCTTTTGTTGTTGAAATGTGCCATATGCTCTGTTTGAATTCATTAGATTCATTTTAAATAAGATCTTCAAATACCCTGTGGCATGTGTACTGGGAGCCTGAATCAGGGTGAAGGGCAACACCAGCGCCCGAGGCAGCGCACAGGGAGAGAGGCTGGACCCAGACAGGTGCCCCGGGCTAGGTGATGGGTGGAAATACCTACACACTCAGTTCCTGGGCTGCTGTCTGCTACCGAGAGCTAAGCCTCACACACTTGTAGAGAACAGCTAAACTGCAAAGCTGGCCAGAAGAGCAGTAATGAAAGGCTAGAGTTTGCTTTTTGTTTTTAATAAAGAGCTACCAATATCACAGCAAGGATCAGCAAACTTTTTCTGGAAAGAGCCAGAGTAAATCTCAGCTCTTCCAGTCTCTGTGGTCTCTCTTGCTGCTATTTAACTCTGCCATTGTACTGATACCACACAAACAGCTATAGACAACCTTTGACCTCGTCAGTGCAGCTGTGTCCCAAATACACCTTATTTCTGGATCACAGGTGTAGCAGACCAGATTCGGTGCCAGGGCAAGCGCTTGCTGACCCCAGATCTGAAGCAGTAATCGTCCACCAGGAGCAGTCTTTGGCTCTCCCAGGGAAACCAGGCAATGTCTGGAGACATTTTCGATGTTGACAACAGGGGAGCGGGTACTATTGGCATCTAGAAGGTGGAGGCCAGGGATGCAGCTGAACACCCTCCAGTGCACAGGACAGCCCCCCTACAACAGAGAATGAGTAGGCTGCAATGTCAGTACCGCCGAGGTTGACAAAGCCTGGTCTGAAGAAACTGGGGAAAGCTTTGTAGAAAGGGTGGAACTTGAGTTGAACGTTGATAGATGAGTAGGGCTCAGATAAGCAGGAGGAGGGAAAGGGGTGCGAGAGTATCAGGAATGGCTGTGAGTGTGGGGGAAGGGGAGGGGTGGTTGCGGAAAGGGGGTGGAGTAAAGGAGTATTCTTAGGGTGACAGCTGAGTGCTCCAGAATAGTAGGAATTAAAGTCAGCTTGTGGACAGGCAGGAAGTGTGGGGCTGGATCATAGAGGTAAGGCCATCAGAGAGAGAGATTTGAACATGATCCACTAGGGAGTAAACAGGTTGTCAGGTTAGAGTCTCGTGCTGCGGAGCAAGCTGATCAAAGCAGTTTCTAAGGATGAGTCAGGCAATCGGCTCCAGGGTTGGAATGAGGATGGGTTGGAGTGGAAAGGCCCCGCTGTGCAGAGGACTGAAGGAAGGGGTCCTGGAGTTAGCCACGAGGCCTGCATGGCAGGGAAGAGTCTAAAGTCACTCTAGTGTGTCTGAGTCTAAAATGTCTTATTCTGAAAATGTTCATCTTTCTCTAATAATAATAAGTGCCAGAATGTTGGCATTGGTCCTGTTCTTCTTGGGTTGTAAAATACTGTATATAGCGTTATTTCAAAATGGTATCCAGTGCCTAGATTTCTTCAGTGAAAATATGAGCTATAAAAGTTAAGTATGTATGTATCAAGTCCTCTATGTGGACGGGCTATCCTAAGCCAATTCATATTAATTCATTTCAAAATACCAGGCAAGTTTAGTGTTCTGAGCCTCAGTTTTGACTTTGCACCCATTACTGCTGAGCATTTTTTTCTCAAAAGATAATCTATTAAATTATTTTAAATAGTTTGGTTGATTTCACCCAGTTATAACCCATTTTTTCTTTATTCCATCTTACAATTTAATGCAAGTTTAGATGTATTAGGTGAATAAAGGTCAGCCTTTTAAGGTAAAATATTTTGTTCTCTATAAATCATGAGTTTCTTACAAATGATAAACTTTTAGAAATAAGAAAACTGAGTGTCTTCGCATGCATTTTGATTCTACTTGAGTATTTATTTCCAGAACTCTAACCAAAGGTCAAATGAACTGAAATCAAGAAAGAATACAGCTTGAGTGTGTAAAGGCATGAATTTGGTACCCTTTGGGAAGAGATAGTCACATTTCATGATGCCTACGGTGACATAAAGGAGTCATTTTTCCATAGTACTTGTCATCTATTAATACCTCTTTTCACCTTTTTCTCCACCAGGATTATGGAATGTGGGAACGTGGAGATAAGACTAATCAGGGTATTCCAGAATTGAATGCAAGCTCTGTAGGAATGGCCAAGGTGACAGTCTGGTCTTGTTTGTTCTTCCTCCTATGCCTCTTTAATGGCTTTGGTTTGGTTCTTATCCTTAGGGGTTTGGATTTGATCTGGTTAGCTTATTTTTCAAAAGTCAACAGCAAGTATGAAATTCAAATGGTCCATGTACCCCAACCAACTGAAATTATAGATAAAGAAGGGAGATTTCCTACACCTAAATCTGCATGTGCCTGAAAATCAGTGCATTTCCCTCCTTATTATCCAGTATCATCACCCATGCATCTAAGTTCTTGCTATTATCTAAAAAACTGGATATATGATGTCCAGTCTTGTTTCCTGGGTCATAAAGAGGGCTGAAGAATATGAGCATTTTGTAGGGCAGGGCTCACACGTTTAAGAGTCTACAGGGCCAGGTCAGGCCAGGCACATAATATAAACAAGTGAAGCCAGCCAGATAGAAAAATAATGGGGCGGGAATGGCATGTATTGAGGACACTGCAGACTTTGTAAAGGTGTTCTAATTTAAGATCATTTTAAAAACTTCCTCAGGCCAAACCAAACATGACCATGGGGCAATTTCAGCCAGCTGGCCACCAGTTGACATCTCTTGCCTTAGATATTTAGCATGCCTCCTCCATTCCCTCTTCCTCAAGGCTGAAGCAGAATTTTACAGAGTAAAGACTCCAGAACTATAATTTTTAAAGCAACAGTAAATATTCTGTTAAGGTCAACCGATGGAAAACATACTTAATACTAAAAAAGTTTACTTTCTTAAGTGCCAAACATGCTACTGTTAGAAGTTAACCACTGAAATAGGTGAAAGAAAAACCAATCGTGAATTTAGCCCCCAACCCCTTACACGCACGATGCTATGTTGTTAGTATTTTGTTTTTTGGTAGAATACTAATTTCATTTTGGGAAATGGTTTTCTATTTTCTCTATCTTGTTCCTGCAATGAGGCAAAACACAGGAAAGCTCTGAAAATAAGGATAGAACACGAGTATAGGATACTTTAGCTGGATTTTAAAGATGAATTTCATCACCTGTGGGAAAACATATATGCTCAATTGCTTAATGAAAAAGAAGTACAAGATATGGGAGCGTATGTGTACTACCCATACTCAGTAATTCATAATTGTGCTTGTAGGCAGCCCTTGAAGCAATTGATGAACTGGACCTTTTTGGAGCCCATGGAGGTCGCAAGTCTGTGATCCACGTCCTGCCGGATGAGGTGGAACACTGCCAGGTGATGGCTCAAGGTTCTCACATCCAGAGAGTAGAGATGGAGACTCATGGCAGAGAGGACTTGGGCACCAGTTCAGATTCCCCAGCTTCCTAGCTTGGTGGCTCTTGGCTTCTTTGAGCTTCAGTTCCTTCATCCATAAAATGGGCATACTAGGACCTACCCCCACAAGGTGGTCACGAGAATCCAAATTAATCAACTTAATTTGTCAGAGTACTTTGTGAGCCAGAAAGGACTGTGCAAACATAAGATACAGCAGTGGTGTTTGTATGGAGTCAGCAATCAAGAGGCTGTTGAGGCAAAGCCTGTTCTGTTGGAGGCAAAGTCAATTTTACGTTTTTTTGAGCATGTAGATGGTTTTCTCTTAGGTTTATTTCATGAGGTCCCCAAATTTGATGATTGACAAGCAGTAGTTCACTTGGGCAGGTAGTGGAATCTTGTTAGAGGCTAGTGGCAAAATGAATGGTGGAGGAGAGATGATATGGGAGAAATGGCAAATCAGTAAAACCTCCATGAAACACATGTTAGAGAAAGGGGTGATTTGGGGCAGATTAGGTGGCTCCATTTATCAGACAGTAGGTCAGCAGTTGCTGGCAAATCAGCAAACTCTTATTTACTAGGGGCTCACTGTATGCAGGCACTGTGCTAGGGCTGTGTGAGTGAGAGGCATACAAACTTGTATGCAGAGAGCTTCCAATGGTAGTGTTTGTTTCAGGCAGAGAGTGCCTAGGGAGAGTGACTAGTTAAAGAACTGGGCTTGGGGGTCAGTTGGCTAGAGAAAATTAAGCTTTGTTCTGAAGCTGAAGGGTTCCCCCCATATTTAGCCCCCTTCTAGCTCATTCCATTTTCCCCCATTAAATAGTCCTTAGTGGGGAATCTGCTGTTTCTTGGGGTGTGGTTTAATAAAGTTAAGCTGGTATGCTTCTTAATAGATGTGTAGTCCCCAGTGGAGATGGCATGAGCTCCGTAGCTAGCTGGGCCTGGGTTAGAATCCTAGCTCTGTTGCAGACTAGCTGCATGCCCATCAGCATGAGTCTCTACGTCTCCAAGTCCTCATGTGTGATTTGGACATAGTTCTCGAATTCCTTCTTCACGTGGAAGAGTTAATAAGCTTGTGCTTGCAGGAATCTAGTCCCATGTCTGTACATGTTAGATCACAGGGTTAGCTCCCTTTCCTTCCCAAACTGTTCCTTATAATTTCACCTTGCTTTAGTTTACAGTGCCTAATCCAACCACCTTATAATTGAGGCCATATTATAGTGCCACTAAGTAAGCCATTCTTTCTAGGACTAAACTAATTCTGTTTGGACTAAAGTGTTTTGCCTGTTGCTGTGGTTTTCTGGATTTGACTCCTTTAAGTGGTTTCTGAGTTATCAAGTCCAGCTGGTCACCTCCACAGAAGCCAGGCATTTCTCTCTGCTAGTCTTGTATGTGTGTTCTTCTTTGTCTTTGCAGTCAGGACACGCTAACCTGCTGATGAGGTAGTCCTTAGTTCTCCCCTGCGTGCCCTAAAGGCCCAGCAGTATCAACAGAAGGTACAGAAGGAAGGGAGCCAGTTCTCAGGACGGGCTCTAGGCATAGCACTGTTCTCCCGAACCCTCTTTTCTCCTGTGAGGAGCAGGACACATGGGCTGGGTAGGTGCGGTCGCCCAGCAGGGGCCATGTTGGTAGGCAAAAACTCTAAAAACTGGTAAACTCATGCATATGTTCCCTTGGGGTCAAGTCATAGTCTCTAGATGCTGTTAGTGCTTCCAGGGTTAACGCCTGTTTGTTTTTCGTTCAGTCTATTCTGTTCTCCATGCTGCCAAGAGCCTCGACGTCAAAAGAGATTGATGCTGGGCTTCTTTCCATTATTTCTTTCCCGGCCTTCGCGGTGGAAGATGTGAACCTTGTGAATGTGACCAAAAATGAAATTATTTCCAAGCTCCAGGTAAGCATTGGTCACACTGGTACCCTTCTGCCCTGTGTTAAGTGCCCCTTCCAGATAGTGACGTGGAGCAGCTCACTCAAGCCTGGGCTGTCCCTGCAGTCGATCTCTCAGTATCAGAGTGGACTGACAGATGGAGGTACCCAAGGCTGAGAATGGAGGGGAGAAAACAAAGTCTCTGAGCCATCAATGCCCAGGTTCTTTTCTTGTGCAGTAGAGTTTCAGTTCCAGCTGGCATATTTAAACCTCAATTCGTATCATTCCTGTGCTTCTAAGGCAGAGCTTCTGAACCCTTTAGAGATCCTAGACAGACTCCCTTAAGAATCTCATGAAAGCTACAGTCCCTGTCAGGAAAAATGCACATGTCCCAGTATCCTCCAACTTGACACACGATTTCTGGGGACTTGAAGATCTCCAAGTTAAACTGAGATTTAAAAGCCCAGGGACGTCCCTGGTGGTCCAGGGTTAAGACCTCACCTTCCAGTGCAGGGGGTGCAGTGTTCCTCCCTGGTTGGAAAACTAAAATCTCACATGCCTCACAGTCAATAAACCAAAACAGAAAACAGAAGCAATATTGTAACAAATTCAGTAAAGACTTTAAAAATGGTCCACATTAAAAAAAAATTCTTAAAATCTCTGCTCTGAGGTCAGATGCAGAAACTATGACACATTACACCAAACTGAGAAGGTTATACAATACTCTAGCCAACTGAAGTTATCAGTGAAATGATAACCACAATCTACATGTTGATGATCCCACTTAGATTTGGTGAAAAATGCTTTTAGCCTCTGGAAACCAAGGGGTAAAGGGTCTCCAACCATATACCCAGAAGGCACTGCCTCAGTTAGCCAGTGGCAAAAACAGAACCTGTTTAGTTTGTAGAAGTAGGCAGAGAGTTCATGTAGAGAATGAAGCATTTCAAGGGGAGCACGTTCTAGACTGGGCTTCCAGGACACCCCAGACATTATGGGATTGGCCACTGGGAGTGCACTTGCCTCCATGGCCAGTGCTAGAACAGCCCCAAATGCTTAACTGAAGAATGGACACCCAAAACTGCAATCCAAGGATAAGGGAGGCAGATTCAGATAGCACTGCCACTGCCCTTCTTTCTTGGCACCCAAGAAGCTGGAGAGGAACACTGAAGCCTGCAGCAGGAAACCCAGCAGCCGTGGCCTTAAGCCACAGGAAGCCCTACCGCCTCCCTCGTCCACTTCTTGCAGGATGCAGGCTTCTTTGCATCCAGAGCCTAACTGCTATGAGTCTGGAGTCACCTTGTGGCCTCCGGTCTCTCAAGTAGAAGCAGTTCAGTCAGTCCACATATCACCACGGGTGGCTTCCCCAAGCAGTGAGGGTCCCTTTGCATCTTTGCACAATCCAGCAAATCAGAATGAAAGGATAGTCATTCTGTGAACCATGGAGTAATTAATCTCTCAGCCCTGACTGCCACTCTAATGGAAAGTTTTGGCATTCCCTTCCAAGTACTGATCAAACCTTATTTTGGTTTGCTTATTTCTTAAAGATGAGTTTTTGTATTGATAGCAGTGAGCACTTCGTTGTTACAAAAAGGGCTGACTTGAATCAAAGAGATAAAGAAATTCTTCTGTTTCATCAAATGCTTCTTTTTGTCTTCTTAGGGGCGTTATGGATGCTGTCGCTTCCTTCGAGATGGTTATAAAACCCCAAGAGAGGTTGTATTTAAAGATTGTTTTTTCTGATTCCTTAACTGCTTCATGTCTAAGTTGCCACTGTGGCGTTCTCCCTCTGTTGATTATAAAACTTACACATTGGAATATTGGAAAGAACAGTCTTAATTTTGGAGTCAGCAAGCTGGAGTTAGGCAATAGAGTAGTAAGATCATTAGGAGAGCAGCAAGCTGGTGATTTAAAACCAGCTTGCTGACAAGGACAAACAGTTCTCTCACTCACATATTTTTTAAAAGGCCACCTGTGGCCTCCTTGGGTTCCTTTGCCATAGTGACGGATAAAATGATGTCAATAAAACAGTCTGCCCAGCACTGCGAGAGTCAAATTTCTCCATATTTGTTATAGAGATAGAGAAAGCTTAATCTAATAAACTACCAAGTAATGTTGTGTACATTTGATTTACTTTTCTGAAATTTTACCATGGATAACTGGCAAAAATAGCATCTCCTCATTTCAGCAGAATCCTAATCATACCAGCCTCAAAGCTGCCCTGAGTCAGAAAGCAAGGGCCACCCAGTGAGGCACAGTGGTATTATGTATGTAATCTGACACTGCCTTTTAGAACATTTACCTGTTTGGTTCCAGGACCCAAACCGATTGCATTATGACCCTGCTGAACTCAAGCTTTTTGAAAACATTGAATGTGAATGGCCTGTGTTCTGGACTTATTTCATAATAGATGGAGTCTTCAATGGTGATGCTGTTCAGGTGAGAAAATGCTGGGTGTTGTGTTGATAATCAGCATTTTCATGGCAATGGTGTGCTGATGGTTATTAGAACATAGGGTTATGCAAAAATTCAGGGGCACTGTGTCAGTTACCTGTTGGCTGCCAACAACCTTTCCTAAAACTTCGTGAATTAAAACAGCTATTGTGTTTGCTCAGTGCTGTGTAATTTGGGTAGCGCTCAGCAGGGACGGGTTTCTCTGCTGCTTCTGGTGTCAGCTGGGATCAGTAGGGCTGCAGGAACCAGCCTCCCTCACGTGGTTGCAGCTTGATGCTGCCTGTTGGCCCGGAGCTCAGGTGGACTGTTGGCCTGGGTCTTCATTCTCCACTTGGGCTTCTCACAGCATTGCAGTCTCTGGACAGTAAAGCTTTTTACATGGTGGTCATCTTTTCCCAGAATGCAAAAACAGAAGCTGCCAAGCTTTCTTAAGGCTTTAGGCCCAAAACTGGCAAAGTGTCACTTCTGTTGCATTCGGTTTTTTCAGGGCTAGTGTTGCCAAACCAGGTTTGTTTTGCCAGAGCACAGCAAGCCCAAATGCCGAAATGCCGAGGTTTGCAACAAAGAGAGGGTTTATTCGCAAGGAGAACAAGTCTCAGGTCTGCCTGCGTGAAGACTAAGGTTCGGGGTATTTATGGGATAAAGAATAAAGCAGCACAGTGGCCTGAAGTTGGGGAGAGGTGGCTGGAAAAAGGAGTGGTAATTCTCATTCTGCCCAACTGTAACTGGGCCACAGGTCTCTGCACATTCCAAAATGGAGGTGCTTAGCATGCTCTGAGGGTGCAGTTTTCAGCCCCCTGATGCCCCAAAGTCACCAGACACTTGCCCCTGCCTTGTTGGAGAGTAGGTGGTCCTAACCAGTCTTAACCAACTCAGTTGGAATGAGACATAGTTGACTCCAAGTTCCTGGAAAACAACTCGAGCAAACATGGTTTAGGCTATGTGCTGCTTGGAGGACATGTGAGTCTTAAAAGCACCTTGATTAGTGAAGGCCTGTTACAGGTAAAAATAGATTTGACTAATGATTACCCTTGGTTTCAGTCCCTGCTATGTTTTGATCATTTCTCCATGTCGAGAGGAGGAGGACAAAGACCCCTCTGTATACTTCCTGCCTATAAGGGGCATAGACACAACTAGGACTTGAGGAATGAAACTGCTTAGCACTCACATTTGAAAATATTCTCTTGATCCTGGTTTCAGGTTAACACTTTGATCTGAGCAGTTACCACCTATGCACCAGCTGTCAAGGCATTCACAGGCCCAAGATTGGTAAACTACAGACAAAGATGTAGCCTGAGGGGGCATGTAGAATGGCAGATGTTGTTAAAATTTTTATTCTTTTTAGCAGTTTTATTTAGAATAAGCC
Source organism: Oryx dammah (assembly GCF_014754425.2). NCBI lineage: Eukaryota > Metazoa > Chordata > Mammalia > Artiodactyla > Bovidae > Oryx > Oryx dammah. Next base: position 115,366,936 of record NW_024070207.1, read on the forward strand.
AGGGATCAAGTGGGAGAAGGCAATGGCACCCCACTCCAGTACTCTTGCCTGATAAATCCCATGGATGGAGGAGGCTGGTAGGCTGCAGTCTATGGGGTTGCTAGGAGACGGACACAACTGAGCGACTTCACTTTCCCTTTTCACTTTCATGCATTGGAGAAGGAAATGGCAACCCACTCCAGTGTTCTTGCCTGGAGAATCCCAGGGACGGGGGAGCCTGGTGGGCTGCCGTCTATGGGGTCGCACAGAGTCGGACACGACTGAAGTGACTTAGCAGCAGCAGCAGGGATCAAGCGAAAGTGAAAGTCACTCGGTCATGTCCAACTCTTTTTTGACCCCATGGACTATACAGTCCATGGAGTTCTCTAGGCCAGAATACTGAAGTGGGTAGCCTTTCCCTTGTCCAGGGGATCTTCCCAACCCAGGGATAGAACCCAGGTCTCCAGCATTGCAGGCAGATTCTTTACCAGCTGAGCCACAAGGGAAGCCCCAGGGATCAAGTGTCTTACCTTTTTCCATATTGGAGTGTCTCAATCATTATCTGTTTGGCTGAAACACTTAGATATTAAATGTGGAAGGGCCACAGGCTGGGAGAAATAAGTATGGTTTCTATAATATCCTGACCATGTAGAACCTTGGCAAGGGTAGATGCCAGGGTCTTTTTTTTTTCTCTCTCTCTTTAATCTGAGGACACGAGGACCAAATTTCAACTTAGTGTAGAAACAATAGGTGACAGGAAATTCTCTGTTGATTAGCTTAACCCAGTATCTACATCTGAGGGCTTTCTATTGTAAGTCATTCAAGGGGAGGACACAGCATAAAGGCTCGAGAACAATGAGGTGGGGTTCTCTGGGGCGGGGGGCGCCAGTCTCCCACAGACGAGTTTTGTTGTTGCTGCTCTTTTCTGGCCAGCTGTGGTTTTGCCATCTTTAAGGCTACTCTTAGCTAGTGTGGTAGTGCTCAGTGCTTAAGTCAGCTCTTTGCAAGCCCATGGACTGTAGCCCACCAGGCTCCTCTGTCCATGGGATTCTCCAGGCAAGAATGCTGGAGTGGGTTGCCACGCCCTCCTCCAGGGGAGCTTCCTGACCCAGGGATCGATCTTGCATCTCCTGCATTGGCAGGCTGATTCTTTACCACTGAGCCCACCTGGGAAGCCCTCTCTTAGCTAATATCTTATTTAATGTATCAGCTACATAACGGATGTCCCAGCCCACAGCCTTGCTTCCTGCTATTTCTCCACACCATCACCAGAGTGATCTTATTAAGAAAAAGATGATGCTACTGCTTGTCTTAAAAGCTTTGAATGGCTTCCTGATTACTTTTGTGATGAGATACAGGCTCTTCACACGTTTTATAGGGTCTCAGAAGATCTGGCCCTTGTTTTCACCACTGTAGTCCAATTTCTAATTATTTTCTTTCTTGAGTTCTGTGATCCAAGCAGATGGAAACTTGTTCAGGCCTTTGGGCAGGCCAGGCTGTCTGTCCTGTCTTCTCAAATACCCAGCAACTGTCCTAAATATTCATTGGAAGGACTGATGGTGAAGCTGAAACTCCAGTACTTTGGCCACCTGATGCAAAGAACTGATTCATTTGAAAAGACCCTAATGCTGGGAAAGATTGAAGGCAGGAGGAAAAGGGGAGGACAGAGGATGAGATGGTTGCATGGCATCACCGACTCAATGGACATGAGTTTGAGTGAACTCCAGGAGTTGGTGATGGACAGGGAGGCCTGGCGTGCTGCGGTTCATGAGATCGCAAAGAGAAGGACACGACTGAGCAACTGAACTGAACTGATGCTTTCCACCCGCAGCTTCCCCTCCCCCTTCATTTGATTCGTTTTAAGTGTCTCTTCTTTCAGAAAAACTAAAAGCTTTTATATATGCCCCACAGCTCTTATAACAGCCTGGCACCTATCAGTGTATTTCCCACTTAGCTGTCAAAGGACCCTGCTAGAGATGGTCTCTATCCATCTGGGGCATATGCCCCATTCCTAGTATATACTAAGTGCTAAATGAATATTTATTAATACAGTGTTCATTTGTTCAAGGCAGATTTCTTTTTTATTATTTATTGAAGTATAGTTGAGTTACAATCTTGTGTTAATTACTGCTGTACTGCAAAGTGACTCAGTTGCACATATATATACATTCTTTTTCATATTCTTTTCCATTGTGGTTTATCATAGGATATTGATAAAGTTCTCTGTGCTATACAGTAGGACCTTATTTTTTTAATTGGAGGATAATTGCTTTACAATGTTGTGTTGGTTTCTGCCGTACAACACTGCAAATCAGCCATAATATTGTGTGTGTGTATGTGTGTATGTATGTATCCTCTCCCTCTTGGGCCTCTTTCCCTCTCTCGTCCCACCCCTCTAGGTCATCGCAGAGCACCAGGCTGGGCTCCCTGTGTTATGTAGCAGCTTCCCACTAGCAACGTGTTTTACACATGATAATGTGTATATGTCAGCTGCTCCCTCAATTTGTCTTACTCCTTGCCCCACTGTGTCCACAAGTCCATTTTCTCCGTCTGCATCTCTATTTCTTCCCTGTAAACTGGAACATCAGTACAGTTTTTCTGGATTCCGTTGTATATGCATTAATAGACAACATCTATTCTTTTTCTGACTTCACTCTGTGTAACAGGCTCTAGGTTCATGCACTTCAGTACAGCTGACTCACATTCGTTCTTTTCATGGCTGAGTAAAACTCCGTTTGGCACTTGCTGCCATGCATACTTTGAGCAGAAAAGAGCTGTTCTCATGAAGTTTATGTGACTGAGGAACTCGCACATCTTGCTGGGTTTTAATCTGTTCAGTCCCATGTTCTGGCATAGGATACACAATCTAAGATTCATTTTAGTTTTTGAGAGCTGCCTCTGTTGAATGCTGAAGTGTTTCAGAAGTGGCAGTAAGCTTGAAATATTAATATTCCCTCTTTGTTGACTTTTATGCTTTAGTGATTATCTTGGGTCTTATGTTTTCTGTCTTTTTACCCCAGGACTGACAGATCTTAAAAAGATTGAGTTGGAATTTCAATTATGAACAAGTTTGACAGTTACCAGAAACGAAAGGCCAAGGAGACAGAAAATCCTGTGCTTAGTACCTTATTTTGTAGGTCTCACAGGATTTATTATTCTTACCCCCCATGCTGTTTCTTCCACTCATTTTAAAAGTGATGCACCCCCATTATGCTTTGCTGTCCATAAATTTCAGAAGAAAAGAACATGAGATCTGAAAGGCATTTGACTCTCCAAAGATGAAATGTGTTAAATAGCTAGGTGGCTGGTTAAGGGTTTTTTCCTCACCATTTCCCTTTTAATGCATAGGTTTTTGTCACTGCTTTTTAAATTTAATAGAAGCGTTTACATCAACAGCTTTTCCTGAGTGGCACATGCTAAGTATTGGGGTACATGGATCATAATACACACACTTTCTTTTCTTCACATCTGATTCGTTCAGCAAACATTTCTTGAGCAAGTTTGAGCATTTTTTCAGTAGAAGACTACCAACAGGTGGAAATAGGATGCATTGCTTAAGATCTGGCCTCCACTCCAAAAAGCTTATAGTCTAGCTGATGAGACAAAATTGAACTATGTGAGAAGTTAAGAGTGAGCTATTTAAATCATGAATGAAAAACAACACATAGAAGACCAGTTGCTTTTCGCTCCTCCTAACATTTGATATCAGCAACAGTCCAGGCTCCTCTTGCACTCCATGAGCTGTAGGTGTTTGTGCATTTCTTAGCCCTGTGTGCTACTTCTAATCTGTTTGTTGCCCAGAGAGCTGTTTTCTGTCTTGTGCTGTCTTTTCACCCCATGGGTCATGGCGCTGTTTTCTAGGTCCAAGAATACCGTGAAGCCCTGGAGGGGATACTGATCAGAGGCAAAAACGGGGTCCACTTGTTGCCCGAACTCTACGCCATCCCGCCTGACAAGGTAACCATGTACTTCATTATCTAGAAGGAAGTGAGTTGGGCTTGGCCATTTGGTATTTTTCATTCCTCTTTCAGACCTAACACTTTTTCTCCAGAAGTGGTTTCTTGAGTCTTGGGTAGCATTGCTGTTTATCACAGAAGTTACGGATTTGGAGCCATGCTTGACCTGGAGATTGCCCAAGGGAGGCATTAGTTGAGGACCTTCAGAGGGTACCTGTCCTTCTTCCGAGCTCAGGACCAAGCAGGCCCTAAAATCACAGAACACTGTTGGGCACCATCTTGTTACACATTTCTATGGAAAAAGAAACCAGACAAAATCTCCTTGGGAGAGGGGAAGAGATGTACAGGCATACCTTGCTTTACTGCCACTTTGCAGGTAACTTTGCATTTTTTTTTTTTTTAACTTTTACAAATTGAAGGTTTGTGGCAAGCCTTCATTGAGTTTTTTGCAATAGTATTTTTTCATTTCATGTCTCTGTCACATTTTGGTAATTCCCACGTTTCAAACTTTTTCATTATTATATTACAGTAATGTGTGATCAGTGATCTTTAGTGTTACTACTCGTGAACTTGATGAAGGTTTGGGTCATGGTTAGTATTTTTTAGCAATAAAGTATGTTTAAGATAGGAATATTTCTTTTAGACATAATGCTGTTGCACACTTAATAGATTACAGTATGTAAAAGTGTTAAGTCGCTCAGTCATGTCCGACTCTTTGTGACCCCATGGACTATAGCCTGCCAGGCTCCTCAGTCCATGGAATTCTCTAGGCAAGAATACTGAAGTGAGTTGCCATTCCCTTCTTCAGGGGATTTTCCAAACACAGGGATCTGAACCCAGGTCTTCTGCATTGCAGGTGCATTCTTCACCATCTGAGCCACCAGGGCAGACCTTGGTATATAGTGGTATAGTGTGAACATAATTTTTTATGCAGTGGGAAACGAAAAGTTTCGTGTGACTCCATTTATATTCATTTTATTGCAGTGGTTTGGAACCGAGGTCTGCCTGTACAGGGGTAGTTCAGAATCTCTTCCTTTCAGTCACACAGTTCCTGAGCTAGAGCTTGAGTGATCACTTAGAAGCCATTCTATATCAGGAAAAGAGAAACTGGCCAGTTCCAGGAAGATGCCCAAAGGTAGTTTTGTTCTATGCACTTTCCTAAATTGGGTCATGATGGATTGATATATCTTAATGGGAAGATTTCCCTGTACATATCTCATGTTAAGCAGAGAAGAATTCTCATTTCAAGGCTTATTCTCTTTTGAATGTTCCTGTTGCTTTAAAGCTTCATTAAGACATTTTGGGGCAGAAGAGACTTCAGAGAGCAAGGTTCATCCCCCAGCTGACAGGGCCTGCACTAGAGCATAACCCTGCAGTCACATAGCAGCTTGGGTCTAGGAGTTTGTGGTAGAATCAGGCCCACAAGCACATGGTCAGGGGACTGGTAAAGGCCTTGGAAATTATCTGCCTCAGTTCAAAGAGGCTGTGGAATCTGTCAGAGCTCAGACAGCATTGGGCTCTGCTTGGAATTAGACCCCGGTTCAGGGCCTCCTGACAACCGCACCCTGCTTCCCAATGGGTGGTGCATTTTCGGGGGGGTGGAGAGTCCGTCATTGTACAGATCAAACCATGGAGCCTGCAGGGGCTGTTTTCTTTCTGACTGTTCAAGGCCTAGATTTCCTGCAGATGTATTCATTTTACTATGTGTGATGTGGATGTGCTGTTGGGGGTCTGGGTGCAGCTGACGGTGGGAGCTGGTTAGTTACTTCCTAGCAACTGTGTGTTCAGGTTGCCCCTTTTCCAGAACTGAGGTACTTGACAAGACTAAATTAGTCATGGGAGGTAATTTGGAACCTGGAAGCAGAGCAAGGGAAACTGAATAGCTTCAAGGGTATTTTACCTATTTTATAGTAGAGATAACCATCCATCCATGTTCCACTAAAAGGCACATTTCCTGACTGTAGTAAATGCTAGGTGTTATATGCCTTTCTTGCAAATATTAACAGTTCTGGCTGCACAGTGTAAAAGGTTACTCTGCAACTTTTTCTCATCTGACCTCCATGCTTGTCATTTCAGCGTCCTCATTTAATCCAGTGTATTTACACATTGGCTAGGCACTGATTTTGAATATTCTTTTGAGCACAGTTTGTATTGGCTGCTTCCAGATGACAGCTGGGAAGGTTCACCCATCCCATCAGTAATATGGAGAGACTGCCGCAGACAGAGCCACCCAGACCCCTATGGCACCTTTGTGCAAATTAGAAAAAGGGCCTCATTCTTGGAGCAGCCACAGCCCTGGGCCAAGGCGGCATCTGGCCTGGGTTCCATCGTCACTCATTTCCACAGCCGGACATACTTCTGCAAGGCACCACTCACCAACGGGGCCTCCGTTGAACAGCTTGAGACTCAGGCAAGCGTGCCCAGCAGACGTGCTTGGAGCAGCTGCTCTGGGTCAGGCAGCACGCTAAGTGCTGGGGCACAGAGGGGTCATGATGCCAGCTCTCTCTCTGCCAGCTTGCAAGCTAGGGAGGTGGGAGGAACAAGTACATGGACTGAGGGTGGATACCAGAGTGCCATGCTGGTGGCAAAGGCTTGGTGCATTAGAGGACCTGCAAGCTGATTGGAAAGACTGAGGTGGAGAGAGGGAGACGCACCTCCACGGGGAGGCAGGAGCTGGCCGTGGGTGGAAGAAGGGCAGAACTGGGCTGTCTTCTGTTCTTTGCATTGACCTGTTCCCATTCCAGATCTGCGCAGTCTTTCTTAACACTACTTACATTTCAAAAAGTTTTAATGTACCATCTGACTGTAAAAGTAATCCTGCAAACTGCAGAACATTTAACCTTCTATAGAAAGAAAATATTTCTCCCTAATCTTACATTGCAATGTTTTGGAGAATCTCCCTCCACTTTTTATCCTATTTGATTACTCATAACATTTAATTCTGTTCAGTTGACAAGCTTAACTTTATCTTAGATAACTACAGCAAAATTTTTAAAATTTACTGAATATATTCACATGGGCTTCCCTGATAGCTCAGTTGGTAAAGAATCTGCCTGCAATGCAGGAGACCCCGATTTGATTCCTGGGTTGGGAAAATCCGCTGGAGAAGGAATTGGCTACCCACTCCAGTTTCTTGGGCTTCCCTTGTGGCTCAGCTGGTAAAGAATCTACCTGCAATGCGGGAACCTGGGTTTGATCCCTGGATTGGGAAGATCCCCTGGAGAAGGGAAAGGCTACCCACTCCAGTATTCTTGGGCTTCCCTGTGGCTCCGATGGTAAAGAATCTGCCTGCAGTGCGGGAGACTCTGGTTCCATTGTCCATTCCTGGATCAGAAAGATCACCTGGAGAAGGGAAAGGCTACTCACTCCAGTATTCTGGCCTGGAGAATTCCACAGACTGTGTAATCCATGGGGTTGCAAAGAGTCGGACATGACTGAGCAACTTTCCTTTTCAGTTTCACATTAACATCACTGATGTTATTAATCCACAAGCCAAGGATAACTCGCCTAATGATGTTTTTCCTTTGGAGGAAGATGTGTTTTCTATTTCCTTTAACTGGTTTATGTTTTCTGGAGAAGGAAATTCTCCAACCCCCAACCAACAAACGTTGTAATGATCAAAAACCCAAAGGTCAGCATGGACTTGACAACAGAGAAGGTTGCAGACCGACTTTTACAACATGTAGCCAGCACTGCTCGTCAGAACTGTAGCTTGTTTTAATGAGTCAAAGGCCCCCAGTGGATTCAGCGTTTTGAGTCCCTGATGGAAAATGAGTGATCTAATAAGATCCTGACGCTGGGAAAGATTGAAGGCAGGTGGAGGAGGGGACGACAGAGGATGAGATGGTTGGATGGCATCACCGACTCGATGGACATGAGCTTGAGCAAGCTCTGGGAGTTGGTCGTGGACAGGGAAGCCTGGCGCGCTACAGTCCATGGGGTCGCAAGACGTGGACACGATTGACTGAACTGACTAGTATAATTGTTTTTCCTCAATAAATAGCGCCACCTTCTGGTAATTTTCTTGCATAGGCACATGGAGTTCATGAACACCTGAGGAGAGCAAGATAGAAAACTGACATAGCATCCAGAACTACACTGCCACGGCTGTTGACTGATGTTTTGGATTATTGTGCCCATAATACAGCCAAACATAAGCATGAGATCTGAAATTTCTTGTCGCCCAGAGCTGTGCTTAAAGAAGGCAGGCCTGACTTTCAGAGCCTCTCTCTCTGCCTTTTGCCGTCAGTGTACTTGTGGGCAGAGCATTGCTGCAACCAGGCCTGGCCTGAAGTCCCACCTCTGCTGCTTTTTAGCCACGTGGGCCTCAGTTTTCCTGGCCTCCCTGTCCCAGCTCTTGCATAGAATTGGTCTGGAGACTCAAACGAGTGGCACTTTTAAATCCTCTGTGCACTCCCCATGTACAGTGCCACTGGCTGTTTTATCCTCTGACATTCTAACTTGGGGTTTTCCTCTCTTTGCCAGGTGGATGAAGAGTATAAGAATCCTCACACGGTGGATAGAGTTCCCCTGGGGAAGGTGCCCCATCTGTGGGGTCAGTCCTTATACATCCTCAGCTCCCTCTTGGCAGAGGTAAGGGACTTGAGGGCTTCATTGCCTGGAAACTGTCTGATTGGAAGTTCAAAGGACCCTGGAGGAGCACAGGGGCTCTCTGTTGAGTGTGGCTGTGAATGTCCTTTGCATCTTCATGGCGGTAAAGTCAACTGATTGGGGTTGGCTCTGAGGCTGGAGGCCTGGACTTGGGTTCACCCTTAGGGTAAACAATTTCGGGGTCACCTGCAAGCCAAGCACTCCCTGTCTCTCCCCCAACACCCCTTCCTGCTAGCGTTTCCCATCTGTGGCTAGAACGTGGGTGAGTGGACAGTCAGGAGGAGGCTGGAAACTTCTCGGCCAAGGTCCGCACATGTGAGACAGACAGGGTTTGGGAAGCTACTGCATGTGGTCTTGACTCTCCAGTGCTCTCTACAGGAAGGGGCAGTGGCTGGTTTTCTGTAGTGAGTTTTGTGTCAGATGTTCCCTCAGGCCATAATACCCCTGCTGCCTCTGACTCATTCCTTCTTGTGAAACAACTTTTTACCCCCAGGCTTACGTTTTTAAAATACAAATGCTTTTGTGACAGTCCTAAGTGTGAGTGCTTTTTATCACTTGGCTCCTCATTCCTGGGAGGATCCTGCTCAGCTGAGTGTCTGGACCCCTGGGGAGGGGGGCGGGGCGGGGGTGGTGGTGGTGGGGGGAAGCTGGGGAGCAGTGGGTTGGATGTCACTGGAGTTCCTGGTATGTGAGAGAAGACCCAGGTAAAGCTGTCACAGTGCAAGTGGCCCTTAGGTGCTGAGATGGAGTAGTTTCATGGATACGATCATCTCTGCAATGTCATGGACATGTCCTTGGGAGTGCAAGCTGTGTCATACACTTTTTTCTTTATGAGTAGGGGAGAATCATATATCTCCTTTGGAAAGCCAACCCTGCCTCTGACTACCTCTGTAAACTTGGGCGGGTCTCTTGACTTCCCTGAGCCTCACTCTTTTCATCTTTATTTACTTTTTTAATGTTCTACAACTTTTGTTTAAATGTAGATTTTTTTTTTTTTTTTTTTTTTTTAGTTTCTTCATCTTTAGAGTGAAGAGGTTGGGTTTGATCATCTCTGATACGGTCCAGCTCTGATTTCTGTATCAGTGAGATCGGGAACAAATCCCTCTGCTTTTGTTTCCTCCTCCCAGAATGAGGGCCCTCATGTAGGCCCAGCATAAGGTCCACCTTGTCCTCAGGACTCCCAGAACACCTTGGTCCCCTGTCTTAGGGTACCTGTCATTTATAGATCATGTGAGGAAAGCCACATTCAGAGAGTACTCTGCCAACAGGAGAGGGGGAGTTTTTTTTTGTTTCAGGACAGTCAGCTCTGGGCCAAGTCCTCATTCTGCCCCTCATCCTGAGCTCCATGCCTTGGTTTCCTGGTTTCTCAGTGCATTGGTTTCTCAGGCCAAGGCACCTGGTAAGGTGGTGTGAATGGTGGTGCCTACCCATTAGGAGGACTGTGCGACAGTGCGTGTACAGAGCTCAGCACTGTGCCTGGCGCGGGGTAAGGGTCAGGGAGCACGAGTTACCCTTATTCTCCCACTCACACAAGGTTGGCGTGTTTGACTAGCCCTGGAGAGCTGGCTGCTGTAAACATGATAGAGTGCCATCTAAATGCTATAGTGTACAATGTGTTCAGAGAAAAGCAATTGCCTTGGAAAAATATAAAGGACTAAAATACTGAAGATCTTGAGCCTCCAGATATTTTATTTCCAAACTTAGGTTTAAGGTGAACTTTTAGTTTATCAGTGTATCATGGCATTAATACTCCTGTTTTCCTAGGGATTCCTTGCTGCTGGTGAAATTGATCCCTTGAACAGAAGATTTTCCACTTCGGTCAAACCTGATGTCGTCGTACAAGGTTTGTGTGTTTCCTATTCATATTTAACTTTGTAAAACCAATGCGATTTTTACAGCACATTTAATTTTTATTTATTTATTACTTTTTACTTTATTTTACTTTACAATACTGTATGGGTTTTGCCATACAAAGGATGCTTGGGGCTGGTGCACTGGGATGACCCACATTTAATTTTTTTTATTTTTATTTTTTATTTTACTTTACAATTCTGTATTGGTTTTGCCATACATTGACATGAATCCACCTATGGATATACTTTAGCATATATCAGTTCTGTGAAGTACGTTCTATAACTCAGCAGCTCCTAATCTCAGAGTTGGTTTCTAGCCAGCAGTTTTCTTGAATCTAAACCTTGATTGCAACTGGGGCACAAGTGATTCATTGAGCATCATTTTTCATAACTGCTATCCTTTAAAAAGTAGAATGTGACCTTGCTGAAAACTCAAAACCCAAGTGAGATTTCACTCATTGCTCCCTTGGAGGTCTGACTTCTTTCCAGAGCCGCTGGTCCATGTTCTCACCTGCCTCCCCTCCTCTCCAGCCGGCACTTCCATGGAAGTGCAAGGCCAGCCTGACCACTGCTGCAGCACTGGCTCTGACCACCCCATGACTTCCCCTCTCTGTGCCTCAGGCTCTCCCTCCCAGGGGGGGCTCTCCCTCCCAGGGGGGACCGTCCAGGAGTGCACACGCCTCAGAGAGCGACCTATACACCAGCTAGTATCAGCGTGTTGTGTCTATGCCTGTGTACCCTAGTGTACACTGTACATTTCTTAAGGATAGCAGCCTTATTTTTGTAGTTTTTTTTTTTTTTTTGTAGCTTTTGTATTGCTTGATACACACACACTCAATATAACAAAAGCAATTATTGAGAAAATGAAAGGGAACCCTGTCTGTGGCCACAGATGCATTTCGCTGCACTTGCCCGGGTTACAGCAAAGGTCGTGTGCAGGTCATCACTGGTCAGTGCTGTGTCCCAGGCCTGCCAAGACACGCCCAACCATCACAGCATCCTGATGAGGTAGCAACTGTGACGATCATGGTTATCATCCCCTTCTTACATGTGAGGGACCCACAGCTGACCCTACTGTCTCTGCCTGTCACTGGAGCACATGCTGCCAAGTGATCCCTTCAGTCCACAAGGCCGCTTTTCCAACTGCAGGCTGGCACAGCTTGATGGAGCCTGAGCACCATTTTTTTTTTTAAATGCAACAGAAGAAAACAGAGTAGAAAATATCAGAGGTTGTGGCCTGGAGGAATGGGCAGTCGAGTCTTGGAAAATTCTCTGCGTGTGGCTCTGTCATATCAGCAGGCTCACAGGTCTCCTCTGAAAGAGTCACTCTCACGCAGTGACCACTGTGTGGCTGTGATCCACATGGACCTCTGCATGGTGTTGGAAGCTTCCAGAGAGACGGATGTGAAGGGCAGCTGCTGGCCCACTCCTGCACGGCCAATGTCCCCATGCTGGGGCCCGGGGCTTACCTTCCCATCTCTGCTCGGCTGTAAGTGCAGGTTCCCCTCACGGCCTTGTTGTGAGGCTCAGATGAGGTCATGGGTATTAACATACTTTGGAGAAGTCTCACATGCTATGTAAGTACAAGGTCTCAGCCGCATTTGTAGGTATCATAGCTTCAGGAGTCACTGGCCTCAGGGTTCAGTGGTAGGGCTCAGGGGGCTACATCAGCAGTAAAGAAGTCTTTCCTCTGGCCTCAACACCGCCCCAAACTCCTCCAGTTCCTAGCAGGCTCCATGCAGCTGGACCCGGCAGTGGCCACTCTCTGTATGGCCAGAGCTCTGTTTTTCTAGCCCTGTCCCTGACACTCCTTCCCTTTGTCAATGCATGATCCCTTCTCTTAAAAGCCGGTGGTACTGGTACGGCAGGAATGGGGTCTAAGCCCATCTCAAACCCCACATCCCAGAGCCCTGCCTGCCAGAGAGCCAGATGCCCAGCCTCGCTCCCTGGAGATGGGCCCCAGCCTGGCCCATTGGGGTGTGCGACCCACCTCTGGGGTGGTTCTTGCCACCAGCGGGGTCTGTGTGCTCTGCTTCCTGGTGGGCCAGGCTGCCCCGCTACCACCAGCCCACAGGTAGGTCCACCCTTCCCTCTCTCCTGAGTGTATAAAGCTCCTCCCCATCAGTCAGAGAGGCAGGACGTCAGTAATTTGGCTTGTGACCTGTTGCAAGCCATTTCTACTGGTCTCAGACTGTCTTGTACATTGAGGGCACTTGTTAAATATGCATTGTAGGTGTTGAGGGGAGATGAGGCCAGAGAGAACTGGGAAGAGCGACAGGACAAGTGCTGTCCATTTCAAAACCTCCCAGCCTGTGGCAAGCCTGCTCATGTGTCTAAGACAGATCAGAGACAAGAGCAGACAACAGCGAGTGTCTGTGAGGGGACAAGGGCCACCGTCTAATGCAGACACTACGTTCTTGTTCACAGTCACTGTTCTGGCAGAAAACAACCACATTAAGGAGCTGCTGAGGAAACATGGGGTCAACGTCCAGAGTATCACTGACATTCATCCAATCCGAGTCCAGCCAGGCCGCATCCTTAGTCACATATATGCCAAGCTTGGTAGGTTTGGGGAAGTAGCAAGGTGTTTTTGGGGAGGCTGCATCTTGGTTCTAGGTTTGGGGTTTGGGGGAAACTATGATATGTATAAATTCTAAAGAGTTGGGCAAAGCACCAAAGTAGTTTCATTGCTTTGATGTGAAGAGAAATGGCCGGACAAGCACATTCCTCTCATGTCTGTTCAGGAGATGTCACCACAGGTGGCCAGTGATTTGTCAGATATGTGGTAAAAGAAGGAGCCATCTTTGGAAATTCACAACTGAAGCAGTCATTTGCATCTTGATAATGTTTCTAAATTTTTTCCATGGTCTCAAAAAATGCTCATTTACCCATTAAAATGGGAGGTGTATTCTCTTTATCTCAAATCTGACTGTTTAGAATCATGATTCCATACTAAATAAAAAGTAAACAAACTCCTCTGAATAGTTTTATTCCATATAGATGTTTTACTGGGTGCTATTCTTATATATGGATGAAAAGAAGGGAGTGGGATTCTTTTCTTAATTCATCCTTGTCCCGAAGAAGGATAACAGTATTGGAAAAACCAAACCCTAGAGTGAGTTGTTTAAGATATCAATAAGTTCAGGCTTAGGCAGAATCACTTGGATTAGATGTCACTGTGCCTGCTCTAACTTGAATTTTTCTTTTACTTTCTACATAGGACGGAATAAGAATATGAAATTGAGTGGGCGACCGTATCGGCACATTGGTGTCCTTGGGACATCGAAACTATACGTGATTAGGAACCAGATCTTTACTTTCACACCCCAGGTGAGAAGAGCAGGCCAGTAGTAAAGCAACAACCATTTGTTTATTAAGCTCTCTTTTTCTGTTTGGTGAGCTACTTTGAATGCAGCAGGATGTGCATGCAAGCGTTCAAATACAGACAAAAGATGACATCCAAGACCTAATACAGTCCTTTACCCATGGTAGGTATTCAGTAAATGCTGATTAGCTCTGAGTATGCCATCGCTTCCAGTATGAAGTGCACACACTTTAAAAATTGGCTAGTGCGTGCCACTTACAGCCCTCGTGCCCCCTAACACTCTCTCAGCTTGTCAGCAGGGCCTCTGTCAGTGGACTCCCACATGGGGAGTCTGAGTTTTCAGGCCCCAGCCCCCTTGATGAGATTCTGAATATATTGCTTTATGGGTCTTGTCTTTAGAGTTTTTGTTTCCAGAGGAAACTAGCCCTGTGGAACGCAGATGAAGCCTTTTTCATCCATTCAGCAGCTAGAAAGGCCAGCTGAGGGATCAGTTTGTCAGCAGAAGGCACAGCCCCCCAACTACTTGGGCACATAGTTGGCTGTGGGCTCATGGGTCAGTCACCTCAAGTTGCTCTTTCTCATCCAGCCTGTGCTGCTTGCTCAAATCTTGGGAGTTATTTCCCTTCATAACGAATTTTAGACCAGAGTGGAGTGTGCATGGGTCCAGAGGCCAGGGCAGCAGTATGATTTTCCTGGACACGATGCAACAGTGCCCATCGTTCATGTTAACCAGGCCGTCAGTCAGGTAAACAGTCTCCATGTCTCACCTGCTCTCAGCGGCCCCACTAGGAAAGCATCTCTGAGCTCAGCAGCCCTGGACTGCAACTGGAATTAAGGAGTTATTGATTTCCTTTCAGGGACAGCAGTGCTGGGCTAGGTCCTTAAATCCCCATCTGAGGAGCCGTAAATAGACCTAGCCTAGTGCCCTTTCCTCCCACACTTAGTGCTAATGGGCAGATCGATGGGTGTGGTCACAAGGAGAGCCCCACGGTGGAGCCAGGGTTGAGTCTCTTCTCTGGAAACAAAATGCAAGGATTAGTGCTGCAGTGAATGACAGCTGAGGTTGTGTGGAGGGGAAGGCAGGACAGTGTTGAACCTGGCCTGTTGTGACTTGCAGTTCACCGACCAGCATCACTTCTACCTGGCCCTGGACAACGAGATGATCGTGGAGATGCTAAGGATTGAGCTGGCCTACCTGTGCACCTGCTGGCGGATGACGGGCAGACCCACGCTCACCTTCCCCATCACGCATACCATGCTCAGTAAGTCCATGAACTTGATCTGCCCTGACTCATGCCCCATAGGTGGTCTTTAATCTTTGCAAAATGTTTAAAATGAGTCCCATGGACAGAGCTAGGTACCAAAGAGGGTTCTGAGCACTTAGGGTTCTGAGGTTGGGAATCTCCTATGCTATACATATTTTAATTGGTTGGTGTTGATGAACACGTTTCAGCACATACCCAAACAAAGTATTCCCAGATGAAGTGAACTAATTCATCTTTTTTTTTTTCTTTTTAGCAAATGATGGCTCAGATATTCATTCTGCTGTTCTTGCTACAATTCGCAAACTAGAGGATGGATATTTTGGAGGAGCTAGGTAATTTGTGATTTTTTCTAGAAAACAAAAGTAACATTGACCTTTCTTGAAGCCTTTTACTGCCCTTCTCCCATTTTTCATATCCACTGCTGAACATAGAAGTGTGGAGCTTTCAAGTAAAAAGGAAGTTAAAACATCTAATTCGGTTTACCCGTATGAAACTGGAATTATCTCTAAGCAGTATTTGCTGGGTGTTTGTGAAGCTTTTATGGGCGCCAGGAGGCCTGGAACATAGAGCTGTGAGCGAATCAAGTCTCTCTGAAGTGTCCCCCTTCAGATGCATGTGTGGAATGTGGAGTCTGTTTCTTCTAAAAGGTGGGCTAGCAAACCCCCAGTGCCTTGGGGCTGGTAGGTGCTCAGTAATCAAATCACTCCTTGAGTGTGCCAACACCTTAACGGATGGGGGCTCACCTCCCAAGGACACCCCTGTCACAAGGTAGAGGATTTCTCTGTAGCCTCTGTGTCTTGATCTCCGTGAAACTCCTGGAATATGCGAGAAGGGCCCCAGGAGAGCCTTAGCATGCAGCCAGCTTAAGTCATGTGTGGCCTTTCCTGAGGTCGGGGAGGCTGCCATTGGGTCCCTGATGGAATGCCAGTTGCTAGAAGTGTTTGGGAATTGAAGTTTGCCTTTCTTCTCACATCCTCCCATGCCAGGGACCCTGCTGCCATGGTAATTTTTTAAATTGTAAACTATATGTAATATAAAATTTGCCACCTAAACCATTTTAAGTGTACAATTCGGTTGCATTAAGTACATTCACATTGTTTGCAACCAGTCTCTTAGAGCTCTTTTCATCTTGTAAAACTGAAACTCTGTACCCCTGAAACCACTCTCCATCTGCCCCACCCCTGGCCCTGACAACCAGGGGCTTTCTGCTTTCTGTCTCTAGGTGTCTCTCCTAAGTGGCCTCATCTAGTGTTTGCCTTTTTGTGACTGGTTGATTTCACTTAGCCTGATGTCCTCTGGGTTGAGTCACTGTATTATTTCTAAGTACCAGGGCTGGCACCTCTGCTCACTGAACTTGCTGTGGGCTTTGCTGTACACTTGAAGTGGCCCTTGCTCCAGGCTTCTCATGGCCTTTCTCATGAGTGTCAGCGAGGTCCTCCTCAGCATTCTGCTGTCAACATCCCAGGGCTGGCGCCGTGACTGCAGTTGGCATCCACTTGTGTACAGTTCATCTCCAGCTTGGATAAGTTACCACCTGGCATATGGTGTCATAACCGACAGGCAATACCACTCGCCTGTAATTGACTTTTCCAAAATGAATTCTTTTTCTGAAACCTTATCATCATCAAAAGGATACTGTGTACAATTGTTTGAGCATGCAGTGTATTCTTTGTCTCTTTATGTGTCATCTCACATTGTCCTTTGCTTTGACTCGAGCAAATATTCCTATTTTATATGCAAGGATCTGTAGAGAGCCAGGGTCACAAGATGAGTAGGTGCCAAAGCGCCATGTAAATACTTTAACCACCGTGTCGAGCTGGATGGGGGCTTACAGGAGTCGGGAGGGGGTCCTGGTTACAGAGTATGGCAAACAATTCATAGATCCATGGAAAGAAAGAGGGATGCCTAGGCTCCACAATTCCTACTAAGTAATTCATAATTAAAGTTGAATCTCATTTTGGCTCTTTTTTAAGTCTGAGGGTATTTGAAAAACTGAACTCACTGTACATGCCAGACTCTATCCTGTGGACCCACCTGGTTGTTGTTCAGTTGCTAAGTTGTGTCTGACTCTTTGCGACCCCAATGAACTGCAGCATGTCAGGCTTCCCTGTCCTTCACCATCTCCCAGAGCTTGCTCAAACTCATGTCCATCAAGTCAGTGATGCCATCCAACCATCTCATCCTGTCGTCCCCTTCTCCTCCTGCCCTCAATCTTTCCCAGCATCAGGGTCTTTTCTAATGAGTCAGTTCTTCCCATCAGGTAACCAAAATATTGGAGTTTCAGCTTCAGCATCAGTCCTTCCAGCCCTCCATTATTCACACATTTTACCATGTTTCAGGAAACCCACACTTCCAAGAAAACACTATGGGCCTTCTTTAAGTGACTTTCCCTTGGAGTCATGCCATGAATACATACATATATACAAAATGCAAAGCTGAAGGTAAAATCCTTCTTTGGCTTCTCACTGTTCTAAGACAAATGTCTAAATCTTCAGTGAATTTAAAAGGGCCAGGACGATCTACTGCCAATCTCGTTTCCATTTCTCAAAAGCATCTGTGATGTGACCCAGGACTGCCTTGGGCATGGCTTCTAACTGCCTCAGCTCGGCTGCTTACCCAGTGCAGCTCAGCTAGCAGATCGCATCTGAAAGGCTTTTCCTCAGCCTTTCCTAACCACTTCAGACCCTCAGCCCTACATAACACCCTTTATAATAGAAATGCATTGTTGTTGTTCAGTCACTCAGTCTGTCTGACTCTTTGTGACCCCATGGACTGCAGCACGCCAGGCTTCCCTGTCCATCACCAACTCCTGGAGCTTACTCAAACTCATGTCCATCAAGTCAGTGATGCCATCCAACCATCTCATCCTCTGTCATCCCCTTCTCCTCCTGCCTTCAATCTTTCCCAGCATCAGGATCTTTTCCAGTGAGTCGGCTCTTCACATCAGGTGGCCAAAGTATTGGAGCTTTAGCATCAGTCCTTCCAATGAATATTCAGGACTGATTTCCTTTAGGATGGACTGATTGGATCTCCTTGCAGTCCAAGGAACTCTTAAGAGTCTTCCAGCACCACAATTTGAAAGCATCAATTCTTAGGTGCTCAAACTTCTTGATGGTTCAGCTCTCACATCCATACGTGACTACTAGAAAAACCATAGCTTTGACTATATGGCCCTTTGTCAGCAAAGTGATGTCTCTGCTTTTTAATTTGCTGCCTAGGTTGGTCATAGCTTTTCTTCCAAGGAGCAAGCATCTTTTAATTTCATGGCTGCAGTCACCCTCTGAAGTGATTTTGGAGCCCAGAAAACCTGTCACTGTTTCCATTGTTTCTCCATCTATTTGCCATGAAGTGATGGGACCCAGTGACATGATCTTAGTTTTTTGAATGTTGAGTTTTAAGCCAGCTTTTTCACTCTCCTTTCACCCTCATCAAGAGGTTCTTTAGTTCATCTTCCCTTTCTGCCATAAGGTGGTGTCATCTGCATACTTGCGGTTATTGATATTTCTCCCAGCAATCTTGATTCCAGCTTGTGCTTCATCCAGCCCGTATGTCACATGATGTACTCTGTATATAAGTTAAATAAGCAGGGTGACGATATACAGCCTTGACGTACTCCTTTCCCAATTTGGGACCAGTCCACTGTTCCATGTCCAGTTCTAACTGTTGCTTCTTGACCTGCATACAGGTTCGTCAGGAGACAGGTAGGGTGGTCTGGTATTCCCATCTCTTAAGAGTTTTCTACAGTTTGTTGTGATCTGCACAGTCAAAGGCTTTAGTGTAATCAGTGAAGCAGAAGTATGTGTTTTTCTGGAATTCTCTTGCTTTTTCTGTGATCCAACAGATATTGGCAATTTGATCTCTGGTTCCTCTGCCTTTTCTAAATCCAGCTTGAACATCTGGAAGTTCTCAGTTCAAATACTGTTGAAGCCTAGCTTGAAGGATTTTAAGCATGACCTTGCTAGCATATGAGAAGAACACAGTTGTGTTGTAGTTTGAACATTTTTTTAGCATTGCCCTTCTTTGGTATTGGAATAGAAATTGACCTTCTCCAGTCCTGTGGCTACTGCTGAGTTTTCCAAATTTGCTGGCATATTGAGTACAGAACTTTCACAGCATCATCATTTAGGATTTGAAATGGCTCAGCTAGAGTTCTATCACCTCCACTAGCTTTGTTTGTAGTGATGCTTCCTAAGGCCCACTTGACTTCACACTCCAGGATGTCTGATCCTAGGTGAGTGACCACACCATCATTGTTAAACAGGTCATTAAGACCTTTTTTGTACAGTTCTATGTATTCTTGTCACCTCTTCTTAATCTCTTCTGCTTCTGTTAGGTCCTTACTGTTTCTGCCCTTTATTGTGCTTATCATTGCATGAAATATTCTCTTGGTATCTCTGATTTTCTTGAAGAGATCTCTAGTCTTTCCAATTCTATTGTTTTCCTCTACTTCTTTGCACTGGAGACCCCGGTTCCATTCTCCATTCCTGGATCGGGAAGATCCACTGGAGAAGGGATAAGTACCCACCTATTCCAGTATTCTTGGGCTTCCTTTGTGGCTCAGCTGGTAAAGAATCTACCTGCAATACGGGAGACCTGGGTTTGTTCCCTGAGTTGGGAAGATCCCCTGGAGTAGGGAAAGGCTACCCACTCCAATATTCTGGCTGAGAGAATTCCATGGTCTGTATAGTCCATGGGGTCCCAAAGAGTTGGACAGGACTGAGAGACTTTCACTTTCACCTTTACTCGATTAGAAGGCTTTTCTCACTCTCAGGCAGCACTTCTTGCCTTCTTGAGGCTCACACACTTGTGAATTCATTTGCATTGCCTGCTTCTGTTTACTCTTCTCCAACTAAGCCATTTAAACCAGTCATAATCTGATGCTGGTAGCTCCGAGGCAGCCTATAGTTTTCTGCCTCCAGATCTAACATTTTAAGAATAATGTTAGAGAGCCACATAGTGCTGGCTCTCTTTCTGTAGGGTAGACATCCCAGGCTTGGGAAGCAAGAACTTGGAGACTGCTACCTTTGTAGAAGAACCCCATACTGCCAAACCCTGCTACCAGAGGTTTTGTGGAACTTTTCCCAGACTGACGATAGGGCAACTCTGGGCCAGTGTCCCCTTCTGGAGATGGCCTGCCCATTACATTCCTTCTAGAGAGAACTTTGCTCAGAGCAGTGACTTTCCCAACATTTACCCCCACTCTCCTCCCTGGGCCTTGTGTGACAGGGACTCATAAAAACTAGCACTAGTGCACCCAGAGAATCACTTCTTGTGGTTTTGTTCTGGTCTAGTTGTTTCAGGGCAAAAAATCCTTAAGGGTTGGCTCTGTTTAAAAGTGGTTCTCTCAATATGTTCTGTAAAACTTTGGTTCAGTAAAATAGATTTCTATTTGTGTTGGGTTTGGGAATAAGAAATCAGTATGATTCATTTTGGCTTCTAATATGCTGTGTGCTTCCACTTCATACTTGCTATTGAATTTTCATTTTCATTTCTTGGCTGGACTACTCGTATGGGGCAATCTGCAAGTGACATATTTATGGATTCTGGCAGAAGCGTCACTTAGTTATTGAAAATCGTCTCTGGATGATTCTTCATGGAAGTTTGTCCACGTCCACCTATATCTCTAACAAAGTGTCTCCTTGGCAGAGTAAAATTAGGGAGTCTTTCGGAATTTCTCACCACCTCTTTCTACACGTATCTGACCTTCCTGGATCCAGACTGTGATGAGAAGTTGTTTGATGATGCCAGTGAAGGGACCTTCAGTCCTGATAGTGATTCAGACCTGGGAGGATATTTGGAAGACACCTATAATCAAGGTATGGCTTGGAATGCCTTTGCAGGCAGTCCCTGAATTTATTTAAACCTTGGCATTGTGACAAAGTTGCCCTAAAACTCAAGCACAGAAAAATGATTGGTAACTAGTACAACAAAAAAGTCTTCAGAAACTTTGATTTATTAAAATGAATAAAAGAAAGTGTTAGTTGCTCAGTCATGTCAGACTCTTTGCAATCCCATGGACTGTAGCCCACCAGGCTCCTCTGTCCATAGGTTCTCCAGGCAAGAATACTGGAGCGGGTTGCCACTTTAAAAACCTAAACTGCAAAAGTGAGGCTTTCTTTTAAACCTAGAGGGATAAAGAGTTTCAGGAATGGAGACTTTTCACAAAATATAAAGAAACACATTTCCTGAATTTTCAAAGGAGTGGTAGAATGGTCTTGGCTTGATTGGATATAAGTGATGAAATCTTATGTATATAACATTTCTCAAACTGAGCAAAGTTTGGGGTTGAAGTGACCTGTTTTTCACTTCTAGATAGGACTTGGGATTGGATCTGTGGGGCATACCATAATGTGTAGCTCATTCAGGACAAATGAAAACCAAAAGATTGGATGTTGACTGCTGGCCCTCAGATTGTCTACATATTCAGCTCATCCTAGGATGATGTGATGTAAACACCATCTTGACCTGTATTTTTCTTTTTTTAGAATGAAGTTTTTCCAAACAACAACTTTATAAACACATGCATCATCTAGGTAAATCTCTTCCTTTCTAGAGGCAGAGTGGAAGTCAAGTATCTATATCAAAATGTTGTCTTCTGCTAAATCTGTTCAGCACTCGCAGCCACACATAATCACTTTTATGCACTTAGGTTGTTTCTGCAGCTTGTTTTCATTGGCTCTTTTTCTTACCTGTGTAATTACAGAAAGCCAGGACGAGCTTGACCAGTATATCAACCACCTTCTGCAAAGCACATCCTCGAAGTGCTATCTGCCAGCTCTCTGTAAGAAGACAGAGGACAACCAGGTTTTCAGTGCTATCCATTCCACTCGGGATATACTTTCCGTGATGGCAAAAGCAAAGGGTTTGGAAATTCCATGTACGTTATTAACTCTTCTCTGCCTACTAAAATAACCTCTTTTATGAAAGTAATGTGTGAGCATAATGTACAAGTCAAAGGATCCTAAAGGCAACAAAGTGCAGCTGTTTACTGCCTTACCTTTCCCCTCCTAACTTCTCCCAGTCCTTCTACTTAGGGACAACCACTTTTCAACTCTTAGTTGTTTCTTTTCATATTTACATATCTTTGAATGACCTAAATCAAATCCCTTATGATTATACAGTGGAAGTGAGAAATAGATTTAAGGGACTAGATCTGATAGAGTGCCTGATGAACTATGGAATGAGGTTTGTGACATTGTACAGGAGACAGGGATCAAGACCATCCCCAAGAAAAAGAAATGCAAAAAAGCAAACTGGCTGTCTGAGGAGACCTTAAAAATAGCTCAGAAAAGAAGAGAAGCAAAAAGCAAAGGAGAAAAGGGAAGATATACCCATTTGAATGCACAGTTCCAAAGAATAGCAAGGAGAGATAAGAAAGTCTTCTTCAGAGATCAATACAAAGAAATGGAGGAAAACAATAGAATGGGAAAGACTAGAGATCTCTTCAAGAAAGACAGAGATACAAAGGGAACATTTCATGCAAAGATGGGCTCAATCAAGGACAGAAATGGTATGGACCTAACAGATGCAGAAGAGATTAAGAAGAGGTGACAAGAATACACAGAAGAACTATACAAAACAGATCTTCATGACCCAGATAATCACAATGGTGTGATCACTCACCTAGAGCCAGATATCCTGGAATGTGAAGTCAGGTGGGTGTTAGAAAGCATCACTACAAACAAAGCTAGTGGAGGTGATGGAATACCAGTTGAGCTATTTCAAATCCTGAAAGATGATGCTGTGAAAGTGCTGCACTCAATATGCCAGCAAATCTGGAAAACTCAGCAGTGGCCACAGAACTGGAAAAGGTCAGTTTTCATTCCAATCCCAAAGAAAGGCAATGCCAAAGAATGCTCAGACTACCGCACAATTGCACTCATCTCACAGGCTAGTAAAGTAATGCTCAGAATTCTCCAAACCAGGCTTCAACAGTACATGAAGATGTTCAAGCTGGTTTTAGAAAAAGCAGAGGAACCAGAGATCAAGTTGCCAACATCTGTTGGATCATGGAAAAAGCAAGAGAGTTCCAGAAAAACATTTATTTCTGCTTTATTGACTGTACCAAAGCCTTTGACTGTGTGGATCACAATAAACTGTGTAAAATTCTTCAAGAGATGGGAATACCAGACCACCTGACCTGCCTCTTGAGAAACCTATATGCAGGTCAGGAAGCAACAGTTAGAACTGGACATAGAACAGCAGACTGGTTCCAAATAGGAAAAGGAGTATGTCCGGGCTGTATATTGTCCTCCTGCTTATTTAACTTCTATGCAGAGTACATCATGAGAAACGCTGGGCTGGAAGAAGCACAAGCTGAATCAAGATTGCCAGGAGAAATATCAATAACCTCAGGTATGCAGATGACACCACCTTTATGGCAGAAAGTGAAGAGGAACTAAAAAGCCTCTTGATGAAAGTGAAAGAGGAGAGTGAAAAAGTTGGCTTAAAGCTCAACATTCAGAAAACAAGATCATGGCATCTGGTCCCATCACTTCATGGCATATAGATGGGGAAACAATGGCTGACTTTATTTTTTTGGGCTCCAAAATCCCTGCAGATGGTGATTGCAGCCATGAAATTAAAAGACATTTACTCCTTGGAAGGAAAGTTATGACCAACCTAGATAGCATATTAAAGAGCAAAGACATTACTTTGCCAACAAACGTCCTTCCAGTCAAGGCTATGGTTTTTCCAGTAGTCATGTATAGAGGTGATAGTTGGGCCATAAAGAAAGCTGAGTGCCAAAGAATTGATGCTTTTGAACTGTGATGTTGGAGAAGACTCTTGAGAGTCCCTTGGACTGCAAGGAGATCCAACCAGTCCATCCTAAAGGAGATCAGTCCTGGGTATTCATTGGAAGGACTGATGATAAAGCTGAAACTCCAATACTTTGGTCACCTGATGCAAAGAGCTGACTCATTTGAAAAGACCCTGATGCTGGGAAAGATTGAGGGCAGGAGAAGGGGACAAGAGA
This sequence comes from Oryx dammah, assembly GCF_014754425.2. Taxonomy (NCBI): domain Eukaryota; kingdom Metazoa; phylum Chordata; class Mammalia; order Artiodactyla; family Bovidae; genus Oryx; species Oryx dammah. The sequence continues at coordinate 115,390,902 of NW_024070207.1, forward strand.
GGATGAGATGGTTGGATGGCATCACCGACTCAATGGACATGAGTTTGGGTGGACTCCGGGAGTTGGTGATGGACAGGGAGGCCTGACGTGCTGTGGTTCACGGGGTCACAAAGAGTCGGACATGACTGAGCGACTGAACTGAACTGTCTTTGATGCGTCAAGTTTATTCAGTATCTGTGACCTTTCTCTTATGCAGGTGAGGAATTCACCTGTCTTAAATCACCACTCCTCTACTTCACTTCCTCTAACCTGTCCATGCAGTTGTATTAAGGTTTAGTTAAATCAGTATTCACTATTTCTGTCTTTGTATGTATGTAAATATTATTCCCAACTCAGTATTATACTACATTATAATTTTTGCTTTTCATTTTTTTCTAAAAATAACAGTTGCCCTTGTAATTAGCTTCACTTCCCTCCAGTGGCCACGCAATAGAAACTTCCACAAGGTCAAGCATATGTATGAAACTCATGGTCCCACTACTTAGAGTCTAAAAGTCTCGTCCTGACTGATTGCTCCCTAGGCCTTTTGGATACCTGGCATCTTGGGACTGTTCTTTATTATAATCCTTGGAATCTCCTTTGCTTATCTCTTCAGTTGGGTTCCGTGTTTCTTGATTATGGCATGTTCTCCCTTCTCGATTTATTCCTTTGGTGGAATACATTCTAGAATAGTTTCAATAGTTTCACTGGAACAGGGCCCAGTGATGGTAGCCCTCAGCGTGCGTGTTTCTGAAGCTCACTGACTGTTTTGGCCTGACTGCCCTCTGTGTCCAGGATATAGATTTTTTATTTCCACTTGGCTGCATGCAGCATGTAGGATCTTAGTTCCACAGCCTGAGATCGAACCCATGCCCCCTCCAACGGGAGTGTGGAGTCTTAACCACTGGACCTCCAGGGAAGTCCCCAGGATGTAGATTTTATCCTGAAATCTTCCTTCACCATCATACTGGAGAATTCCTTCTTGACTCTCCTATTTTCTGTATCTTAGCTTTTCCTCTTGGTTAGCTTACTGTCTTATTTGATGGAGGACATCCAGTAGTTCCTGGGAAACAGTTTATGTCAGGTAAAATTGTTGAGACCTTTGAAGTCTGAAAACTGTTGTTCAGTCACTAAGTTGTGTCCAACTCTTTGCAGCCCCATGGACGGCAGCACGCCAGGCTTCCCTGTCCTTCACTGTCTCCTGGAGTTTGTCTGAAAACTGTTGTTCATTCACTAAGTTGTGTCCAGCTCTTTGCGACCCCATGGACAGCAACATGCCAGGCTTTCCTGTCCTTCACTGTCTCCCAGAGTTTGCTCAAACTCATGTCCAATGAGTCAGTAATGCCATCCAACATATCATTCTCTGTGGCCCCCTTCTCCTCCTGCCTTCAATCTTTCCTAGCATCAGGGTCTTTTCCAATGAGTCGACACTTTGCAGCAGATGGCCAAAGTATTGGAGCTTCAGCTTTAGCATCAGTCTTGCCAATGAATATTTAGGACTGATTTCCTTTAGGATTGACTGGTTTGATCTCCTTGCTGTCCAAGGATCTCTCAAGAATCTTCTCCAGCACCACAGTTCAAAGGCATTGTTCGACACTCAGGCTTCTTTATGGTCCAACTCTCACATCTGTACATGACTGCTGGAAAAGCCATAGATTTGACTATATGGACCTTTGTCGGCAAAGTGATGTCTCTGCTTTCTAATATACTGTTTAGGTTTGTCATAGCTTTCTTCCAAGGAACAAGCATCTTTTAATTTCATGAATCCAGTCACTGTCCACAGTGATTTTTGGAGCCCAGGAAAATAAAGTCTGTCACATTTTCCATTTTCCCCCATCTATTTGCCATGAAGTGATGGGACCCGATGACATGATCTTAGTTTTCTGAACGTTGAGTTTTTAAGCCAGCTTTTTTCCTCTCCTCTTTCACCTTCATCAAGAGGCTTTTTAGTTCCTCTTTACTCTGCGCTGTTAGAGTGGTATCATCTGCCTATCTGAGGTTGCTGATACTTCTCCTGGCTATCTTGACTCCAGCTTTAGCCTCGTCCAGCCCAGCATTTTGCAGATGTACTCTGCATAGATTTTGAACCAGTCCATTGTTCCATGTCCAGTTCTTACTGTTGCTTCCTGGCCTGCATACAGGTTTCTCAGGAGGCAGGTAAGGTGGTCTGGTACTCCCATCTCTTGAAGAATTTTCCACAGTTTGTTGTGGTCTACATTGTCAAAGGCTTTAGTGTAGTCAATGAAGCAGTAGTAGATGTTTTTCTGGAATTGCTTTGCTTTCTCTGTGATCCAACAGATGTTGGCAATTTGATTTCTGGTTTCTCTGCCTTTTCTGAATCCAGTTTGTACATCTGGAAGTTCTCAGTTCAAATACTGTTGAAGCCTAGCTTGAAGGATTTTGCTAGCATGTCAGATGAGCACAGTTGTTCAGTTGTTTTGAGCATTCTTTGGCATTGCCCTTCTTTGGGATTGGAATGAAGACTGACCTTTTCCAGTCCTGTGGCCACTGCTGAGATTTCCAAATTTGCTGGCATATTGAGTACAGCACTCTCACAACATTATCTTTTAGGATTTGAAATAGTTCAGCAGGAATTCCATCACCTCTACCAGCTTTGATCATAGTAATGCTTCCTAAGGCCCGTTTGACCTCACACTCTAGGCAGGATGTCTGGCTCTAGGTGAGTGACTACCCCATCGTGGTTATCTGAGTTATTAAGACCTTTTTTGTGTAGTTCTTCTGTGCATTCTTGCCACCTCTTCTTAATCTCTTCTGCTTCTGTTAGGTCCTTACTGTTTCTGTCCTTTATGGTGCCCATCTTTGCATGAAATGTTCCCTTGGTATCTCTAATTTTCTTGAAGAGATCTCTAGTCTTTCCCATTCTATTGTTTACCTCTATTTCTTTGCACTTTCACTTAAGAAGGTTTTCTTATCTCTCATTGCTGTTCTTTGGAACTCTGCATTCAGATGGGTATATGTTTCCTTTTCTCCTTTGCCTTTCATGTCTCTCCTTTCTCAGCTGTTTGTAAGGCCTCCTCAGACAACCGTTTTGCCTTGTTGCATTTCTTTTTCTTGAGTATGGTTTTGATCACTGCCTCATGTACAGTGTTACGAACCTCTGTTGATAGTTCTTCAGTGACTCTATCAGATCTATCCCTTGTCACTTCCTGTGTATAATCATCAGGGATTTGATTTAGGTTATACCTGAATGGTCTAATGGTTTTCCCTACTTTATTCACTTTAAGTCTGAGTTTTGCAATAAGGAGCTCATGATCTGATCCACAGTCAGCTCTTGGTCTTGTTTTTACTAACTATAAAACTTCTCCATCTTTGCTGCAAAGAATATAATCAATCTGATTTTGCTATAGACCATCTGGTGATGTCATGTGTAGAGTTACCTTTTGTGTTGTTGGAAGAGGGTGTTTGCTATGACAAGTGTGTTCTCCTAGCTACAGATTTTCCCTATCCATATGAGAGATTGGCTGAGTATAGAATTCTAGATTGAAATAAATTTTCCTTGATAATTTTGAAAGCCTCCCTTCACTGTCCTCTTGGTTTCAGTGTTGCTGTTGATAAATCTGAACCCATTCTGATTTTTGATTCTTTAAATGTAAACTGTTACTCTCTTTCAAAGTGTTTAGTTTTTTCTTTACTCTCAGGTTCTGAAATTTCAATGGTGTGCCTTGTTCTGGGTGTATTTTCATCCACTGTGTTGGCTGCCCAGTGGATCTTATCTGTCTGGAAATGTGTGTTTTTCAGTCCTGTACAGTTCTGATAATTTCTTGATTCATTTCTTTCCTTACATTTTCTCTGTCCTGTCTCTCTGGTACTTTGTGATTCTAATATTGACCTCCTGGAGAAGTCTTTTATCATTTCTTCCTGTCTTTCATTTCTCTGTCTTTTGCTCTGTTCTGAGGGCAATTGTTTGAACCTTTTGTTCCACCTGCTCAATTGACTTTTTCCTATTTTGCTGTCATGGTTTAAATCTTTGTTCTCTGAATTGTATCTCTTCTTGTCTCATGCATGCAGTACAGTTTTTATCACTCTAGTAAAGTTAATGGCAGAGATTTTTGGTTTTGTTTTTACATTTTCTTCTCCCTAAATGGTCTCCCATTTTCCCCAAGTCAATGTTTCCTGTTGCTTTTGGTCTCTCTCTTTCATATTAGTCTTTCCTCCAGTGCTGGGTGTCCCTTGGTTATCTGCTCAGCATGAGACCCTCCAAGCCTGTGAGTGGGGCCTGTTGAGTTTATGGGTGTAGGCAGGGCAGATTTCCCAGAGATGTTCTACAGTCTCCTTCGCAATGTCCTTCTTAACTGATAAAGGTCTGATTGCCTATACAGTCACTTATTCCCCCAAGGCATTTAGCCATGGCTTCAGACATGTGGGTCAGCACCCTCTCCAGAAACTCACATACCACCCCCTTTATACCCTCTTCAGAGAGACCCTTTAATCTTCTATCAGGGTGAGCAAGGCTGTTGCCAAGTTATGTGGAGTTGCAGAAGGCATCTAGGGAGCTCACTGCCTCTCACACAGCTTCTTCTCTGTCTTCCTTTTTTTTGGATACCCTCCCTCGACCCGCAGGTGCTAGAGGTCCATGGTGCAGCAAGCTCCTTAAACTTCTGAGGATTCTCTGGTAGATATTTGACTGGTGCTTGTTTTTCCCACTGTAGTTTGGGGTTTGGTTGCCTTGGGGCTACTAAACCAATTGTCTTTTATCCATTGGCTTTCCAACTCTATTATTGTCTTCTGCTCAGCTTCCCTATTTTTTAGGATTTGCCTTTTAAAAAAAATTATTTTTGTACTGTTATTGGGGGTTTCAGTTCAGTTCAGTTGCTCAGTCATGTCCGACTCTTTGCGACCCCATGAATCGCAGCACGCCAGGCCTCCCTGTCCATCACCAACTCCCGGAGTTCACTCAGACTCATGTCCATCGAGTCAGTGATACCATCCAGCCATCTCATCCTCTGTCATCCCCTTTCCTCCTGCCCCCAATCCCTCCCAGCATCAGAGTCTTTTCCAATGAGTCAACTCTTCGCATGAGGTGGCCAAAGTACTGGAGTTTCAGCTTTAGCATCATTCCTTCCAAAGAAATCCCAGGGCTGATCTCTTTTAGGACGGACTGGTTGGATCTCCTTGCAGTCCAAGGGCCTCTCAAGAGTCTTCTCCAACACCACAGTTCAAAAGCATCGATTCTTCGGCGCTCAGCCTTCTTCACAGTCCAACTCTCACATCCATACATGACTACTGGAAAAACCATAGGCTTAACTAGATGGACCTTAGTTGACAAAGTAATGTCTCTGCTTTTGAATAT
>NW_024070207.1:115396591-115479906 GCF_014754425.2 Oryx dammah
ACTAAAAAGCCTCTTGATGAAAGTGAAAGAGGCTTTTTAGTTCCTCTTCACTTTCTGCCATAAGGGTGGTGTCATCTGCATATCGGAGGTTATTGATATTTCTCCCTGCAATCTTGATTCCAGCTTATGTTTCTTCCAGTCCAGCGTTTCTCATGATGTACTCTGCATAGAAGTTAAATAAGCAGGGTGACAATCTACAGCCTTGACGTACTCGTTTTCCTATTTGGAACCAGTCTGTTGTTCCATGTCCAGTTCTAACTGTTGCTTCCTGACCTGCATATAGGTTTCTCAAGAGGCAGGTCAGGTGGTCTGGTATTCCCATCTCTTTCAGAATTTTCCACAGTTTATTGTGATCCACACAGTCAAAGGCTTTGGCATAGTCAATAAAGCAGAAACAGATGTTTTTCTGGAACTCTCTTGCTTTTTCCATGATCCAGCGGATGTTGGCAATTTGATCTCTGGTTCCTCTGCCTTTTCTAATACCAGCTTGAACATCTGGAAGTTCATGGTTCACGTATTGCTGAAGCCTGGCTTGGAGAATTTTGAGCATTACTTTACTAGCATGTGAGATGAGTGCAATTGTGCAGTAGTTTGAGCATTCTTTGGCATTTCCTTTCTTTGGGATTGGAATGAAAACTGACCTTTTCCAGTCCTGTGGCCACTGCTGAGTTTTCCAAATTTGCTGGCATATTGAGTGTAGCACTTTCACAGCATCATCTTTCAGGATTTGAAATAGCTCCACTGGAATTCCATCACCTCCACTAGCTTTGTTCATAGTGATGCTTTCTAAGGCCCACTTGACTTCACATTCCAGCATGTCTGGCTCTAGGTTGGGGGTTTAAGAGAAAGTAAAATTAAAACTTATGTTTAATTCACTAGTATAACCTGGAGGTTTGTAGATGATTTTTAAATACACCATATCTTTACCTTGAAAACTTATTTTCTTTAAATGATACAATATAACCTGGCAGAAAAAGACAGCTTAATTACTAAATATTGATAATAACATCTCATTGTTGTTTAGTCACTAAGTAGTGTCTGGCTCTTTTGCGATCTCACGTACTGTAGCCCACCAGGCTCCTCTGTCCACGGGATTTCCCAGGCAAGAATTGTGGAGTGGGTTGCCATTTCTTCCTCCAGGGAATCTTCCCAACCCAGGGCTTGAAACAGGGTCTCCTACAGTGCAGGCAGATTCTTTACCGTCTGAGCAATTGCATTGTAGGTAGATTCTTTAATGTCTGAGCCACCAGGGAAGCCCCTCAATGATAACATCTAAAGGTGGTTAAAAGAGGATTTCCCTGGTGGTCTAGTGGTTAGGATTCAGTGCTATCCCTGCCAGGGCCCGGGTTCAATCCCTGCTTAGGGAACCAAGATCCCACAGGCTGTGTGGTGTGGGCTCCCCTGCAAGTAAATAAAGGTGGTTATAAAACAGAAGCACTAACACCCTGCAGTGGCAAAGGGACACAAAATAGTGGACAGGACCTTGGACAAATGGTCTGCTGTCTCTGGGTTTCGGTTTCCACATCTGAAAGAAAAAGAAGTTGGAGTTGATCATTTCTAAGGCCCCTTCCAATCCTACATGCTATGTAGTTTTCTCTGAATTCTAAGAGAGGAAAGTGAAAATACATTCCTTAAGCCAAGATCTCTGTCCTATTCATTGCTTGTTTCCACATTTAGCACATGATCTAGCCACATGAAAAATTCTTTTTGAAATTAAGTAAGTAATCATTCCTTATTTGGTTTGTATTGAATAAGGAGTAGCCACCTTAGCTCTTGAAAAAAAAATTTATCCTTTCTTCTGCTTAGAAGAGCTCTTTATTCTTTTTTTCTCTAGTTGTTCCCATGGCTTTGCCAACTAAAGTTCTAAGTGCCCACCGTAAATCGCTGAATCTCGTTGATTCTCCTCAGCCACTCCTAAAAAAGGTAAAGTATTTGGGATCACTTTTTTAAGAAGTATAATGTTCTTTGGTGCTGGTGTAATCCCAGGAGCTCTTGTAAATGGTTTGCCTCAAGAGAAAGAGCATATTTCTTGATATGCAGGACTTTAGGGTTAGAAGCTGGGTTTTTCATATGCACCCACTTTGGTGTCTGGATTGTGGTTTATGTCTGTATGCACATTGAACTTGACCCAGACCTTAATATATTGGTGTGAAGAAGGCTCCTGACATTCTGCCACTCACCAGAATCTGTGCCGCCGAAAGGAAACGCAGCAACTTGCTACCAACCCTGGCCTCTCTGGGACCACTAGCCAAGGCTGGGTTGCTTTCAGAGCAGGGCAGGAAACCGGAAAAAGATTCCTCTGGAGAAGAAACTCTCAGAATATTCCCCACCAGTTCCCATAATTTGTTACTTTATTCCAAGTCTCCTTTGCTTTTATCAGAAAGATTTGGCGTCTTTCGGAGACTATTTTAACCACAATTTTATGTTGTTTGAAACTCACATTTTGTTTTTTGCCTTCAAAAAATATTCTATTGAAGTTTAACATATAAAAAGTATATAAAATATAAGAATAGGGCTAAGTGAATTATCACCAGGCCAACAGATCCATGTGAGGGACAAGCACCCTTGGTGCCCCTCTTGGTCACCTCCTCTCCCTCCACAGGTAACTGCTGGCATGCCTTCTAACACCTGGGTTGGTTTTGCCCATTTTTGACCTTCACATAAATAAAATTTACATGGATTTTAACCCGTTCAGTCTCCTGCAGACAACGACTGACATAGTGATTCACTGGTCAGGGGTTAAAAAAAAAAAAAAAAAACACAAAAGATCCCATGAAAACCTGGAGCATGGCACGGCAGCAGGGTGCCAAGACCAGGTCGGTGTGTCACTTTCTCATCTTCTGGAAGTGCATGCCCAGCCCCCATGCCCTGCTTTTTGTTTTTTGTATGGACAGGCCCCTGAAGATGACTTCCAGTTTCCCAGAGATGACCGTGGCGACGTGGACTGTGAAAAGCTGGTTGAGCAGTTGAAAGACTGTTCGAACCTACAGGACCAAGCAGACATTCTATACATACTGTATGTAATAAAGTAAGTGCAAGACCTTGGCGAGGTCCGGCTTTCTGTCCCCTCCGTGCTTTGGCTTGGCTTCTTGGCCTGGCAGCCAGCTGCATCATGGTTGTAGTCACCCAGAGCACCCAGGCTCCATCCCCTTCTGTGCCTGCTGAAATGAGAAGGCTGGCTGAAGCCAGGATCTCACTGTTTCCTGATGTCAGGCTTCTGTTTCAAATGGACAGAAGACAATCCGGTCCCGTGGCCCCAAGTGAGGCTCACAGGCCGTGGGAGGGCCCAAGCACTTGGCACAATGCCCACTGATGCATTCCCTTCCCTGCCAAGTGAGCTCCACTGCGAGAGAATCTGGCCTGTCAGCCTTCTGGGCCATACTTGGAGGGTTTTCCATCACTTGACAGGGGTCCCAGCTGGGACACAAATCTCTCTGGACAGCACGGGGTCACTGTTCACAACCTCCTCAGCGAACTCTATGGGAAGGCCGGCTTGAACCAGGAGTGGGGCCTGATCCGCTACATCTCCGGCCTCCTCCGGAAGAAAGTGGAGGTCCTGGCTGAGGTCAGAGCTGCTGCGCGTGTGCGGGCTGGCTGTCTATCCTTTGTAGCCCCGTGCTCTCTTCCTATTAGGAGAGCTGGAGGCAAGCACCTCATATTTGTAAAGGAAACACAGTATTTATACACAGATGGAGAGAGCATTTGTCTCCTGATCTCCCACAGCTCTTGGAAGGTGGACAGAGCAGTTGAAATTCAGACTGATTCGTTTTGTTGTTTCTTAGCTGCAGAAAAGGATTTACTAAGAAATAAAATGAAAACGCTCTGTGGTCCAGCACCCTCCTAACCAGAACACTGTTATTTCTGCACATCTGTAGTACAGTCATCAGGGATATTTTAACCCTGAGGTCCTGCAAATTCCAGAACTGCTTTCTATGACACTTAAGGTCATTATTATAGTATTTATTAAATGTGAATAATGGGCAAACTGGCAATTTAGGACTATAATATGTCATTAAGTCTTAACATTGGTGTTTTAGGACTCAAGACTCACAGGCCCTGCGGAGCCAGGCCTGGGGCCACATTTTGGGGACACAAAGACCACAGGGACCCAGCTCAGCCTGGGTTGCTCAGCCTGGAATCTGTATATGAATTTTCAAATAAATGACAGCATAGGTCAAGTTTATAAAGGAAAATTTATTGGCAGTGACCCTTCCCCACCAGCTTTGCTGATCTTTCTCCCCCTCGCCCTCTCCCTGACCATGCAGGCGTGCACGGACCTGCTGTCACACCAGAAGCAGCTCACAGTGGGCCTGCCCCCAGAACCCCGGGAGAAGACCATCTCTGCGTAAGTCTTCAGCTTGCGGGGGGACTCAGGTTCGGGGTGGGGAGGACACCTCAACACCATCTCCCATTCAGGAAAAGTCTTTTAAGAGACACTGTCCCTTGAGCCCTGCCAGCTGGAAAACGGGGCTCTTCACGGAGGCTGGAGGTGCTCGTAGGCGCCATGCATGGTGTTTCTGTGCTGCTGCTATTTCCTAGGCCTCTTCCCCCTGAGGAGCTCACGAAGCTCATCTACGAAGCCAGCGGGCAGGACATCAGCATCGCCGTGCTCACACAGGTCAGGGGGCCGTCTCTGGGCAGCAGGGGCGTGTCCACCACCACCCAGCCTCTGAACCCCGTCTCCTCCTGTGTCTGTGTCAGGAGATCGTGGTGTACCTGGCGATGTACGTCAGGGCACAGCCCAGCCTGTTCGTGGAGATGCTCCGGCTCCGAATTGGACTGATCATTCAGGTGATGGCCACGGAGCTGGCACGGAGCCTGAACTGTTCAGGTGGGATTCTCAAGGGCGGCTCGCACTGCTTGAGTCCATCCCAACTCTCCCTTCTCCTGCCACCAGTCCTGTATCTGGGAAAACTTAACATGTTTGTTTTCAGGAGAAGAAGCTTCTGAAAGTTTGATGAACCTCAGCCCTTTTGATATGAAAAATCTCCTGCACCACATCTTAAGTGGCAAAGAATTTGGTGTTGAAAGAAGCAGTAAGTTAATCTTTCTTTCCTTTCCTTTCTCAGTAATCCTCACCCCCACTTCCTTCCTCCTATACCTAACTCTAACACATCCCTGCCTGTGAAAATACAAATGAGTCTCACAACTGCACAAGAATTACCATATTGCCTGATGTCCATGGGGATCTCCTTTACTCCTGTTGGTGTGGGGGCACTGCAGAGAAACCTAACCCAGCCAGGCCACTCGCACCACAAATAAGGAAGATGAACTAGAACAAGGAGGAGAAAAATCACCACCAACCAGTACAACCCCTGGGAGAAATGAGAACACATTTCTCCCAATACTGAACTCGTTGGGTGCAGTCAGTAGACCACAGCAGCAACAAGGGAAGACTTGGAACTTTGCGGTTCCCTCTTAGGAAGGATGTGGCTGAGACAGCTCTCCCTTGTCCAAGGTCACAGAGCTAGCTGGTAACAGGGCCTCGTGCACCTCAGTTCCACACTTACCAGGGTGTCTGGATGCTCTCACAGGCCACTGCATTAGAACTCTGTACTAAATTCCCTTTCTTTTATATAATAGATGGACTGCAGAACATCTGTTGCTACAGGAAGCCCTTTCTCAAAAGGAACTAGGATCATTTCATGATCCTTTGAAATTACTAAAAAGTACTAGATGCACCTTTACTACATTTACAATACCATGAACACCAGCTTAGTGCACAGTGAACCTGATCGGATGCTCCATTTCCCTCTAGTCTTGTTTTTCATCTGTAAGATGCATAGCTGTGATGGCTGCAGGAAGAGTCCTCAGTGCACTGTCCCACGTGTTGCCATAGGCAATTCCACCAGAAACAGAATTGTTTTGCTTTCCTTTCTTCCTGACCTGCTTGGACTGCCAGTTTTCAGAGAGCTTTTGAGAAGGCTGTTTCCAAAATGTTGTGGGTTTAACATATTCCAAAGTGTACCTACCTGTCATCCTGTCGCAGTGCAGCCTCCTTCTGTGCTCACTCTTCACCGGAGCCTGGTTCTGCTCCCCTCTCTCACTCACCAGGAGCTGACCTTGCCTCCCTCCCTCCAGGCCAGCCCCCACCGCACTGGAGACCTGGCTCTCCTCCGTGGTCCTGTCACCCAAGGCCTTTCCCCATCTAGCCCTTGTCAGCTCTCCATAGCAGCATCCTGTCCCTTCTCCAAGCTCCAGCCTTCCCTTCCCACCAGGCTGCACACCTCTTCTCAGGGCTGGTTTGTTCAGACTGCTTCTCCTCCCTGGTCCCACATGTGGCCATCTCCGCCCCACTGACTGTGGCCTCACCCCTGGCCCTGTGCGCGTAGCTCTGTCGCCATTTGCAGGAACCAACTGCTAAAAATAAAGCAGCAGCACTTGGTCTAGGATCTCCCAGGATGAGCAGCTGCTGGAGAGGCATCCACTGGGGAAGCAGTGCACCTACCTTCATACCTGGGCTCCCCTCTGGTCACAAAGCAGTAGCTACAAGCTCTGTGCCTCCTTTAAGGAGGATTTTTATTAACATTGGGCCCTCCCTGTCTTCCAGGACAAACTCTGAGTCCTTACCTCCTGACCTGCCCTGCAGCCAGAGTAGTTATCTTCTTCCTTCCTTTCATGCCTTCCTCAGCCAGCCTGGGCTTTTCTGCCTCCATTTGACAGCATCTCTCTCAACTCCCCAACTATTTTCTTCCTATCTGACCATGTTTTCAAATGCCAACACAACCAAATGCTGGGCATAGGTCATTATAAACTCCACTTCAACACCCCCCCCCCCCGCAACTCCTTAAGTGCCTCTTTCCCACCTCTCCCTCCACCCCTGAGTTTCCTTTTGTGATACCCTACTTTCTCTTACCAAGTCGCTTCTAAGCTCTGTCCTCCTCTAGACCAGAGGTCAGCAAACACTGCCTGTGAAAGGCCAGAGGGAACCAGTCAGGCTCCATTTGGTCACAGGCCTCAGCTTTGCTGTTACAACATGAACACAGACACAGACCACACGTCAGCAAAGAGAAGCCGGGTGCCAAAAAATAATCCTAGACAGAAAAACTTGAACTTCATATCATTGAGTGTGTCCTAAGATACTATCCTGAGAAGGAAATGGTAACCCACACCAGTATCCTTGCCTGGGAAATCCCACAGACACAGGAGCCTGCCCGGCTATAGTCATGGGGTCACAAAGAGTTGGACACAACTTTGCAGCTAAACAACAACAAAGATACTATTCGTTTGTTTTCTTCCCCCAACAATGTACAAAGTCATTCTTACCTCATAGGCTGTGCCAAAACAGACAGTGGGTCGCCTCTGAAGTTTGCTAACTCCTGCCTTTCAGCTTTCTTTCCTCTGTGGGGAGGGGGTCAGGAATGGCTTCAGTGAGGGTTTGACTGGTGTATCCAGCGCTGCCTGGAACTGCTTCTATACAAACAACATCAGTAATCATTGATTCGGGACATACAGTTTGGGTGTAAGGTTCCTACTTCCCTGACATTGACAAGAGTCCTAGGTTTAAGTTGTGACTTGGAGGGGTCTGTGACCCTTTGGCAAGCTTCTGGGAGAGCCATGGGGGCCCGTGGACATGGTACACCCCTCTGCACCCTGGCCTGCCTCTTGGGCACGGGGCTTAGAAAGGGGTGAGGTGACCAAGGGGTCCGCACGTGAGGGCTGTCTTTGCAGCACTTGAGTGCTCCACGTTTAGTGTGGGTGAGTTCTCAACCAGACCCCCATTACCCTTTGTAGGCCTGGAAAACAGCCCTCTGCAGCCTCACACCACCTTGCTGACTTTGCCTCATCTTCATCTTGCTCTCTCCCGTTTTCTCTGTACCGGAACCCTGTCTCCAGTGTTAGGAAATACAATCGCCCAAGTCCTGATGGAATTCTGTTCTCAAATGCTCCCTAATTATAATTGAGGCAATTATCATTTATCCTCCTCATAATAAAGTGAACTGATTTGCAGACACATTGGTGAATTTATTTCATCAAGCCAAAGAAATGCAGTGTGGGCTGTCCTTTTTATTTAATAAGGACACTGGGTACTTCAGATCTTTTTCTTTAGAGTGGGTGCCAGCAGGCAAACAAAGACAGCATCAGGCAATCAGATGTGTTTTGGTGGTTTTTCTCCTTTCCTGAAGGAGGAACGCTCAGGATCCTTTTCCAAAAGTAATTTTCAGTCCTTTCAAATGCACAATCCTTGAAATGTAAATATACAAGATAAATATTTAATGTGTTCTGCTCATCAAAATAATATACGTGGTTTGACACAGATAATTACTGAAAAATTACTACTAGATATAAAGCTATAGAAACTTACGAAACTAGGAACAGAGTAATCTCACTTGAAACCATACATACGTCAGATTGCAAGTAAGGCCAGAAGAGGTCCTGTCTTTTTGCATATAACATTGGTTAATTGTCCTTTATAATCGTTCAGTTTTTTTAAGCAGCCCTACCTGTAACTGTTCAATTTTTATAAATAAGAAAACTCAATTTTTATTAAATCCTGAGATGTCTGAGATTAATGTTTTCAGCTAATGCCCAGTACAAAACAGGCCCCTTTGGCTTCTGTTTTCCACTCTCCCCGTGTCCCTCCTCCAACTCTGGCTAATCTTTGTGGGTCCTCCCTCTCCGCTGTCCTTGGGCTCCTTGTTTGTCTCCACTCCTCTGGGCCGGAAGGGAGCCACCGGTGCAGCACCCAGCACCGAGGGACTGCCTCGGAGGGGACAGCTGTGAGGGGCGGGTGGGTTCCAGTCGGTAGGGCTTCATGTGCCCTTGGGAGGCTTTATCCTGAAGGCTGGGCTGGGCCTGAAAGGAGTCTGAGTGGACAGTGACATGGTCCCCTATGTGCCTTTTAGAATGATCGCTGTGCGCACAGCGTGGAGCACCAGGGAGTGGGGCAAGGCCATAGACAGGCCACTGCAACAGGGTGGAGCCCCCCTGCCCCTTCTGGGATGGCTGCTGCTGTGTCTTCACCTTTCATTGGCTTGTTCTCCCAGGTCTTCCCTCTCTTGCCCCAAGGCTGGACCTTTATTGGGTGGGCTCAGGTTTCTACAAGGAAGGGGTACATCTGGAGACGTAAAAAGTTAAACAACATACTCAAATCATTGAAGGGCCTCTGGCCACTCAGTGTTTCCTGCATGCTGCTTAAGTCATGTTCACTATGTCACCCATTCACTCAAATGCGTACTGAGCCCATGTTGTGTCGCGGGCCCTGCTCCAGGTCCTGGAAACGGGAGTGCACAGTTGAGTGGGGGGATAGATAAAAACGAGCACATGCATGTGTCCCTCTGAGGGCGGACACGATATAATTTCTACGGACCCCATGTGTGTTTCCTTTGCAGTGCGGCCCATTCATTCCTCCACACCCAGCCCCGCTGTCTCCATCCACGAGGTGGGCCACACTGGAGTCACCAAAACCGAGAGGAGTGGCATCAGCAGGCTGAGGAGTGAGATGAAACAGGTAAGAAGAGCTCTCTGTCTGGGCTCAACTGAGAACATTAGACGCCCTGGGCATGCAGACCACAGCCCGCTTGGGAAAGGATGAGAGAGCCCTCCTGTGCTCAGACATCCCAGAGCCACTCATGTGCACCCACAAGCGCTTGTCTTTAGTGTTAACCATGTTAGGTGAGCATTCCGGAAAATACCCTGCCCCATGATTGCCTGTTGCCAAGAACCAGTCTTTTGAGAGGACCACAACCATTGCAAAAGGTCACTGAATCCTCTTCATCCAATGTGTCCTTCAAGTGCAACAGTGAAATGAAGGAGTGTAGAAATAGACTGGAATGCTCGTGATATCCTTATTTTCCACCATCCATAGGTGTGTCTTTTTGGTGCTCACCTTTAATTCATAATAAATTCCTTCTCGACTGATCCCACAGGACTGCAAGTCAACAGCCTTTCAGTCCTAATGGGTTGGGTACTATGCTAGGACTTGACAGTGATCTACAGTAGGAAAGAGTTTCCTGCTGACTGTGACCTGCAGTGAGAAATGCACTGGGATTTTCTCCATTTCAAATGTGGCCTCAGTAGATTGAGCCTGTGAGGCACTAATGGTCACGCCCTGCAGGTGGACCAACACGTCCTTGGATGTTCTAGACGGTGATACAAGTAGTAAGGCAGCCTTGATTTGAAACTGGTTTTTATTTTCTGATGTATTTTTGCTTTCAGATGACTAGGCGGTTTAGTGCTGATGAACAGGTGAAACATCTCTGTCTTCCTTCCTCCTTTGCTGTGCTTTATGTTCTTTCTGGCTTGAATGTGGGAAGTGAGGCTGTGAGTACAGAGTGTCAAGCCATGGAGAACAGTTCTGCCCATCACACAGGCTTGGTGGAGGTGACTCCACAGCCTGTGGCAGGCAGCCCTTGGGACAGGCTGTGCACACACGGAAGCAAGAGAAGCGGCCTTGCCCCATGTCTTGAGGAAAAAAATCCATTTATCAAACTCTTGGGTTTCATAAGATACTTTGTGAAACAGATGGATGGAGATGGGTTCTGCCTCCGCAGGAGTATCTGTTCAAAAAACGGAACTGAATAGGGACAAGTAGATGGTGGTCACTGATTATAGCAATAGAAAAGATACTGGAGACCCATTCCTAACAGTGTCCTGTCTCTGTGACTGAGCGCAGAGTCTCTACTGACTTGCAGATACCCTGTTCAGTCCCAGGGAAAAAGACATGTGCCCCCTCATTGGAATTTATCCTCTTTCCAAGTGAGGAACAGACTTTTCAAATGTCTTCCTGTGCCAGCCACTCGGTGGCACCGTCCCTCTGGCTGCCCACATCCTGATGGAAGTTGACTGGAGCTGAATCTGAGGGCTTCCTTCCGTCTGTTTAATGCTATCGTAGCTTATTATGGGGACAGAATGATCACCGTTTGTCTTGCATGGGTTTAGGTTCAGTTAGCCAGTGTAAGTATTGTATTTGGCCACTTACTTACATCAAGGAAATACATTTTTCTCTTTCCAAAATTAACATAAAAGATTAGCATCTCGAGGCTGTGACTTTGGAAAATAAGTTGTATCCTAACTTGACAAGCTGCCTCCACACTGACTAGACACAGGGAAGCTCCACACTCAGAGAAAGCGGAGCTCTGCCTCTGCCTCGGGGGTGTCTGAGAACTTCCGCTGCCCGCATCCCCCGCGTCTTGCTTCCTCGGCGGTTTTCGGGGCTGCTCTATGCTCCTCCTCTCTGCATGCATCCTCTGGTGTCAGTGCACGTGACTGAGTGGACTCTCTCTGTTTTGTAGCTCATTTCTGTGAGCCAGGCCGCATCCAGCAGCACGCGCTCCTCCAAGTCTGCGGTAAACCATGCATCCTCGCCGCCTCGTTTGTGGTGTCTGCATCCTCTCCTTGCCCTTCTCTCGCTCCCCCGACCTCCCCCCTGCAAGCTGTGAACAGGTTTAAGTGTTAGCATGGGACTGTCACCATGACAGAGGAGAGGCTAGAGACCAAGCAGAGTTGTGGAACTGAAAGCTTTGTTTTTCCATCTTGAGTTCTCTGCTTATGCTCTCCTCGGTGGGCTGTGAGTGAGCAACACTCTTCTCACCGATCCCCAGGAGCTTCTGGAACCTTCGGGGCAGTGGTTATGCATCTTTCTATTGAGCTACAGGGGTGAATCACTGCCCGCATGAGCCGATGGGCACTTTATATGTGCTGTGGCCCCAGATGAGCTGGAGGAAATATTCTAATTGCACAGGCAAGTCTGAATCTTCCTCCTAAAACTAGAGGGAGAAAACCAGCTGAGTCACTGATGAGTATGGCTGTAATTACTTTTATTTGTCTCTAATTGTTGCCGTATTTAAATGGCAGTAATGAGCCCAGTGGAATAACCCAGCCTAACAGCCTTTTCAAAATAAGATCCGATGAAGTCAAAACGTGTGCTCCAAGAAGCCTCCAGCCCTGCAGAGGTTTAAATTTGAGGTTGCACACTGAGAAAGGAAAACTGCCAGGTAGTCCAGAACTCAGATCATGTACAAGGATGAAGGTTATTCCATCCTCAACTGGGAGGCCGCCGGCACAGTGGAGACACGCTTGGCCACAGGGAGGCTGCACCCAGGGAGCGTCGTTCTAACCTCAGGCCCCCGGAGGCTCTCCTGTGGCCTCCGCATTCGTGGGCGGGCCTGTGGCTCCCGAGGCAGAAGCTGAACTGCTGGCCCTGCCCCAGCGCTTCCCTCGCAGAGGCCAGAATGAATCCGGTCTCTGGGAGGAGGTGAGGAGGAGATGGTACCCCAGCTTGGAGGCAGTCATCGCCCCGAATGTGGAGAAAGCGCCATGCTGAGAACAGGCAGAAGAGAAAGCCGCTGAAGAGGACAGTGGACACACCATGGTCTGAGGCCTTCCTCCCAGGGCTTGCTGGGTGTTGTATTCCCGCAGCCCCGGCCCCGCAGCGCAGCGACCACCAGGCTCCAGGCTCCAGGCTCCACAGGAGGACGCAGTCCCCATGGCTTGTTCTCCCTGGGCTGTGGGGCTGCTCGCGTCTGCACTCAGGGTGCCCGCCTGTGCGCCGCTGCTTACAGGAGGCCAAGGGCACAGAGTGAGAGCCACTGGTGTGGAGTTGGGGTTCTCAGCCCCCCAGAGCCCACTCCCTGACCTGCTGGGCTTGGGGCCTCTACCGGTGCACCCCCTCTTGGCAGCTGGAGGAGTGCAGGGAAGAAGCTGGGTCAGCAAACCGGTGAAGCCAGCTGGTCTTTCTGACTAGTCCCCGGGCAGCCCTCCTGAGGCTTCTGAAAGCCACGCCCTTCTGTCTTGCAGAGGTCCAGCACCCCGTCCTCACCCACGGGCACATCGTCATCAGACTCGGGTGGGCAGCACATGGGCTGGGGGGAACGGCAGGGCCAGTGGCTGCGCAGGAGAAGGCTGGACGGCGCCATCAACAGGGTCCCCGTGGGATTCTACCAGAAGGTGTGGAAGATCCTTCAGAAGGTGAGCCTGGCTACTGAGCTGCATCACCCCCCGCCACCTAGTGTGACCACCCAAACGGCCCCAGGCGCTGACAAGTGCCCCTGGTTGAGAAATGCTGGCTGGAAACCAAACCAGTTAGATAAAGTGGCAGCCCAGGTTGTGTAGAGCCACCTCTGACCTATTTTCTGAACATAGCAAAGTCTGAAGGTAGGCAAGAGGCAGAGAAGGCCAGGAAGGCTCAGGGTAAAATGCTGTAACCCAGTGGACCCGGAATAGCCACGCACCTTGGTCCCTGCAGCTACTTTCTCCTCCCTCCACCCCAGAGCATGCCAGGGTCCTGTCAGAGGGACTGTCGGCCTCCATCAGAAGCTTCTATGCAAACCAAGAACCAAACAGGACTGATTTTTTTCCCTCAGTTATTTTTGTTAGCTTATTTCACAGTAGGAGAGGCCAGGAGAGAAAAGTCACCCCAAAGAGGGTGCACAACACCCCCTCTCCAATCTCCTGCATTCTGCACCCTGTGAGGTCTCCGTCAAAGCTTGGGCACAGGGAGGCCCGAGGGCTCCCTGTCCTCTTAGCTGACTCTGGTCCCCACATGGGAGCAGAGGCCTTCAATGGTTCCTAGAAGACCTTCCCACTCTTCCTGGGGCCTCACATGCTTCCATCCGGGCTCCCGCTGGCTTGATACCAAGATGCTTTTATTATGAAAAAGCGGCACTTTGTACAGAGCCAGCGCTTGTTATTTATATACATGGGTGTGCGTGTGCGTGTCTGTGCATGTGCTCTAGTCTTTTGTGATTGGTGCTTATTATAGAAACCTCAAAAATAGATGCCTGCGAAGGCACAGAAGTATCACTTTGCCAGCAGGAACCATGCACATCTCCCTTGCTCTGGCACCAAAGGGGGCCTCTCAGCCGCCAGGACTGGGCTGCTGAGTGAAACTCGGAGCTCCCACAGAGGACAACCCAGCAGGTCCCTGGGGCGTTGTTCGTGTGAGATCTGAACAACGCCTGCCGGCTCCTTAGAACTGTTCCATCGAAAACACAGCCTGTGGGCAGTGAGAACAAGCTCTCTAAAAATAACTCACAGTCTGGCGTGTTTCAGTCCTTGCACTGGCTTCCAGGGCAGCGCAACGTGAGTGTGTGTGCACACTTCTTAATCAGGTTCTGACATGTGCAATGTGTGTTCTGCCTCCAGTGCCATGGTCTGTCCATCGACGGTTATGTGCTCCCATCCTCGACCACGCAAGAGGTATGACAGGAAAAACCCACATGCCGTGAGTTTTCACTGAGTGCTAGATTTCTTGGACTCTTTCCACTCACCTGTATTTCAAGCTCATTACATACAGGCCATTTGCAGGCCCTATCTCAGGGCTTCCCAGGTGGTGCTAGTGGTAAAGAACCTGCCTGGCAATGCGAGAGACACAGGTTCAATCCCTGGGTCAGGAAGATACCCTGAAGGAGGAAATAGCAATCCACTCCAGTATTCCTGCCTGGAGAATCCCATGGATAGAAGAGCCCGGGGGCTACAGTCCATGGGGTCGCAGAGAGACATGACTTAAGTGACGTAGCACGCATGCATCTTTCTCAACACTTAACCCTCAAGTTTTACAGTTTTTTCCCACATGTATTAGCATCACCTTTCTTCCTTCCCCTCAGAAACAGCATATCTGGACTCTCCAGATCTCTAGATTGCTCCTGAACACTCTGGTAAGGGAAGAGCTCCCTGGACCCATACCAGCCTTCTCTGACAACAGTCATCATCTTCCCTGGTTTCTTTCCCCCTCTTCATTCTTTAAAAAAATGATTTTTAAATTTTTACCCCACCAAAGGCACCATGCTATATATGCCACGAAGAATAGTGAAGAAAGAAAAAGCAAGACACGGTTGTGTCGCTAGAAATCACAGTCCATGGGGATGGGTGACTAATGCTAGGACAGGGCTGGCTGGCTCTCAGCCTCCTGCTTCAGAGGATTCCTGTGAGCAGGATGAGCCAAGTGGCCAGCAAGGAAGCCAAGTTTTCTCTGAGTCAGTGGGTGCTGCAGGTGGCATGGGTGACAGGGCTCTCTGTCCTCAGCTTGTTCCTGACCTGTCTCTCCTGGTCCCTTGGCAGATGACCCCGCAGGAGATCAAGTTTGCTGTCCACGTTGAGTCAGTGCTGAACCGAGTGCCACAACCCGAGTACCGGCAGCTGCTGGTGGAGGCCATCATGGTGCTGACGCTGCTCTCGGACACAGAGATGAACAGCATCGGGGGCATCATCCACGTGGACCAGATCGTGCACATGGCCAACCAGCTGTTCCTACAAGACCAGGTGGGCGTGCCTAGAGGCAGTGTAGCTGCGTTGGCAGCGTCTGTTGAGGCTGGAGATCCTGTGTCCAGTAGGAAAGGTGGTTCTCAAAGAAAGAAAATGTCCTCACAGATGGTGAAAAATGTCAACCATTTGGTTTGAAAATGGTTTGTGGCCACTGGGAAATCTTCACCTTTGGAGATGGACAGGCCCCCTTCAGTATAGGTTTTAGAGCCAACACATGTCTGGCCCCGTGTAAACCAAAGTCGAGCTAGGAGAAGCCCTCCTCTCACCCTGGAATCAGTGCTGCACTGCCCACGTCCGGCTGGGAGCGCCGGCTCTGCTCACACATCGCCTCTGCCTTTTTATCCTGCTGCAGGTGTCGAGTGGAGCCACGGACACGCTGGAGAAAGACCAAGCCACAGGCATCTGCCACTTCTTTTACGACAGCGCTCCAAGTGGGGCTTATGGGACGATGACCTACCTAACGAAAGCGGTGGCTTCTCATTTGCAGGAACTGCTGCCCAGTTCAGGTTGCCAGATGCAGTAGGGCCTCGGTGCTCAGTCTGTCCCTTTCTCGTGGGCACTTCCTTGTGTTCCCCAAGATTCTCTGTGCTTTCCCCAACAAAGCCTTGCCCATCAGAATCCTGGCAGGGAGGGGTGATAGTGACACACTTGAAAGCAGAAGACATCCAAACCCCAGAAAGGGCCGCCGCCTTCTGTGCTCCCCTGAGGAGCACTAGGGGGGGTCATCGTCTACACTCATCTCACTGAAACTTTTGTCACAGCATCTGGTCTCCTGGAGTCTGAGGACAGATTGGAAGTGGGTCTCTCGAGTGCAGAGTGAGGTGAAAAGGCAGCTTAAATCAGCTCTTCTGGAGTTGCTGAACAGGTTCCGTGAGCTAGTGACATATCTTCAAGATGGAAAGATCCTTCCAGCAGCTGCAAACCTTAACAAAGGGTACATCTTAACAGTGTATGGTCTGTCTGTGGGTCAGATTCTTTACTGAATAGAACAGCTCTTTCTGTGGGGCCTGGTTTTCTCGTGCCTGGCTGGCTTTCTCAGCATCTCGTCCTGTGGGCGTGGTTATCTTCATGCGACAATTCTCTCACCCAAATTTAGAAAATTGCTCCCATTTCACTTTGGCTCATAGTCTTCAAGGATTTTATCTTGGCCACCCGTGGATTAGGGTTTTCTCCTGCCTTGTGAAAAATCCCACATCTTTCAATCTAACCAGAAAGAAAAAAGGCAGAGGGGGCACCAGCTCTTCTTAGAGCCAGGCCTGCTGCTGTTTGGGGGCTGCTGTGGGCAGGGGGCCTGTGCACAGGCCTGTGCCCCACCTCCACCCTCCCACATGAGCTGATGGCCAGCAGAGAGCAGCACGACCCCATGTTCTGGGGAGCCATGTCGTGAGTCTGCAGCATCGAATGTTACAGAAATGCAAGATGTGCTCACGCCTTTCTCCCAGCAGCACTTTCACCGTAAGGCCCTCAGGTGGCTGGGGCTGGAGGCCGTGAGCACAAAGCAGCAAGTATGTGAAACCTTTCTCCACAGATGACTAGATGGTTCCTTCCGTCATTCACTGGCACGCGTGGGAAGCTCTGTCAGGTGTGCAAATACAAAACTACAGGAGACACACCTTGGCGCTCAGGGTGGGGGCAGTGGGGCGGCGGGGATAAGGTGTGAGGAAGGCGGGACCACCCTGAGGCCTGCCGTTGGTGCGGCAGATCCCAGAGATGGTGTGGGTAGGTGGAGCCGTGCCCCCCTGAGCTCCCGTGGTGCCCAGAGCCTTCCCCTCTCTGCCACTTCTTTCCTTGGAAGCCTGTTTGCTCCCCTTTGCCTCAAAGGGTCCATAGTGGGGGGGGCCACAGGCCCCACATTTCATAGGAGCGTTTTCATAGCCTTTATTTTTGGTGTCTTTAACACACACTTCCCTGGTGGCTCAGTCTGTAAAGAATCCGCCTGCAACGCGGCAGACCTGGCTTCAGTCCCTGGGTCAGGAAGATCCCCTGGAGGAGGGCATGACAACCCACTCCAGTATTCTGGCTTGGAACAGCCCATGGAAGAGGAGCCTGGCGGGCTACAGTCCACAGGGTTGCAGAGTCAGACATGACTGAGCGACTAAGCACACAACACGTGCTTAACATAAACAAGACTCGTGTCATTGACCAGATAACCTCCCTGGTGAACAATTTCAAACACGGAGAACGTAAAGGTACAAGCTGCTAAAGGCCCGGTCGCCTCTCGGGCAAAGGCTCAGGAAGAGTTACAGCCTTCCAGAATGAGCCAGGTGCTAATTTAGAACCATCACCTGCCTGTGGATGACGTGCAAAGCCGCAGATGCTGTGTTTGGGCTCACCAACCGAGACGCGGCCAGGAGAGCCATAATAAGCAATTCAACCGAGCCTTCGATTCACTTTTGAAACCTCTTTCAAATGAAATCCTGAAATAGTACTGCATTTCCACAGGCATCAAGCTGTCGGCTTCAAAGAACAGGCTTCTGAGGCTTGATCCCTTTCACAAGCAGCTGAGGCCCACGCCACCAAGAAGGGGAACATGTTGGAGGGGGATGGGAGAGGCCTGTTCTGCCACCATCTTGGCCTCGGCAGACAGGTTCCCATGCCAGGATCGTTCTCCACACACACTGGCAGTGGTTGCAGGGGGGCAGGGGTACTCTTTCCTCTCTCCCTCCTCAGAGCAGAGAGGCCAAGGTCAGACCTTTGCCACGGCTGGGGTTTAGCAGGTTCTGTGACATATTTGTCAGATCGTCAGCTGAGAAGCAGCTGGCTGCCCACCTGCTGCTCGCTCTGGCCCTGACCCAGGGGACCCCAGCAACATGGAAGGCTCCGTCTCTGAGTCAGACAGACTAGCATCCCCAGCCAGCACCACCACCACCACCACCGACAGCTCCGTGACGTGGGCCATTGTTTAGCCTCTGTGGGCCTCAGTCTGCCCATCTGGCAGCCGGGCAAGAGGCCCACAGACTAGCGTGGGGCTCAGTGGGAGGGAGTGGCAGCTGCTCCCCCGCCTCCAGCTTCCCTGTAGCCGGGCTGGGGGAGCTGCGAGGCTCTCCAGTCAAGCTGGTGACTCCCGGGGCATGTTGGTCTGGAGATCAGTTAGAGCATCAGCAACTCTTCTGAGGTGCGGGGAATGGAAGGAGAGATCGTTACACAATGACTGCCTGGATAGAGAGGATGTAAATGCTCCTTATATACAAAAAAGATCAGAGGCAAGAGAAACAGTTTGTCACTTGATTGCTACCACTTGTTTCTGGACAAGAAGACAGGCAGCCAGGCCTGCCTTGATGTAAATTATGGCAGATTATGTCAGTTCTGCTGACTTGCATGCAAGTCTGGCAAATCACTTTTGTCTCCCCTGCTTCCTTGTCAAAAGGTACAGAAGCCTCCCACCCCCTCCCTCGGTGCCATTATCTTTCAGGTGATTCTTAGCTTTTAAAGCCCCTGCCATCTGTTCTGTACAGTTCTGCACTGTGCATGTTCCCACAATGCCTTCTGATAGCTCTGCTGGTGAGGGGAAGGTACAGCCACACTGTCACCTTCTTAGAGTCTTGGGGTCCCCTTGTTCCCTCAAAGCTGTTCAGGAAAAGCCATATCCTCAAGTTACCAAGACACTTCTGAGGAACAAGACCACCTGAAACTGCAAGAAAGACTATTTTCAAACCAAATGCACACAGGGTTTGATGGTTTGAGAGGGGAAAATTCCATCAGAAAACTACTGTGTATGTTTTTAAGGAGCATATGTGCAATTTTGGCAAAAATGCCTTCTTAGAAGGACAGGAATCATTGGAGCCAATGAACTCTAAAGTCACGATTCATCTCTCTGCCTTGTCGCAGTATGTCAACTATTATGAAAAATGAATTGCTCAAGAAGGCACTTACTGGGGGCGGTTATCACTGGACTGGTGCAGCAAGGATGAAAAGATGCCAGTCGCGTTTGAGAAGACCCAAGGAGGCACATTGTCCAGCCTCCCACGCTCCAGGACAGGACCACCTCCCAGCAGGGTGGCTGCCAGATGCCTGCGGCTGGTTGGCTGGCGAGACAGGCTTCGCAAAGGGCATGGCCCCAAGCTCCATCTGAACTGGGCATGGGGCAATGGTTGCACCTTCCTGTTTTCCTTTTTGGAAGACCTTTCCAGTTACACACCCAAGAGGGCACACTCACCACTATGTCAAAGTTTTTAGTTGCAGACTACAGACAGCAACTCTAGCTGGGTAGGAAACGTGTGTCTTAAACGATATTGGCTAAGTCACATGATCACAGACTTGGCGGCTCCCCAGTCCTTCCCGTGCTCACACCCTGTGACCTACACCACTGTCACTAAAACCACCACCTCCGCTTTTTCAGAAACTAAATATTGAGGCTACCACGGGTCTCCAGAGTAGATTTCACACAGTTACTAGTGGTCAACTCAGGCTCCGGCAGGTGTGTTCCATTAGCTGGGGTGGGAGGTTGGTGGAGCTGGCTTCATAATGGGGAGAACCCGCCCCCTAGACCCAGGAAGGGGGATCAGATGCTGAGCATCTAAAACTAAGTGTCCACTACAGCCAGGACCCTTGGTTTGTATGCCTCTGTCCAAAGGACAGGTGCTCCCCCAGGGGGTGCCTTTTTGAGGCTTGGGTAGCAGGAGTGAAGAGGGTGTGCATAGCAGGCGGCCCACCGCCCCCTCTTCACTCAGGCTGGGCCAGTCCCAGGTTCTCTCCTCTAGTAGAAATGGTACTGAGTCAGGCAGGGTCGCTGCTGCTACCTGGACCACCTGCTGCCACTCAGCTTCCAAGGAGTGTGGCAAAGCTCCTGGCACACCCGCCTTTTCCTGGACTCTGAGTGACAGCCTGCCTGGGACAAGACGCAAATGATTGTCTCATCTTTCCTTCTAAGTCTTTAGCCAGCTGGGGGATTTAAAAATAAAGAGTTGGAACTGATTCGAAGTGTAAGCCTGTATCCTGACAGTGTGCATAAATTCCCCCAGCTGTCACCGAGAAGCCACCCCCTAGTTCTTTCAAGCACCCGAGCCACTGTCTCCTGGGCTCCAGGGAGCCCACCATGGAGGTGTCGGCCTCTGGTGCTCCTCTCCCTCCCTCAGCGCCAGCTCCCGCCCAGTGCTCTCTCCCTTATTAACCACAGAGCTCCATCTGGAGTGAAAATGGCCCAGCCGGCTTTGGCGGCCCTGGTGGCGCACAGAGCACTGGAGCCCGAGTCTCCAGAAACGACTCTGGGCTTTTCACCCCCAAAGCAGTGAGCTGACATAGGCTGCAGTGACCTCACACACACCCACCCCATGCTTCTGTCCCCAGGTCCAGAGTGAGGCCAGAGATGGCTTCTGTGCTGTCAGCCCACGTTTATGTGGCCGGCGCTGTGCTTGGCAGGCTGTGGAATAGCCTAGTTAAAAGCAAGAGATAAAACAAGCAGGTCAGCAGGGAGAGGGGTCAAATCAGAGCGCAGAGCAAAGGTTCACTCTGAGCATGGCACCGGCAGAGGCTCTGCAGAACACACTCGCCACCCTTCACCAGGACTACCCTGTTTTCTCAAAGATGATACCAGAGGAGGACGAGGGGGCAGCCCTGAATGCTCCCCTGGGTGCCACGGGCCTCCCTCCCTGCGCGGGTCAAGGAAGAGTAAGATAGCTGCCAGGGAAGTGTTCTGGGTGACGGGGCAAGAGCTTGTCAAGAATGTAAGGATGTCATCTACCAACCAGTACTGGACCTTGGCCTACAGCTGGCCAAACCCTAGGGGGATTAGGGGAGGGCTCAAGACCAAGCCCATCTCTCTGTCTCCATGGAGCTTGGCCAGGAGGGCGGAGAGTCCTCCTTCCTGTCCTGGCCCAGACAATAAACCAATGAGCAAACATGCATAATTTGTCAGTATGATAAGAGGCTGGACGAGATTGAAGCAGACAGAGAGGGCAAGGAGGCCTGGGGGCAGAGGGGACTGTCTATGGGATGAGCAGAGAAGACCTCTGATAAGGTACAATTTGATCAGAGACGTGGAGGAAATGAGGGCGAGAACATTCTTCCGAGGGAAAAAATGTGCCAGGTCAGGGGAACAGCCAGCTGCAAAGGTCTTGAGGCAGGAGTGCACCCACCACGTTTCTGGAACAGGAAGGGGGCCAGAGGGTGCAGAACAGCACTGTCAAGTGTTGGAGCATGGACTTTGACCCCAAGTCACTGGGGGGCTGAGGCAGAGGAAGGCCCGCCTTTCCAGAGAAGGGACATGTGAGGGCAGAGGGGAGAAGGGTTTCATTTTACAGCAGGTTTGGAGAGATGGGTGGGGAGGGTGAGAGGGAGGAGGCAAGTGCCCAGGACAATTGTACTTCCTTCCACTCCTCTTGGGAAGCACACAGGCTCCTCCTGGAGCTGGAAAATGGGGCAAACAAATGACTGAATGGAGGGAAACTATTCCTGCCCCCTTCCTCAAGCCTCCTCACCCTCAGGCTTGAAACCCTGTATGGCCGTTAGACCATTTTCAAGCAAATGTACACACGTGCACCCAACCATCTGCCCACCACTGCCACGTTTCCTGTGCCAAGGCTGCGAGTCCTGCAAGGGGCCACCAAGGGAACCAGGCTGGACCTCGTCCCTGGGGCTCTGCCTGAGGCTCGCAGCCTCCTGCTCTCCCTACCCCAGCAGAAGATTCTCCCAGTCCGCACCCCAGGGGACATCAAACCTTGTCTCTACCATCTGCAAGTATCCAGCTGTCTTTCAGGTCGGGCCTTAGAAAGCATGAGGAAAATTGGGGGCCGAGGCCTTCCAGGCTCTAAAGGGTTCATGCTCTGAACTTTAAATAGCTGTGCTATGCTTTTAAATTTGACACATTTCTTTTTCTGAACCTAAAAACAGCAGTGTGGAGCAAGCAAGCAAGAAATGTAGTGAGTCATCCTCAGGAGGAAGGGAGCTAGGAGGTGGTGGTCAGGGGAACATGGGGTGGGGGGCAGAATAAAGAGTGCAAACAGCAGTGGGAATACATGAGGCCAGTAGGGTTGGCTGTGAGTCCTCTCTGGAATAAGTGACTGTCCTCTGGGTGTGACATCTGGGAAGCCTCGGGTGTACTGGAAAGACAGAGGAAGGTGGCAGAGATTTAAACCCAACATCTGCTTGAGCAGCACACCCCTCAGACATTAGTAAAGAACATACTTTATCGCCGTACATCAGCTTGCTTAGATGACCCTTCTCAGCACCAAGATTTTTCAGTTGAGGAAACTGAGGCACAAGAGGCTTGTGAATTTCATAAATTCTCCCACATTAGGTCAGGACTAAAGCCTGGGTTTCAAGACTCCATGTTTACCTAGACTTGGGCAAAGAATACTGTGTTTCCTTTATAAACTTCTCTCAGAACACAGCCTCACATTTTCTTGGATTACATAAAATTTGGATAGCAGGTATGGAATGAACTACTGCAGGGGAAGGGAATTCTTGGTTTAGCATATAGGGATTAAAAGCCTACTGCCGCCTAGGATGATCCAAATCATGCTTGCAAACAGGCAGCCCGGACGCCTTCCAGCCAACTTCGGAACCAGTTGCGCCTGGAGGGGCGAATGCCAGACAGGCCTCCAGTGGGCACAGAGCTCGGGGCTACACTGACAGTGCTCTGGGCATGGCCCGCAGGAGGCCCGGTGGCCCTTAGCTCCCAAGCTAAAGCGGGGAGGCCACGGCCTGCTCCACTTTCTCCAAGCATGGTTTCAATTCAGAAGAATCATGGTTAGTGCTTTGGAAACTGCAAAGCTCTTAGAGTATCTGTTTTAATGTAGACCCTGCCACCCAAGAGACCTTGACCACATGGTGAGCCTTTGACAAAATTGGGAGATGGAGGCAGCAGTTGTCTTAAGGCATCAAATCTGGCTTGACTGCATCCTGGGGCCCCGGCTCTTTCTCCACCAGGTGCTCTGGGGTCAGTCAGGCAACAAGTCAGATCCCCACATTGCTGCTTGCAGCTGGGCATCCTTGGACTGTACATAGTCTCTTGGTGCCTCTCAGTTTTCTTCAGGATGAGGATTATATAAACTGTCCTCACTGGGAAGTTCCAGAGATTAGAAGGAAAATGTATGTAATAATTGTCTTCATGTACATATAATAATGTCATATGATAATGCGTGTAAGCCACTGGCACATAGCAAAGGTCAGTAGACAGTAGTTTACACACCTCCCCCCGGAGTCCCCCACCGAGGCCTGCAGACTCTCAGTCCCCATGGGAGGCAGCCCAGTGCTTTTGAATGTGGACTGTCAATTCAGACAAGGTTTTTAGCTGCATGCCTGTGGACAGCAAGTCCTTCCGCTGAGCCACCTTTCCTCATGAAAGGATTCAAAGGACCATTAAAAATTAGATAATAGGAATTAAAAACTTTTTAAAAGAAGATCCATCAGGACCGCAAGTTGGCAAATCTTGGGTTAAGCCCAATTCAGGTGTTACTTATACTCTATAGAGGTCACTGCCCTCTGCTCTGCCCTGAGCAGGGCTCTCTGCTGTGGACCAACAAGCAAGCCGGGCAGATAGAGGCAGGAAGCAGGGTTGGCACTTTGGGGCTAATCCAGGGAGCTGGCAGGACATGGTGTTGCTTTGCCAAGACCATGAGAGATGCCTGGCTTGTGAATGGTTCAGAGTCCCGCCTCGGAGCTGGCACCCATGTACCTGGTCCAACACCTCTGAGAAGTGAACCTCATGGGAGCACCCCCACCTTCTATGATTGTTACAAGGACTAAATGCACTACTTCTTACAGTGCTTGGCTATCACTTGGTACCACAGTAAGTACTAAGTAAATGTTTGACTTTTTTCTAAAAAATCAGATAGCGAGGATAAAGCTCCTGGAAACTAGCAAACGTTCAATAAATTCCTGTGTAAAATCAGCCCCCAAATGCCTTCTCTCCGCCACTGTCCTCACTCCAGCCAGTCTTTTGTTTCCTCTGAGAGGGTCCATGTTGCAGAAGTGAGTGTTAGAGGAAATAAGCCTTGATGGTCATTGGTCATTCCCAGCCCTTTCAGGGGTATTTACCTTTCGCAAATCACATTTAGCCTCAGTGAAAACAACAACTTGTGGAATTTTCAGCCTCTGAGCTTGACAGTGTGATGCAGAGCTAAAGGCGAAAAGAGATGGGAGAGTAAAAGGCCTTCAACCCCCACCTGTCATGGTTTCTGCTTAAGTATGGACTGGCACTAGGGTGCGCAGGTGGTGTCCTCTGAAGACCTGTCTGTTCCCAGAACTCTAAAAGGCAGGACAAGGACTTCCCTGGTGGTCCAGTGGCTAAGACTCCACAATCTCAATGCAAGGGGGCAAGTTTCGATCCCTGGTCAGGGAACTAGATCCCACATGCCACAACTAAGTTTGCATGCCACAACTAAAGATCCTGCATGCCACAAGGAAGACTGAAGATCCTGCATGTCACAACTAAGACCCTGTACAGCCAAATACATAAATATAAAAAAATAGAACAAGCCAAATAAAAGTCAGGATGGTACAAGTGGACAGATTCCTCCATAATCTCTCAGGATACTTTCAGCTATACATCATAGACTACCCAACTATCAGTGGCTTAAACAATCATCATCACCTCATTTAACAAGAAGTCTGGAGCCAGGAGGTTGCAGGGTTGATTTGGTGGCTCAATAATGTCATGAATGATCCATGCCCTTCCTATCTTCCTTTTCTATCATCCTCAGAATGTGTTGCTTCCTCTTCTCCTGGTTACAGGATGGCTGCCACAGCACCAAGCACCACACACTTAAAAGACAACATCCCACCATGAGTCAGTCTCTCTCTTTCCCACCCTCTTTCTCTCTCCCTCACCCATTTCAGGCAGGGAAATCTTTCCCACAAGCCCCCTCATAGACTTTCCCATAATTGGCCAGAACTGAGTCACATGCCTGTTTTAGACTGATCACTGGCAAAGACAATAAGGATTAACAGGATAGCTTTAGAGCTACTGTATGATAGAATAAACAAGCATTTGTGGCCCTGGGGGAAGGAGCCATTTTCTGAGACATCACCTGTCAAATGCCTGACACAAACTTGGGTCCTATTAACAAGGAAGGAGAGGGATGGTTGCTGGACAGGCAGCTTGGAGCCTGGCCTGAAACTGAAACCATCCCCCTATCTTCCTACTTCCCTACATGGGAGGTTAAAGCAGAAACATAGACAAGATGAGACAAACCACAATACAGGTGAAGGTGTTAGAAAACGATCTATAAGAGAATCATGATCAAATGTTCCAGACTCACCAGTTAAAAGACAAATGTTAACAAATCGGATTATTATGGAGAGATATGAGCTCTTTATTAAGCATATGGAATTGAAAGATTTAAAGGAAAAGGATGAAAAAGGATGCATTGGGCAAATATTAACAGAAAGAGAGCTGCTATCACTATGCTCATGTCAGGTAAAATAGATTTCAGTGCAAAAATTTTAAGTATTAAGGATGAAAAAGGTGACTATGTGATGATAAAAGAGCAAATTCACCAAGAAGATACTTCCATGTTAAACATGTATATACCCAACAAAATATTAGGAACTCCAAAATATACGAAGGAATCATTGATAGAACTACAAAGAGGAATCAATAAATCAATCTTCATAGTGTGAGATTTCAACATATATCTTGACTACTGACAAGCACAGCGTAACAAAATATCATCAAGGACAGAAGACTAAATGACACCATTAACCTTGATAGGAGGGACAGATAGACAACTTGATAGAACAGTGAGAATACACACTGGGATCTCCATGAACATGTGGAGCATTAAAATTCTGATTATATACTAAGCCACTAAGAAAAACACTAAAAAAAAAGCTTGAGGAATCAGGCTCCCTGACTTCACAGACTACACTACAAAACTAGTCATCAAAAGAGTATGATATAGGCACAAAAACAGATACATAGGTCAATGGAACAGAAGAGAGTCAATAAATAAACCTTACAACCAATTAATCTAGGACAAATGAGGCAAGAATATATAAAGGAGAAAAGACAGTCTCTTCAAAAAGTGATGTTGGCCTAAAGCAACTGGAAAAAGAAGAAAGAAAAAGCTCTAAATTTAGGGGAAGGAAAGAAATCATAAAGATCAAAGCAGAAATAAATGAAAAATACATGAAGGAAACAATAGCAAAGATCAATAAAACTAAAAGTTGGTTCTTCGAAAAGATAAACAAAATTGACAGACCATTAGCCAAACTCATCAAGTAAAAAAAGGGAGAAGATTCAAATCAACAAAATAAGAAATGAGAAAGAAGAAGTTAAAATGGACAACACAGAAATATAAAGGATCATAAGAGACTATTACAAGCAATTATATGCCAATAAAATAGACAGCCTGGAAGAAATGGACAGATTCTTAGAAAAGTTCAACCTTTCAAGACTGAACCAGGAAGAAATATAAATTATGAACAAGGCAATTACAAACACTGAAATCAAAACTGTGCTCAAAAATCTCCCAAGAAACAAAAGCCCAGGGCCATAATGGCTTCATAGGTGAACTCTAGCAAATGTTTAGAGAAGGGAGAGTACATCATGAGAAACACTGGACTGGAAGAAACACAAGCTGGAATCAAGACTACAGAGAGAAATATCAATAACCTCAGATATGCAGATGACACTATCCTTATGGCAGAAAGTGAAGAGGAACTAAAAAGCCTCTTGAGGAAAGTGAAAGTGGAGAGTGAAAAAGTTGGCAGGAGGAGAAGGGGACGACAGAGGATGAGATGGCTGGATGGCATCACTGACTCGATGGACGTGAGTCTGAGTGAACTCCGGGAGTTGGTGATGGACAGGGAGGCCTGGCGTGCTGCGATTCATGGGGTCGCAAAGAGTCAGACACGACTGAGTGACTGAACTGAACTGAACTGAACGCCTATCCTTCTCAAACTCTTCCAAAAAATTGCAGAGGAAGGAATACTTCCAAACTTATTCTATGAGTCCACCATTACCCTGATACCAAGACCAAAGACACTACAAAAAAGAAAATGACAGGCCAATATCACTGATGAACATAGATGCAAAATTTCTCAACAAACTTTTAGCAAACAGAATCCAACAACACCTTAAAAAGATCATACATCATGATCAAGTGGACTTTATCCCAGGGATGCAAACATTCTTCAATATATGCAAATTAACATGATACACCATATTGACAAGTTAAAAGTTAAAATTATGATAATCTCAATAGATGTAGATAAAGCTTTTGACAAAATTCAGCACCCATTTATCATAAAAAATTTTCAGAAAATGGGCAGAGAAGGAAATTACCTCAACATAATAAAGGCTATATATGACAAGCCCACAGCAAACATTATTCTCAATGGTGAAAAACAAAGCATTTCAAGATCAGGAACAAGATGAGGGTGCCCACTCTCGCCACTATTATTCAACATAGTTTTGGAACTCCTAGCTGTGGCAATCAAAGATATAGAAGTAAAAGGAATCCAGATTGGAAAAGAAAAAATAAAACTTGCACTGATTGCAGATGACATGATACTATAGATAGAAAACCCTAAAGATAGGATCAGAAAATTTCTATAGCTAATCAGTGAATTTTGTAAAGTTGAAGAATACAAAATCAATACACAGAAATCCCTTGCATTCCTACACACTAAGACAAAAAATCAGAAAAAAATATTAAGGAATCAATCCCATTCACTATTGCAACCAAAAGAATAAAATCCCTAGGAATACATCTACCTAAGGAGACAGAAGACTTGTATGCAGAAAATTACAAGACACTCATGAAAAAAATCAAAGGTAACACAAACAGATGGAGAGATATACCATGTACTTGGATTGGAAGAATCAATATTATGAAAATGACTACACTACCCAAAGAAGACAGATTCAATGCAATCCCTATCAAATCACTGATGGCATTTTTCACAAAACTAAAAGAATTTCACAATTCATACCAGTTCAGTTCAGTTCAGTCACTCAGTCGTGTCTGATTCTTTGTGACCCCATGAATCGCAGCACGCCAGGCCTCCCTGTCCATCACCAACTCCCGGAGTTCACTCAGACTCACGTCCATCGAGTCAGTGATGCCATCCAGCCATCTCATCCTCTGTCGTCCCCTTCTCCTCCTGCCCCCAATCCCTCCCAGCATCAGGGTCTTTTCCAATGAGTCAACTCTTCGCATGAGATGGCCAAAGTACTGGGGCTTCAGCTTTAGCATCAGTCCTTCCAAAGAACACCCAGGGCTGATCTCCTTCAGAATGGACTGGTTGGATCTCCTTGCAGTCCAAGGGACTCTCAGGAGTCTTCTCCAACACTACAGTTCAAAACCATCAATTCTTCATCACTCAGCTTTCTTCACAGTCCAACTCTCACATCCACACATGACCACTGGAAAAACCATAGCCTTGACCAGACGGACCTTTGTTGGCAAAGTAAGGTCTCTGCTTTTCAGTATGCTATCTATGCATAACTTTCCATCCAAGCAGTAACCGTCTTTTAATTTCATGGCTGCAGTCACCATCTGCAGTGATTTTGGAGCTCAAAAAAATGAAGTCTGACACTGTTTCCACTGTTTCCCCATCTATTTCCCATGAAGTGATGGGACTGGATGCCATGATCTTCGTTTTCTGAATGTTAAGCTTTAAGCCAACTTTTTCACTCTCCTCTTTCACTTTCATCAATTCATATGGGAACACAAAATACTAATATAGCAACAGCAATCTTGAGAAAGAAGAATGGAGCTGGAGGAATCAACCTTCCTGACTTCAGACTATACTAAAAAGCTATAGTCATCAAGACAGGATGGTACTGGCACAAAACAGACATATATACCAATGGAACAAGATAGAATGACTAAAGATAAACCCACACACCTAAGGGCACCTTATCTTTGACAAAGGAGGCAACAATACACAATGGAGAAAAGGTAGTCTCTTCAGTAAGTGGTGCTGGGAAAACTGGACAGATACCTGTAGAAGAATGAAATTAGAACACCATACACAGAGATAAACTTTAAATGGATTAGAGACCTAAATGTAAGACCAGAAACTATAAAACACTTAGAGGAAAACATAGGCAGAACACTGTATGACCATAAATCACAGCAAGATCCTCTATGACCCACCTCATAGACTAATGGAAACAAAAACAAAAATAAGTGGGACCTAATTAAACTTAAGAACTTTTGCACAACATAAGAAACCATAAACAAGATGAAAAGAGAACCCTCAGAATGGTAGACAGTATTTGCCAACAAAACAACTGACAGGATTAATCTCCAAAATCTATTAATAAAAGCAGCTCATACAGCAGGCTTCCCAGGTAGTGCTAGTGGTAAAGAACCTGCCTGCCAATGCAGTAGATGTAAGAGACTCAGGTTTGATCCCTGGGTTGGGAAGATCCCCTGGAGGAGGGCATGGCAAACTCAGTGCAGTATTCTTGCCTGGAGAATCCCAGGGACAGAGGAGCCTGGCGAGCTATAGTTCTTGGTGTTACAAAAACTCACACACAACTAAAGCAACTTAGCATGCACATGCACGCATGCAGCTCAATATCAGAAAAATAAACAACCCATTAAAAAGTCATCAGAAGACCTAAACAGACATTTCTCCAAAGAAGACATACAGGTGGCTAATAAACACATGAAAAAAGACTTCACATCACTTATGATTAGATAAATGCAAATCCAAACTACAATGGGGTATCGTGTCACACCAGTCAGAGTGGCTATCACCAAAAAATCTATCTGGAGAAGGAAATGGCAACCTACCCCAGTAGTCTTGACCTGCAAAATTTCATGGACAGAGGAGCCTAGTGGGCTACAGTCCACAGGGTTACAAAAGAGTTGGACACGACTTAGCAACTAAACAACAATTTTATCCATGGTCTCCAATAAGCAGGATTGAAAATGGTTCCTGTTGGGAACAGGAGAAAGGATAGGTGGTCCTTAGCAGAATGGTCACAGTTTGGACTATTAGGGTAATTCTTTATTTCAGAATTCAGAAGGTGCAATGACCATGGTCTAGGCTTTTCTATGAAATTCTATTGCAACACAGACACACAAAAATCTATAAACAATATATGCTGAAGAGGAGGTGGAGAAAAGGGAATGCTCTTGTACTGTTGGTGTGAATATAAACTGATAAAACCACTATGGAGAACAGTATGGAGATTCCTTAAAAAACTAGGAATAAAAATCACCACATGACCCAGTAATCCCACTTCTAAGCATATACCCTGAAGAAACCAAAACTGAAAGACACATGTACCCCAATGTTCATCGCAGCACTGTTTATAATAGCCAGAACATGGAAGCAACCTAGATGTCCATCAGCAGATGAATGGATGAAAAAGCTGTGGTACATACATACAATGGAATATTACTAAGCCATAAAAAGGAATGAATTTGAGTCAGTTCTAGTGAGATGGATGAACCTAGAACCTGTTATACAGAGTGAAGTCAGAAAGATACAAACAAAAATCATGTATTAATGGATTATACACATTATATATAAAGCTATATACATATATAAAAATATATACAAATATGTATATATACACATATATACGAAGCTAGTGGACATGATGGAATTCCAGCTGAACTATTTCAAATCCTAAAAGATGATGCTGTTAAAGTACTGCACTCAATATGCCTGCAAATTTGGAAAACTCAGCAATGGCCACAGGACTGGAAAAATGTTAGTTTTCATTCCAGTCCCAAAGAAAGGCAATGCCAAAGAATGTTCAAACTACTGTGCAATTGCACTCATCTCACATGCTAGCAAAGTAATGATCAAAATTCTCCAAGCCAGGCTTCAACAGTATGTGAACTGAGAAGTTGCAGATGTTCAAGCTGGATTTAGAAAGGACAGAGGAACCAGAGATCAAAATGCCAACACATGTTGGATCATAGAAAAAGCAAGAGAAATCCAGAAAAACATCTAATCTTCATTGATTACACTAAAGCCTTGACTGTGTGGATCACAACAAACTGGAAAATTCTTAAAGAGATGGGAATACCAGACCACCTTACCTGCCTCCTGAGAAACCTGTATGCAGGTCAAGAAGCAACAGTTAGAACCAGACATGGAACAACAGACTAATTCAAAATTGGGAAAGGAGTACGTCAAGGCTGTATATTGTCACCCTGCTTATTTATCTTATAAGCTGAGTACATCATGCGAAATGCCAGGATGGATGAAGCACATGCTGTAATCAAGACTTCCAGGAGAAACAGCAATAACCTCAGATATGCGGATGCCACCACCCTTATGGCAGACAGCAAAGAGGGTCTAAAGAGCCTCTTGATGAAGGTGAAAGAGGAGAGTGAAAAAGCTGGCTTAAAACTCGACATTCAAAAAACAAAGATCATGGCATCCAGTCCCATCACTTCAAGGCAAACAGATGGGGAAACAATGGAAACAGTGACAGACTTTATTTTCTTGGACTCCAAAATCACTGCAGATGGTGACTATAATCATGAAATTAAAAGATGCTTGCTCCTTGGAAGGAAAGCTATGCTAAACCTAGATAGCATATTAAAAAGCAGAGACATTACTTTTCCAACAAAGGCCTATATAGTCAAGCCTATGGTTTTCCAGTAATCAGGTATGGATGTGAGAGTTGGACCATAAACAAGGCTGAGAGCCGAAAAATTGATGCCTTTGAACTGTGGTGTTGGAGAAGACTCTTGAGAGTACCTTGGACCGCAAGGCAGATCAAACCAGTCAATCCCAAAGGAAATCAATCCTGAATATTCATTGGAAGGACTGATGCTGAAGCTCCAATACTTTGGTTACCTGATCTAAGAGCTAACTCATTGGAAAAGATCTGGATGCTGGGAAAGATAGAAGACAGAAGGAGAAGGGGACGACAGGATGAGATGGTTGGATGGCATCACCAACTCAATGGACATGAGTTTGAGCAAGCTCCAGGAGTTGGTGAAGGACAGGGAAGCCTGGCGTGCTGCAGTCCATGGGGTCACAAAGAGTCGGACACAACTGAGAGAATGAAGAATAACAGTATTAATGCATATATATGGAATCTAGAAAGATGGCACTGATGAACCTATTTGCAGGGAGGTAATAGAGATGCAGACATAGAGAACAGACTTTTAGACACAGCAGGGGAAGAAGAGCGTGGGACAAATTGAGAGAGTGGTATTGAAACACATACATTACCACAGATAGAGAGCCAGTGGGAATTTGCTGCATGACATAGGGAGCCCAACCTGGTGCTTTGTGACAACCTAGAGGGGTGGGATGGGGTGGCAGGTGGGAGGGAGCTTCAAGAGTGAGGGCACATATATATACCTATAGCTGATTCATGTTGATGTTTGGCAGAAATCAACTGTGAAGAAAGCTGAGCATCAAAGAATTGATGCTTTTGAACTGTGGTGTTGGAGAAGACTCTTGAGAGACCCTTGGACTGCAAGGAGATCCAACCAGTCCATCCTAAAGGAGATCAGTCCTGGGTGTTCATTGGAAGGACTGATGCTAAAGCTGAAACTCCAATACTTTAGCTACCTCATGCAAAGAGTTGACTCTTTGGAGAAGACTCTGATGCTGGGAGGGATTGGGGGCAGGAGGAGAAGGGGAAGACAGAGGATGAGATGGCATCACTTACTAGATGGACATGAGTTTGAGTGAACTCTGGGGAGTTGGTGATGGACAGGGAGGCCTGGCGTGCTATAATTCATGGGGTCGCAAAGAGTTGGACATGACTGAGAGACTGAACTGAACTGAATTGTAAAGCAATTATCCTCCAATTAAAAATAAATTATTTAAAAAATTAAAAAACATGGTATTGGGATAATTGGACAGCAACATGTAAAAGGAAATTAGAACATTTTCTTATACCATATATATATATAAATTTAAAATGGCTTAAAGACCTAAATATAAGATCAGAAAACATAAAACTTCCAGAAGAAAACATAGGCAAAACACTCTGACATAAATGGTAACAATATATTTTTGGATCTATTTTGTAAGGCAAAGGAAACAAAACCAAAAATGAACAAGTGAGACCAAATTAAACTTAGAACCTTTGGCACAGCAAAAGAAACCATTAACCAAATGAGAAGACAGTGTACTAAATGAGAGAAAATATTTGCAAATGATATGACCAGTAAGAGGTTAATATCCAAAATATATAAACAGCTCTATAACTCAATATTAAAAAAAAAATTTTAATGGGCAGAAGACCTGAACAGACATTTATCCAAAGAAGACATACAGATGATCAATAGGCACATGAAAAGATTCTCAACATTGCTAATCAGAGAAATGCAAACCAAAATCACAAGATACCACTTCACACCTGTGAGAATGGCTATTATCACAAAGAACACAGATACAGGGAACTCTACTCAGTACTCTGTAATAACCTATATGGGAAAAGAATCTGAATAAGGATATATGTATAGCTGATTCACTTTGTTGTACTACTGAAACTAACACAATGTTATAAATCAACTATACTCCAATAAAAAATAAAGATTAAAAAGCCACAAATAACAAATCCTGACAAGGATGTAGAGAAAAGAGAACCCTTGTACACTGTTGATAGGAACAGCAGTTGGTACAGACACTGTGGAAAGCAGTATGGAGGTTCTTCAAAGAAATGAAAAGTAGTACCATGTGATCCTTGTCACGTGGTCCCCACCCCATCCCATGCCCCGTCCCACTCCTGGGTATACATTCAAAGAAAATGAAACATTAATTCAAAAAATACATGTACCCCAATGTTTTTTTTTTAAGCCACTATTCTTACCATTTTTCTTTCTTTTTTTTTTATTTACAATAGCCAAGATACGGAAGCGACCCAAGTTTCCATCAACAGATGAATGGGTAAAGATGTGGTAAATACATACACACACAATGGACTACTACTCAGCTGTAAAAAGAATGGACTTCTGCCATTTGCAATAGTATGGATGAACCTAGAGAGCATTATGCTTAGTGAAATAAGTCCGACTGAAAGAGACAAATACTCTATGTAATCATTTACATGTGGAATCTAAAAAATAAAATAAATCTATATTAAAAAAACAGAGACTCACAAATATAGAGAAGAAATTAGTGGTTACTAGTAGGGAGGGGGAAAGGGGAGGGCCAAGATGGGGTAAGCAATGAACAGGCAAGTACTATATATAAAAATAAACAGGGCTTCCCTGGTGATTCAGTGGTTGGGAGTCTGCCTTGCAATGCAGGGGACTCCAGCTTGATCCCTGGTCCAGGAGGATCCCACATGCTGTGTTGCAGGGCAACCAAGCTCATGCACCACCACCTAGTGAGCCAGCACTCCAGGGCTTGGAAGGCACAACTGCTGAGCGCATGTGCTGCAGCTGCTGAAGACTGGGCGCCCTAGAGCCCTGCTCCGCGGCGAGACCACGGCGGGGAGGAGCCCGCACAGCGACGAAGACCCGCCACGGCCAGAAGTACAGGACAGACGGCACCAAGGAGGCCCTGCACAGTGCAGGAAATACAGCAAGAGTTTCAAATAACTGTGAAGACCACAACCCTTGACCTTTCAAAATGTAAATAATCCCAAGACATTTACAAGTCTTTTAAAATGGCTACATAACTCACAGGCAACAGAGCAATTCAAATGACACCTTCAAAATATCCAGAAGTAAATGAAAATGGTGCATGTCAAATCTTGTGACATACAGAAAAAAAAATGCTTTGAGCGAAATTTATAACCTAAATACTTGTATTAGAAAATATGAAAACCTCAAGAAAACACAGGCAGAACACTGACATAAATCGCAGCAAGATCCTTTCTGAACCACCTCCTAGAGTAATGAAAGTAAAACAAGAATAAATGGAACCTAATTAAACTTAAAAGCTTGCACAGCAAAGAAAACCACAAACAAGATGAAAAGACAGCCCTCAGAATGGTACAAAATGTTTGCCAATGGAACAACTGACAAAGGGTTAATCTGCAAAATCTATAAGCAGCTCATGCAGCTCAGTACCAAAAATACAAACAACCCAATCAAAAAGTGGGCAGAAGACCTAAACAGACATTTCTCCAAGGAAGACATACAGATGGCTAACACAGATGAAAAAATGCTCAATATCACAAATTATTAGAGAAATGCAAATCAAAACCACAGTGAGGTATCACCTCTCACTGGTCAGATGACCATCATTAAAACGTCTACAACCAACAAATGCTTGAAAGGATGTGGAAAAAAGGGAACTCTTGCACTGTTGATGGGAATGTAAACTGATACAGTCATTATGGAAAACAGTATGGAGGTTTCTTCAAAAACTAAACATAGAACTACCATATGACCCAGCAAAACCAGGGTGTATACCCTGAGAAAACCACAATTCAAAAAGACACATGTCTCTTTTCGTGCCTAGCGCAGCCATGGCTCGGGGTCCCAAGAAGCACCTGAAACGCGTAGCAGCTCCAAAACATTGGATGCTGGATAAACTGACTGGTGTGTTTGCCCCTCGTCCATCTACCGGCCCCCACAAGCTAAGGGAATGTCTCCCCCTAATCATTTTCCTAAGGAATAGACTTAAGTATGCCCTAACTGGAGATGAAGTAAAGAAGATTTGCATGCAGCGTTTCATTAAGATTGATGGCAAAGTCCGCACAGATATAACCTACCCTGCTGGTTTTATGGATGTTATCAGCATTGATAAGACTGGAGAGAATTTTCGTTTGATCTATGACACCAAGGGTCGCTTTGCTGTTCATCGTATTACACCTGAGGAGGCCAAGTATAAATTGTGCAAAGTAAGAAAGATATTTGTGGGGACAAAAGGAATCCCTCATCTGGTAACCCATGATGCTCGTACCATCCGTTACCCTGATCCCCACATCAAGGTAAATGATACCATTCAGACTGACTTGGAGACTGGCAAGATTACTGATTTCATCAAATTTGACACTG
The DNA here is from genome assembly GCF_014754425.2 of Oryx dammah. Classification (NCBI taxonomy): domain Eukaryota; kingdom Metazoa; phylum Chordata; class Mammalia; order Artiodactyla; family Bovidae; genus Oryx; species Oryx dammah. The sequence goes on from NW_024070207.1 coordinate 115,432,630, forward strand.
GTAACCTGTGCATGGTGACTGGGGGTGCTAACCTGGGAAGAATTGGTGTGACTACAAACCGGGAGAGACATCCAGGTTCTTTTGATGTAGTTCATGTGAAAGATGCAAACGGCAACAGCTTTGCCACTCGGCTCTCGAACATTTTCGTTATTGGCAAAGGCAACAAACCATGGATCTCTCTTCCCCGTGGAAAGGGTATTCGCCTTACCATTGCTGAGGAGAGAGACAAGAGATTGGCAGCCAAACAGAGCAGTGGATAAAATGATTGCTATGTGATGTGATTGGAAAAGTCTTTGTAATTAAAGATAAATCCAAGTGAAAAAAAAAAAAAAGACACATGTACCCCGTGGAAAAGAAATGAAAAAAAAGCAAAATGGCTGTCTGGGGAGGCCTTACAAATAGCTGTGAAAAGAAGTGAAAAGCAAAGGAGAAAAGGAAAGACATAAGCATCTGAATGCAGAGTTCTGAAGAATAGCAAGAAGAGATAAGAAAGCCTTCCTCAGCGATCAATGCAAAGAAAGAGAGGAAAAGAACAGAATGGGAAAGACTAGAGATCTCTTCCAAGAAAATTAGAGATACCAAGGGAACATTTCATGCAAAGATGGGCTCGATAAAGGACAGAAATGCTATGGACCTAACAGGAGCAGAAGCTATTAAGAAGAGGTGGCAAGAATACACAGAAGAACTATACAAAAAGATCTTCACAACCAAGATAATCACAATGGTGTGATCACTCACCTAGAGACAGACATCCTGGAATGTGAAGTCAAGCGGGCCTTAGAAAGCATCACTATGAACAAAGCTAGTGGAGGTGATGGAATTCCAGTGGAGCTACTTCAAATCCTGAAAGATGATGCTGTGGAAGTGCTGCACTCAATATGCCAGCAAATTTGGAAAACTCAGCAATGGCCACAGGACTGGAAAAATGTTAGTTTTCATTCCAGTCCCAAAGAAAGGCAATGCCAAAGAATGTTCAAACTACTGTGCAATTGCACTCATCTCACATGCTAGTAAAGTAATGCTCAAAATTCTCCAAGCCAGGCTTCAGCAATACGTGAACTGTGAACTTCCAGATGTTCAAGCTGGTTTTGGAAAAGGCAGAAGAACCAGAGATCAAATTGCCAATATCTGTTGGATCATGGAAAAAGCAAGAGAGTTCCAGAAAAAACATCTATTTCTGCTTTATTGACTATGCCAAAGCCTTTGACTGTGTGGATCACAACAAACTGTGGAAAATTCTGAAAGAGATGGGAATAACAGACTACTTGACCTGCCTCTTGACAAGTCCATACGCAGGTCAGGAAGCAACAGTTAGAACTGGACATGGAACAACAGACTGGTTCCAAATAGGAAAACGAGTACGTCAAGGCTGTATATTGTCAACCTGCTTAGTTAATTTCTATGCAGAGTACATCATGAGAAACGCTGGACTGGAAGAAACAAGCTGGAATCAAGATTGCAGGGAGAAATATCAATAACCTCAGATATGCAGATGACACCACCCTTATGGCAGAAAATGAAGAGGAACTCAAAAGCCTCTTGATGAAAGTGAAAGAGGAGAGCGAAAAAGTTGGCTTAAAGCTCAACATTCAGAAAACGAAGATCATGGCATCTGGTCCCATCACTTCATGGGAAATAGATGGGGAAACAGTGGAAACAGTGTCAGACTTTATTTTGGGGGGCTCCAAAATCACTGCAGATGGTGACTGCAGCCATGAAATTAAAAGACCCTTACTCCTTGGAAGAAAAGTTATGACCAACCTAGATAGCATATGCAAAAGCAGAGACATTACTTTGCCAACAGGGGTCCGTCTAGTCAAGGCTGTGGTTTTTCCAGTGGTCATGTATGGATGTGAGAGTTGGACTGTGAAGAAAGCTGAGCGCTGAAGAATTGATGCTTTTGAACTGTGGTGTTGGAGAAGACTCTTGAGAGTTCCTTGGCCTGCAAGGAGATCCAACCAGTCCATTCTAAAGGAGATCAGTCCTGGGATTTCTTTGGAAGGACTGATGCTAAAGCTGAAACTCCAATACTTTGGCCATCTCATGCAAAGAGTTGACTCACTGGAAAAAAATCTGATGCTGGGAGGGATTGGGGGCAGGAGGAGAAGGGAACGACCGAGGATGAGATGGCTGGATGGCATCACTGACTCGATGGATGTGAGTTTGAGTGAACTCCAGGAGGTGGTGATGGACAGGGAGGCCTGGCATGCTGCAATTCATGGCATCACCAAGAGTCTGACACAACTGAGTGACTGAACTGAACTGAACCCCAAAGTTCATTGCAGCACTATTTGCGATAGCCAGAACATGGAAGCTACCAAAATATCCATTGACGGATGGATAAAGAAGATGTACTACATATATACAATGGAATATTAGCTATAAAAGGGAATGAAACTGGGTCATTTGTAGTGATATGGATGAACCTAGAGTCTGTCATACAGATTGAAGTCAGAAAGAGAAAAACAAATATCATATTAATGTATATATAAGGAATCTAGAAAAATGGTACTGAGGAACCTATTTACAGGGCAGGAAAAGAGGTGCAGATGTAAAGAACAGACTGTGGACACATGGGGGAAGGAGAGCGTGGGATGAACTGAGAGAGTAGCACTGACATACATACACCACCATGTGAAACACAGAGAGCTAGTGGGAAGCTGCTGTATAGCACAGGGAGCTCAGCCGGTGCTCTGTGTTGACCAAGATGGGTGGGATGGAGCGCGGGAAGGAAGGAAGGTTCAAGAGGGATGGGATATATGTGTTCCTATGGCTGATTCACTTTGTTGTACACAGAAACTAACATTGTAAAGCAATTATACTCCAATTAAAAAGAAAAAATGAAGGACTTCCCTGGTGGTCCAGTGGCTAAGACTTCTTGCTCTCAATGCAGGGGACCTGGGTTCGATCCCTGGTCAGGGAACTAGATCCCACATGCCACAACTAGGGGTTCTCATGCTGCAAATAAGACCCGGTATAGCCAAACAAAGATAGAAAAAGACAAGATAAGAACATCAAGATTGACGAGCTAGGTTTTCACTTTAAGAAATTAGAGAATGAAAAACCAAAGATAATAAAATAAGTATACATTACTGAAACAGAAGACAACAATATCAATACTCAAAAGATCAACAAAGCCAAAAGCGACCTTTTTAGCAAAAGTAACAAAACAGGTTATTATGCAATATTATTCTTTACAGCATTGGACTTTACATTCAGCACCAGACACATCCTCAACTGAGCACTGTTTCTGCTTTGGTAAAGAACAATACTGCACAGTAACCTGGAATGTTAAGTACATGAATCATGCTAAATTGGACATGGTCAAGCAGGAGATGGCAAGAGTGAACATCAACATTTTAGGAATCAGTGAACTAAAGTGGAAGTGAATGGGCAAATTTAATTCAGATAACCATTATATCTACTGTTGTGAGCAAGAATCCCTTAGAAGAAATGGATTAACCCTCACAGTCAACAGAAGAGTCCAAAATGCAGTACTTGGGTACAATCTCAAAAACTTCAGAATAACCTCAGTTCATTTCCAGGGCAAGCCATTCAAAATCACAGTAATCTAAGTCTATGCCCCAACCACTAATGCTGAAGAAACTGAATTTGAATGGTTCAATGAAGACCTACAAGACCTTCTAGAACTAACACCCAAAAAAAGATGTTCTTTTCACCATAAGGGACTGGAATACAAAAGTAGGAAGTTAGGGGATACCCAGAGTTACCCAGACTCCAGAGCAAGTCTGGCCTTGGAGTACAAAATGAAGCAGGGCAAAGGCTAACAGAGTTTTGCCAAGAGAACGCACTGGTCATAGCAAACACCCTTTTCCAACAACACAAGAGAAGACTCTACACATGGTCATCACCAGATGGTCAATACTGAAATGAGATTGATTATATTCTTTGCAGCCAAAGATGGAGAAGCTCTATACAGTCAGCAATAACAAGACCTGGAGCTGACTGTGGCTGAGATGATGAGCTCCTTATTGTAAAATTCAGGCTTAAATTGAAAAAAGTAGGAAAAACCACTAGACCATTCAGGTATGAACTAAATCAAATCCAAAAACTTCCAGATATACAAGGCAGATTTAGAAAAGGCAAAGGAACCAGAGATCAAATTGTGAACATTCACTGGATCATAGAAAAAGCAAAGTGAAAGTGAAAGAAAGTGAAGTCGCTCAGTCGTGTCCGACTCTTTGTGACCCGTGGACTCTAGCCCACCAAGCTCCTCCGTCCATGGGATTCTCCAGGCAAGAAAAAGCAAGGGAATTCCAAAAAAAAGAGAGTCTACCTCTGCTTCATTGACTACACTAAAGCCTTTGACTGTGTGGATCACAACAAGCTGTGAAAATTTTTCTAAAGAAATGGGAGTTCCAGACCACCTTACCTGTCTTCTGAGAAACCTGTATGCAGGACAAGAAGCAACAATTAGAACTGGACATGGAACAACAGACTGGTTCAAAATTGGGAAAGGAGTATATCAAGGCTGTATATTGTCACCCTGCTTGTTTAACATCTATGCCGACAGAGTACATCATGTGAAATGCAGGGTTGGATGAATCACAAGTTGGTATCAAGATTGCTGGCAGAAATATCAACCACCTCAGATATGCACATGATACCACTCTAAAGGCAGAAAGTAAAGAGGAACTAAAGAGCCTCTTGATGAAGGTGCAAGAGAGTGAAAATGCTGGCTTAAAACTCAACATTCCAAAAACTAAGATCATTGCATCTGGTCCCATCACTTCATGGTAAATAGATGGGGAAACAATGGAAACAGTGACAGATTCCATTTTTTTGGCCTCCAATATCACCGTGGATGGTGGCTGCAGCCATGAAATTAAAAGACACTTGCTCCTTGGAAGGAAAGCTATGACAAAGGTAGACAGCATATTAAAAAGCAGAGATATCATTTTGCCGACAAAGGTCCGTATAGTCAGAGCTATGGTTTTTCCAGTAGTCATGTATGGATGTGAGAGCTGGACCACAAAGAAGGCTGAGTACCAAAAAATTGATACTTTCAAACTGTGATGCTGGAGAAAACTCTTGAGTCCCTTGGACAGCAAGGAGATCAAACCAGTCAATCCTAAAGGAAATCAACCCTGAATATTCACTGGAAGGACTGATGCTGAAGCTGAAGCTCCAATACTTTGGCTACCTGATACAAAGAGATGACTCATTGGAAAAGACCTTGATGTTGGGAAAGATTGAGGGCAAGAGGAGAAAGGGACGACAGAGGATGAGATGGTTGGATGGCATTACTGACTTGATGGACATGAGTTTACTTGAGCGTGCTCCGGGAATTGGTGATGGACAGGGAAGCCTGGCGTGCTGCAGTCCATGGAGTCGCAAAGAGTTGGACATGACTGAGCAACTGAACGACAATGAAATAGTTAAACGTTCATCTAGTTTGCACAAGAGAAGAAACATAAAAAGTATTATGAAAAGGGGGACATGAGTACAGAAAAACTAAATGTGAATAAAAAGATAATAAAGGATACTAGCAAATTCAACAATATGGCAGTAATTTTCAAAGTGAGAAAAGAAGTGTTGGCAATGCCTGTGGCACACTCATCACGAAGGCAGATGCCTGCAAGGGCTTCACCTGCCTGTCCTAAGAATAGCTTCTTGTGGTGGGATTTTCAGAGGGATTCAGAATGAATGAATGTGTGATGCAGCGACGTAAATGAATCTTCACAAAATAGCAGGACATCCAAAAGATTACAAACAGCATGACACTCTTCTTAAAAAATTTAACACACACACACATTTTAGGAACAGATGCATATGAAACCTTAGAAAAGCAAAGGAGAGAGCAACAAAGCATTTGGGCTTCTTAAGATTCTGTCAGTTGGTAAGATGGGCATGGGATGGGGTTGAGGACCATGTGACGAGGTTTTAGTGTTGGGGTCCTGACTTTTGTTTGGGGTAGTGGGTTTGCATGTGCTTATGGTTAAAAATAGCTAGCTAAACAATTAAATACCCGACCAATGATGCGAGCAGGTTGACCGGAAAAAAGGTGGTGGCAGAACAGGTACTGAGTTGGCAACCAACATCACTGTTCTTCCACACACTGTAGGGGACAGACAGAGTTGACACTGCTGAGCAGGCGAGGAAACAAGGAAAGTGAGCCACTGCTGGGCAAACAGAGCAGCTGAGAGCAGCGCCTGATTCTGACAGGAACCAGGAGCCCCTGAGGATTCTGTCTGGACCTTCCCTGATACAAACTAATGAAGAAGAGAGGATTCCTGAGAGGGCAGTTTTAGCCTGAAACTAAAAGGACCAGGGGACAGGCCATAGAGACCTTGGAAACATCATTCAGGCATCTCCTAAAGTCAAGTGCCTGGCTGCTGCAGGTGGGAGGTGGGGACCTCCATCAGCCTGGGGCAATTCAGGGGACAGGACGGGCAAGCAGCTGTATTTAGTGATGGAGTGGGGAGGGGTAAGGGGGTGGGACACAGGTGCCCTGGTGACAGGGGTGTGAGTGGCACTGTACTCCTGTGCTTCCCCAACCTCTTCATACCAGGTGCTCAGCTTCTCTTTCACCTGCACCATCCTTGCTGCTTACTTTCATTTTCCATGAAGAGAAACAGAAGCTCAAGTCATTTCCCCAGTTTCAGAGCTCCTTAGTGGGAGAGGGACAGAGGGGCAGAAATTGTGCGACTACCAAGTGCCTAGCAAATAAAAGCACGGAGTAACAGTAAATGTGAACTTCAGGTAAACAATGCATCAATTTTCAGTACACGCATGCCCCAGGCTAATATCGGGGACATGCTTATATTAAAAAATTATTTGTTTTCTGGGATTCAGATTTAATCAGGTGCTCTGTGTTTTATCAGGCAACACTGAAGCCCCAGTATCAGGTCCCTCTGCCACCATTAGTTACTTAAGAAACAGACGGCAGTTCACCAGTTCATGTGAATTATGCCGAATGCTCAGTAGTGGAGGCAGATGTCCCGTTTTTCACTGAAATGCACTCTACTGCTTTCCCACTTTGCAGGGGTAGGGGAATTACTGGTTTTGTCTGCTATCGAAGATGTAACTGGGTGGGGGGGGGGTGCTCATCCCCTTGTGTGAGCTGAGCTGATCCCCTTCCAAGGCAGAAGCTCCAGAGTCACGTGGGGGGAGGAGGAGGCACCACACGAGGCAGGCAGCCTCGGGTTTCCCACCACCCCGGCGCGAGGGAGCTTTGTCTAAATCTTCTCTCCTTCCATCGATCACCCCAGACACCTCTGCTCCAACGCTTGCGAATCTCAACTCCAGCCTCTGCATGAAAGGGAAGCCCGAGATGCAAACCCTGAACAATGCTTTGCGGGCTTGTTGCAGAAGGCGTTCTCCTTGCCCATGTCCCCTCAAGAGCTGTCCCCGTGCGGGATGTGACACATGGCCCCTGTGGAAACCATTTCAGCCAGCAGGTTGGGAGGGGCGGGGAGGGGGGAGCTGGGGTGCGCTCCAGAGACTTGGCGAGGCAGCCAGGAGGCGAGACTATAATTAAATCAGACTGTGAACATATTGTTCGCGGAAACCTTGGCTGAGCATGAGTCATGATGCAGAAGTGCATCACACAGCTTCAGAATCCCCATTTATATTAGGGTTATTTGGGGTCTTTATACTTTGGCTCAGGATCCCCTGACAAATCCTTCGCATTGATTCCCCCTCATTGGGGGAAAGCCTCGAGCCTGCTAAGGGTACAACTGGGCGGCCAGGAAGGATAGCAGACCCACCCCAGGGGTGGATGTCCCGGGCCACCAAGAAAGAAAAGGAGGGGAAATCTGGCCATTTCGACAAGTGTTAACATTTCAATTGTTTAAAGTGAAGTTTGGCAAGAGGTTGAAACTCCAGGTTAAAATGGACTTGCCAGGTCCTTGTGCAGGTTAGGGTTAGGGTTAACCTCACCTAAGTGCAGCCCAGTGAGCACACAGAGACCTGCCTCCACACCCCAGGTCCAGCAGGTGCTCACAGCCCTTTCCACCCACTACCAACTTACCGTGGGACCCGAGTTGACTGGCTTCATCTCTCTGTGTCTATGAAATAGTAGTGATGAGAATAGTATTTCCCTCTAGGGTGGCTGTGAAGATTCATGAGGTAATACGTGTGAGGTGCTTAGCACTTGGCTCAGCGGAAATGCTAATGTGTGACCTTTCGATGCCACCACCAGCAGCGGACCTGGGGGCACTGCCAGGACCCGGGAGCAGGGCCACCCAGGCTGTACAGATGGCCACAGGCCAGAAACCTGGCAGAGGCAGGATGCACAGACTGGGGAGCCTGCAGGCCCACCGTGCATCCTGTCCAGCCAAGACAGCTGCAGGTGAGGAAATGCATCTCACGAATGGGAGCAACCAAATGGGGCAGAGCCCCCTTCTGACTCCCCATTGGGTGCTCTTCCCCGCACTCCCTGAGGGCCCTGCCACACTGACTCTGTTGGAGAGGGAAGCAGGTTGTGCCTGCTGGGAGATCTGCAGTGCACCAGGCGAAGTGGGACTATCTGCCACTTTGAGCCACACCAGGCTGGGGGCAGAGTCCCCTCACCACGAGGCAACCACCCTCATCACTCAGCTCACATTCAGGCTGCAAGTCCCAGCACTGTCACCTCATTCGGATCCTCACACCAAACATAGGGACCTTGGGGCCAGGGAGGGAGGGTACCCTGCTCTGTGGATTCCCTGGGTGCTTTTGAATAAAGAGCTGTTTCATCCACTGAAACCCAACATGTACCTCATGTTCCCTATGCTTTAAAAGATATTATCTACCATGTTGCAAGTGATAAATTAATTTGTTCTCCTCTAATTTATTAATTGGAGACCAACATAATGGCCAAATGGAGTTTCTGTGCAGCAAGAAATAAATAGTGTTCCCAAGCTGAGGAGCTGGGATTCTTGCCAAAAGCAAAGAAATGTGACATTTTTACTGGCCCAAGATGACTTATCAGAGCTCCAAGAACAGTCTCGGGAAGGCTTTATAAAATGACAACATCTCATGGACTCCTGTTATGATGACTGCACTCCCAAGAGGTCCAGAGACCCCAGGAGAGGAGCCACAGGCTCCAATCCCACCATGACAGTCTAAGCCCACCCCCCGGCAGTAATGGTTGGATAAGGACCCAAGGAGGTGACCGTGCTGAAGAAGGGGAAGGGACCTAATAGCTGCTACTGGGCTTAGGGCCTCCGGCCTATGCCCAAGGCAGACTACCCACTCTGATAACTTGGGGCCCTCGCCCCTTGGTGACAAGCCAAAGCAATATAGGGACCAGAATATCAGCTTCCTAGACCTTTAGACATACAGGCCAAAGCTCTGCCCTGCCCTAAGATGCTCAGGGTCTCAGGGGAGGAAATCCAGAGTCTTCCTAAGGATCCTCCTGGAGAACACAGCCAACAGGCCTGCAGTTCTCACCATACCAAGCCTGTGGAGCCACCCTTCCCACTCAGGATGTTCAGTTCTCACTCATTAGACATGCACATACCTCACAGATGTACCCTAAAAGAGAGGAACAGACCCTGACTCTAAGCTGACCTAAGTATAAGCCATGTTTATTCAGTTACAAATTCTTGGCTTTGCTCTAACTCTCTGGTATTGTGGAAAGATCACTTGGATTAGAGTCAAAAGGACATCATATGGAATTTATCTCTGCTACTTTGTCACTTCAAACTCTGTGAAAGACTTAAAAATAAGATAAAACTTATACACCTGTAAGTTCCATTAAAAGTCCATTTACCAGGCTCCTAGTGGTCCCGTGGTAAAGAATCTACTTTGCAATGCGAGGGACACCAGTTCAATCCCTGACCCAGGGAGATTCTGCATGCTGTGGGGCAACTGAGTCAGTGAGCCACAACTAATGAGACTACATTCAGGAACCCAAGAGCCGCAACTACTAAAGCCTGAGTGTCCTAGAGCTCATGCTCCACAACAGGAGAAGCCTCACTCCAACTAGAGAAAAGCCCACACAAATCAACAAAGACCCAGCACAACCAAAAATAAATAAATATATAACAGTCTATTTATCCATAGTAAGTATCAATAAGGGGGAAAATGTAATGAGTGGCAACTTAAATTAGAAAAAAGAATAAAACAATTTAATAAATAAACACAAAGTAAGATGAGTAAAGTAAAATCTAGTCTAACAGTTCACCAAAGTTAATTACACTGAATTCACCCAATAAAAGAGTTAAAAATTAAAATGCAGGTATATGCCACTTAAAGGAAAAACAAAATAAAATGACAAAGATTGAAAATAAAATGCCAAAAACATATCACAGAAATACAAAAAAGAAGAAAGCAGGAATAGCAGAGGTAAAGAGAAAATGAAGCCATATACAACAAACTCACAACAAACATTATCCTCAATGGTGAAAAACTGAAAGCATTTCCTCTAAAAAAAAGGAATGAGACAACAGTGCCCACTTTCACCACTACTATTCAACATAGTTTTGGAAGTCCTAGCCACAGCAATGAGAAGAAAAAGAAATAAAAGGAATCCAGATTGGAAAAGAAGAAGTAAAACACTCCCTGTTTGCAGATGACATGATCCTCTACATAGAAAACCCTAAAGATATCACCAGAAAATTACTAGAGCTATCAGTGAATACAGTAAAGTTCCAGGATATAAAATTAATAACAGAAATCCCTTGTATTCCTATACCATAATAATCAGAAAACAGAAAGATAAATTAAGGAAACAATCCCATTCACCATTGTAACGAAAAGAATAAAATAGGAATAAATTTACCTAAAGAAACAAAAGACCTATATATAGAAAACTATAAACACTGATGAAAGAAACCAAAGATGACACAAATAGATGGAGAAATATATCATGTTCGTGTATTGGAAGAATCAATATAGTGAAAATGAGTAAACTACCCAAAGCAATCTATAGATTCAATGCAATCCCTATCAAGCTACCAACAGTATTTTTCACAGAGCTAGAAAAATAATTTCACAATTTGTATGGAAACACAAAAGCCTTGAATAGCCAAAGCAATCTTGAGAAAGAAGAATGGAACTGAAGGAATCAACCTGCCTGACTTCAGACTATACTACAAAGCTACAGTCATCAAGACAGTGTGGTATGGGCACAAAGACAGACATATAGATCAATGGCACAAGCCCAGAGATAAATCCACGCACCTATGGACACCTTATCTTTGACAAAGGAGGCAAAAATATACAATGGAGGAAAGACAATCTCTTTAACAAGTGGTGCTGGGAAAACTGGTCAACCACCTGTAAAAGAATGAAACTAAATCACTTTCTAACACCATACACAAAAATAAACTCAAAATGGATTAAAGATTTAACTGTAAGACCAGAAACTATAAAACTCCAAGAGGAAAACATAGGCAGAACACTCTCTGACATAAATCATAGCAAGATCCTCTATGACCCACCTCCCAGAGTAATGGAAATAAAAACAAAAATAAACAAATGGGACCTAATTAAACTTAAAAGCTTTTGCACAATGAAGGAAACTATAAGCAAGGTGAAAAGACAGCCTTCAGAATGGGAGAAAATAATAGTGAACAAAGCAACTGACAAAAAATTAACCTTAAAAATAGACAAGCAGCTCATGCAGCTCAATAGCAGAAATATAAATGACCCAATCAAAAAATGGGCCAAAGAACTAAACAGACATTTCTCCAAAGAAGACATACAGATGGCTAACAAACACATGAAAAGATGCTCAACATCACTCATTACCAGAGAAATGAAAATCAAAACCACAATGAGGTACCATCTCATGCCGGTCAGAATGAATGCCATCAAAAAGTCTACAAACAATAAATGCTGGAAAGGGTGTGGAGAAAAGGGAACCCTCTTACACTGTTGGTGGGAATGCAAACTAGTACAGCCACTATGGAGGACAGTGTGGCGATTCCTTAAAAAACTGGAAATAAAACTGCCATACGACCCTGCAATCACCGCTGGGCATACATATCAAGGAAACCAGAATTGAAAGAGACACATATACCCCAATGTTCATTGCAGCACTGTTTACAATAGCTAGGACATGGAAGCAACCCAGATGTCCATCAGCAGACCAATGGAACAGGAAGTTGTGGTACATATACACAATGGACTATTACTCAGCTATAAAAAGAACACATTTGAGTCAGTTCTAATGAGGTGGATGAAACTGGAGCCTATTATATGGCGTGAAGTAAGTCAAAAACAGAAACACCAATATAGTATATTAACGTATATATATGGAATTTAGAAAGACAGTAATGACAATCCTATATGCAAGACAGCAAAAGAGATACAGATGTAAAGAACAGAGTTGTGGACTCTGTGGGAGAAGGCAAGGATGGGATAATATGAGAGAATAGCATTGAAATATGTATATTATATGTAAAACAGATGACCAGTGCAAGTTCAATGCAAGAAGCAGGGCACTCAAAGCTGGTGCTCTGGGACAACCCAGAGGGATGGGGTAGGGAGAGAGGTAGGAGGGGGTTTCAGGATGGGGGGACACCTGTACATCCGTGGCTAATTCATGTTGATATATGGCAAAATCCACAATATTGTAAAGTAATTAGCCTCCAATTAAAGTAAATTAATTAAAAAAATAAAGAAAGCAGGAATAGTAGAGGTAAGGAGAAAATTAAGGCTCAAACACTGAACAAGATAAAAAAGGACACTGTGTATGATAAAAACATATAATTAAGAATATATAATCTTTATACATTTATGTTTACTAAGTAACACAGATGCCAAAATAGGCAAAAAAGCACTATAGAAATGCAAAAAGAATATAATAAAAATGCAGTGTTAGAGGAATGCTTCAATTCACCTCTTTCAGAACTATCATACATCTATGAGGCAAAAAGTTAGCAGAAGCATGGATGAGGTGATTGATACAACTAACAATTTGGGGTAACAAATAGAAAGCGTGACATTCTTCAAATGGAAAATACACTTTTCGCTTCTATGTACATGAAACACAGAAATAGGTCAGGTACATGGCCACAAGGAAAATCTCATTAAATCTTTAAGGAATAATGAAAGAGTGACACTTTAAAATATAGACTATTTTAAATGTGGAAAGAAAAACATTCTACTAGAAACACCTAGAGAGGATATTAAAAGGGGAATTATTGCCTAGAACCTAATGAAAAAGAGAACATTTCATATTAAAATTTACAGGATACAGTGAAAGCAGGGTTTAAAGGAAAATTTATAGCCTTAAATATCTTCATTATTCTAAAAACTGTCTAAAAATGAAGGACCTATAACCAGTGTTAAGAAATTAGAAATAAAAAATAGCAAAGTAATAAACCAAGAGAAATCAGAAGAGAAAATCAGTATAGGTAAAAGCACAGAGTGAACAAGTGGCCCTCCCCCAAAATAGTTCAAAGGAAAACTAAATGTAAAAACTGGAACTTACAAAAGACAAATAACAAGGTCTTGCAAGCCCCCTTGCAAGGCAGATCAAGGGGAAAAGGAAGCAGCAGAAATTCACAACAGAGGAATAAGAAAGGTGAGAAAACCACAGATTCGCTAGAAATTAAAAGAACTATGAGGGAATTCCCTAGCAGTCCAGTGATTAGGACACCACGCTTTCACTGCCAAAGTCCCAGGTTCAATCTCTGGTCAGGGAACTAACATCCCATAAGCAGCATGGCCAAAAAACAAAACACAACTATAAGAAACAGTAACATGTAATTGTAAACAATGTATAGGAAATGGATGATTTCTTTGCAAAACTGAAGCCAGCAAAACAGATCAACCTATTAAGATCAATTACCATGGATGAGGTTGGAAAGGAGAGTAGCTGTCCACCATGAAAAATGTATGAAGACCACACAGGCCCACAGATGAGGTTTGGGGAAAAATGGGTCTGCTGCTTTTTGTACCTGCTTCTCTAACTGAATGTATACACAAATGATGTGTGGCTCCTATCAAAATGCAGATTTGAATCCAGTAGGTCCAGTGGACCCAAGACTCTGCATTTCTAACCAGTTCCCAGATGAGGCAGATGCTATTGGTACACGGACTCCACTTTGAGTAGCAAAGATTTAACTATTTTAGGCAGTGGAAAAAAAGAAAAGGGAGATTGGTTCAAGATGGCAGAGAAGAACATGCACTCATTTCCTCCTGCAAGAGCACCAAAATCACAACTAGTTGTCAAAACCACCATCAAATAGGAGGGCGCTGGAACCCATCAAATAAAGTTTTCCCAAGTCCAAAGACAAAGGAGAAGCCTCAATGAGATAGTAAGAGTGGCACAATCACAATAAAATCAAATCCCATACTGGCCAGGTGGGTGACCCACAAGCTGGAGAACAATACCAAAGAAGTTCTTTCACTGTTGTGAAGGTTCTGAGCCCCACGTCTGGCTTCCCAGCCTGGGGATTGGAAAAAGGGACTGAGAATCCCCAGGGAATCAGACCCTGAAGGCCAGCAGGATTTGATTATAGCACTCCCACAGGACGGGGAGGGTGATGGGGGTCAGAGACTCCAGTCTCAAGGGGTACAAACCAAATCTTGCCTGCAGCAAGACCCAGAGGAAAGGAGCAGTGACCCCATAGGAAACTGAGCCAGACCTACATACTAGTGTTGGAGGGTCTCCTGCAGAGGTCTGGGTGGACAGTGGCTCACCATGAGGATGGGAGCCCACCCACCAGTCCTGGGAGGTGTCCTTGGTGTGAGCCCTCTTGGAGGTCACCATTAACCCGATCATACACCCTGTAAACCCCAGGGCTGGGTCACCTCAGGCCAAACAACTAAGAAGGAAAAAGCACAGCCCCAACCATCAGCAGACAATCGGATTAAAGTTTTACTGAGCATGGCCTTGCCCACCAGACCAAGACCCAGTTTTTCCCACCACCAGTCTCTCCCATCAGGAAGTTTACAGAAGCCTCAGCCTCATCCACCAGAGGGCAGACAGAAGAAGCAGGAAGAATCACAATCCTGCAGCTGCCAGAGTGAAAAGCACATCACAAAAATTAATCAAAATGAAAAGGCAGAGTTATGTCCCAGATGAAGGGACAAGATAAAACCCCAGAAAAACTAAATGGAGATAGGCAACCATTCAGAAAAAGAATTCAGAATAATAACAGTGAAGATGATCCAGGATCTCAGAAAAAGAATGGAGAAGATGCAAGAAATGTTTACCAAAGAACTGGAAGAACTAAAGAACAAACAAAGATGAACAATACACTGGAAGGAATCGATAGCAGAATAACTGAAGCAGAATGGAAAAGTGACCTGGAAGATGGAATGGTGCAAATCAGTGCCACAAAACAAAATATAGAAAAAAAATTTTTTTAAATGAAGACAACATAAGAGATCTCTGAGACAACATTAAAAGCACCAACATTTGCATTGTAAGGGTTCTAGAAGGAGAAGAGAGAAAGGACCTGACAAAATATTTGAGGAAGTAATATCTGAAAACTTTCCTAACATGGGAAAGGAAACAGTCAACCCAAGTTCAGGAAGCACAGAGAGTTCCCAGCAGGATAAACCCAAAGAGGAACACATCAAGACACATAGTAATCAAACTGACAAAAATAAAAGACAAAGATGAAATATTAAAAGCAACAAGGGAAAAATGACAATAATACACAAGGGATCTCTAGAGATCTCTTCAAGAAAATCAGAGATGCCAAGGGAAAATTTCATGCAAAGATGGGCTCGATAAAGGACAGAAATGGTATGGACCTAACAGGAGCAGAAGCTATTAAGAAGAGGTGGCAAGAATACACAGAAGAACTGTACAAAAAAGATCTTCACGACCCGGATAATCACAATGGTGTGATCACTCATCTAGAGCCAGACATCCTGGAATGTGAAGTCAAGTGGGCCTTAGAAAGCATCAGTACGAACAAAGCTAGTGGAGGTGATGGAATTCCAGTGGACCTATTTCAAATCCTGGAAGATGATGCTGTGAAAGTGCTGCACTCAATATGCCAGCAAATTTGGAAAACTCAGCAGTGGCCACAGGACTGGAAAAGGTCAGTTTTCATTCCAATCCCAAAGAAAGGCAATGCCAAAGAATGCTCAAACTACCGCACAATTGCACTCATCTCACAGGCTAGTAAAGTAATGCTCAGAATTCTCCAAGCCAGGCTTCAGCAATACGTGAACCGTGAACTTCCAGATGTTCAAGCTGGTTTTAGAAAAGGCAGAAGAACCAGAGATCAAATTGCCAACATCTGCTGGATCATGGAAGAAGCAAGAGAGTTCCAGAAAAACATCTATTTCTGCTTTATTGACTATGCCAAAGCCTTTGTGAGGATCACAAGAAACTGTGGAAAATTCTGAAAAAGATGGGAATACCAGACCACCTAACCTGCCTCTTGAGAAACCTACATGCAGGTCAGGAAGCAACAGTTAGAACTGGACATGGAACAACAGACTGGTTCCAAATAAGAAAAGGAGTACGTCAAGGCTGTATATTGTCACCCTGCCTATTTAACTTCTATGCAGAGTACATCATGAGAAACGCTGGGCTGGAAGAAGCACAAGCTGGAATCAAGATTGCCGGGAGAAATATCAATCACCTCAGATATGCAGATGACACCACCCTTATGGCAGAAAATGAAGAGGAACTCAAAAGCCTCTTGATGAAAGTGAAAGAGGAGAGTGAAAAAGTTGGCTTAAAGCTCAACATTCAGAAAACGAAGATCATGGCATCTGGTCCCATCACTTCATGGGAAATAGATGCGGAGACAGTGGAAACAGTGTCAGACTTTATTTTGGGGGGCTCCAAAATCACTGCAGATGGTGATTGCAGCCATGAAATTAAAAGACGGTTACTGCTTGGATGGAAAGTTATGCATAGATAGCATACTGAAAAGCAGAGACCTTACTTTGCCAACAAAGGTCCGTCTGGTCAAGGCTATGGTTTTTCCAGTGGTCATGTATGGATGTGAGAGTTGGACTGTGAAGAAAGCTGAGTGCCGAAGAATCGATGCTTTTGAACTGTGGTGTTGGAGAAGACTCTTGAGAGTCCCTTGACTGCAAGGAGATCCAACCAGTCCATTCTGAAGGAGGGCAGCCCTGGGTGTTCATTGGAAGGACTGAAACTAAAGCTGAAACTCCAATACTTTGGCCATCTCATGCAAAGAGTTGACTAATTGGAAAAGACCCTGATGCTGGGAGGGATTGGGGGCAGGAGAAGGGGACAACAGAGAATACGATGGCTTGATGGCATCACTGACTCGATGGACATGAGTTTGAGTGAAGTCCAGGAGTTGGTGATGGACAGGGAGGCCTGGCGTGCTGCGATTCATGGGGTCACAAAGAGTCGGACACGACTGAGCGACTGAACTGAACTGAATATACAAGGGAACTCCCATACGGTTATCAGCTGATTTCTCAACAGAAAACTCTACAAGCCAGAAGGGAATGGCACGATATATTTAAAGTGATAAAAGGGAAGAAACTACAACCAGGAATACTCTACCTACCAATACTCTTGTTCAGATTTGACAATCAAAAGCTTTATAGACAAGCAAAAGTTAAGAGAATTCAGCACCATCAAACCAGCTTTATTATAACAAATGCCAAAGGGACTTCTCTAGGCAGGAAACACAAGAGAAGGAAAAGATTCACAAAAAACAAAGCCCCCAAATTAAGAAAATCATAATAGGCTCATATATATCAATCATTACCTTAAATATAAATGGATTAAATGCACCACCAAATCACACAGACTGGCTGGGTGGATGGGAACATCTGCATGTATTCACTTCTACTTACCACATCACTCCACTTAACCTCCCAAATTGTATATAATTATTTTATATTGTTAGGTTAATCATGTTTTCATTATGGCTTGCAATTATATTTTATTTTTGTCTGGCTATTGACTATAAAAACTGATAAACCATTTTTTACTATTGTGATTTGTTGTTGTTTAGTCACTCAGTTGTGTCCAACTCTGCAAGCCCATGGACTAGACCCGCCAGGTTTCGCTGTCCATGGGATTCTCCAGGCAAGAACACTGGAGTGGGTTGCCATGCCCTCCTCCAACTACTGTGATTATGCAACTATTATTCATTTTAGTACCACTGTATCATGATGGGGCAACAGAAAATATTAACACTAGAATTCTGTATCACTAAAACTACCATTTAATAGAAAAACCTGTAATCACTTTTTAAAATCCACATGCACATTAAACTATCTTGGAATTTTTTGAAAAGTACAAAAACGCCTAGGTATTGCTTTTCATCCTCCAAAGCTCCAGATGTGAGTCTAATGAGCAGCCATATTTAAAAACAACTAGATTACATGATGATATTTTACTTCTATCTACTTTGTTTCACTTTTTCTATTTCATATTGAGTGCTCTCATTTGTTTTTTCATTTATCCTTCTCGTTTTTCTATTGTTCTTTCTCAAGCGTTTATCAAGTATAGTAGAAAAACTTTTGTATACAAATATATATAGTTTGTATAATATATTTTTTCAAAAACTTATGAATTTTTGCCTACCAAAAAAACTTAGAGGACATTTTGGTTCCACTTGTTTGATTACGTGTGAATAGAATGCTAGATTTCTAATTTATATTGACTCAAAACTTTGATATAGTTCAATTTATTCTGATATCTAGTGTTACTGCTAAAAGTCTAGAAAGCGTATTATCTTAGTGACTTTTTTAAAAAAAATTTAAATAAGACTTTAAATTTCTAATCCAATTCTGAGAATATAAAGAAATACTATACTATGTTGTAAAAAAAAACACACAAGAAATTAACATGTGATATATTAACTAAAATACAGATTTTTGTCCTAATGTCACGATATTTTATACTAGCATCCATTATTTGCTTTTCTATCTTATTCAAGAGTCTACATTGTACTTAGCTGCACTGAGCAGCTTCAGATGCATGCAACAAATTCTGACAAATTCTCTTTTCATTTTTATTCTGTGTTACAATTATTTTCTAATTTTGTTATGGCTTTTTAGATACAGCCATCATTTATAAGTGGACACTTAATTTTCAAATACATGGGATTTTGTTTAAAGTATCTTTAATATTAATTTCCCATTTTGATACTTATTTCTCATTTAAATGCTTTCTTCTCTGCAATCACCCTCTGTTTTTTTCAGTTTAACTTTATTGAGGCTTTTGATGGCTAAGTTGAAGATCACTCTTGGTAAATATCACATTGCACTTGAAAATACGTGGATTATTTTAAAAATCTTTTGATATTGATTTCTAACAGAATTACACAGTGATAAGAGAACAGACTCCGTATGATTTCAATATCTATACACCATGAAACTTTGGCACTTTATGTCCCTAGATATGTTCCATTGTCTTCTAGTTTATAGTCTATGGGAACTTGAATAGAATTTGAATCCTACAAAATAAATAAATAAATGCTTTCTTCTCGGTGGGTTTTTTTCAGTCTTTTAACTTTACCAAGGTTTTCAATGGCTAAGTCAAAGATTTCTCTTAGTAAATGTCACATAGCACTTGAAAATGAGTGGGATATATTCAAGTATCTTTTGATATTGATTTCTAACATAATTTCACAGTGATTAAGAGAACAGACTCTGTATGATTTCAGTATCTTTAGATAATGAAATTTTTGCACCTTGTTTTATGTCCCTGGATGTTTCCGTTTCTCCTGGTTTATAGTATATGGGAACTTGAACAGAATTTGTACCCTGCTGTTGTGTGAAAACTGTATGTATCTTACTTATGTTGAACAGGTTCACAGTGCTTTTCAGGTCTATTATATCCTTCAACTTTTCTGTCTATTCTATTAATTTTTGAGAGTTTGATATTCAAACTCCAACTAAACATCTTAATTTATCTACTTAAAAATAATTGCAATATATAGCGGAACTATATGTAACTTTGTTCTGTGTTTTCCAAGTCTCCTATAAATGTGTTATTGTACTTTCATAATTTAAAGTATAAAGAAATAAAAAACTTTTTTTTAAAAGATAAGGTTTACCAATTCATTTTACAAAGCCAGCATACCTTAAACACCAAAATCAGACAAATCTAATTTCAAGAACAAATTCTCAACCTCAAATTCATTTCTAAATATAGATACAAATTCTAAAAACAGATTAGCAAATAGACTTAGATATGAAATTTTAAAAATCACAAAGTGTTTCAATACGAAGAAACCTATCAATACAAGTCTTTGTATCAATAAACTGAGAAATATAAGCATATTGATAGATGCTAAAAGCAGCCATATCCTGGGACTTCCCTGGTGGTCCAGAGCTTAGGAATCCACCTGCCAATGCAGAGGACATGGGCTCGATCTCTGGTTCAGGAAGATCCCATATGCCATAATGCAACTAAGCCCGTGTGCCACAACTAGTCTGTGTGCTGCAATGAAAAGATCCTTCATGATGCAACAAAGATCCTGTGTGCTGCAACTAAGACCCATTGCAGCCAAATAAATAAAATACAATAAAGATAAAAGCAGCCATTCCTAATAAAAACTTGAAGGAAAATAGGAATACATGAAAACTAAGGATATTTATTTAAAAACCAACAACAAAAATTATCTCAAATGTCAAAACACTGAAAATATTTCATTAAAATCAAGGAGGACACGGGGGTGCACACTAATACCATTATTATTTAACATTGTTTTAGGGCTGTAGTGGTTCTCAACCCTGGATGCTCATAAAGAATCATCTGGAAAGCTTTCCCGAAATATATACCAATTCAATCTCTGATCATAGAAGTCTGGCACTAGAACTTTTTAAAAAGCTTCCTGGTTGATGTTAATGCAACCTGGGATCGGAATCACTGTCTTAGAAGTGTCATCAAATGCAGTATGTAAAGAAAATAAAACAGGTATAATCTTTGGGGAAAAAGTAGGCTTGCCAGAAAAATAGTGAATATCCAGTTAAATTTGAATTTCTAACAATGAATACACTTTTAGGATAACTATATCCCATGCAATATATATTTCCAGACATAATTATTCTAAAAAATTACTCATTGTTTGTCTGAAATTATATTTAACTTGGCATTCTGTATTTTTGCTTCCTATCTCTGGTAGCCTTGAATGAAAATATATAAATCAGATCTGTTTGTTGATACTGTAACTGTCTACCCCCCCAAAACCCAAGAGGTACTATTAAAAAACTTTTTAAATTAATAACAATATTTGGTAAGAAGGTTGGATATCAGATATATTACAATAATATATTGAATTTTTTTTACTCTAACAATAAGTACCTAGAAATGCAAATGGGATAAGTTTTTCATTTATAATAGTGGCCAAAAATGAATATATAGGAATATATAGGAATATATTTAATGTAAGAAACATTAGACTCATAAAAAGAAACTTAAAATATCCTATTAAAAGAAAGAAAACTATTTATGAACAAATAGAAAGTTACAATTGTTCTTAGACAGGAATATTTAGTATCATTAAAAATGTAAAATTTCCCAAGTGTGATACATAAATTTCATTTCAATTAGAATCATAATAGGGCTTTTCTTAGAATTGTATAAAACTAACTTAAAGTCCATATAGAGAAACAGTTGTCTGATAATAGCTAAACAACTATGAAAAGAACAGTGAAGTATGACTTGCCTTACCAGATATCAGGGGATTCTATAATGTCACAAAAATTAGGTCAACATAATATTAGCATAAAAACAGATTAACTAACGATAACATCTAGACAATCTAGAGTTAAATACCGGTATATTCAAGAGATTAGTATACAAGTGTGGTCATTCAATTCAGCAGGAAAAGCAAGGGTTATTCAATAAATGAGGATGGAATAACAAGGTATCCATATGAAAGAATATACAAATAGACCACATATATATGTAAACATAAATTCCTGGATGTAAAGGCTTAAATGCTAAAAATTAAAACCCTGGCAAGAAAATCCAATAGAGTAAATGTACCATCTAGAGAGATTGGAAATATCTTCTGCAAGTTTAGAGGCTGTAAGACCAAAGATGGATAGATTTACTACTTAAAATATAAAACCTTTTTTATGGCAAAGGTATATGAACAAAGTCAAAGGACAATAGATATGGATAAGAATTTGTAACACAAATAACAAAAGTTTAATTTCTATACTATACAAAAATATCTTACAAATTGATAAGAAAATGATGAAGAGAAAAAAAGAAAAAATTTTAAAAAGCAAAACAAGAAAAGGATGAAGAGCTCCAAAGAAGAGTAAGCCCCCCAAAACATGAATACACAATTCACAGAAAAGCAAGCCAGAACACATGAAAAGATGCTCAAATTCTTTAGTAGTTGGGGAATATAAATTAAAGTACTTATGTGATGTCATTTTATACTCAGATTCATAAAACATAGAACTGTAACATCTAATGCTAGTAGAGATGAGGAAAAGAGAATTTTCATACACTGCTGAAGGAAATGGCACTGCCAAAGACTTTCTGGAAGCCAATGTTGCAAAAGAGTTGGACAAAATTTAGCGACTAGACAAGAACACTACAGCAACAGCCTTTAATTTTAACTGGCAATTCGACTTCTGGCAGTATCCCTTTAGGAGGGCTGGATTAGTATTCCTACATAGGGAAAATACATTCAATATTTATTGCAGCTTTACCTGAGTGGTCAAGAGCTGGAAACAAAGTAAACATCTATTAAAAAGCAGGATGATACATAAAGGGTGATCCTTCATAGTGTGCATATGTGCTAAGTTGCTTCAGTCGTGTCTGACTCTTTGTGACACTATGGACTATAGCCTACCAGGCTCCTCTGTCCATAAGGATTCTCCAGGCAAGAATACTGGGGTGGGTTGCCATGTCCTTCTCCAGGGTATCTTCCAAACCCAGGGATTGAACCCACATGTCTTATGTCTCCTGCATCGGCAGACAGGTTCTTTACCATTAGTGCCACCTGGGAAGCCACTTTCATAGCACTGAAGTATAATAAATTAGTAAGAATAAGAAGAAAAATAAATTAATGATCAAAAACATTCATGGCAGCACTGTCCATAATAACCATAAAGACTATCAGTAGTAGAATGGATAAATTCCAATATATTCAGTTCAGCTCAGTTGCTCAGTCATGTCCGACTCTTTGCAACCCCATGAATCGCAGCACACCAGGCCTCCCTGTCCATCACCAACTCCTGGAGTTCACTCAGACGCACGTCCATCGAGTCCGTGATGCCATCCAGCCATCTCATCCTCTGTCGTCCCCTTCTCCTGCCCCCAATCCCTCCCAGCATCAGAGTCTTTTCTAATGAGTCAACTCTTCGCATGATGTGGCCAAAGTACTGGAGTTTCAGCTTTAGCATCATTCCTTCCAGAGAAATCCCAGGGCTGATCTCCTTCAGAATGGACTGGTTGGATCTCCTTGCAGTCCAAGGAACTCTCAAGAGTCTTCTCCAACACCATTACTGTATACATAAATATATGTTTATCTGATGACATATATAGCTCTATATAGGTCTGTGTGTGTATATTCCCAGTCATATACAACTCTTTGAGGCCCCATGGACTGTAGCCTGCCAGGCTTCTCTGTGCATGGGATTTCCCAGCAAGAATACTAGATTAGGTTTCTATTTTCTTCTCCAGAGGATACCTTCCTGACCCAGGGATCGAACCCATGTCTCCTGCATCAGCAGGAGGATTCTTCACCACCATCACCTGGCAAGCCCCCTATATAGGTCTATATGGGATAAGTAAAAATATGGAAGACCATATAGTAGATTAACATGGCTTCCCTGAATGACAGAGAAGGGAGGTTAGGCCCTTGCTTACGTTAGGGAAGGAAAGGTGGAAGGACAAAAAAATGCGCTCCTGTTTTTTAAAAAGTGTATAATATGATCCCATTTATGTTTAAAAAAAAAACAGTAAAGAAGAAAGTTATTTATTTAGGAATAGTTCTGCTACTGCTGCTAAGTTGCTTCAGTCGTGTCCAACCTCTGTGCGACCCCAGAGATGGCAGCCCACCAGGCTCCCCTGTCCCTGGGATTCTCCAGGCAAGAACACTGGAGTGGGTTGCCATTTCCTTCTCCAATGCATGAAAGGGAAAAGGGAAAGTGAAGTCGCTCAGTCGTGTCCAACTCTGCATGACCCCATGGACTGCAGAGTACCAGGCTCCTCCATTCATGGGATTTTCCAGGCAAGAGTATTGGAGTGGGGTGCCACTGCCTTCTACCAGAGTTTAAAAACTGAGACCCAGTAAATGACACATATTGCATAATTCAAGCACCATGGTTTATTATGAACACTGTCCAGGTAAAAATATGAAGTCTCAAGATAATTAACAAATAGCAATGGATACAAAATGTCTAATTACTACCTTCCAGCATTATGGTGGACAATCTGAAGATTCTTTTATTTACCTAGAAATACTGAGTAAAATATAACAATTACATTTAAATGTACAACTAAGCTCACAAAAAATAAAAGCAAATCCCCAGGTGCCAAAAACAAAGATGGAAGTGAAAAAACACAGGGGTGAGTGCTTAAATAGTGGTTATTTGTCTCTAGCATCCAGGGTTTTGGTGTTAATTCCCACAGACGGGTAGCAAATGAAGTTTTGGGAGGTTAGAATTGGAAATGAGAACTTTCTATAAAGCCAAGACCCTCAAAAGACTATTTTATTTATGTAAGGATTTAAAAACAAGAGAGACCACAGGACACAGGGCTTTGGGTTGGGGTGGGTGGGGGGAAGAAAAGCTCTCTGAGAATTCGAAACCACAGGACAACATTTCACGTTGCTTTTACTCTATCCACATAGTTCAGAAACTCCAGACAAAAAAGCCATAGTAGGATTATTCCTCCTGGGACACAAAGCAGAAGTCAAAAAACACTCTGAAGAGATACTTCTACATCCCAAATACCATGAGATTTTCCCAGCAGGGGTAGGGGTGGGGAAAAAAAAAAAATATATATATATATGTATGTGTATATATATATGTGTGTGTGTATATATATGTGTGTGTATATATATATGTGTGTGTGTGTGTGTATATATATATATATATATATATATATGCCCTGCTAACGATGAGTTCACAATAAAAAAATGCCAAAGCCCCTGAGTGAACATTCCAACCTGTCCTAGTCTACACGTACAAGAAACTAACAATTCTACCCCACTAACTGCAAATACAGCAGGAGAGAAACAGAAAGTGCTTATAAAGGAAATACACAAAATGACTGAAAACCAAAAAGGAAGCAATCAAATCCTAAGAATAGAACTAAACTCTATGAAATTAGGAAGTTTTTGAGAATATAAGGAACTTCTAGAGAATACAGTTGATCTTATTTGCCTAGTTACATAATCACTATATAATGAATTAGTGAATACTGAAGTTTACTCCTCCGGGAAATACAGAGTTTGGTCCTTGCGAGCCTATGGTCACACATTTCTGTCAATCAATAATGTCACCTTGTTTTGAGTGTGCTTCTGTTTAAGGACACCTCATGTAATATATTTAGTTGATTCTTTAACACTGAACTCATGGCAGCAATGTAACTCAGGCCTGAGCAAACCTTATCTAATACATGTATTTTCTTCTTAAGGCACCTCACAACCTTCTTGCACTCAGGAAAACTTTAGATAGCACTTCAGCACTATATTTGGGGCTATTTTAAATAGCAAGATAACTAACAAAAAAAAAGCACACAAATTTATAAAAAACCCGCACTAAATATACCTCAGAGAGGTGACTTGTTTATAGTATGAGAGAGACACAGAAGGCAGATCATCACCTTGTCCCACCACAGCTGGGAACACGTACAACCCCAAATAATTGTTCCTTTGCATATGACCACCATAAACATTACTTTTGGGTTACACACAAATTTTTAGAGAGTAGTGAATTCGCAGATACAAAATCTGCAAATAATAAGGATCCACTGTGGATCTGCTGTATCTTTATATTTCCAGAGTTGGAAAGGATATTTTTGTTTTTTGAAAAGATGCAAAAAGCACAAATTATAAAGGAAAAGACTGACAAACTGGATAAATTAAAATAAAATAAATTGAAACTTAAAACTTCTGCTTCAAGACCAGAGGCCGAACTCAGGATCTGACAAGATGGCTAGGCTGCCCCGCAGGGTTATCAAGAAAACCCAGAGTCTGCTGGCAGAACCAGTTTCTGACATTAAAGCAGAACTAGATGAGAGTAATGCCCATTATTTTCACGTACTTGTTGCCAGCCCTCAGGATTCTGCTTCTGAGGGAGGGAGTTTTCAACTTGAACTATTCCTTCCTAAAGTACATTTCATGGCCAAAATTTATCATCCTAATGTAGACAAGTTGGGAAGAGTAAGTTTATATATTTTGAATAAGTGGTCCCTAGTACTGAAGATCTGAACAGTTCTGCCATCTATCCAGGCTTTGTTAAATGCTCCCAATCCAGATGATTCATTAGCAAATGACGTAGTAGAGCAGTGCAAGACCAATGAAGCCCAAGCCACAGATACAGCTAGAGAGCATGGACTATATATGCCATGAATAGTATTTACATTGACCCAATCACCAAGTGGGCATCACTTCTGTTCTGCCAAGACTTTCTCCTTTTTGTTTGCATTTAATGAACACAGTCTTACAAACATTGCAGAATAAAAGCCTAGAAAGCTTCAGTTCTTTGGTGATTAAATGCACATTAGCAAATCTATGTCTTGTCCGGATTCACTGTTGTGAAACATCAGCAGAGGCTAGAAGTATCAAAACTGTTGACAAACTTTTAAAAGGGCCCCGCTCTGCTTTTATCTATTTCCTCCATCATGGTTTAAGTATAAAGCACCAGAAATGAAGGAAGTTATCAGGGTTAGCTGCAGGGGTGTGGGTGTTTTTATTATTTTTTGTGTGGGGAGGTAGTTTTAATTTTATGGGCTCCTTTCCCCCCTTTTATGGTGATCTAATTTCACTGGTTAAAGCAGCTAGCCAGTTCTTTAGATATATGCTCTCTATCCAAATCTAACTTTATTCAGATGATGTAGCTGGACAAACTTGATTGTTTGAATCAAAATGGGAACATTAAACAAACATCACAGCCCTCACTCTGCTGTCAAGAGTAGAATCCTCTTCAAGAAAAAGCTTGTAACCATTTTGGATGGCTTTTCTGAAAACTTTTGTAAATCTTACTTTTTAGTAAAATATTTTTTGTTATTCTATTTATACTACTTTTGCCTTTGTACCATTTATTGTGTTTATTTCATGGTTACAGTGTGATAATTCTATTTAAAAATTAAAACTGATGGAACATTCTACAAAATAAAGGAAAACTTTTGCTTGAAGACATATCAGTATATCAGAAAGTGAAAAATCAAGTCACAGACTGGAATAAGTTATCTGGTTCCCAAATCTAGAACACAGGATTAGTACCGCTCAACCAGCAATGTATAAAGTGTATTCAAGACATTTCTCAGAGCATATTATTTTGATGTCACTACGCCAAATGTTTATCAAAAGCTTCAGTCAGATAAAGAGTACTTCTGGAGGATTCCCTGAAGGAAGTGCAGATCACCCACCCCTCTGGACTGGTAATAACAAACTCAAAGGACTAGAGAAGGCAAGAAAATAACAAAATTAAATGAACGCAAATATGTGACCCATGGAGGTTACAGGCACATCTAAGGGACAGTTATTCACTCCACAGAACACTTTTGAAGGTTGATTTTTGCAATCAGATTGAAACAGAATGGGACCTTCTGGTCCTTGCCCTCCATGTCCTCTGCCTGCTTTTTGTTTATGGAAAAACTTTAGCCAAGGACTAAGTTTAATCAGAGAAATGCTCTCTTCTGAAAACAGTAAAAGGAGATCAAATAATAATAATGTAGTCATTAAGCATAGTCAAGGACCTTTAGTTCTTTCTTAAGGCCTATAGATAATATTCAGAGCCATATCCTGTCAGGTGTCTTATAGATACTGAAACCCTAGGTAGAGACATTAACTACACGATGTACAGACTGTACCCATGACATAAGGGGCCACAATTCTGAGAACTGGCCTTAAAATTAACAAATGGAAACAAACTGAGCCTGGAAATGAAGGTCAACTGTACTTAAAACAATGAAAATGACACTGGTTAAACCATTGATGACCAATTTGAGGTGATGGAATTCCAGCTGAGATATTTCAAATCCTAAAAGATGATGCTGTGAAAGTGCTGCACTCAATATGGCAGCAAATCTGGAAAACTCAGCAGTGGCCACAGGACTGGAAAAAGTCAGTTTTCATTCCAATCCCAAAGAAAGGCAATACCAAAGAATGCTCAAACTACTGCACAATTGCACTCAACTCACACACTAGCAAAGTAATGCTCAAAATTCTCCAAGCCAGGCTTCAACAGTACATGAACCATGAACTTCCAGATGTTCAAGCTGGATTTAGAAAAAGCAGAGGAACCAGAAAGATCAAATTGCCAACATTCTCTGGATCATCAAAAGAGCAAGAGGGTTCCAGAAAAGCATCTATTTTTGCCATCTAGTTTTGCTTTATTGACTACACCAAAGCCTCTGACTGTGTGGATCACAACAAACTGCAGAAAATTCTTGTTTTAAAGAGATGGGAATACCAGACCACTTGACCTGCCTCCTGAGAAATCTGTATGCAGGTCAAGAAGCAACAGTTAGACCTGGACATGGAACAACAGACTGATTCCAAATAGGAAAAGGAGTATGTCAAGGCTGTATACTGTCACCCTGCTTATTTAACTTATATGCAGAGTACATCATGTGAAATGCTGGGCTGGATGAAGCACAAGCTGGAATCAAGATTGCCGGGAGAAATATCAATAACCTCAGATAGGCAGATGACACCACCCTTATGGCAGAAAGCAAAGAAGAACTAAAGAGCCTCCTGATCAAAGTGAAAAAGAGGAGAGTGAAAAAGTTGGCTTAAAATTCAACATTCAGAAAACTAAGATCATGGCATCTGGTCCCATGACGTCATGGGGAAACGGTGAGAGACTTTATTTGGGGGGGCTCTGAAATCACTGCAGATGGTGACTGCAGCCATGAAATTAAAAGATGCTTGCTCCTTGGAAGAAAAGCTATGACCAACCTAGACAGCATATTAAAAAGCAGAGACATTACTTTACCAAGAAAGGTCCGTCTAGTCAAAGCTATGGTTTTTCCAGTAGTCATGTATGGATGTAAAAGTTGGATCATAAAGAAAGCTGAGCGCCAAAGAACTGATACTTTTGAACTGTGGTGTTGGAGAAGACTCTCTCTGAGAGTCCCCTGGACTGCAACGTGATCCAACCAGTCAATACTAAAGGAAATCAGTCCTGAATATTCATGGAAGGACTGATGCTGAAGGTGAAGCTCCAATACTTTGGCCACCTCATGTGAATAAATGACTCATTTGAAAAGACCCTGATGCTGGGAAAGATTGAAGGTGAGAGGAGAAGGGGACGACAGAAGATGAGATGGTTGGATGGCATCACTGATGTGATGGGCATGAGTCTGAGTAGGCTCTGGGAGTTGGTGATGGACAGGGAAGCCTGGCATGGGGTCGCAGAGTTGGACACAACTGAGCAACTGAACTGAATCGACCAATTTGAGGATGACTGTCAGAGCTGACTGTACTGTTTCTTCATGAACCCTTCCTCTGTCTATCAAAGCTCTTACTCACTGCTTGTTGGGGGCAGGGGGTGGTGGTGAGCTGGCCTTTGGATAGATGTCCACCCCCACATCCTGCCCCCCACCCTAGGTGCCAGCACCTGAAATAAAGCAAACTTTCCTTTCCACCAACCCCGCCTGTTTATTGGCTTTTGAGAGGTGAGCAGCTGGACCCCACCTTTTGGTAACAAGATGACCACTTTAAAATCACGTATTTAAATTAACCGAACTAAGATACCCAAACCATATTTTTCCAATTTCTATTAAAATATAATTTTATGAATTCTAATATATTGTGAGTATAACAGTCTACACTGAGGAAATTCAAAAATAAAGATCATGACGCATGTTAAAAAACAAACCAAAAAAAAACCCCACAGAGGATTAGCACCATGAAGGGTTTTAGAAATCAATAAGAAAAAGATAAACAGATATTAGAAACACAAGCAAAGGATAAGAACAAGCATTGTCTTAG
The DNA here is from genome assembly GCF_014754425.2 of Oryx dammah. Lineage (NCBI taxonomy): Eukaryota > Metazoa > Chordata > Mammalia > Artiodactyla > Bovidae > Oryx > Oryx dammah. The sequence continues at coordinate 115,462,626 of NW_024070207.1, forward strand.
AAGAAAACAGACTAATCAACTAACTAATGAAAAGATGCTCAATTTCATTTGTAAGTAGAAATATAAATTTAAAATGAGATATTTCACAACTCTATTAACTGTATAACATATACACATACATACTTTGTAAAACTGAATTGTAGTTAAGCACAACTCTTGTCAAGCATAAGTTTGCGACATTAAACGATAATATTTAGTAAAATCAAAGGACATTTTTTAGGTAAAATTCCCAACAAAGGCATTCAATTAATCCCAGGGATTAGAAGCCCAAGGGAGAAAATGAAAGTTGTAGAAAGAAACCCGAGAATAAATAACCAAATGACATTTAGGAAGCAACAAAAAAAGACTCATCTGGTACTGCCAGAGATTGGATATTTCTTAAAACAACTATTCCGGGATGAGCAGTGGATTTTCATGTGAGATAATGCAGCAGAAGCTCAGCACACGTCAGCTTATACACATTCAGAGTACTCGGTTTTTTTTTCAAAAATTATTTTTCCGGAACCACTATCAGTACCAAATTCTGTATCAATCAAAGTTCAAACAGAGGCCAAACCAGTGAGGGAGGTGGGAAGAGGGGTGTGTGTGTGTAGATGTGGCTTATACAAATGTGGGAGCTGGTTAAGCAGGCTCTGTAGGGCTGTCGACAACATACCTGATTCTGGAGCTCGATGTCCACAGGGTAGGCAGGCAGGGCAGATTTGGAGCACGCTCAAACCCACACACACAAGCTGGCACCGCACAAGAAATTGGCATCCTGAAAAAGCCAGGGCCCTCCATCATGGCACTAAATACACTGGGCCTGAGGAACTTCATTACGGAGCTAAACACACACCTGGCCCAGGTGCTCATCCTGCAGCTAAACCCACACAGTGGTCCCAGGAATAAGAGCAGCTGACATGGGATCCAGGGGAACACAGAGCAATTGCAGGCCTAGCTACAGCTTCACACCAACAAGGTGAATCAGCAGTTCAGCAATAGCGCATAGGAGCTACACCACGGCTGCCACTTCTCTTGGCCTTCCAAATCTCTTAAGAATCTCCACCGTGGTCCACCTTAAACAGAAACATGCAAGAAAGGGAATTCTGAGAACTGAAGTTCAGCCTAGCCAAATTGACACATTCTTTAATGGTTATGTGTCTCTTCAGACTCTCCTATTACTCCTGAGTTAGCTGTAGCAAATTCTTTTTTTCCCTAGGAAAATTATGCATCATGATAAAAAAATGTAGTATCTTTGTTATTGATTGCTTAGTGTTTGAGATATGTTTTGTGGTCTAATACATGACCAGTTTTTATAAATGTTCCATATGAGCTTGAAAATAATGTGTATTCTCTAAAACTGATTGCAGAATACATATACACGTACATGATCAGGTAAATTCATTTGGTTGTCCAATCTTCTATACACAAGTTTTTTATGTAAGTGATCAATTACTGACAGATGTATATTAAAAATCTCCATCAATTTCGCCCAGCAGTTAATTTTTGCTCTATTACTTTTAAAACTCTACGTTTTTAGATGCATAATTTTATAACTATTGTATCTTCCTGGTGAATCATTCCTTGGAGAAGGCGATGGCACCCTACTCCAGTACTCTGGCCTGGAAAATCCCATGGATGGAGGAGCCTGGAAGGCTGCAGTTCATGGGGTTGCTAGGAGTCTGACATGACTGACCGACTTCACTTTCACTTTTCACTTTCATGCATTGGAGAAGGCAGTGGCAACCCACTCCAGTGTTCTTGCCTGGAGAATCCCAGGGACAGGGGAGCCTGGTGGGCTGCCGTCTATGGGGTTGCACAGAGGTCGGACACGACTGAAGCGACTTAGCACCAGCAGTGACCTTTTGGGAGAGGAAATGGCAACCCACTCCAGTATTCTTGCCTGGGAAATACCATGGACAGAGGAGCCTGGCGGGTTACAGACCATGGGATCACAAAGACTTGGACACGACTGAGCAACTAAGCAACAACAATGACCTTTTTATCCAACTGATAGTCTTTTCTAAAGTCTATCCCATCCAAATGTAATATTGCTGAATAAAGCTAATATCACTTAAACCATAGTAATAATACCATAATAGCAATTTAATTATGCTCTTTTTTCCCCCTTGCCTTTGGGGTTTCTTTTACTTACCTACCAACTCAGCAATGCATTTTTAAAAGATATTTGTTACATGTGATCCATTATTTCTGGTGTGTGCAGCAGGCAGGCATATTGATATTTAATCTGGCATATTGATAAATCCTGAAGTTCCCAAACTTAGAGAAAAATTAAACATGTACTCACCTTTAGTAGAAATCTCTTATGTTTGATATGCAATCAGAATGGCAAAATAAACTGCATAATGTATGCACAACCAAGCCCCATCTTACCAATGAAGGTGTCAAACTATATTAATTAGAGGGTTCCATCTGGATGTATTCACTTTTTATCTCCAATAGACAAGAAAAATTATGCTTTTTCAAACAATACACTCCAACAGCCTCCCCCCAAGATTCTGATATAGCCCCCATCCCTCAAGTGTGGTTCTCCCACAACAGAAAATCACTGGTTTATGGTATCTCCAAAGAAGATTACAGTTTAAAGATGGAAACACTTTATTCCATTAATAGTTTGGTATTCCTCCTCCCATCCCTCAGCCACTCACAGATGCTGTACTTTCCTCTGGTGTTCTGTGGGTTCTTTTCAATATGTTTCCAAACTGCTCAGGTCTCCTGGTTAGGTGGCATCCAAGAGACCAACACTAGGCTCAAATTCAGTTTCTACCTGACAATGTGGGACTCCCACTACTGTAGTCAAATTCTATAAGCTGACATTTAACCTAGTCTTACCAATAACAGCTTACTAGGGACTTACAATACCCACATTATACATCTACTTATGGCATAAATTGGGGTCTACTTCTCTCTACTGTTGAGTATGGATTTCAAGGGTCATGGTAAGGACTGTGTCAGAGATTTGGGCCAACTATTTCAAGGAGGGAAAGCCCTAATTCTTGTTACGCAAGCTTGGTGTCTGATTTGTTCAACTGGTCAAATTTATGCACTACATAGAAAGCCTTTAAAAACTCATTAAAGTCAATGCTTCCATCTTTGTTTAAGTCCATCCTTTCGGCGAGCTCATCAAACTGGGAATCATCAATATGGACACTATAGTGACTTTTGAAAAGTTTCCACATGTTATGAAATTCTTCCATGGAGATCAAGCCTGAAAGAATATAGGAGAAGGCTGTGAATATTCATTTTTAAGACCCATCCTAGGGAGGGGTGGGGTTTCCCAGGGGGCCCAGTGGTAATGAATCTGCCTGCAATGCAGGACACATGAGTTCGATGCCTGAGTCAGGAAGATCCCCTGGAGAAGGAGATGACAACTCACTCCAGTATTTTTGTATGGGAAATCCCATGGACAGAGGACCCTGGCAGGCAACAGTCCATGGGGCAGCAAAAGAGTCAGACATGACTTATCAACTAAACAACAACAAAAATGCCTGGCCGTTGAGAAACTGAAGGAAATGGAAAAGTAAGATTGTAAATGAAAGAAACAATATGTCAGTTTAAATTACCAAGTGATCCTGAGATTATTCTAAAGCTGGAATGAGTAAACAGTGAACCAAAGGTGGGGGAGGGGACTGCAGACTGTGGTACTAATACATGTAATGTAGAAATTACAAGATCTAAAACCTAAGAGTGAGGGGCACAGAGGAGGGTAGAGAGAGCTACATCAAAGGAAAGGGAGAATTAGCCCTGAGACTCAAGAAGAGGATTGTAAACAATGGCTCCACCATTTTCTATAGACAGTAACTTACTTTTGTGTTTCAATTAATGATTTTTTGGTATTTAATGCTCTCTGCAGTTGGGGATTATCTGATGATATTTTTTAAAGCTTGAAAATAATTGTGCATCAAACCTAAGCAGAAAGAGTTTTCATAGTCCTCAGTTCAAAAAACAGAATCAGAACTCTAGGAATGATTTTTATTGCCAGGAATAATTATGATTTTTTTAATGGACAGTTAATTCTTTTTTCATCTGTGCTGGTGATTTATAAAAGGAACTGGTCTTATCTGACTAATGGATACATAAGCCTGTACCACATGGATTTGAATAGAGTGTCTGTGGCCAAACTAAAAAAAACAGTAATATTAAACATGAGTTTATTCCCATGCTCTCCCCTCTTCCCTGAGTTAAATCAAGTTTGGATGAAGAATGCATTAGATGAAAACAGAGTTCTGGTTTCAAATAAACAGACTAGCCTTTGCTTTCTACTGCTACTGAACCAATCAAAGCGAATTTACCTGAGTGATCAGAGTCAATGATATTAAAGATGATTTGCAAGTCAGATCGGTATCTGTACACTGTTTCAATTAGAGTAGACTGAACCTAAAATAAAGATTGTCTAAATGTTAAAACATACAGAATTAATAACAAATCAATTTTAGTAAAAGTAACAAACACACAACATGGTCACCAATTCAGAGTATGTGATTTAGATAGAAATTTGAGAAGGCAAGCCTTCCTTGGAGATCCAACCCTCTTAAATCAGATAAAAGACCATGCTCTTGTGTTCTGTAGTGTCTTCAGCCTGTGTTCCTCAGAGGATGGCCCAAAGTGAATCTGGAAGGGGTAAATAACAATACCCAATATTTACTGATAGCAAAACCTGTGTGCCAGGCTCTGTATTCAAAGTGTCTATGGATTATTTCATTCAGTCCTCAAAAACAGGCCCAAGGAACACAACTATTATTGTACCCATTTTACGGACTGGAAGACAAACAGGTAAAGTAAGTTTCTGAAGATTCACATAATTGGTAAGTGAGATTTAAATCCTGGCCTAAAGCCAAGACCTATGAGCTTAGTCACCATGGTAAACTGTCTCTCAAGTGAAGCCAAAGTCTCCTTCCTGTGGATATTTTAGCTTCCCATGTGCACGTTTACTTCCTTTTCTCTGATCAACTTTTCATCTCCCCTACAAACAATCACCCCAGTCCTAGTTCCCATCAGCTCGCTTTCAGCCCAATATTGTAACTAGTTACTGATTAGTACCGAAGGTCTGACAATTCTCCCTGGGGTATTCCCATTTTAATGAGAAATTCTAAATTTTAAAATTCTTAATGTATAAGATATCATATCAGTAAGTCTATACTTTGTTGTTGTTGTTCAGTCACTCAGTTGTGTTCGACTCTTTGCAACCCTATGGACTGCAGCACACCAGGCCTCCCTGCTCTTCATCATCTCCCGGAGTTTGCTCAAACTCATGTCCATTGAATCAGGGATGCCATTCAACCATCTCATCCTCTGTCGTCCCCTTCTCCTCCTGCCTTCAATTTTTCCCAGCATCAGGGTCTTTTCTAATAAGTTGGCTCTTCACATCAAGTGGCCAAAGTATTGGAGCTTCAGCATCAGTCCTTTCAGTGAATATTCAGGGTTGATTTCCTTTAGGATTGACTGGTTTGATCTCCTTGCTGTCCAAGTGACTCTCAAGAGTCTTATCCAACACCACAGTTGGAAGGCATCAATTCTTTTGACATTCAGCCTTCTTTATGGTTCAACTGTCACATCTGTACATGATTACTGAAAAAGCCATAGCTTTGACTAGATGGACCTTTGTTGGCAAAGTGATGTCTCTGCTTTTTAATATGCTGTCTATGTTTGTCATTGCTTTTTGTCCAAGGAGCAAGCATCATTTAATTTCATGGCTACAGTCACAGTGATTTCGGAGCCCAAGAAAATAGTCTCACTATTTCCATTGTTTCCCCATCTCTTTGTCATGCAGTGATGGGGCTGGATGCCATGATCTTAGTTTTCTGAATGTTGAGTTTTAAGCCAGCTTTTTCATTCTCTTTCACCTTCATCAAGAGGCTCTTTAATTCCTCTTTGCTTTCTGCTATAAGGGTGGTGTCATCTGCATATCTGAGGTTATTGCTAGTTCTGACAATCTTGATTCCAGCTTGTGCTTCATCCAGCCCAGTGTTTCTCATGATGTACTCTGCATATAAGTTAAATAAGCAAGGTGACAATATACAGCCTTGACATATTCCTTTCCCAATTTTGAATCAGTCCATTGTTCCATGTCCGGTTCTGTTGCTTCTTGACCTCCATACAGGATTCTCAGGAGGCAGGTAAGGTGGTCTGGTATTCCCATCTCTTTAAGAATTTTCCACAGTTTCTTGTGATCCAAACAAAGGCTTTAGCATACTCAATTAAGCAGAAGTAGATGTTTTTCTGGAATTTTCTCACTTTCGCTATGATCCAATGGATGTTGGCAATTTGATCTCTGGTTCTTCTGCCTTTTCTAAATTCAGCTTGTACATCCGGAAGTTCCCGGTTCACATACCATTGAAGCCTAGCTTGAAGGATTTTGAGCATTACTTTGCCAGCATGTGAAATGAATGCAATTATGCAGTAGTTTGAACATTATTTGGCATTGCCCTTCTTTGGGATTGGAATGAAAACTGACCTTTTCCAGTCCTGGGGCCACTGCTGAGTTTTCCAAATTTGCTGGCATATTGAGTGCAGCACTTTCACAGCATCATCTTTTAGGATTTGAAATAGCTCAGTTGCAATTCCATCACCTCCATTAGCTTTGTTCATAGTGATGCTTCCTAAGGCCCATTTGACTTCACACTCCAGGATGTCTGGTTTTGGGTGAGTAATCATGCCACTGTGGTTATCCAGGTCATAAACATCTTTTTTTGTATAGTTCTTCTTTGTATTCTTGCCACCTTTTCTTAATAACTTCTGCTTCTGTTAGGTCCATACCGTTTCTGTCCTTTATTGTACCTATCTATGCCCGAAATGTTCCCTTGGTATCTCTAATTTTATTTCTTGGTATCTATACTTACTGGCAGTTAATAGGAATGTGTTGAGTGTTTTAAAAAGTGTATTACATGAAATACAGATTTCATATCTGCTCTTCTGCTGAACAGCACTTAAGACAAGAATCACATATTTGACAGAGATTTGCTTGCAGAAACTTTTTCATCTCTTCTCATTTTGGCTGTCCTGACAACACACAAATTTCCCGAACAGATCACAACGTACCTGGAACACCCCCCCTTAGCTCTTTTCCTAAGACTGCCATGCCCATCCACTAGCCAATTTCACTTCCAACTTTTCAAAGAACTAAGGAACTCACAAGTTGTCCAGAGGATATTCGGTGCCAGCCAGGTTTTAACTGGTGCTATTTCACTTACCTCTTTCACAGGTTTCTGAATGTGGACATCCTGGAAGCCAGACATGTAGTCAATATTTCCGTCGTTGTCTGTGGTTACCAGATGAGAACTCAGTGATCTCCATGGTAAGTTCAGCCCCAAAACATTCTCCATTGAAAAAGCCCACTGGCCCATTGAAAGTTTTCCTAACAACAACAACAAAGCCCATATAATTGGTTGATAAGTTGATTTTTTAAAAATGCAACCTCATCAATGGAGCAAGCAGACAGCCTGGGTTTTGAGGTCTGGGTCCCTCTCCTACCCTTTATCATCTGTCTACCAGACCCCACAGCTCTGAGGGAAGATTAACTAAAGAAAGCCTTAGGGGTTCCATGGATCTTTTCCTTACTGTTACAGGTAAGCGATCAGAATTTGGTTATGCTAGATCTTTTTCCCTTTTTCTTATTAACAAAGTAAGGTATAATTATAATACAAGACTTGAAAACACAAAAGGATATAAAAGATAAGATTACTTTTAACATTTGAGCATATTGCTCATGTCTCATTTTCTTAGGTAATATCCTTTCATCCTCTAATATTACATGTAGTATTTAAAAATATATTTTTGCTTTCTGATTATTAAAGATATGCTCATTTGAAAGGATTTTGAATAAACAGAAAACATTACTATTTCTACTGTTTTTCTATGTATATAAACATGGACATATATAAAGGTACAATATTTTATATTTCTTAAAGCCAAATATACATTGTACCATATGTTTCATATATGTGTATTACATATGGCAACACACATACACAACAAACATAGATATTCTAACCTGACTCTTTACTTACAATCATGGACATGGATCTATGTTAATAAATATAAACCTACATCATTCTTTTAATGGCTGTGAAATTATTCCATTATTTTCTTAGGATCATTCCTAGAAGTAGAATTGCTAGACCTAAAGGTATGTACATTTTAAGGCTTCTGATATATTTTGCCAAACTGCTTTCAAGGAAGAGTAGTCATTTGATACCCCCACCAAGACCATTCACCACACACTTAGCTGCCTAGGACAAAGGTTATTTAGAAGCATATTCCTCATTTCCAAGCCCAAGGGGATTTTCTAGCTACCTTATGTAATTCAGTTCACTTCAGTTGCTCAGTCGTGTCCGACTCTTTGCGACCCCATGAATCGCGGCACGCCAGGCCTCCCTGTCCATCACCAACTCCCGGAATTCACTCAGACTCACGTCCATCAAGTCAGTGATGCCATCCAGCCATCTCATCCTCTGTCGTCCCCTTCTCCTCCTGCCCCCAATCCCTCCCAGCATCAGAGTCTTTCCAATGAGTCAACTCTTCGCATGAGGGGGCCAAAGTACTGGAGTTTCAGCTTCAGCATCATTCCCTCCAAAGAAATCCCAGGGCTGATCTCCTTCAGAATGGACTGGCTGGGTCTCCTTGCAGTCCAAGGGACTCTCAGGAGTCTTCTCCAACACCACAGTTCAAAAGCATCAATTCTTTGGCACTCAGCTTTCTTCACAGTCCAACTCTCACATCCATACACGACCACTGGAAAAACCATAGCCTTGACTAAACGGACCTTTGTTGGAAAAGTAATGTCTCTGCTTTTGAATATGCTATCTAGGTTGGTCATAACTTTCTTTCCAAGGAGTAAGCGTCTTCTAATTTCATGGCTGCAGTCACCATCTGCAGTGATCTTGGAGTTGTAGTTGTAATCTTGAAACTAACACTATGTCAGATAATTTATTCTATATGTTTCCAATACAAAATTTGTGGAGATTTGCTTTATGTTCCACTTAATGGTCAAACATAAATGTTCTATTTATGCTTGACAAGAATGTATATTCTGCAATGTTGGATAGTGTTCGATACATGTCTTTTACGAAAAGTTTGTTAAACTTTTGTCTGTTTATACTTTCAGTTCCTGAGAGAAGAGTGTTAAAATCTCCCACTATGACAGTAGATTTTTCAACTTCTACTTTTCAGTCCATTTTTGTTTTACATAGTTTTTAAGGAGACTATATAAATAGGTACACACACACTTAAAATAGATTCAATTAGAAAACTGAGTATTATTATAAAGTATCTCTTTATAGTTCTAGTAATGTATATCTCCTTGAAGTCTACTTTGTCTGATATTAACAGAGTTGTTCCCACTTTTCAGTGTTTTGTATAGATCTTTCTAGACTTAAAATGAGGTTATATCCCAATAAACCTATAATTAGTTGAAGATATAGTAAGTAAAAAATGCATTTAACACACCTAACCTACTGAACAACATAGCTTAGCCTAGCCTACCTTAAATGTGCTCAAAACACTTACATTAGCCTAGAGCTGGGCAAAATCATCTAATACAAAGCCTATTTTAAAGTGTTGACTATCTCATGTAATTTATTGAATAATGTACTGAAAGTGAAAAATAGAATTGCTGTATGAGTACGGGATGGTTGTAAATCTATCAGTTGTTTACCCTTGTGATCACCTGGATGGCTGGGAACTGTGGCTCAATGCTACCACCCAGCATGAGAGAGCATCATACTACAGATTGCTCGTCTGGGAAAAGGTCAAAATTCAAAATATGTTTCTCCTCGATGCATATAGCTTTCATACAATTTTAAAGTCAAAAACTCGTAAGTCAAACCACCATAAATTGGGGACAACCTGTACATATGATTCCACTGTCTACTGGCTTCTGTTGCAACTTTTGAGAAGTCTGATGTCACTCTAACTGTTGTCTCTTGAACAATGTGTGTTTCCTCTGCTTGCTTCTAAGATTTTCCTTTTGCTGTTGGTATGCTGTAGTTTCACCACAAGTGTGTGTAGGTGTGAATTTGATTTTATTTATCCTATTTGAGAATCACTGTTCCTCTTTACCTGTGAGTATGAGTTCTTTCAACAATTCTGGAAAACTCTCAGCCATTATCACGCAAAATATATTCTCTCTTACAGTCTCTCCTCCTGGGACCGTGATTAGATGTATATTAAACATTTTATTCTTAATCTTTCTATTTTTTTTAGCAATATCTAATCTTGTATTTAACCCATTCATTATGGTTTTTAACAAGTTATTTTTATATCTATATAAAATAAAAATGGTTCTTTAAATCATTTTAAAATGCATACTTTGACTCCATCTTTCATTTCTTTAAACATTTTCTTTCCTAATAATTTTTACTTTGCATTTGATAATCCCAATATATGATATCCTCGAGAAACTAAATCTGTTGCTTATTGTTCCTGCTGACTCTCACTCATGTTCTCCTTGTTTGTTTGGGGATCTTTGGTTGTGACCTCATATTAATTGACCTCACTCTCTGGATATATTAGTGGCACAAATTAGGGACACTTTCCATGAACATGGATTTGCACTTGCTTGCCAGAAGTCAGGGCACTACAGACCTAGGATTACTCTGGTCACTTTGAGGATCTAGGCTTAATGCTGGAAGTCTCAAATTCAGCTTACTCACCTTTTCTACTATCCTACAGTTAACCCCAAGATTTACTGCTACAACAATATTAGCATTAGCCCCCAAGACAATTGAGCCTATGATGCTTGCTTGCTGCTCCATGCTCCAACATGCAGCTTCAAAAATCCACTAGCAGGGAGAAGAAATATAGCCTAGAGATTTAATTACTGTGAGGCTGGTAAATGCATTAAAATCCTCCATCCTCTAGAATCTAGCTGTCTCTTAACAGGAGGACTTTCGAGAGTGTCTAGTCTCACACACTACCAGAATAGAAGTCTAACTCAGGGTTGTTGTTGTTAAGTTGAAAGTCGCTTATTGAAAAGGAAGAATAAGCTTTTTTCTAAGCATATAATGGTTTATATTTTATCTCTATCATCCTTCAGTGGTAAAAGTAGAAAACTGAACTTTTAAGACAGCAAAGAAAATGAAAACTAATCTGTATAGAACCTGGTATGTTCAGAAATGTTAAGCATTACATTTTTTTTTACCTGATTTATTGCGGTCTTGAAGTTGGAAAGCTCGAATGAGGTCAGTTTTTCGTGAAATCATTCTCTCTTTTAACATCCTGATGGCACTACTTTCAATAGCATTCACCCTATATTAAGAAAATAATTGTTAGGTGAAAGTTACATAAGTCATTCTGTTCTGTTTCATTTTAATATACTGTGTTGCCATTTACCAGATTCTACATTAAATAAGTTGCTTAACCTCACACATAACATATTATTAGGTGGTGAATGTGTTTATACGTACGTGTGCACGTTTTGTGAAATTTTAAAAGGATTATCACTGGTGTTTTCTTTTTGGTTTCAAAGATTCACATGAACAATTAGTGCATGAGAATGTCCAAGACAAGAACAAAAACAGAGGGACTTGCTATAGAAGATGCTGGAATTTATCTTAACTTAAACTAAAGAGCAGGCATTGACACAAGAGAAGACAGATACATACCTGAACAGAATATAATGGAATTTTCATAAATTCAGCTAACTATATATGGGAACAATATATATGATGAAGCAGGTATTAAAATTCAGTAGAAAAGGACAGTTTTTTAAAATGGGGGCTAGCATAATTAACTCAATGTCTGGAAGCTAAATTTCTACCTCAGACCATTTACAAAAATAAATTCACAATAAAGGAAGAACAGAGGAACAAAGTAGTTATCAGTCACATATCCCTCAAAAAAGCAAAATGGCATATGCAAATCCAACCATATCAAAAATAACATCATAGGTGAATGGATAAATAAATTAAAAAAACAGAGATTGTGAGACTGGATTAAAAAAACAAGATCCAACTATATGTTGTCCATAGGAGACACACTTTAGCTTCAAAGATACAAAGAGTTTGAAAGGAAAAAGTATACCATGTAAACACCGACCATAAGAGAGTTAGAGTGGCCAAATTTATAGTAAACAAAATAGATTTTAAGACAAAAGCTATTACTAGAGATAAAGAGGGATATTTTATAATGATAAAAGAACCAATCAGTCAAGAAAATGGCAATAGCTCCAAATTGATCTACAGAGTCAAAATAATCCTTATCAAAATCCCAATGGGCATTTTGGCAGAAATTGACAAGCTGATTCTAAAATTCACATGGAAATCAATCTTAAAAAAGAAGAGCCAAATTCAACTCATATTTCCCAATTTCAAACTTACAAAAAGTCTTTACTAATCAAGACAGTGTGTCACTCACATTAGGACAGATATATAGGTCAATGGAATACAACTTGAAGTCCAGAAATAAACCCTTACCTTTATGGTCAATTGATTTTGGACAACTGTGTCAAGACAGTCAAATAGGGGAGGGATAGTCTTACTAACTGATGTTGCTGGGACATTAAACATCCGTATTTTAAAGAATAAAGTTGGACCCCTACCTCATACCATACACAAAAATAAACTCAAAATGAGTCAAATATAAATCAAATGTAAGAGCTTAATCTATTAAGATAATTTATTAAATTATTGGAAGAAAACATAGAATAAATTTTCATGACTCTGAGCTAGGCAATATCTTCTTAGATACATCATCACAAGCAAAGAAGAGAAAATAGATATATTTGATTTCATCAAAATTTAAAACTTTGGTGCTGCAAATAATAACATCAAGAAGGTAAAAATACATCCTATAGGATAGGAGAGACAATTTACAAATCTTATATCTAATAATCCCTTGATGGATCACAGCCTTCTCGTGGTGAAGGGGCTTGCATAACTCAATGAAGCTATGAGCCATGTTGTGCAGGGCCACTTAAGGCAGACAGGTCATAGTGGAGAGTTCTGACAAAATGTGGTCCACTGGAGGAGGGGATGGCAAACCATTCCAGTATTCTTGCCATGAGAATTCCATGAACAATATGAAAAGGAAAAAAGACATGACACCAGAAGATGAGCCCCCCACAACAGAAGGTGTCCAATATGCTACTGGGGAAAAGCAGAGGGCAATTACTAATAGTTCCAGAAAGAATGAAGCAGTTGGGCCAAAGTAGAAACAATGCTCAGTTGTGGATGTACCCGGCGGTGAAACTAAAGTCCAGTGCTGTAAAGAATATTACATAGGAACCTGGAATGTTAGGTCCATGAATCAAGGTAAACTGAATGTGGTCAAGCAGGAGATGGCAAGAATGAACATCAACATCTTAGGAATCAGTAAACTAAAATGGACGGGAATGGGCAAATTTAATTCAGATGACAATTATATCTACTATTGTGGGCAAGAATCCCTTAGAAGAAATGGAGTAGTCCTTGTAGTCAACAAGAGTCTGAAAAGCAGTATTTGGGTGCAACCTCAAAAACAACAGAATGATCTCAGTTCATTTCCAAGGCAAACCACTCAGCATCATGGTAATCCAAATCTATGCCCCAACCACTGATATCAAAATGCTGAAGTTGACCTGTTCTATGAAGACCTACAAGACCTTCTAGAACTAACACCCAAAAAAGATGTCCTTCTCATCATAGGGGATTGGAATGCAAAGGCAGGAAGTCAAGAGATCTCCCAGAGTAACAGGCAAGTTTGGCCTTGGAGTACAAAATGAAGCAGGGCAAAGGCTAACAGAGTTTTGTCAAGAGAACACACTGTTCACAGGAAACACCCTCTTACAACAACACCTGGGAGGACTCTACACATGGATATCATCAAATGGCCAATACTGAAATCAGATTGATTATGTTCTTTGCAGCCAAAGATGGAAAAGCTCTATATAGTCAGCAAAAACAAGACCAGGAGCTGACTGTGGCTCAGATCATGAGCTCATTACAAAATTCAGACTTAAAGTAGGGAAAGTCACTAGGCCATTCAGGTATGACTTAAATCAAATCTCTTATGATTATACAATGGAGGTGACAAATAGATTTAAATGATTAGATCTGGTAGACAAGACTGCCTGAAAAACTACCAATGGAGGTTTGTAACATTGTACAGGAGGTGGTGACCAAAACCATACCCAAGAAAAAGAAATGTGAGAGGACAAAGTGGTTGTCTGAGGAGGCTTTAAAATAGCTGAGAATAGAAGAAAAGAGAAAGGCAAGGGAGAAAGGGAAAGAACTCAATGCAGAGTTCCAGAGAATAGCAAGGAGAGATAAGGTCTTCTTAGTGAATAATGCAAAGAAATAGAGGGAAACAACAGAATGAGGAAGACTAGAGATCTCTTCAAGAAAGCTAGAGATATCAAGGGAACATTTCATCTAAAGACAGACACAATAAAGAACAGAAACAGTAAGTACTTAAGGAAGGAGAAGAGATTAAAAAGAGATGGCAAAAATACACAGAAGAACTACACAAAATAGGTCTTAGTGACCCAGATAACCACGATGGTATGGTCACTCACCTAGAGCCAGACATCTTGGAGTATGAAGTCAAGTGGGCCTTAGGAAGCATCACTACTACAAACAAAGCTAGTAGAGGTGACAGAATTCCAGCTGAGCTATTTCAAATCCTAAAAGATGATGCTGTGAAAGTGCTACACTCAATATGTCAGTAAATTTGGAAAACTCAGCAGCTGCCAAAGGCTGGGAAAGGTCGGTTTTCATTCCAATCCCAAAAAAGGGCAATGCCAAAGACTGTTCAAACAACTGGACAATGGCACTCATTTCACATGCTAGAAAGGTTATGCTCAGTATCCTTCAAGCTAGGCTTCAGCAGTATGTGAACTAAGAACTTCTAAATGCACAAAGTTGGGTTTTGAAGAGGCAGAGGAACCAGAGATCAATTTGCCAACATGTGTTGGTTCACAGAGAAGGCAAGAGGATTCCAGAAAAACATCTACTTCTGCTTCACTGACCATGTTAAAGCCTTTGACTATGTGAATCACCACAAACTGTGGAAAACTCTTAAAGAGATGGGAACACCAGACCACCTTATCTGTCTCCTGAAAAACCTATATGCAGGTCAAGAAACAACAGTTAAAATGGACATGAAACAATGGACTGGTTCAAAACTGGGAAAGGAGTATGACAAGGTTGTATATTGTCACTCTGCTTACTTAACTTATATGCAGAGTATATCTTTTTTTTTTTTGGCTGGATGAAGCACAAGCTGTAATCAAGATTGCCAGAAGTAGTATCAACAACCTCAGATATGCAGATGATACCACTCTAATGGTAGGCAGTGAAGAGGAACTAAAGAGCCTCTTGATAAGGGTGAAAGAGAAGAGTAAAAAAACCTGGCTTAAAACTCAACATTCAGAAAACTAAGATCATGGCATCCAGTCCCACCACTTCATGGCAAATAGATGGGGGGAAAGTGGAAGCAGTGACACATTTTATTTTCTTGGGCTCCAAAATCACTGCAGATGGTGACTGGAGCCATGAAATTAATAGACACTCCTTGGAAGAAAGCCATAACAAACTGAGCATATTAAAAAGGAGAGATATCACTTTGCCAACAAAGATCCGTCTAGTCAAAGCTATGGTTTATCCAGTAGTCATGTACGGATGTGAGAGTTGGACCATAAAGAAGGAGGAGCACCAAAGAACTGATGCCTTCCAACTGTGGTGTTGGAGAAGACTCTTGAGAGTCCCTTGGACAGCAAGGAGATCAAACCAGTCAATCCTGAAGGAAATCAACCCTGAACTGGGAGGACTAATGCTGAAACTGAAGCTCCAATACTTTGGCCACCTGATGCAAAGAGCTGACTCATTGGAAAAGACCCTGATGCTGGGAAAGATTGAGGACAGGAGGAGCAGGTGGGGCGACACAGGATGGAATCACCAACTCAGAGGACGAGTTTGAACAAAGTCCAGGTGATCGTGGAGGACAGAGCTGCCTGGCATGCTGCATCCCTCAGGTTTGCAAAGATTTGGACTGTGACTTAGCAACTGAACAACCACAATATCTAATAAGCGACACAAATATAGGATATATAAACAACTCTAACAATGTAACAGTAAAAAGTGTAATAATTCAATTAAGAATGAAAAAAGGTGGGAATTCTCTGGCAGTACAGTGGTTAGGACTCTGATTCTTTCATTGATGGGGCTTGGGTTCAATCCCTGGTCAGGGATCTGAAATCCCATAAGTCACATGCAACAGCCAAAAAAAAAAAAAAAAAAAGGAAAAAGGATCAGAAACAGACATTTCTCCAAAGACAATATACAAATGTCCAATAAGAACCAAAAAAATCCTCAAATTCACTGGTAGGTAAGGAAATACAAATCAAAATCAAGACCTCACATCCACTAAGATGGCTATAATCAAAAAGATCATAACAAGGGTTGTCAAGGATGTGGAGAAATTGGAATCCATGTACACTGCTGATGGGAATGTAAAATCATGCATTCCCTTGGAAAAGAGCTTTCAAGTTCCTCAAAATATTAAACATAAGAGTTATTATATAATCCAGTAATTCTACTTTCAGGTATATACCCAAAAGAAATTTAAACAAATGTATAACAAAACCTTGTTCACCAAAGTTCAAAACATTACTCACAGTAGCCAAAAAGTAGAAACAATCTACATTTCTTTTTTTTTTTTAATAATTTTTTAATTTATTTACTGGCCATGTGGCATGTGGAATTTTAGTTCCCCAACCAGGGATAAAACCCATGCCCCCTGCATTGGGAGCTCAGAGTCCCAACCACTGGACCACCAGGAAGTCTTAATCCACATTTCTATTAGCTGATAAATGAACAAAGAAAATGAGGTTTACTGATACAATGGAATGTTATTCAGCCATTAAAAGAAAAGATTGATACATGTTACAAAGGGAACTGGACGTGGAACAACAGACTGGTTCCAAATAGGAAAAGGAGTACGTCAAGGCTGTATATTGTCACCCTGCTTATTTAACTTATATGCAGAGTACATCATGAGAAACGCTGGACTGGAAGAAACACAAGCTGGAATCAAGATTGCCGGGAGAAATATCAATAACCTCAGATATGCAGATGACACCACCCTTATGGCAGAAAGTGAAGAGGAACTAAAAAGCCTCTTGATGAAAGTGAAAGAGGAGAGTGAAAAAGTTGGCTTAAAGCTCAACATTCAGAAAACGAAGATCATGGCATCTGGTCCCATCACTTCATGGGAAATAGATGGGGAAACAGTGGAAACAGTGTCAGACTTTATTTTTTTGAGCTCCAAAATCACTGCAGATGGTGATTGCAGCCATGAAATTAAAAGA
>NW_024070207.1:115480006-115629255 GCF_014754425.2 Oryx dammah
ACAACATTCAGAAAACGAAGATCATGGCATCTGGTCCCATCACTTCATGGGAAATAGATGGGGAAACAGTGGAAACAGTGTCAGACTTTATTTTTTTGAGCTCCAAAATCACTGCAGATGGTGATTGCAGCCATGAAATTAAAAGACGCTTACTCCTTGGAAGAAAAGTTATGACCAACCTAGATAGTATATTCAAAAGCAGAGACATTACTTTGCCGACTAAGGTCCTGCTGGTCAAGGCTATGGTTTTTCCAGTGGTCATGTATGGATATGAGAGTTGGACTGTGAAAAAGGCTGAGCGCTGAAGAATTGATGCTTTTGAACTATGGTGTTGGAGAAGACTCCTGAGAGCCCCTTGGACTGCAAGGAGATCCAACCAGTCCATCCTAAAGGAGATCAGTCCTGGGTGTTCATTGGAAGGACTGATGCTGAAGCTGAAACTCCAATACTTTGGCCACCTCATGCAAAGAGCTGACCCACTGGAAAAGACCCTGATGCTGGGAAAGATTGAAGGCAGGAGGAGAAGGGGACGACCGAGGATGAGATGGCTGGATGGCATCACCAACTCGATGGACATGGGTTTGGGTGAACTCCAGGAGTTGGTGATAGACAGGGAGGCCTGGCATGCTGCGGTTCATGGGGTTACAAAGAGTCGGACAGACTGAATGAACTGAACTGAATATAAAATTAATATGGAGACATTTTTCTACCACAGGTGAAAATCCAAAAGTTAAAATGAAATCATAAAAATGTGATTTCATAGAATTAAAGCAATATCAAGATATCAACAAAATATATGCAACATGGCTGTAAAAGTCCTCCATCCCTCAAATGCAAAAAATTCCTAAAAATAGATCAGAAAATGACAAATGGTCCAATGTAAAATGGGGGAATATGATAAACAGGAAATTCAAAAAAAAGAAAACACAATGTCCAAAATCAAGATGGATAAACTCAGCTGTATAAAAAATGCTAATTAAAACAATTAGATTTACCATTTTTATCCATCAGTTTGTCAAAAATGAAGAAGGGTAATAAAATTGGAGATTAATGAGGATGTGGAGAAATTAATATGCTGTTTTCCAGATTGTTAACTGTGACAACTTTTTTGGAGTACCTAGCAAAATTTCAAACATATAAATCCCACATTTTTAAATTTTATGTTTAAAACAAGCACTAAAAACTTATGAATATGTGTATATATGTATGTACACATATACACATAGAGGAATGTTTGTTACAGTACTCCTTTTAAGTACAACACCCTGAAACCAATCTGGATGGCCATCAATTGAATACGATTTAGCTATCCATAATTGTTATGGCATATATATAGTATAGAATATTATGCATCAACTACAAAGAATGAGTTAGGTCTACATGTATGAACTTGGAGTGATGTTCACAATACAATCTTTAGGGAAAGAGTCAGTTGTAGAATAGACTGTGCAGTGTGATTCTATCTTTGTTTAAAAAAATATATATGTATGTTGTTTACTGCCTTTCTCCTTCCACTGGGATATGCTTTGATGATGAAAAAGACTTTTGCCTATTTTGTTTATTTCAGTATCACCTGTGCCTAGAACAGTGTCTGACACATAGTAGGTGCTCAACACTTAAGTTCAACGAATGAGAAATTGCTTGAATATTTTTGTAGGAGCAAGGAGAAGAGGGTGGAAGGGTCCCCTCCAGGCTATTAATTTCAGCTGCCTCTGTGGAAAAAAATTACTGAGAAGTACTGGGAGAGATCACTAACATTTTCTTTATAACAACTTTGTTTTATCACACTTAACAACAAATATATTTGTTTTAGAATACAAAAATATTAAAAAGATAATGCCAAAGGGGGAAATAAAGGTAAGGTATGCATGCCATCACACAGGGAGACACACTCAACTCCATCATATACACTTCTGGGTAGAGAAGGGACAAAGAGGCCAGAGCCAACTGGGTTGTGTTTGGGGGCAGAAAAGGCGAGAGCTTATAGGACTGGGTAGGTACAGAGACCTTCTTTTCTTTACATTCAACTAGGGACTGTTCATGGATGCTGACTGCTTTAGAACTACTGTTCTTGGTTTCAAATAAGAGCACATTCACCACTTGGTTTCTGGAATTATTTCATTTTGTTTATACTAATGAGTAACAGGTAAGTTTCTTCAATCCCAAGGCTGCTCTTAGGCACTCTGGACTGGTTCTACGTGGTCACCATTACCAGAGCTCAGAAAGCTCCTTAGAGTATACACACCTTTGGTAAAGAGGCCTGAGGCACGTTGCCTTAGTTATTTGGTACTGGAAAAATCGAGGGGTCGTACCAGAACTCATTCTGATGTAAGCTCCTCGATTGCTACCTTCTTCGTAATAATTAGACGCAGAAAATACAGTAATAACCTGGTTAAAGAAAAAGAATGTCAGGTTCACATACAGTTAGTTCTCAAAAGGTCCTTCAATAAAGTCAGAAACAGCTTAATTCTTAAAAACCAAAAATTATACAAAGTTCAAAATTCGTACAAATTATCAAAGTCTAATGGGATTTCCTGTGATTCCACTGAAGAGAAGTAAGGTTTTTAAATCACTGTCCCAATGTATGGCAAAACCAATACAGAATTGTAAAGTAAAATAAAAATAAAAAATAAATAAATAAATCACTGTCCCCATGAGTACTAACTTCTAGCCACTCATCCCCACAGTGCATGGCCTTGCAATCTTGTGTTCAATTTCAGTTCCTTATTGCTCAGTTTTGTAAATTCCAATTTTCCAGCAGGGTAAAGCTTTTATTTTTCTTTCCTTCTGATATTTGAGCATTCAAAATAAAACTTGTGTAATATCACAGTCCTTTTCTTTTGTCTGTAGCTGACTGATTTACAGGGCTCAAGGGCCCCATCAAACCAGTGCTTCAAGGTCAGAGAAATAGTGGCTAGATAAGGGACCAAGACCACTCTGTTGGGAAGGAACCAGTCTTGGGGTGTGGTGGAAGATGGGGAGTCTTGGAGCATAATACTTGTTAGTGACAGGAAAGCTGATTTAGACCTAGTCCTGCCCGAATGTACATGTCACTTCAGACAAGCCACTGCTTTTTTCTGTTTTGTTTTTTTTTATTATTACAAATAAACCCTAAAGAATACTTGCCTTACCATCTTGCAAAGGATGAGACTGCAATGAATTAAGAGAGTTAAGAAAAGTGAAAGTGTTGAAATAGAAGGAAAGGCCATAAAATTTGGTATTTCTTTTTAACTACTGCTGTTCACTAAGAGAACGGGGGGCATTGCAGGACAACTTGGGACTGGAAACCAGCTCCTCAGACCTCACCTCTCTAGCCTATCAGAAACCACTGAAGAAGCAGAACACACTCCATTTCAGTGGTTGCTGCCAAACTGCCCACAGTGAGGGACTTGGTAGAGCTCCCCTAGTCAGTGAATAGAAGGGCAGTGTGTTTTGTGGCTCTGCTCTGCACAGGCAAGTACAAAAGGTAAAAGAGAGCAAAGTAGATTCACGGTCACTTTTCTGTGTTCTGGGAGGATATATACACTCTTCACCCCACTACTGGAGGCTTGCTCTGAGATCAGCATAAAACAAAGCCTTTGTGTGTGTGTACTTAGGGTCCTGTGTCCGTTCCTATCGCTGTGATTAGGAAGATCGGAAAAATAAACCAAGTATCTCTTGGGGTAAGGGACAATGAGGCTCCTTCAAACAACCTCTGTGAACCTGACAGTCTCCTGTCCTTGTCTACCAAAGCATGGAGTTCTGTTCTGGGACTAGGGAAGACATCTTCCCATGGCCTTGAAGTCAGACGTCCTGTAAAGAAAGACTAGGCCTCGAGGGAGGGATGTTGGTGAGGCGGTCACCCACACTGTTAGCTTACCTTCCCATCATGGCAGATTTCATACCCTTCAGGCTTACATTCATGAGATCTAACAAGCATCTTCAACTGGTATTTATTAAGAATCTTGGAGGTAATGTCTGGTCCAAAGTAGCAGCCCCCTCCTCGGTTCGTGTTTGGGTAGCAGCCTCTTTTGCCTCTGGGATCACTCCAAAGGATATCGATAACCTTGGAACAACAAACCAGATTAGGCTGTCACTGACAAGTGAGAGTTTATCTTTCTACAGTTCAACTTCTTTTCCAGAAACATCAACCCACATTATCACAAAGTCTCACTATTTCTCACCATTTCCTAACTCTAATCCTCTTTCAAAACTGTTTCATACTCATCTCCTCCATGAATCTTTTCCAAAATAATTTCAATGCCCATAGCCACCACAATTCCATTCTACTCATCCCCAGTAACCAAACACACCAATGTTTAGTAATCACGAAGAATCAGGCTTTGGGCTTTTTAAAAATCTACATTTTTAAAATTCTATCTCCATTATTTCACAATTGCTGAATCTACAAGCTCTTTTCTCTTAAAAAGAACTTCACTGCCAATGTCAAAGGAGAAAGTCACTCCCCACAATGAACACACATTTATTTGGTGTTTTCAATATGTTCAAACAGGTATGCTAGGTCTCCCAGCTATGGTTTTGGCCCTGGTTTTTGTCTTGCTGAATAAACTGCATGAGAAGGCCTTTCCCCACCACAGATATAGTCAACTGTTCATCCAAGAATAGCTTCTAAAGCATCGCCTTCACTTTTTGCCCTACCCGCCCCTTGATGAGTTCATTCTCAGCTTCAGCAGTATATTTAGCTACTGACTGGTTTCCACAATGTGTTCTCTTGAATCCACAAGTATGTTACTAGTATAATATTTCCTTTTGGAGTTGAAATGCAGGCTGCATGATACTCAGGACTGAAGACCCAAGTTTCTAAGAATTTTTCATAAAATTTGGGGGCTCCCTGTTTGTACCTCTAATCTATATAAGACATTTCTTTATTTAAACATCTCCTATGGGAGCCTCAGCAGTAGTGTGAAAAACTAGCTTTAGAGCTAAAGCTATGCAACCTTGGAGATCAAACCAGTCAATCTTAAAGGAAATCAGTCCTGAATATTCTTTGAAAGGACTGACACTGAAGCTGAAACTCCAATACTTTGGCCACCTGATGCGAAGAACTGACTCACTGGAAAAGACCCTGATGCTGGAAGAGACTGAAGGCAGGAGGAGAAGGGGACCACAGAGGATGAGATGGTTGGATGGCATCACCAACTCGATGGACATGAGTTTGAGCAATCTCCAGGAGTTGGTGAAGGACAGGGAATCCTGGTATGCTGCAGTCCATGGGGTTGCAAAGAGTCGGACACAATTGGGTGACTGAAACTGACTGATGCAACCTTGAGAAAAATCTCTGGGTCTCATTTTCTTTAAAATCAGAGGTTTGGGCCAGATGACTTGTAAAGTATTGCAAAGTTCTAACAGACTTTTTTTTCCTCTAATGTTTCATAGTCAAATAGACTGTATTTTCCACACGTTTCCTTGGAGGGCATGAAGAAGCATGTGTATTTTACGTTGTGCGGTTATTCCAGTGAATCCAAGTCAGATCTTAAAAAGAAGACCATCTTACACCAGTCAGGATGGCTGCCATCAAAAAGTCTACAAACAATAAATGCTGGAGAGGGTGTGGAGAAAAGGAACCCTCTTACATTGTTGGTGGGAATGCAAACTGGTACGGACACTATGGAGAACAGTGTGGAGATTCCTTAAAAAAACTGGAAATAGAACTGCCATACGACCCAGCAATCCCACTGCTGGCCATACACACCAAGAAAACCAGAATTGAAAGAGACACGTGTACCCCAATGTTCATCGCAGCACTGTTTACAATAGCCAGGACATGGAAGCAACCTAGATGTCCATCAGCAGACAAATGGTAAGGAAGTTGTGGTACATACACACAATGGAACACATTTAAGTCAGTTCTAATGAGGTGGATGAAACTGGAGCCTATTATACAAAGTGAAGTAAGTCATAAAGAGAAACACAAATACTATATATTAACACATATATATATGGAATTTAGAAAGACAGTAACGATGATCCTATATGCAAGGCAGCAAAAAAACCACAGAAGTCAAGAACAGACTTTTGGACTATGTGGGAGAAGGCCAGGGTGGGATGATTTGAGAGAATAGCACTGAAACATGTATACTACCATTTGCAAAATAGATGACCAGTGCAAGTTTGATGCATGAAGCAGGGCACTTGAAGTCAGTGCTCTGGGACAACCCAGAGGGATGGGGTGGGGAGGGAGGTGGGATGGATGTTCAGTATGGGGGACACATGTACACCCATGGCTGATTCATGTCGATGTATAGCAAAAAACATCACAATATATAAAGTAATTATCCTCCAATTAAAATAAATTAAGCAATCTTAAAAAAGAAAAAAAATACCCGAAATGGCTGTCCCACTAAACCTGACCCATTTACAGGTTTGGTATTGAAGGGGAGCTAGAAATAAGTAAGGGGAAAGACAGCGAGGTGGAGAGAAAAGAAAAACTGCTCTAGAATGCTAAGTATCTCGTCAGAACTGGAGAAACCCTGCACCGGGCATATCCCAAACACTTGAAGATGACTGATTTTTTGATGACTGATTTCAGTGAGAATTAAAACCACATAAAGAATAGTAGTAGTATCAGGATTCTCCTTTCTCCCCCATCAAATTCTCACACAGGCAGAACCCTACCCTACAAATAAATACAATGAAATCCATTTATTTTGCTGGTGTTCATAAAAAAAATAACATTTGCCTTTGAAATTGAGTCATACCTGAATTTTACACCATGAATTCCTGTTTTGGAGACATGATTTAACCTTTAATAAAATGAAAGTGAAAACATGGAACACAAGGAGGTGCATCTTATAAGGAGAGAATTAACTTCTAAATTCCTACCTGAGATGCAAGCCATTTGCAGCCAAAATTACCCCAGGAAAATATTCTAAATGACTCTTAAAGCACATTATACATGATTTTGTATACGAAACCTTATACAAACATAGGGATGTGTGAACATTTTATATCTGTGATAATGTACAATATATGATGAATTATATGAAACTAAAATTTTACACTTTTTTCTTTTTGCCAGATGCATATAGTTGAAATCTACATAAATTAAATGTACATATGCTGGAACTCTGTTGAACTAGAATAAGCACTGGCCATGAAAAGCTCTTCAGGTGTCACCTGGGAACCTACTCGGGCCTTAGCTAACTCCTCAACGAAATGAGGAAAATAGAGGTAACATTCACTTTTCTTTGGTTCAAAATCATAAAGGGTCATAAGGGGTATTAATTTTATAAAAGTGAGCTTCTTCAGAATCATCCATTCAATGAGTTCTGCAATTCTGTTCTTTGTCAAGAATTTATCCACTTGACTAGGTTTACCCACTCCGTGACCACAATATAGATCTAACTCTGAGGCTCACAAAGAATGCTGTAAAGGGCGCTTTGCTGGTGAAACAAATTCCTCTCTCTTCTCAACAACATCCTCTCCTCTGAAATGCAAGGGCCTTTGGGGTGGTGAGGGCATGAAAGAGTATTTACAACATTTCTTCCTGAAAATTTTCAAACTAAAAATTGGAAAGATTTTACTGAATGACAACTTTTATATGACCTGGTCAACAAAACTCTATTTGTGTCTCAGCCTTTAAACCTCTTAAATCCAAAATAAATCCTGCAAGAAGTGTCCCATGCCTGTCTACAGTTTTAAGTAATCCTGTTTTCAAAAGTATGCTTTGGGGAGAGATACTAGCTCTGAAAGATATATTGAAATGCTTCTCTTCTAAGACACTAATACTGTAGATACACTTCTGTATGTTCCGTTAGTTATGTGTCTTCCTTCCAGCTTTTGAACATGTCATTTTAATAGCTGTGCTCATTGCAACCTTCCAGCAGGTACCTATATGTCGTCAGAGGCCTACTCCTGTCTACCCATCACCTTGTTGAATAAGGGGAGACTAGAGTAGTTCATTTCTTTCCTGAGACCTCCTACCACTCTTGTCATCTTTCCCTTCAGAAAAAGAGCATGGGCATTAAACTCAGGCCTGGGATCAAATCCTGCTCTATCATTCAGTGACTAGCCAAGTGACTACAAAATTTAAATTGCAACTATTTAAAATTACAACCCTGTCCCCTACACCTCAAGTTCATGGTTTCTCCTAACCTTGTTCTAGTTTTAATTTTTTCCACAGAACATCTCACTTAACCTACTTACTAGTATATAATTATATATGTAATATAAATAACATGACTTCATATATACACATATATTTATGTTATTTAGCTCCTACGCCTAGAAAGTGAACTCCATGAGGGAATAGATTTGAGTTCAATTACTTTCTCAAAGGCTTAGAACAGTCCCTGACAAATAGTAGGTACTCAACAAATACTTGTTAAGCAAATTAAGAGAAAGGAGTCACTCAGGATATAAATAATTAAAATTATTTTTTAAACCTTTCTGGCCTCCTCCTTCTTACACATCTGTCCTAAAGAGGTTATGCTTGTTTCTATATGATGACACAGCTCTAAGTACACACATTCCCCCCACAGCTCAGGGAATATAAGATGAAACTTACATCATAGTCCTCTGCCAGGAATCATGCACTTCCATAATTATGGAACAAACAGCCTATGACCTTTATTGCAATATGGCTCATAGATATTAAGAAATAAAGCAATTGTGTTTTTAATCTGAAAATGTCAACTCTATCTAAGTGTGCATGACCATGACATACCAACAAATGAGGAAAAAAAATTAAAGGTACAATTGAAATTATTAAAATATTCGGAATGAAATCCTGGTCAATTTTACCCTGTGTCAGTTCCAGTCATGTACACTGAGTCTGTAAGACTCCTCATCTACGTTGTTGGAATGAGGAGAGGTTCTATTATAGAATAATGGCCACCAGTTTCCTCCCTCCCACTTCTTAAGGCTCCATCCCTCTATAATTCTAACTCATCCAGACTTTCAGATGCCATGATTTTCTTCTTGTGCAACTCCAATCTTTTTGGCATCATCCTTTTTATTCACCATAACCTTTGTTCTTTGGATTATGGATATCAAAATTTAAGGAGGCATCCTTTCCTACTTGCTGTAGGATGCCTCTTATACTTGGTTTGACTTTTAAATATTTTGGATGCACAAGTCAGTGATGAATTCTATTTCTCCCTTACCATCTCTTCCCTCTCCCCTTCTATCCTCCCTTTTCTCCTTCTCCTTATTGATTAGACTGTGTTTTACATTTTCTAGAAATCACATTTTCAGAAATCACATTTTAGGTCAACCTTTTTAGCAATCAAGGTATAAGGGTACAGAATCAAGAAATGAAGACTTCTTGGAGGTAAGCAATTAGAAGGCTACTGCTGCTGCTGCTAAGTCACTTCAGTCTAGCAGTTTCATAATACTAGTAGCAAGAAGACATCAGCTAGACGTTTAATTGATAGAATCAGGGAAAGGAACAGATGAGAAAGAACCTTCTGAGGGCCAGAATAAGGCTTGATGATTGTCAACACTCTCTTTCCTGCAAAGGAGTTCAATTTTAATGTAATCAGATTGTGGAGCTATTTTGTGAGCCCCAGGGCATTATTAAAAACAATAGCACAATCGGCTAGCAATTAGTGAAGGCTAATACTGGGTCTGATACAAAAAGAGGCAGATGGACCAAAGCTTAAAGGAGAAATCAGGGGAAAAGATAGTTGAAGAGAGCCTAGCTAACTCTACAACCATCCATGGTAGTCAGGGAAACTGTGTACATGCCCAAGGCAGGACCTCGTGACGCATGACATCAGAAGCTACACACTGAAATGGAAGAGACTTCACCAAAGTAGTCCAGACAAACCAGTAAACAAATAAATGAGCAAAAAAACAAACAAACAAAAAAAAGTAGCAACAAGCCCCAGAGGAGCACGGGAGTAATTAAAGTTACTGCTGCTGCTGCCAAGTCTCTTCAGTCATGTCTGACTCTGTGCAACCCCACAGAAAGTTACTATATTGCCTAAAATATCCAGTTTTCAACAAAAAATTACAAGACATGCAAGAAAAAAATTTCACAGGGAAAACTAAGCAGACAATAAGCCTATGAGGATTAGGAGTAGACAATAAACTGCGCAAAATTCTTCAAGAGATGGGAATACCAGACCACCTGACCTGCCTCTTGAGAAATCTGTAAGCAGGTCAGGAAGCAACAGTTAGAACTGGACATGGAACAACACACTGGTTCCAAATAGGGAAAGGAGTACATCAACGCTGTATACTGTCACCCTGCTTATTTAACTTACATGCACAGTACATCATGAGAAAAGCTGGGCTGGATGAAGCACAAGCTGGAATCAAGATTGATGGGAGAAATATCAATAACCTCAAATATGCAGATGATACCACCCTTATGGCAGAAAGCAAAGAAGAACTAAAGAGCCTCTTGATGAAAGTGAAAGACTAGAGCGAAAAAGTTGGCTTAAAGCTCAACACTCAGAAAACTAAGATCATGGCATCTGGTTCCATCACTTCATGGGAAATAGATGGGGAAACAGTGGAAACAGTGAGAGACTATTTTCTTGGGCTCCAAAATCACTGCAGATGGTGACTGCATCCATGAAATTAAAAGATGCTTACTCCTTGGAAGAAAAGTTATGACCAACCTAGTCAATATGTTAAAAAGCAGAGACATTACTTATTCAACAAAGGTCAGTCTAGTCAAATCTATGGTTTGTCCAGTGGTCATGTATGGATGTGAGAGTTGGACTATAAAGAAAGCTGAACACTGAAAAATTGATGCTTTTGAACTGTGGTGTTGGAGAAGACTCTTGAGAGTCCCTTGGACTGCAAGGAGATCTAACCAGACCATCCTAAAGGAGATCAGTCCTGGGTGTTCATTGGAAGGACTGATGCTGAAGCTGAAACTCCAATATTCTGGCCACCTGATGTGAAGAACTGACTCATTTGAAAAGACCCTGATACTGGGAATGATTGAAGGCAGGAGGAGAAGGGGATGACAGAGGGTGAGATGGTTGGATGGCATCACCGACTCAATGGAAATAAGTTTGAGTCCATCAGTGGTGATGGACAGGGAGGCCTGGCGTGCTGCAGTCCATGGGGTCGCAAAGAGTTGAACACAACTGAGCGACTGAACTGAACTAGCAGACAAGTATTTCAAACCAATTATTATACATATATATAAAACACTTCACTGAATAAGAACAGAACACATTTTCTTCTCAAGAGCACACAGCATTTTTCAAGACAGACCATATGCTGAGCATTAAAAAAAAAAAAAAAGCCTCAATAAGTTTTAAAAGGAATTCAGTCATGCTAAGTATGTCCTTCAACCACAAATTCAAGTAGAAATAATTAAGAGAAGGAAATATGAGAAATTCACAAATATGCAGAAATTAAACAACATATTCCTAAATGACATATATGTTAAAGAAAAGTAATTAGAAAATTCTCTGAGATGACTGAAAACAAAAGCACAACATAGCAAAATTCACAAGATGGAGCTAAAGCAGTACTCACAGGGAAATCTATAGCTTCATTGGCAAAGGATAAAGAGTTCAAATGAATGACACTTACTTTCACCTTAGGAAACTAGAAAAAGAAGACCAAAATAAATCTAAATCAGAAGGCAAGGAAAAAATAAAGACTAAAGCAGAAATAAATGGAGAGAACAGAAAACAATAGAGAAAAGTAAAAAAAAAAAAAAAAAAAAACTGATTCCTTGAAGAGACCAATAAAACTGAAAATCTTAGTGAGATTGACCAAGCAAAAAGAGACTCAGATTACTAAAATCAGAAATGAAAGGGGAGGCATCGTTTACGAAGAAATTTCAAAATATATATTTTTAACAAATATATTTCATATATATGTTACAATCAATTTGAGGCCAAGAAATTAGATAAACTAGATGAATGGACAAGTTTCAAGAAAGACACAAACTATCAAGGATACCAAGATCAGTCAGATCAGTCACTCAGTAGTATCCGACTCTTTGCGACCCCATGAATCGCAGCACGCAAGGCCTCCCTGTCCATCACCAACTCCCGGAGTTCAGACTCACATCCATCGAGTCAGTGATGCCATCCAGCCATCTCATCCTCAGTCGTCCTCTTCTCCTCCTGCCCCCAATCCCTCCCAGCATCAGAGTCTTTTCCAACGAGTCAACTCTTCACATCAGGTGGCCAAAGTACTGGAGTTTCAGCTTCAGCATCATTCCCTCCAAAGAAATCCCAGGGCTGATTTCTTTCAGAATGACTGATTGGATCTCCTTGCAGTCCAAGGGACTCTCAAGAGTCTTCTCCAACACCACAGTTCAAAAGCATCAATTCTTCGGCGCTCAGCTTTCTTCTCAGTCCAACTCTCACATCCATACATGACTACTGGAAAAACCATAGCCTTGACTAGACGGACCTTTGTTGGCAAAGTAATGTCTCGGCTTTTGAATATGCTATCTAGGTTGATCATAACTTTTCTTCCAAGGAGTAAGCATCTTTTAATTTCATGGCTGCAGTCACCATCTGCAGTGATTTTGGAGCTCAAAAAAATAAAGTCTGACACTGTTTCCACTGTTTCCCCATCTAGTTCCCATGAAGTGATGGGACCAGATGCCATGATCTTCGTTTTCTGAATGTTGAGCTTTAAGCCAACTTTTTCACTCTCCTCTTTCACTTTCATCAAGAGGCTTTTTAGTTCCTCTTCACTTTCTGCCATAAGGGTGGTGTCATCTGCATATCTGAGGTTATTGATATTTCTCCCAGCAATCTTGATTCTAGCTTGTGCTTCTTCCAGCCCAGCGTTTCTCATGATGTACTCTGCATGTAAGTTAAATAAGCAGGAGGACAATATACAGCCTTGACATACTCCTTTTCCTATCTGGAACCACTCTGTTGTTCCATGTCCAGTTCTAACTGTTGCTTCCTGACCTGCATATAGGTTTCTCAAGAGGCAGGTCAGGTGGTCTGGTATTCCCATCTGTCTCAGAATTTTCCACAGTTTATTGTGATCCACACAGTTGGGAAGATCCCCTGGAGAAGGAAATGACAACCCACTCCAGTACTCTTGCTTGGAGAATCCCATGGAGGGAGGAGCCTGGTAGGCTACTAGTCCATGGCGTCACAAAGAGTCGGACACGACTGAGTGACTTCACTTCACTTCACACAGTCAAAGACTTTGGCATAGTCAACAAAGCAGAAATAGATGTTTTTCTGGAACTCTCTTGCTTTTTCCATGATCCAGTGGATGTTGGCAATTTGATCTCTGGTTCCCCTGCCTTTTCTAAAACCAGCTTGAACATCTGGGAGTTAACGATTCACGTATTGTTGAAGCCTGGCTTGGAGAATTTTGAGCATTACTTTACTAGCGTGTGAGATGAGTGCAATTGTGCGGTAATTTGAGCATTCTCTGGCATTGCTTTTCTTTGGGATTGGAATGAAAACTGACCTTTTCCAGTCCTGTGGCCACTGCTGATACCAAGATACAACTACTCAAAAAGTAAAAAATCTGAATAGAACTATAGCAAGAAAGAAGACTGAATTAGTCGTTTTAAAACTGCCTACAAAGAAAAAAGCCCAGGCTCAGATGGCTTCACTGATGAATTCTACTACACATTTGAAGAATTAATATCAATCCTTCACACAAATTCCTCCAAAAACATAGATAGAGGAGATAATACTTCCTATCTCATCCTATGAGGTCGATTTTACAATAATACCAAAGACATCACAAGAAAGAAAACTATAGACTAATATCCTTTATGAATATAAATATAAAAATCCTCAAAAAGTAGCAAAATGAAGCCAACAACAGATAAAATGGATTCTATGCCATGACCAAGTGGGATTTATCCCAGAAATGTAAGATTGGCTTAACATCTGAAATCAATCAATGTAATACACCACATTAGTAGAATAAAGAACAAATAATACATGATCATCCTAACAGATATAGGAATGCATTTGACAAAGTCCAACACTCTTTCATGGTAAAAAACACCCAAGAAAGTAGGCACAGAAGAGAAATTCCTCAATCTGATGAGGGATAGATAACATAAACAACTAATATACTTAATGGGAAAGATTGAATGCTTCCCCTTAATATTAGGAATTAGACAAGGATGTCTACTCTGACCACTTCTATTTTTCAGCACTGTACTAGAGGTTCTAGACAGGACAATGAAGCGAGAAAAAGAAATAAAAGGCAGCCAGATTGGAAAGAAGCATGTTCTTGTTTATATTTAATACAAAGTCCCAGGGAATCCACTAAAAACAGAATAAACAAGTTTATCAAGGTTGACAACATGAGATCAGTATATAAAAGTCAATATATACCAGCAATGAACAATTCAAAATGTAATTAAGAAAACAATTCTACTTAATATAGTGTCAAAAGTATTTGGGAATAAATTAGGAATAACTTTAACAAGTGTTTCCATGTATGTGATTACAAAGCACTGTTGAAATGAAAGATCTAAACAAATGGAAAGACTTCACACATTCATGGAATTAAAGATACAATATTGTTAAGATTGCAATAGTATGTAAATTGATCCACAAATTCAAGGAAATCTCTACCAAAATTCCAGCTCTTTTTTTTTGATAGAGATTGACAAGCTGATTCTAAAATTCATATGGAAATTCAAGGGACCCAGAACAGTCAAAACAATCTTGAAAAAGAAGAAAGCTGGAGAACTCACACTTTACAGTTTCAAAACTTTCTATAAAGCTATAGTGATCAAAACTGTGTTATCCTGACATAAGGATAGACATATAGATCATCAGATAGAATCAAGAGTTTAGATATAAACCTTCATATTTATGGTCAATTGATTTTTCATAAGGGTGCCAAGAAAATTCAATGAGAGGAAGTCTTTTTAACAAATGGTGCTGGAATAATTGGATATCCACATGCAATAAAATGAATTTGGACACCTACCTCACACTATCCACAAAAATTAACTCAAAATGGATCAGACACCTAAAGGTAAGAGCTGAAACTATAAAATTTTCAGAGGAAAACACAGGAATAAATCTTCATGATTTGGGGTTAGGCAATGGCTTCTTAGATACAACACCAAATCTCAAAGCAAAAGCACTAATCTTTTATTCTGACTGAGTAAAAGGAGCCAGAGACAAAAGATCACACACTGTATGGGTCCTTTTCTATAATACATCCAGAATAGACAAATCTACTAAGACCAAAAGGTCTAATCTGCAGGGATGGGAAGAAAATGGGAAATGACTGGTAATAGGTATGTGAAGTTCCTTTTTCAGGTGATGAAAATATTCTAAATTTAGATTGTGGGGATAGTTGTACATTTTGAATATACCAAACTCAATGAATTATATACTTTAAGTGAGTGAATTATATGGTATTTGAATGATATTTCAATTAAGCTGTTCAAATATAGTAATGGATTTAGAGAAAAGGATATGATCTGCTGAGAAAGTAAGTCACTTTTTATATATTATTAGGGATCATCTACACTGCATCTTCACTGCCACTTTAGTGAACAGTCTGATTACTTACCTGCTCCCATTCCTGCTTTGTTAATTGTTCAGAAAAGGATCCATTTGTTCTGCTTCCCTCTGCCACAGTGGTTGTACCCAATTTATTTTTATTCTCAGCACGGTCTCCAACCATTGGAATTGGTGGCATCAGCACAGATCTCATCTACAAAACAAATTCACGCTTTAGCCAAACCCTCTGCTTAGCGTGCTGCATGTAGAAACTTCAGCACTAGTTGCTATTTTGTCTATATTATTGTGCCTCAACTCAATGGAAAATACGTGATCACCTGTTCCATCTCACCTACCTCCTTCATCTTACTGATGCACTGATCTCTATAAACTGGGCCTGTTAAGCTCTGTTTGCACATTTTTCAACTAGAGACACTGTCTTACAGGGAAAGTTTCCCATTAGAGTTTCTAAAAGACCCCAGAGGCACAGATGTCAGTGGAGACATGTTCTTCGGCATTGTGATGGGAAATGGAAGATGCTAAGGGAAAATGAGTCTCCCTCCGAGCCTTTATCTATACATAGAGCTAAGAGAGAACAAATAGGCCTGGAGTTCAGAAACACCTCTTAAGAGGATGGCTGCTTTTCTTTTTGTTGTGTTTTCCAGGAGAAATGAGAGAAAGTATATCTATGTCCAAGAAAGTTCACAAAGGGGACATAAACTGAAAACTTCGGAAGCCTTCTAACTTAAGGTTCTCAGTCTGACCTGCCAGCAACTGAACATTACATCTAATCCTAGTAACAAAGGTGATGTATTTCTTTGGAAACAAAATGTCTTTCTGACAGTACATCAATTACTATAATCCATTCTATGTTCCCTTACATAATTTGAGACTGCAATTTTATACTTGTTTCTTTGTAGCACCATACCTTTATACAAAACAATTTGAAGCAATGGTTCTATTACATTGGAAGCCTTAGTTCAGCGATGGACAATTCTCTGAGGTAGGCACTTAAGTTTCTTCTATAAACTAGGGTGTCTAGAAAAATCTTACCTTTATTTTTCAAAAATAAAAGCAAACCGTATTCTGAGGTCCTAACTCATTGAGATGGTTGGAATTTAATTTCAGCTATTATTAGTGAGCTCACAGCCTACCTCCCTGTCTCCTGTCCAGCAAATGTCTCCAGGTCTTAGGCAGAGCGGAGTATTTTGGGAGGAAACTCTGGACTTGGGTCCACACAATTCAGTTCTGATAAGGTCATCGGGCAGGACAAAGCCACATGGTCTCTTAAGTACTGTGGCTCTTCTGTTTTCAAAGCCATGTGGGATCAGGACACTTTGCCCAGTCCCCGCTGGGTGCCACATCATCATTTTCTCCTGGGGGTCCTACTAGCAATCTCCTCCTATATCTTCTGCCAAGGAGTTTGAAGAATAATAAACCAGAGGCTTAAGTATTACAGTCTTCCTTCTCTGTCCCTCTGCATTCACCACCCTCCCTTTGCAACCTGCCCACTTTACAAAATACCTTTAATGAACCTTCAGTGGAGGTTGTCATCGAGTTCTCCCAACTCTACCCCTCTCCCATGAGCAACTAAATCATACAGCAGGTGTAAACCAGGAAGCATGTTCACCCCTACATTTGGAGGTCCAAACAAAAAGGCAAGTGGGGGTTATAAAACCTGAAAATCTGTTTTTGTATCTCATCTGGTAGAGTTCCAAAGGCTTAAACCTACTACTTTCATTATATTTCACACAAATAACATGTGCTACCAGTTCAACTTCGTTCTAGCAGGGTAGACAAAAAACATACAAGTCAAATTTCTACCTTTAAAGCCAGTCTTAACAGTAGGTGGAACAATGATCCCCGAAGGGGGTGAAATGTGAGGTATCCTGGGAAAATTGCTGGCCTCAAATTTTCTCCCCAGGGTCTCTCTTGGTGACTGAAATTTAAACCTCAGTTTTAAGTATCATGAAAAAGAGGACAGAGTTGGAGAAGAGAGCTTTATGTTCAGAGCTTACTCTATGCCATCTTTTTCATCTAGGTTATTATATTTAACCTTCCCAGCAATTCAATATGGTAGGTATTTTTTAGCTTTAGTGCATAGATGTGGGAACTGAGGCTTAGAAATCATTGGTACCTTACCCAGTCACCCAGCCAGGAAGGGGCAGAAGCAGGATGTAATAGATGTAATGTTAGCTACATCTGTCTGATGTCAGAGCTTCACAGTGTTTACTAGGTTAAGGTGGCTCTCAATTTAGGGTCTCCACAGAAATAGTAATGGACATTTCAGAGAAACGCTCTTAATATCTCAAAAAGCCCGAGAGAGGACTGGCTTCTCAGGCTAACCTCAGGAAAGGAAAAGTTTTCAATCTGATCAATTAGTAGTGGCTGCCACGGCTGATTAGTGCTGTTGTCACAGGGCCAGTGGTGGTGGAGTGTCGCATTCCTGCCATGTGCTTGCCAATATTTGACTGACAAAAACATCATGTTCCCTTGCTCTTGGCTAGAATCATATCCACTCATTATGTTAACAATTACTATCTCATGTTGATTCAAACATCTTATTGGCTTGACTATTTGCTGAGATCCTAAGAAAGGTACCTTAAATTAGGGTGGCCTTACAATTTATCGCAACTGGAGAGTAAAGGGAGGTGGTATTAACACTCACACCAGGACAACAGGTGTAAACCAGGAAGTATGGTTATCACTGGGTGAGGCTGGGAGGGGGTATGTAAAATCAGCACAGAATCAGGAAAGGAGTTGTAAAAAAAAGTTTTTATCCAGTTTTACCTTAGGTTTGCCCTATTTCAGTCTTTAATTCTCTTAGGAAGTATTCAACAAACATTAATCCTGTCTACATCTTAGGTGCTGGAGTTATATCAGTGAACTAGAGAAACAGGGGAAGATGGTAAACAAATAGTACCACAATTGCTTATTTAATTTTGGTAACTGTTATGAAGGAGAGGTACAAGGGGCTTGAGAGCAAACGGATGGGGACCTGATCTAGTCTGGAGGTTGTGGAGGGCTTTCCAGGGGAGGGGTATGTTTAAGCTGAAATTAGAAGGATGAGAAGGAGTTGGTGACAATATAATCATTCATATGTATATAAAGGTATAAGGACTCTAAAAACTCAAGGTGAACAGGAATCACATGTCCACATCAAATTAAATTCTGGTTCTAGATTCCCCTTGCCTAGATTGGCGGGAATTTGATTAACAGTCCTGAGGAGCAGGGTTTAGGTTTCTCACTAGGACCGCACATGATCACCGGGCTCAGAGCTGCCACTGGTCGTCATGCCCTGCCCAGGTGATTCCCCTGTTCCCCGAGTCTGGGGGCATTGGCTGGGTTCTTGACAGGCAGAAGGCAATTCCAGTCACTCTGCAAAACCCCACCAAAGAAGCCTTTCACTAAGCCTCAGAGCTTCAGGCCCCTACACAGCCACTTTCCTCAGAGGGTCAACACATATTCCTGTTCTGCTTGTGCTGTATTGAATATGGTTACTCAGGTTTAAAATATTAAACTATCCCCCCGCTAAAAAAAAAAAAAATTCTGAGCCATTTGGAATACATATTGGAAATCACAACAATTCAGAAACAAACTGCTGTATGATTCTACTTCTATAAGGCTCCTGGAGGAGTCAAATTCTTAGAGGTATAACACAGAATGGTGGCTCCCAAAGGCTGGGGAAGGTGGAATTGGGAATTAGTGTTTAATGGGTAGTTTCAGTTTCAGAAAATGGAAAGTTTTAAAAATAGATGGTAGTGACAGTAGTGACGGTTGCACAATAATGTGAAAGTACTTAATGCCACTGAACTGCACACTTAAAAATGGTTAAAGTGGTAAACTTTATGTTGGTATATTTTACCACATTAATTAATTAGAAATTTTAACTTTTCAAAAATCAAGATTTTTCACTTTTGAAGCTAATATGAAATGCCAATATTTTCCCACTTTCACCATGAATTTTTAAAAATATTTTTTCCATATATAGAAGTTATCAGTTTAGTTCTTTATCAGGCAATCATGGATTTTCTTAAAATATTTACTCATTTTTCAGAGTTACAGCAATCACTAAAACATGAATCTATATAAAACAATACGTGAAAGGAGCTATGTATCCCTTTGTAAATCTGAGACAACATTCATGCAAACATTGCTTCTTACTTTGTTTCTTTCTATACGGTGGAGTAAATTCAAGTCTGTGGACTCTGATATCCCTCCATGTATGACCAGAACTTCATTGTCAATGATTGTACCAATTGGGAGCCAGGTATAGACCTCTTCCAAGATTTGTAAGATTTTTTTTCCATGCAGCTGTAAGTAAGAGCTTAAGTAAGTTTGTTTTTCTGATAGGTTCAATTTTACTCAATAGTCCCAACATATGGACAAAAACCAACAGTTTTCATGCCACCCAAACTAGGTCAGGATGGACACACTAACCAACAAGCATGCATTAATCATCTTTTAATTCTCTTTTTTTCATACTTTGACTTGCTGACCCAGGGGAAGAGACTGCCCCTCCCAAGGCTAGTTAATTCCTAGAGATAGCAAGGAGTTGTCTTTTGTATGTAAAGCAGAGTGCCTTTCATATGCAAATCAACCTACCCAGAGCCCATCCTCCCAACTAGTCCTTTGCGGATTTAACCAGCCTGCCAATGAA
The DNA here is from genome assembly GCF_014754425.2 of Oryx dammah. Lineage (NCBI taxonomy): Eukaryota > Metazoa > Chordata > Mammalia > Artiodactyla > Bovidae > Oryx > Oryx dammah. The sequence continues at coordinate 115,500,044 of NW_024070207.1, forward strand.
GGAGGCATGAGGTTCCATTCCTGGGTCAGGAAGATTCCCCTGGAGGAGGGCATGGCAACCCACGCCAGTATTCTTGCCTGGAGACTCCCATGGACAGAGGAGCCTGGTGGGCTACAGTCCATGGGGTCACAAAGAGTCGGACACATCTTAGCAGCACACCCAGGGCCACTATTTCCTGCTCCAATCACCCCAGGGCCAGCCAGATACCAGGCAACCATGGACAGCTTGTAAACCCCAGAGCCCGCTGAAATTACTCAAACGAGCCAATCCTAAACCTGCTTACACTGCCTCACCCATTTCTTCCTGAGAAAACCACAATAAAGGCTCTTGCCACTGCCTCTGACTGACCCTGAGGTGCAGTCCCATATGGTATGGTGTTCCACTGACCAGTTTCTAAGGAATTGTGAGTAAAAATCTTTCTCTTCATGACAGCCATTTCCATGTTTTACCAAACCTGAGTAAAACAAATCCCAGATATCTTTGAAACAACAGAGTTTGTATCTGTGTTAAAACTCACATGGAAGTCACAATGAAAAAGCTTGGTTTAGTCCAGAAAGAAAAACAGGTCTTCACCATGGCCAGGGCTTCCTTTTGTGCTTTTATTGGCCTGGATTCTGATTAATTTTCCCATCATCTTTCTTGAAGCTTTTTCTTTTTTTAAACTTTTATGTATGCATAAACAGCAAAGAGGATGTAAAAAAAAAAAAAGTAGATGAGTCTTACCTTGTATTTATGTAAAATTTCTTTCGTGAAGCCATACCTGAAAAAAACAATGGGATTTCAACTCTTTCACTGAATGTTGATAACTCCCACTTGCGTGAGTCAAGTCATGCAAAAAAGCAAGTCCTTGACATCTTACTATCACAAGTATCAAAAACTCAAGCAACTAGACTTCAGTTGGAATTGTTACTTACTCAAGTCTTTGCTAGGCACTATGGGAAGGAAGAAAGCAGCTGATGATGTCATCCCTACCCTCAAGGAGTTTAGAGTATAGCTGGGAAAAGAAGATAAATTTTCATGAAACCAATACAAGACAACTTAAGAAATATGTGGTAGGCACCGGTGTCTAAGTACTGCAAGTATTCAGAGATGTGTGCTGTGGCCACTGAGGTAAGGTGTGTGGGAGAATGTTTTTCATTTAGATAGAATTTCTCAGACATCCTATACCTTATGGTAAATGAATGATTAGGAGGGGAAAAAGACCAAACAAAGCCAAAGAAAAGCCTAGAAGGTAATAAGTTGGTTCTTAATACTCTGTCTGACATAGCTCATGTAATGGTATTGAGGGTTTTAATAAAAAGTATCAGGAAGTTTAATGCCTGAATACCAGTCACTAAAAGGGATTTAATGATGAGATGTTTTTTCCAATACTTTCCTTGCCTTAAGATAATAATATATACCTTGAACACCCAACAAAGTAAAGTCAGAATGCAGCATACTCACTTCAGGTTTCCACACAAATCATGTCATGTGAAGCTTCTACAGTGTAACATGATGTTTCCAGAAATGAACTCAGTCCTGCCTATTCAACAGCACTTCAAATCTCAAATCAGCTTACCCCCAGCTGAACTCATCATTCTCCCTCAGCCCACCTTTCTCCTCTTATCATGTTCCCAGTATCAGTGATATTGCAAATTCAACCTAGGAACCTGGAGGTCATCTTGATTCTCTCTTCTTTCAGGTCCTCCATACCACAATACCAAGCCTTAAATCAATGCCTAAACTCCTCTTGAATCTATCTACTTCTTTGTGTCTGCATCTCCCAGTCTAAGTGAGAACCCATCATCTATCTCTTCAACTCTTATATTTCCTACTGGCATCCCCATATCCATTTTTGCCCCTCACCAAACTACTCTTACTGCTGCATCTTACAACACAGATTTTATAATACTCTTCAATGATTTTCTTCTGTCCTCAGAAGAAAGCTCAAATTCCTCTACAATAATTTCTTACATCTCCAGCCCTATCAGGTAACTATCCTGTTCTTCAGTTTATGCTTCTCCTATCCTGAATTTCTTTCAAATCTAAAAAGTCCTTTCTCAATCTGCCTAAGTTGTCTCTTCACTGTGGAACACTTTCCCATCCACTCCTGCCATGGTCCTCTCTTGGTTTCCTAATTCATCCTTCAGGTCTCAGGCTAATGTCATATTTCTATGGGAGAACCTTCCAACCACCTCTCAGACAGGTTGGATCTCCCTCTTTACAAATTCATCACACTTGAAAAACCTGCTCAACTGTGTCTTCCCTGCTACATGTAAATTCTAGGAGGGCAGGGGCCATGTCTCTTTCAGTAACCATTCAGCACTAGATGCTGAAGCTGAAGCTCCAACACTTTGGCCACCTGACGCGTAGAGGTAACTCACTGGAAAAGTCCCTGATGCTGGGAAAGACTGACGGCAGGAGGAGAAGGGGGTGATGGAGGATAAGATGGATGGATGGCATCACCAACTCAATGGACATGAGTCTGAGCAAACTCTGGGAAATGGTGAAGGACAGGGAAGCCTGGCATGCTGCAGCTCATGGGGTCACAAAGAGTCGGATGACTAAGCGACTGAACAGCAACAACAACAAATAGAACTGAAGAGCTAAATAAATGGAAGAATAAATGGCATGCCTAAATAAATGTTTTGAGCTATATTACATATATGTATTGAGTTATGTTTTATATATATATATAGCCTCTGAAAATAGCCTTGGGATTTTTTTTCCTTCATATTTAGCATTTTCTTCCATACCTTAGGGTTAGAATTGAAACTCTTGTTTTCAGGCCAAGTGCCAAAACTGCCCCAAAGAGAAAACTCATCAGTTGCTGAGCTTTGATTCAGGCACTCAAAAGCCCAGGACTGAAGCATTTAACATGCCATGCCTTCCCTAGTGCAAACTGGATTCTGTTTTTTCATAAAACAAGAAACAAAAGGAAAAGAAAAGGACGAGAGGAAGAGGAGGAGGAAGGGAAAGGGGAGAGGAGGAGGAGGAAAGAAGAACATTTGTCACTTACTATGCCTTTCACGGCAAAAACTGGTAAACCACTTAACCAATCTTTATTCCCCCAACTTCCAGTGAGTCAGGTAGCTGAAATGCTATGTTACCACTATTCTCAAATATGTTTATGAACAACTATGCCAGAAGCAATCACCATGTCATAAAAAAAAATACATACATCAGTGAAAAACACAGTACTAGTTTCTGAGACAACTTCTGAGCCAAGCCAAAAGAGTATTGAGAGAATGAGTCCATCTAAACCTACTCATAGAACAACTCCACCTCCAAACCTGGCCTTAACACGTCTAGAAAGCACAAAATTTGACTTGGGAAGGGTGGGCATGGGAGGAAGAACATAATAGAAGGGAGAAGGAAGGATTGGAAGAAAAGATAAGAAGGGAATTTCAGAGCAATTTATACTCACACAGTACAGGATTGAGGGAGGTAAACTGGGGTAAGAACTGAGATCTTCCTTGAGATTCTCATCCCTACTTCTCTACACTCACCTCTAACTCTCTGCTAGGAAATAAACATGGTAGCATTTTCCAGAACAGGAAACAAAAGAGGAAATCTACAGGGCTAGGTTACCTCATATTCATCATAAAATCCTCATGGTTGCCTCTGTTCAAGTGCAGGTCATTTGGGTACACAAGAAAACTCACAAACAGGATCATTAGGATCTCCATGGAATTTTTTCCTCGATCTACAAAATCACCATTAAAAACATATGGGTTGGTCACTGAGGGGAGACCATTCTGTGGAAGGAAGAGGGGGGAAAAGGAGCAGTTAAAAGAATGTACTTTTAAAAATAAGGTCTTGTACTTAACATTCACATGGATATGGAGAAAAGAGGCTGAGTCAATTCTTCCACTGGGAAAAATCTGCTCACCCACTCAAGCCAATTTCACTCTTCCAGGGCAAGGGTGAAAGGTTTCACTCTTCTCCTGCAAGAGACCTTTTGAAGTAAAGAATTAGCTTGGGACAGGGAGACTCCAGGGGGGTGGCTCATCCTACTATGAGTTTTCTCTGAAAGGATCTGATAATTATCCTATTAAAAATGGATTCTTTCATCTCTTCCTTGGGTAGAAGAGGGAAAAACACTGAACTAAGTAAGAGCCAGAAGTCGTTCATTCTAAGGGACCCTCTGTTTAATTTCTCTAGGCTGTGATTCTCTCAATTTGTAAAAACAACTCCATCCCAGATCAAAAATGAGAGATAGGATATGAAAATGTAAGGTACTGTCCAACTGTGAGCAGAGCTAATACACCATCAGTCCACTCTGATACAATTACACCAGGTGTTGGAGGCATGTGTTCTAGACTGCTCACCAACCACAGCCATATCTGTTGTTTAATATGTTGATTACCACTCCTTTAAAATATAGTGTTAGCATAAAAAAGGACTGGGATTAGGACAAAGGTCTAATCTTTATAGCAGCTATTCTTTCCTTTCCTTCTGTACTAGTAAACTCTAAAATAAAACATGCCATGCCTGGTAGAGAAATGGTTGAGTGCATTTTTATTGCATAGTAAGATAATTCAAATGTCTAAAAAATACATTACCAAAAGAAAATTTTAAGTACTCATATATTCTAATGTATGTCCTCTTTCAAAAAAGTTACCTTCAAGAAGTAATTTACATATTCTAGTTATGTTAATCTTTTTCAAATGATTTTCAATTTTCTCTTTTGTTAGGTTTCAAATTATGTAAGAAAATATTATTACTTTATACTCACCTAGTATTTAAATACATTTTAAATTGTTCATATCAATATGACAAAAATAGTTGAAAAAATAAAATACAAGTTGTTGCATATAACTTAGGAATTCCAGAAGTCAGTATGCAACAAAACATGTTTTGAAGGCAATTGGAAAAGAGCAAGCAAGCAGTGGTGTGGTGTTCTAGGCCAGAAGACTTATTCTCTAATTCAGCTCCACTATTACCCATGTGTCCCTGGGCAAGTTATTTGATCATTATGAACTCTAGTTTCCTCATCTGTTAAATGACAACTTCCATGCTTATCATACAGGGCTACTTTGGAACTCACATGAGACTGTAGTGTGTAAAAACTACAGTGTGCTTTTAGTATAGTGTGTAAAAATAATAAAGCACCACACAAACTAAGAGATTCATTTTATTATGACCTCCATGTTATTTCTAACTTACAATCCCACTACTTTATATTGTCTTATACATGAAATCACATAACCTATTCACACTGGGCTTAGATAGTGTGAGCCAATTATAAAAATATAGGCTATTGCTCATCAAAACATAAAGGAAAAGGGAGTGATTCTGCATCTCTAATACTCTTCCTTCCCCCAGACTTCAGCTGGCTGCGATGAGTAACCTGGAGAAGTCTGAGGAGTGCTGGAGGCTATAGGTTCTATGGGGATGTCCATGACTGAAGGGGGCTTAAGGAGCAGCAGAGAGCCCTGGAAGAACTAGGCCTGAGGGGTCATGCAGACTCTGTGCTTAAGGGGACACTCTGTCTCAGAGCATGTGTGTGGTCCTGGTTGGGGGAAGGTATCTGGATCTTACAGGAAAGGTAGGAGAACTTTCACACCTCTGAAGCTAAAAGAACACCAACACTTCATTTAGAGACACCTAGCAACACAAGAGACTTCCTCTCACACTCGATGCAGGAGCAGAAAGTGCTGTTGTGCCTCCAACTATGGAGAAGCTTGGCCTAGCTTAAGTAGAAAATTTAAAATGGAAATAACCTCATATTTAAGAGGATCCAGTAACAACAGAGAGGCAGACCAATCAGACCTACTAAAGTACCATCCCCTAATGAGGTAACAGTGCTGGAGGAGACAGAGGCCAACTTTTTAAAAAATGAGAGTACCATGAAATAAAGAACAGAAAGTCAGTAATTCTTGGCATTAAAAATATGCTATTGAAATTTAAAATATCAATAGACTGGTGATAACTAAAAGATAGTGAAAAATACATTGCTGACCTGAAAGAGCAAGCAGATGAAAAATCTCTCACAAAGAGCAAAAGGCAAAACGATGGAAATCATGAGGAGTGAATAAGAGATTAGAGTTCAGAGTAAAGAGAACTAATATGCCAACAATAAGCATGCGAGAATCAGGAAAAAGGAACAGATGGAGAAGAGGCAATAATTACATAAATAAGAGAGGGAATTTTTTACAGTTTAAAATGAGACTTCACCCTGAAGTTTGAAAGAGGTCGTGACTTCTGTGTTCAATGAACTTGTACTGATTGCTTGTTATGCACCAGACATAATTTTAGGTGTCAGAAACATAGAAGTAAACAATACAAAGTCCCTGCATTCAAAGAGTTTGTATTTAAAGAACCTAGCATCCACATGCCCCACAGAGGAAAACACTCAAGAACATATTTTAACCAAATAAGAGCAGTAACAATAAAAAGTCCTTAAACCTGGGAAGGACTAAGAGAAAAGATTACAGATGTGAACAATGAACCTTGCAATACATAATTAAATATAAATCAGTAGCAATAATGTAGAAATTGTGTTCTCTGAAACAGCTAACAGAAAAACCTAAATGAACTTTTTGGCCAACCCAATTCAAAACAAGGATTCAAGAAATAGAAGAGATGTACTATGAAGGAAATCTAATAATGGTCAAGAACTAAAAATCTGGCATGAGCCAAAACTAAGGATTTGTAAGGGATGCGAAGGGAGAAAAGTAAAATTCTCTACAAATCTCATCTGAATGGGGAATGTACATGGAAAGTGTGAAAACAAATAAATTTATCTTACTGGAGGAGAGAGAGGATAATGAAGATGGAATAAAGTTATAGCTATTTGAGAAGTATACACACATACATCATTTATTAGAAATGTCAGGAATGGGAAGATAACAACTAATGAATAGGAAAGCATGGTAAAAATGCCAAAGAAAACAATAATTTAAAAAACTTCACCAAAACAGCAAAAAGAAAGACTACTTTATTTTTCCTTTAAAGTCTGGTAATTTTATTAGAATGTACTTTAGATCGTAGTTCTTAGTTTAAATTGTCAAGTACATGTGTGCTGTTTTGGCAAAACCAATACAGTATTGTAAAGTGAAAAAACGAAAACTTCCTTGAATTACAGAAAGACTACTTTACAGCACAAAACTCCAAGTATGTATAGTTTGTGCGAAGTATACATGAAAAAAAAATAAAGGGAGACTGAAAGCAAGGTAAATGCAACAAAGAAAAGGTAAAAATGAAAATATTAATATTTGACAAAGTGGAATTTAATATTCAAAGTGCTAAAAATTATCATGAAGCAACATTATATCATAATAATGGGCACTTTATGAAGAAGGCTCAATTTATAAACTTGTATTCAATAAACAAAAGAACAAGTTTTTGCTTCATATATTTACTATAAATGCAAAAAGAAAATTTTTAAAAACACAGAGTAAATTAGTCAAACTTAATTATTGGTTTAAAATAATGTCCACAAATTATTTGATACTCCCTTTAAAAGGTAAAGCCTAACACCACTCCCTGAATGTGGGCTGGACTTAGTGATTTGCTTCTAACGAAGGAATAAGAAACAAAAGCAGGAGTGCTGGTGTGCAACCGTGGAGATTAAGTCATAAAGGAGACTGCAGCCTCCTATTTGCTCTCTCCGCTCACTCACTCTGGGAAAAGCGACTGCTCTGTCATGAGAACACTCAGGTACCCTGTGGAGAGGACCATGTGGCTGTTCTGTCAACAGCCAGCAAGGGGCTAACTGAAAAGCTGTGTCCACAGCCATATGAGTCAACAATCTTGGAAGTGGGTCCACCAGGTCCAGTCAACCTTACAAATGACTGCAGCCCTGGTCAACAGCTTGATTGCCAGCTCATGAGAGACCTTCAGGCAGAACCACCCAGCTAAGCTGTACTCAGATTTCTGAACCACAGAAACTGTGAGATACTAAACATTTGCAGTTTTAAGCCAGTAAGTACTGGGTAATTTGTTATACAGAAATATATATATAATACAAATATTTTAAAAGATACAAATGGAAAAAATTGAATGTACAGTTTACCCTTGAACATTGAGGGTTTGAGCTGCAAGGGTCCACTTAAACACAAAATTTTAGTGTAGTAAATACTACACTACTGCATGGTCCATTCTTGGTTGAATCTTTGGATAAAGAGGAACTGCTGATGAGGAGCGCCAACAATCAGTTATACATGGATTAACGCTTGTTCAAGGGTCAACTGTATAACTAATGAATTTAATAGACAGAAATACGAAGAACTCTACATCCTATGAACAGCGGGTACAATTAATTTTTCATTTGTCCATGGAGGTTTCATAAGAATTTATCATATACTTGATTTCAAAGAAATCCTTAACAAATTCAAAATAATAAACATTTCATAGGACACATTCTCATATCATAATCCAATAAAACCTGAAACAAATAATATGATGCAAAAAATTCTAGCTTTTTGAATTAAGGTCCTTGGAAATTAAATATTATAGTCTTCATAATCATTGGATTAAAGAGGAAATTAACAGCAATATTATAAATTTGATAGAAGGCTCAGTAACAACTAAAGTAAGAAAAACTGTGTAGTCTTAAATGCCTTCATTATTAAAGAAGATGCATATGAAAGACTATATTCACCTTAACAAATTAGAAAAATAAAATCAATTAGATAAAGATAAAAGCTGAAATTAATGAACTGGAAAACAAAAAAATGAAAGCTATATAATCCAAAGAGTGATTCTTTGAAAGAACTAATAAAATTGATAAAATTCATCATAAGCCTGATTAAGGATAAGTAAAAAAAGATAACGAAAAACATTTAAGATTAAAGATTCGAAAAAAGACAAAGATATAGAGAAGTAAGTTTTAACATATATATAAAAAGAGAATATAATATTGGATATATTGAATATAATATACTTTGACAATCTAGAGAAATGGAAGATTTTCTTGAAAATTAGAAGCTACTAAAACTGATTCTAGTAAAGATGCTAGAACTGATCCTAAAACTGGAATGGGTGAATCAGATGATCATTACATCTACTACTATGGGCAAGAATCCCTTAGAAGAAATGGAGTAGCCTTCAGACTCAAAAAGAGAGTCTGAAATGCAGTTCAGTTCAGTTGCTCAGTCGTGTCCAACTCTTTGCGACCCCATGAATCGCAGCACGCCAGGCCTCCCTGTCCATCACCAACTCCCGGAGTTCACTCAGACTCACATCCATCGAGTCAGTGATGCCATCCAGCCATCTCATCCTCGGTCGTGCCCTTCTCCTCCTACCCTCAATCCCTCCCAGCATCAGAGTCTTTTCCAGTGAGTCAACTCTTCGCATGAGGGGGCCAAAGTACTGGAGTTTCAGCTTTAGCATCATTCCTTCCAAAGAAATCCCAGGGTTGATCTCCTTCAGAATGGATTGGTTGGATCTCCTTGCAGTCCAAGGGACTCTCAAGAGTTTTCTCCAACACCACAGTTCAAAGCATCAATTCTTCGGCGCTCAGCCTTCTTCACAGTCCAACTCTCACATCCATACATGACTACTGGAAAAACCATAGCCTTGACTCGATGGACCTTAGTCGGCAAAGTAATGTCTCTGCTTTTGAATATGCTATCTAGGTTGGTCATAACTTTTCTTCCAAGGAGTAAGCATCTTTTAATTTCATGGCTGCAGTCACCATTTGCAGTGATTTTGGAGCCCCCCAAAATTGTGTTTGACACCGTTTCCACTGTTTCCCCATCTATCTCCCATGAAGTGATGGGACCGATGCCATGATCTTCATTTTCTGAATGTTGAGCTTTAAGCCAACTTTTTCACTCTCCTTTCACTTTCATCAAGAGGCTTTTTAGTTCCTCTTCACTTTCTGCCATAAGGGTGGTGTCATCTGCATATCTGAGGTTATTGATATTTCTCCCAGCAGTCTTGATTCCAGTTTGTGTTTCTTCCAGTCCTGAAATGCAGTACTTGGATGCAATCTCAAAAACGACAATGATCTCTGTTCGTTTCCAAGGCAAACCATTTAATATCATAGTAATCCCAGTAATCCAAGTCTATGCTCTAACCAGTAATGCTGAAGAAGCTCAAGTTGAACAGTTCTATGAAGACCCATAAGACCTTCTAGAACTAACACCCAAAAAAGATGTCCTCTTAATTATAGGGGACTGGAAGGCAAAAGGAGGAAGTCAAGAGATACCTGGAGTAACAGGCAAATTTGGCCTTGGAGTACAAAATGAAGCAGGGCAAAGGCTAACAGAGTTTTGCCAAGAAAATGCACTGGTCATAGCAAACACCCTCTTCCAACAACACAAGAGAAGACTCTACACATGGACATCACCAGATGGTCAATACTGAAATGAGACTGATTATATTCTTTGCAGCCGAAGATGGAGAAGCTCTATACAGTCAGAAAAAACAAGACTGGGAGCTGACTGTGGCTCAGATCATGAACTCCTTATTGCCAAATTCAGACTTAAATTGAAGACAGTAAGGAAAACCACTAGACCATTCAGGTATGACCTAAATCGAATCCCTTATGATTATACAGTGGAAGTGACAAATAGATTCAAGGGATTAGATCTGATAGACAGAGTGCCTGAAGAACTATGGACGGAGGTTTGTGACATTGTAGAGAAGGTAGAGATCAAGACCACCCCCAAGAAAAAGAAATGCAAAAAGGTAAAATGGTTGCCTGAAGCGATCTTAAAAATAGCTCAGAAAAGAAGAGAAGCTAAAGGCAAAGGAGAAAAGGAAAGACATACCCATCTGAATGCAGAGTTCCAAAGAATAGCAAGGAGAGATAAGGAAGTCTTCCTCTGTGATCAATGCAAAGAAATATGTGAAAACAACACAATGGGAAAGACTAGAGATCTCTTCAGAAAATTAGACACCAATGAAAATTTCATGCAAAGATGAGCAGAATAAAGGACAGAAATAGTATGGACCTAACAGAAGCAGAAGCTATTAAGAAGAGGTGGCAAGAATACACAGAAGAACTATATAAAAAAGATCTTCATGACCCAGATAACCACGATGGTGTGATCACTCACCTAGAGCCAGCCATTGTGGAATGTGAAGTCAAGTGGGCCTTAGAAAGCATCACTACGAACAAAGCTAGTGGAGGTGATGGAATTCCAGTTGAGCTCTTTCAAATCCTAAAAGATGATGCTGTGAAAGTGCTGCACTCAATATGCCAGCAAATGTGGAAAACTCAGCAGTGGCCACAGAACTGGAAAAGGTCAGTTTTCATTTTAATCCCAAAGAAAGGCAATGCCAAAGAATGCTCAAACTACCGCACAATTGCACTCATCTCACACGCTAGTAAAGTAATGCTCAAAATTCTCCAAGCCAGGCTTCAATAGTACATGAACCATGAACTTCCAGATGTTCAAGCTGGATTTAGAAAAGGCAGAGGAACCAGAGATCAAATTGCCAACATTTGCTGGACCATCAAAAAAGCAAGAGAGTTCCAGAAAAACATCAACTTTTGCTTTATTGACTACGCCAAAGCCTCTGACTGTGTGGATCACAACAAACTGTGGAAAATTCTGAAAGAGATGGGAATACCAGACCACCTGATCTGCCTCCTGAGAAATCTGTATGCAGGTCAAGAAGCAACCATTAGAACTGGACATGGAACAACAGACTGGTTTCAAATCGGGAAAGGAGTACATCAAGGCTGTATATTGTCACCCTGCTTATTTAACTTATATGCAGAATACATCATGCAAAATGCTGAGCTGGATGAAGCACAAGCTGGAATTAAGATTGCCAGGAGAAATATCAATAACCTCAGATATGCAGATGACACGACCCTTACGGCAGAAAGCGAGGAAGAACTAAAGAGCCTCTTGGTGAAAGTGAAAGAGGAGAGTGAAAAAGTTGGCTTAAAACTCAACATTCAGAAAACTAAGATGATGGCATCTGGTCAAATAACTTCATGGCAAATAAGTGGGGCAACAACGGAAACAGAGACTTTATTTTGGGGGGCTCCAAAATCACTGCAGATGGTAACCACAGCCATGAAATTAAAAGACACTTACTACTTGGAAGAAAAGCTATGATCAACCCAGACAGCATATTAAAAAGCAGAGGCATTACTTTACCAACAAAGGTCCATCTAGTCAAAGCTATGGACTATAAAGAAGGCTGAGCGCCAAGAATTGATGCTTTTGAACTGTGGTGTTGGAGAAGACTCCTGAGGTCCCTTGGACTGCAAGGAGATCCAACCAGTCCATTCTGAAGGAGATCAGCCCTGGGATTTCTTTGGAAGGAATGATGCTAAAGCTGAAGCTCCAGTACTTTGGCCACCTCATGGGAAGAGTTGACTCACTGGAAAAGATTCTGATGCTGGGAGGGATTGGGGGCAGGAGGAGAAGGGGACGACAGAGGATGAGATGGCTGGATGGCATCACAGACTCGATGGATGGGTCATTGGTGATGGACAGGGAGGCCTGGCGTGCTGTGATTCATGGGGTCGCAAAGAGTCGGACACGACTGAGCGACTGAACTGAACTGAATGTATGTTTCCATGCTACTCTCTCAATTGGTCCCAGCCTTTCCTTCTCCAGCTGTAGAAAGGAACACATTTGAGTCCGTTCTAATGAGGTGGATTGCCGGGGCCAGGGTGAGGAACTCCGCCCATGGCAAAGGTCATGAGGAAGGAGGCTTGGCATACGCAAAGGCGTGATCAAGCCTCAGGAAACCCCCTGTTCCTGAGCATCTACCCCAAAACCAGAGTCTGTTTTATGCTCTCCCCCATAACCGTTTCTCTTGGAGAAGGAGTAAACATGCAGCTCCAAGGCAATAAAAATTCCTGGGCATGACAAGAGTGTTTCAGCTTACAGACTCCTCTGAAGGTTATCTAGCCCACCTGTATAGGTTTGTCAGGCCACATGTGATTGTTTACAGCCTCCCAACCTGAGAGGCATGAGATGTTTTAGACTTACTAAAGGCAAATTCTTTTGGGGAGTTGGAAATTATTAGTATAGTGGGTTGGTTAGGAATTATATTGGTGAAGGGTTTTTTCATTTGTTGTGTCAATAATTGCTGCTAATTCCCTACCCTGGGTGTGACAAGGGTGTTTCAGGTCAAACCTCTCTGCTGACAGACTAGCTTGTGTGACAGGATTATCCATACTCCTGCCACTAAGCACATGACTGTTTACTACCTCTCAACCATAAACAGCACAGAGAGTTTTGGAGTATTTTGAGAGTCTTAATTAGCATAGGGCTTTTCTCATTGTTGAGTCAATGATTGCCGCCAGGCCTCCATATCCTTAGGCACCTGAGAATATATTAATCAGTGTATTTGGAATATAGAAAAGGAAATATAGTAGTTTTTAAGGTTAGCAATACTAGACTTTTTGAGTTAATGAATTTTCTCTTTTGTAATAGATCACTGTACTTTATTATAAATCCCTGTGTCCTTGCCATGTAAAAATGTAACTTTATCACTATCTTAAGACTAGATAGATCTTAAGGGGAGCATTGGTGAAAGGATTTTCATTTGTTGGGCTGATGTTTGCTGCTAAATCTCCATTTTCTCTGCCCTTATAATGAATATAACTAGCATATAGGAGAAATAAGCATTAACCTTTAAGCATATAGGAGAAATAAGTATTACCCTTTAAGATTAATCATGTTAACCTTGGGTTAAATAAATTTCTTTCTTGACTGTAACTCACCACACCCCCACCCTATAGGAATGTAACTTTATTTGGAGGATGGTGCCTGGTTTAAGAAAAAACACCCTTGGAAAAAATAAGTTTTTTGGTTATCAGAAAGAAAGGATCATAAAATGTCAGCAGGTCTCACTCATGGCCAGAAGATGATGTAATATCCCCAAGACCTTTTTTTTATATATTTATGTGAAGCACCTGATTTTGATAAAGGTCAGGACTGCTGACCCCCGTGTGACTCTGTATTCATCCCTATGTGTAACAAAAGGTATATAAGCAAACCCAAAAATAAAGGAATCAGATCAGTTTCTGGAAAGACTGATTCCCCCATGTCGCTTCTTTCTTGCTCCCGTTTCTCTGGCTGAATTCCCATCTGGATTCAGCCTCCTTTTCTCCACTACACTATCTCCTACTACACTATCCGTTTCTAATCTCTCTATATATCTGTAATTAAATACGTATTTTTCCAAAGATGCCGACGCCGTCCCACCTTCGAATTCCCTGGATCCACCGGGGCTGGACCCCGGTAGTGGATGAACCTAGATCCTATTATACAGAGTGAAGTAAGTCAGAAAAAGAAAAACAAATATTGTATATTAACGCATATATATGGCATCTAGAAAGATGCTACTGATGAATCTACTTGCAGGACAGCAATGCAGATGCAGACATAGAGAACAGACTTGCATGTGGCTTTATAGCAGAGCTCTCTTTCCATTTTCAAAAGCAAATAGTTTTTTTTTTAAGCAAATAGTTTTGAGGTTCCTTCAACCAATGATTCCCATCCTTGGCTGCATATTAGAATCACATGATGATTCCTAGGTGTCCATCAGCATCTCTGGGAGTGGAACTCAGTAGGTTGTTTTTTTCCCCTATTTCCTTGGGTGATTACAATGTATAGCCAAGTTTGAGCACAAGGGATTTAAGTTCTAAACCATAGAAAAAGATGTAACTCTCTCCAATTTATCTCATATCAGTATAACCTTAGTATAAAAATTTGAGAAAAACAGCAGCCAAAATTTGAACAAAGATGTAAACTATTTTTCACTGGGATGACCAATCTTCTGGTAGTAGAATTCATCTCCAGTTAAATCAACTTTGTTTATGGGTATTTCACCTCTTCTATGAGCCATGAATAGTGAATTTCTTTAATCAAACCTAATTTTAAGCCCCAAATAATAATGATCAGCTAAGCCATACACCTTACATAGCACACCTGACACCCAATAAGCTTTAACCTTAATCATATGTCTTCCAAAGAATAAGATTTGTGATAATGAAGCTCATTCGGTAGAAAATGTCACTCACTCTGAAAGTGATTCTAAAAGGAGTCCTAAATATATACTGAACTTCTGTTAAGTGTTGAGCCTCTGAACACAAAGGCAAGACTTATTTGGGTGTATAAGATCTGCACTGTTGGTCCAAGACTAGTTGTATTACTTTACACAGTCTGAGTTCAAATACATTTTAGTCTTAGAATAATAAGAGAATTGGAAAACAGATAAAAAGATGATCTAAGTCTTCTGGGACATGGGTCTCTAGGATATTTAGACTCTGGTTACTGAGGCTTCTCTGGATTTCTTTCAAAAGAGGACTCACTGCTGCTGAGTGAACCCATCCTTCACTCAGTTCCAGTAAACCAAACTCTCTGGCTTATTCCACAGTTGATACACAACAAACCAGTTGACAAATATAGAAAACCCAGGGTTAACTACGACTCTGCACAGCATCAGATGACCTTCAGGGGGAAAAGTAGCAGACCACAGAACTAAGTTGAGTAGAGATTAAGAGTCCTATTTCCCTCTGATATATTTTACATAAGACATCTAGAAGTAACTGCAATTTTTTTGGACATTTTCCCAAAGCACATCAAATAACCTCTGGACCTCAACTCCACATTACTTTAATTTTTATTTTGTTTGTAAACTCTATTTAAGAGATCTGTTCTGATTGTAACATACTGTCTTAATTTTAAAGGGTAAAGAATTGACTGCTGTGGCAGTAGGAAGCATATCAGCAACAGAGAAAAAAGAAAAAATTTAATGACCTTCACAGCTGGCAAATTTGGGTCATAAGGGGTGGGATGGAGGATGGTGGGAAGAGAGAAGAAAAGGAAAACAAGGCTGTGTGGCTCCCATGGACAACATCAGTATGACACCCACAGGGCTGAGAAGTAATTAGCTTCTCTCTGTCCATGTGCACCTCTCTTTCAACTGCAGGAGGTCTCCACAGACAGCATCAATTTAACAAACTAACTTGCCAATACTTAGTCTAAAATTTTCATCTTTCTATTCAATGAGGAAAATGTCTTGTAATTTTAGCAAGGCTAAAGTTCTGAATGAAGAATTCCAAATTGGTCACTTCAATTAAGCAAGAGTGGCTGATTAAAATTAACCTTTTCAGGAAATAAAGTCTAAAAATAGGACCTAACTAATGCCAGTGGAAACAGTGACAGATTTTATTTTCTTAGGCTCCAAAATCACTATGGATGGTGACTGTAGCCATGAAATTAAAAGACGCTTACCCCTTGAAAGAAAAGCTATGACAAATCTAGACAGCATATTAAAAAGCAGAGACATCACTTTGCCAACAAAGGTCGGTATAGTCAAAGCTATGGTTTTTCCAGTAGTCTTGTACGGATGTGAGAGCTGGATCATAAAGAAGGCTGAATGCCAAAGAATTGATGCTTTCGAATTGTGGTGCTGGAGAAGACTCTTGAGAGTCCCTTGGACTGCAAGAAGATTAAACCAGTCAATCCTAAAGGAAATCAACACTGAATATTCATTAGAAGGATACATACTGAAGCTCCAATACTATGGCCACCTGACGTGAAAAGCTGACTCACTGCTAAAGACTTTGATGCTAGGAAAGATTGAGGGCAGGAGGAGAAGGGGGTGACAGAGGATGAGATGGTTGGATGGCATCTCTGACTCAATGGAGATGAGTTTGAGCAAACTCTGGGAGTTAGTGAAGGACAAGGAAGCCTGGAGTGCTGCAGTCCACGGGGCTGCCAAGAGTCAGACCCAACTTAGCGACTGAACAACAACTACTGCCATGTAAATCTGTTCACTTGATGATATCCAAAGCCATATAAAGTTGAGATACTCTTTTAGTAAAGGTGTGTCATGGTTAATCATATGGCACTCAAAGGAATTCCTTACAAACCTAGATAGGATTGTGAGCTGAAACTGTCTAGCTTAGTCTTAAGGTGCTAAATGATACAATTTGTAAGGATAACCAAATATTAAAGAAACTAAAAATGTCAAAACAAAAATGATCACTTGTACAAATTCCATCATTTATTGCAGCACACCACAAAAAGGGTGTGGGATTAATCTTCTCTGATTCTTCAAAACTTTTCTTCATGATCAGGCACTTACTAAATTACTAAAACTCTTTGAAGGGATTGTCTTAATGTTACCTCATCCAGAAAGTCACCCACGACTTAGGCACCCCTCCAGTGTGCTCCCTTGGAACCTTGCATACCCCAATTATAACATGTTCTACCCTGAACTATCTTGTCTTTTTATTGGTTGACCTACCTCACTAAATTGTGATGCCTTAGGGGCCAAAAGCTGCATCTTAGTCACACTGTATCACCAACATAGCAGAGTATCTCATTTATAATGGGTATTTAATAAATATATGTGAAATGAATGAAATGTATACTTATCTTTGTATCTTCCCACAGTTTTTACACAGGGCTTTGAACACTGTAGGGACTAGATAAAAGTTTACTGAATGAATAAATTAGTGGACAGATGCACTTCTGCATATGATCAGTTGTAACAAATAGAAGTTTTAAACTGAACCAGTCATTTGGATGAAAAGAGTAACATGGCAAGGCATCTCAGGGACCCTACATTGTAACTCTCCCTCTCAGGCTATGCCCTGGGTTGGCCTTGGACCAGCCCCAGCCCTGCAGCCTACTCACTCTATCCTACAAAAGAGAAATGATGAGGGAGAAACTGTCTAGCAAAACACCAACTGAAAGATGAATTACAATTATGCCTTAATTCAAAGCCTGAGTTTTTCCTGGTTTCTCTTTTAGGTTGATGGAAAGAAAAAAGTCAGAGCACAGTATAAGCTTTGGCCACTTACAGCTTAAAAAATCTCCCACGGGATACAGTTTCCAAACTATTCCCTAAAATTCAAGTTCAACCAGAACTTAAATAAAATAAACCAATTTTAATTAATACTAAAGTACTTTTAATAAATTAAATAATAAGTTAAATAAGGATGAGTTAAAGCCTGGTCACTAGCTGCTTCTAGAAAGAAGAGAGTGAGCCCATGGCTTACACTAAGGTGCCTTAATCCTGTGTGCGCCCATGAATGAACCAGAGGAGAGCGTCACCTGTGGGTATTACCCATCACTGGGATTTAACACATTGCTGATGCACTGAGTAACAAGAACCAGTCACCATCACAGAAACTCTACCTTTTCCTGAAGCAATCAAGTGACTGCTGTGGTCACAGTGAGCCCTTGCTGTAATCCCCGTGCAGGCAAGCTCTGTATCTGATGCCACGAGAGAAACCCACCACTCTCCACCCCTCTCCTCATTTTTAAGGTGTTCTTCCTTTCCTCATCTCCTTTCCTGGCCTATTACTCTTCCCTCACCTAATCTTTCTTTTTTTCATGCTCTCTCATCTTCTTGTACCTAAGAACCAACAACACTTCTCATATTGCAGCACTGCTGAAACGAATTTTCCAGATCAATGAAGTTTATTCCTTTAAAAGCTAAAATACGTTTTTAAATTACTTAACCATTCTGGCTAAGAGTTCTGAAAATGGGCCATTTGGTCTCTTTACTTCTTAACAGAGTGTACACCAAAGAACCTCAAACTTTCTTGACCATGCAGGTTCATCAATCTAAGCATCCCCTCAGGCACATCCCCTCAGAAGAGCTCAGGACGGAGCTCTCCCTGACACACACAGCCCCATAACACTTAATGTTACTGCTTCACTTCTACCTCATTTTGATAGTTTTAGATCTCCTCGTACTGTCAGAAAGAATTTTACTTTTCATCGTTCTCATTCTATCTCACTTCTTCTTTCCCCTCTCACTCCCTAATCTGTGGCAGCGTGGGTAACCAGACAGGCAAACTTACAGGAATAATGTGTCAGATAAGGTTTTACAGATATATGGTCATTGGGCATTGAGTAAGGGCCTAGGGCTCATCCTGTGAGTAAAGTTCATTGGATTTCTGACAGTGATTTCAAGAGTTCAGAGACCCTTTTTACTTAATTCTGGACTTGGGACCGTAGACGGGAGTTTGTTCTTTGGACGGATGGATATCACTGTCCTTTGTATTCAGGTAGAAACATACCTGAACAATTTCTGTTCATGGTTTTAGGCCCCACTCTACTTGTGCATAGGGAAGGCAATGGCACCCCACTCCAGTACTCTTGCCTGGAAAATCCCATGGATGGAGAAGCCTGGCAGGCTACAGTCCGTGGGGTCGCTAAGAGTCGGATACGACTGAGCGACTTCACTTTCACTTTTCACTTTCATGCACTGGAGAAGGAAATGGCAACCCACTCCAGTGTTCTTGCCTGGAGAATCCCAGGGATGGGGGAGCCTAGTGGGCTGCCGTCTCTGGGGTCGCACAGAGTTGGACATGACTAAAGCGACTTAGCAGCAGCAGCAGCTACTTGTGCAATCTACCACCATTACTCATTTAAACTTTGGATAAAAAGTAAGACAGAAAAGGCAAATTGCTGACTGTCATAAGCTACAGATCATCGTACAGCACAGCTTCCTGAGATGTGTCTGTGTCCTGCCCATTCCTTCCTTGGTCTCTAACTTAGCACACTCCTTACCCACAAGCTAAGTGTCTCACCATCCTCGCAAGGCCACCAGGTCACTCTCCCTTCTCAGACACCATTAATTGCATCATCTTTTCAGTTCTTAAGATGGAAGCCTGCTGTCATCACTGGCTCTTTCCTTAGTTGTCTTTTTTAAACCAGGCAATTTCAAGATTCTGGTGCATGCAGTTTATTCCATGTCCAAGGTACATTTTATCTGCTCCTCACGCAAGTCTGTTAAAATTCTAACTCATGGCTCTACTTTCCAAATATCTTCTTTCCAAACATCCCTCTCACCTCCCTCTACTCAAATCTATCCCAAATAACAGAGCTTTACTCTTTCATCACTGGGCTCTCAATCCCCACTTCCTGAACACCATCATTGGTTAACTCTCAAAATATTTCTTGTTTTCATATGAATGCTATAATTTCACCTTAAGTCCTTTTTATAGTACTTCTTACCACCCACCTCCTCCTGTTCAGTCTTTACATTAGAACTTTCCAGTTTTATATATTCCATTTAGTTTTGCCAATGGAATTAAAGAAACATCCTCTTCTCGTGTCTGTCTACTCCAGTGTCCCTTCCCTGATCACACCTTAGTATCTTCAACTATCTCTTGAGAAATTTTCTTTTCTAATTGCCTAGGAAGTCACTTTTCCCATTTAATTTACTCAACTATTTTCACTTTTCTGTATTTCCCCCAAACCTCCAGAGAAATAATTATCAGATTTTCTGCTGTGGTTATTACCCACATACCTTCACCCCTCCTCCATCCTCAGATTGTAATTGTCAAAAATAACAAGACTGCACTTCTGAACATTTATATGGTGCTATGTGTAGATTTAAACAAATCCCATTCCTCAAACTGTGTAAATGAACTCCCTTCTGCCTTCAACTCATTCAGCAAGACATCCCTCTGGAAATCTGGGCCTCCCTTAGGGACAGCGCTGGACTCCTGACTCCTGCAGGCCTCTGGAAGGAAAGGACCCGTTCCTCCCCAGGATGGAGACCTTGGGGTCAGGAGCTGGAGAGGGTTCACCTGCTCCATAGGTCCACCAACAGACCAACACTTTGCCAGCCTTGGATAAAAGCCTCTCATCCTTCTAGGCTCTGACTAAACTTCCTCTCCTGCTTTTATCTCTCAGGCCTGTGGCCAACTCACTCACCACACCTACTCTTCACGTGCTTGATCTCCCCATCTCTAATATTCTCTTTCACTCACTTCAACCACCGACATTCTGGACTCCACCTTGGACCCACACATCTCCTAGGACTATACCCCTTGCAACTTCTCAACCATCCTACTTCCTGGGTCTTCACCCCAGTAAGCCTGCTCCCTGATAAATATATATACACACCCATGGCCTTCCCAGGTGGCACAGTGGCAAAGAATCTGCCTACCAATGCAGGAAACGCAAGAGACTCAGGTTCGATCCCTGGGTCAGGAAGATTCCCTGGAGTAGGAAATGGCAACCCACTCCAGTATTCTTGCTTGGAAAATTCCTTGGACAGAGGAGCCTGGCTAGCTACAGTTCATGGGGTCACAAAGAGTCAGACATGACTGAGCGACTGAATACACACACACACACGTATATACATAAACATATATATATATATATATATATATATATATATATATATATATATATATGCGTCACTTTCCTGTACACCTGAAAACAATATTGTAAACCAACTATATTTCAATAATATTAAAAAAATATATTTCAGCCAAAAAAGGAATTAAGGGTCATGGAGGTTATGTGGCTTACTCAAGCTCTCACAGTCCCCAAAGAGTAAAACTGATTTCCCATTATAATAATGAGAATATATTTTCTTTCAGGCCATTTGAGATACCTATGCTGTGGCCAATTATTTGACATGCTATCTTGTGGGGAAGACGTTCTGATCAAAAAGAAAGACGAAGGGGGTACAACTCTAAAGGTAGAAGTTACCTCAGGATCAATTTTCTATATCTAATCATCCCATAAGCAAATATTTAGGTTGCAATGCTAGCTCAGAGAGAGAAATGAATTCAATCAAAGAGATGCACAGAAACTCCATGCCAGCCAAGCTGCTTTATGCCCTCTGTGCAGGTTTCCACAAACAACACTCAAACGAAAAGGAGTCACAGCATTGGAAGAGCAGCTGAGCCCAGCAATGGTGAATCAGGGTGGAGGAGAGAGCAGTCTGGCACTTTCTATGGGGGACTCCTTTCATGCACAATTAGTGCACACTGGAGGAGAAGACTGCTGTGGCCTGCTCACTTCTGAACAAAATAACAATAAAATTAAAAAACTGCTCCCCTCTCCATCCCGTGTCATCTACACATTTACAAAGTAATAAAGAACATAAATACCATCAAGCACAAATCCTAATGGATCTACAGATAATAATATTAAATAGAGACTCAAATCTTTAATTCTTTTCATGGAAAAAAAAAAACAACAAAACTTTCAACTTCTTGAGTAAAAAATATCCCATTACATCTGTATTTGTACATATCCCTAATAAAGCAAATACTGTTATCTGCTATAGTCCTGCCTTCCCCCAACAAAAATGTAAATAAATATTTAGCAAAACAATAATTTACCTTATAGAAGATCAGAAAAAGGTCATCTAGCTTCCCATGCAAATCACCTGAAAATGAAATGAAAAAAATAAGTATTCAGGAGGAAACAAGAAAATGCCCTTTGTACAAAAGAATTTAAAACCTGAAATACTGCTGATATATGCCAAGCATTCTCAGGACATTGGGTTGTTATCCTATGATGATATTAATTCAACAGACAGTTTGTTTCCATAGCACTCTGTGGAAACTTCATCCCTTTTCCTATTGGGGGAAGCATCCAATGTCACGATTTCCTATTCATTCCTGCCATTTATGCTGTGCTTAGCTCACTCCATGCCAAGTGCCAGACTAAGGGTTTACATGAACTATCTTGTTCAATCCTAAAACCACTAACCACTAGTCAAGTATGGATGTGAGAACTGGACTACAAAGAAAGCTGAGCACCAAAGAATTGATGCTTTTGAACTGTGGTGTTGGGGAAGACTCTTGAGAGTCCTGTGGACTGCAAGGAGATCAAGCCAGTCAATCCTAAAAGAAATCAGCCCTGAATATTCATTGGAAGGACTGATGTTGAAGCTGAAACTCCAATACTTTGGCCACCTGATGTGAAGAACCAACTCATTGGAAAAGACCCTGATGCTGGGAAAGACTGAAGGTGAGAGGAGAAGGGGATGACAGAGGATGAGATGGTTGGATGGCATCACTGACTCGATGGACATGAGTTTGAGTAAGTTCTGGGAGATGGTGAAGGACAGGGAAGCCTGGCCTGCTGCAGTCCATGGGGTCGCAAAGAGTTGGACACGACTGAGCGACTGAACTGAACTGATAACCACTCTATGAGATGGGTATTGTTTTCACCATATTCATTTTATAAATGAGGCTCAGAGTAGTTAAGTAGCTTACAAAGTTGCCCAGCTACCAAGTAGCAGAGCTGGAATTCAAACTCAACTTTATCTCACTTCAAAACTGTACTGTACTCTACTGCCTACACTAGGAGAATCTCTAGGAGAACAGCAATATTATTTATCATTAAACCCCTAAATGCCTCCTATAGTACCTGCTGCATAGTAGGCATTCAATAATTAAGTTCAATTGCTAAATGCACAGCTTTTTAAAGCCATGGTTTCAAGATTATGCAGTAGAACCTGAAACTTAAAAATTGTGAGTAGATATTTGACATTCTCTTAATGAGACTATTAGCAAGAATAAAAATGAAGGCATTGCTTTATAAAACTCAAGAAATCATGTAAATATATGAAGCCATTAATTTAAAAACAAGAGCAAATATGTGAATATTCAAAAGCCCTATTTGGATAACTATTTCTAGGTAAATATTTGTCTTTCATAAGCTTTGATGATAATTTTTTATTCCTTATATCCAACTTTATTACCAAATGTAATTTAATTTAGGAATACTTTTCCCCAGTTTGTTTAAAAATGCTACAAACAAAATTAACCAAACATATACAAGAGGTGAGTCTAATTATTATGGGAGTAACAAAATAAAAATACAACATCACCAGCACTTATGTATAAAATGGCTACAATATTAATATTAAGCAAGGAGATCAAACCAGTCAATCTTAAAGGAAATCAATCCTGAATATTCATTGGAAGGACTGATGCTGAAGCTGAATCCTTTGGCCACCTGATGCAAAGAGCTGACCCACTGGAAAAGACTCTGCTGCTGGGAGAGATTGAGAGTGGGAGGAGAAGGGGATGACAGAGAATGAGATGGTTGGATGGCATCACCGACTTAATGGACTTGAGTTCGACCAAGCTCCGGGAGTTGGTGATGGACAGGAAGTCCTGGTATGCTGCAATCCATGGGGTCACAGAGTTGGACATGACTAAGCAACTGAACTCAACTCATTTACATATTGTCTAGGGCTGCTTTTGAGCTACTAGGGCAGAGCCGAGTAGTTGGCCACAGAGACCATATGGTTTACAAAGCCAAAATGTTTATCATCCTGTTCCTTAGAGAAAAGCTTATCAAGCCCTCATCTAGAACAACATCCCTCGTGGTTAAAGTCACCCGCGTTAAAGATCTTGGCTAAAACGTACTCATATGGCCAAAAGTAGGCACTTCATATGGGCTACTGTAGAAGAAAGTTCTGGAGAGCTGTTTTTGACACCTTGATACTGTTTCTTGCTGGGTAACCTAGAAAAGGACCCACCACTTTGAGCTTCAGTCTTCTCATCAGCAAAGTGAGGATAATACAAACTTCTCCACCCACCTCAGGGGGACATGGGGAGACGATGGATGCCAAGGGGCTCCACAGACCATGAAGAGCTACAGGAATGTCCAGAGGGGTTGCTGCTGCTGTTCTTCATGTTCAGTACTATGTGCTGTTGCCACTGGATCCTACAGAGACCCTGGAACTTTTCCGTGATCAGCAAGGCAAGGATAGCACTGGTCACTGGGACATTTACCAGTCAGCAAAAGCCATTTCTGGAGCTTTCAGCAATATGGAAATCAAGAGATTCACTGGCTTCATTGTAACTTTAGGAGCTTTCAAAATTGTGTCAAATAGAAAAATGTAGTTTGGAAAACATGTGACTTTTAAATTGTTTCCAATTCCACATTAGAAGCTTCCAATAGCTCCTATTTAAGGAGAGCAGCCTTAAAATAGGACTGCAGAGATGAGTGGTTCTTAGTTCAGGGCAGATCTCAAGGATCCCAGTATCCCAGGTCTCTGGGAGATAGTGAGGGACAGGGAAGCCTGACGTGCTGCAGTCCATGGCGTCACAAAGAGTCGGACATGACTTAGCGACTGAACAAGAATAATATTGAGAGCGTATTAATACTACTGCATATTTAAATCTCATTGCTCTCACTCCAAATCTAAGGAAATAAAAATGGAAGAACTTTACCTATTAGTTAAATATATATTTTTAATTATTTTGTTTTCCTAATTCTCTTCAGGATGACTTGTCTTTCAAAGCTTTGGGTAGTCAGAAGTGTTGTAGCTAGCAAGCTAATAAATGAATTGGTTTCAACATATTAATAGTTGAGGTTATAAAGATATAACCAACTTCTAGTTGGACAGCAAAAGATAACACTCAATATATCATGTAAAAGCCACAGAAAGATATTTTCACTGCATATAAAAATATAAGTACATACACGGTTAACTTTTATAATATAGATGTAGACTAAAACACCTATATTTCATGCCCGTTAAGAACCATGCAGCATGTTTAGATGTGCATGTAAAAAACTCAATCTGGAAATTAAAATGATGGTAAAGACTCATCATAATTTCTCTCCCTTTCCTAATACTGTCTTAAACAGAGGGTGGTTTTCAAAATGTGGCCCCAATTTTAAATGATGGCCAAATTTTTCTAGGTTCAATGGGGCTATTAAAGACAATTTAATGAAAATTCCTATGCTATGGAAATGTATGAGCCTGGCTTTTCCTTCTACCAATGGTGCTATGTGGAAAAAGTCTGGAAATATTAATAAATGCCCAAGATGTATCTTTTAAAAAATGCAACTGTCCAATCAATCCATTCCCTAATCTCTGTCTTGTGATGGAAAATGAAACACCAGTCAGAGTGGTGCACAATGGGACTGGGATAGCAGATATGGGACTGACTCTAACCCGGGATGCAAAAGATCTGAAATTCTGACTCTGCCACTAACCAGCTGAGTGAGCTGGGGTGGAGAGAAGGGGAAAGTTATTACATAGAAATGTATGGAAGGCAATACCATTTCTGGGTCTCAATTTTATCCATAAGAACAAGGGACAGATCAGCTGACCTCTGTAAGAACCATTCAGTCCTTACATTTTGTGATTCTAGAATTTACATGCCCTCTAATTAATTCATGTCTTCTTCTAAATCCTTTTATGCAAAGACAAGTCTCCAATGGCAACTGGAGGTGTACTAGAAACATACAGGAGCAGATCACAGTCTCTGTTTGGCTTATTATATTACACTTTGAGAGCAAATCTTGCCCTGGCTCCACAGGCTTCATTGGTTCACCTGGCTTCCTGAGCCTCATAACTCCAAATTCTTTATCTGCGTGGAAAGTAAAAGCCAATGAGGTCTTGAATAAAAGGTCCCCACTGCTGAGATGCATCATCTGGTAGGCAGAGATGTGGTAGCCTGATCAGGTTGAAACTGAACCATTAAGGGCTCTTCAAAAGCCTGAGTCCAGGCATGACATGGAGTGTATACTGCTACCTCAAGTCTCTGTCACCACTATCAAATGCTAGAAATGGAAATGGTTGAATTAGATTGTCAAATCCATTCTACCTGCCAGAGTAAAAGAAACATGGGCTAAAAATTGATTTGGAAAATAACAATCACTGTGTTGTAACCTAAAGGCTTAATTAGAAGTTAAGAGAATTGCTGTTCCTTCCACAAACTCCATTCTCAGACAGTTGCAAGCATGCTGAGCACCAACTGTGATGAATTTCAATGTGTACTGCTTCCTGAAGCAATATCCTGCCAGGCTGGCCTATATGATAGCAAAATCTCAGCTCTTGTTATTTAGAAGAACAAGGAAAAGATTTCTGGGACATTCTCACTCTTCTAAAAGCTACAGAGACCAGATGAAAAATCTCAAACAGCAGCCAAGGGAAGAGAAGAGTTTAATCTCCACCCTGCCTTGGGCTTTTCCCTTCCCAGCAGAAGTGGCATGCAGAGGCCCATCTAGAAAAAGCAACATGGAACAAAGATAATGATAGCTAGATGGAGAGCAAAGAACGCTTATTCCACCCATGGGTAGTTTTCTGTACTAAAATGCTGCCTGCCTTTATAAAAAGCTAAGAGTTCTTTAATTTCTCACATAATTAATTCCTGCCAGCTGGTATGCAAAACAAAGACAAGATGGGGAACAGTATTATCATGATAGATAACTCTATATTAACACTTTTCCCTTAATACAGTCCAATTTACACAGTTTTCAAGTTAGGCCAATGATGTAGAACCAAGAGGCTCCTAAATATTAATCTGGCAACTCGGCCCTGAAACTTACCACAAATTGTTATCTCTTTGGATGGAGATGTGTTTGTATGAGTGAAATTCGGCATTTGCTGCAGGACTTTCTTGGTTTCAAACAGCACCTCTAAGACATAATAAGCATGAAGTATCTGTGAGGGTGAAGAGGAAATAGATATAGTGAACTAGGAAGAAAGGCATGAGTGCATAGAAAGCAATGTATTTATCCTGGCACAGTATCTGGCACATAATAAGCTCTCACTAGAGATTTGTACAGAGAGGGCAATGGCAACCCACTCCAGTACTCTTGCCAGGCAAATCCCATGGAAGGAAGAGCCTGGTGGGCTGCAGTCCATGGGGTTGCTAGGAGTCGGACACAACTGAGCAACTTCACTTTCACTTTTCACTTTCATGCATTGGAGAAGGAAATGGCAACCCACTCCAGTGCTCTTGCTTGGAGAATCCCAGGGACGGGGGAGCCTGGTGGGCTGCCGTCTCTGGGGTCGCACAGAGTCGGACACGACTGAAGCGACTTAGCAGCAGCAGGAGCAGCAGCAGAGATTTTTAAGTTGAATGAATGAAAAGTTCCTAGCATGTCTATAGTCTCATGTTCTTAATTGACATCACCCATTCACAAAACATTTCTGATGATTCTTGGTCCTTAGAACCCAAGAGAGGTAACAGGGAAAAAAGGAGCCTCCCCTGGCCTAAGAAATTAGCAGGCAAAAACATAAATAAAAAATAAAAGAAAAGGAGGGAAAAGAGAGAGAAGGAGAAAGAAAGAGAGGGAGAGAAAGATTGGACAAGAGGGGCTTCTTTGCATTTCTGTGCACCTTTGCATTTCTGTGCAGCTCGGGCTGGGAGCTAGGTGCGGGTGCTGGGTTAGGAGATCTCACAAGGCAGCCAGACAAGCCTCAAGGGACTCCTGAGCCAGGTGTCCCTGCTGTGGCTCAGTATTTGGTACACAGATGTGAGGGTACAGGCCAGCAAGCACATTTATATACAAGTCTAAGTGTAAAACATACTGCAAAGTCAAGTAAACAATTCCAACTATCTCCTGTAATGACTATTCATTCCTTGGTCTCCTCCAGTTACAGTGTTGATGACAGCATTGTTTTGGACAGATTTACTGGGTTTTCTCCTCCAGGCTTTTTGGTTTTTTGTTTTATCATTCTCTTTTTTAATTATAAAATATTCCAAATACATAACCCAAAAAATGATGTAGCTGATACAAACTTAGGTTTTTCCGGTGGTCATGTATGGATGTGAGAGTTGGACTGTGAAGAAAGCTGAGCACCGAAGAATTGATGCTTTTGAACTGTGGTGTTGGAGAAGACTCTTGAGAGTCCCTCGGACTGCAAGGAGATCCAACTAGTCCATTCTGAAGGAGATCAGTCCTGGGTGTTCATTGGAAGGACTGATGCTAAAGCTGAAACTCTAATACTTTGGCCACCTCGTGCAAAGAGTTGACTCACTGGAAAAGACTCTGATGCTGGGAGGGATTGGGGGCAGGGGGAGAAGGGGACGACAGAGGATGAGATGGCTGGATGGCATCACCGACTTGATGGATGGACATGAGTTTGAGTGAACTCCGGGAGTTGGTGATGGACAGGGAGACCTGACGTGCTGCGATTCATGGGGTCACAAAGAGTTGGACACGACTGAGTGACTGAACTGAACTGAATACGACTTTATGGTCAGAAATGTTTGTACCTGTATTGTCCAATGCAGTAGAAACTGGTCACATGGGGCTACTGACCACTTGAAATGGGGCTAGTCAAAACTAAGACATAATATAAGCCCAAAATACACACTGTATTTTAAAGATTTAGTATATAAAAAAGTAAAATATCTCATTAAAAACTTTTAATATGATTACATACTAAAATGATAACTTTACATGTTGGGATAAATGAAACACATTATTAAAATTAACTTCACTTTTTTCTTTTCGCTTTTATAATATTGACTACTGGTGGTTTAGTTGCTAAGTCGTGTCTGACTTGCAACACCATGGACTGTAGCCCGCCAGGCTCCTCTGTCCATGGGATTCTCCAGGCAAGAATACTGGAGTGGGTTGCCATTTCCTTCTCCAGGGGATCTTCCCGACCCAGGGATCGAACCTGGGTCTCCTACATTGCAGTCAGATTCTTTACCTATTGAGCTATGAGGGAAGCCTAATATTGACTACTGCTGCCGCTGCTAAGTCACTTCAGTCGTGTCCGACTCTGTGTGACCCCATAGACGGCAGCCCACCAGGCTCCCCCGTCCCTGGGATTCTCTAGGCAAGAACACTGGAGTGGGTTGCCATTTCCTTCTCCAATGCGTGAGTGAAAAGTGAAAGTGAAGTCGCTCAGTCGTGTCCAACCCTCAGCGACCCCATGGACTGCAGCCTTCCAGGCTTCTCCGTCCATGAGATTTTCCAGGCAGGAGTACTGGAGTGGGGTGCCATTGCCTTCTCCAAATATTGACTACTAGAAGATTTTAAATATGTATGTGGATCACATTATATTTCTATTGGACAGCACTGACTGGTTTAGATTATTGGAGACTAAGAGAGGTTGTTTTCTACATACTGTTCAGATAATGCTTTAGGTGAACTTCCTAGATGGCTCAGTGGTAAAGTATCCGCCTGCTAAGCAGGAGATGCGGGGTTTGATTCCTGGGTTGGCAAGATTCCTGGAGAAGGGTATGGCAACCCACTCCAGTATTCTTGCCTGGAGAATCCCATGGACAGAGGAGCCTGGCGGGCTACAGTCTATGGGGTCACAAAGAGCTGGACAAAACTTAGGGACTAAACAACAACAACAATGCTTTGGGTATCAGATTTAGGACAGATGGAACCCTTTGGAACAATCCTATCTCATGGTGTCCTGAAGTTTCCATTTCCAATTAAAATAATGAAATTATTTTCTAATCAAAAATATTTAAGTTTGGAGAATTTTCATGATTAAATAATTAAAAAACAACAACAGGAAGCATGATTTGAAGCAACGTGAGAATTAGGAAGAGAAGGGACCCTGGATGTTGATTAGTAGGGAGCAAGCCCTATTTCCTGTCTTCCCAAACCTAATGGATTGATAAGCATTCCCCCCACAATAGCATTTTAAATCTATTCAATGCATTTTAAATCTATTCAATTTGACAGGGTGAGTCAAATCTTGAATGTAACCTTTCCTTTAGCCACATTTTAAAGGAACAGGCAAAACACTTTGATAAAATGATTTACTGATATATGAACTGGCATTTATTTAATTTACTGATTCCTAAAACTGGCTTCAGTGTTACCTTAGCTTGCCACTACAGACTTTTTGGACCATTTGTAGCATTAATAAGAGTAATTGCTGCCTGAAAAGGCAGTTGTTGTTTTAAGTTAAATTAACAAATTCAATGAGGATATATTGCAACAACAGAAAATTCCTATTATAAAAATAGTTTTTCTGGGTCCTTTTTCAATTGTCTAAAATCACATTGGTTGTATTAGTCCCTACAGAGCCAGTGTACTTCTCTTTCAATTGCATTTTACTTGTGTTTACAATTGCAATATTAAATACTACTCAAAAGAGTTAACTCATGTTGGTTTATATGCTTATAAATATATTCAGATTAAGTGGCAACTCAAATAAAATATTCACAGTCTTTTTAAGGCACCGAGAGAGGAAAACAGTACTTTTAAAGGATTTTCTTTCTTAAAAAGTAACTAGGGAATTCCCTGGCTGCCCAGTGGTTAGGACTCCACGCTTTCATTGCTGAGGCTGTGAATTCACCCTCTCAAGCTGCGTAGCATGGCCCCCAAAAAAAGCAACTAGTTTTTTAAAAAAAAGAAAAGTTCTTTGTAAAGTTGAAATACAAATTTAAACAGGAAAAAGAAGCATAACAATGAAAAGCAATTCTCCTTCTTTGCCAGACATCAGTCCCCTTTCCCTATCCCAAGAAACAGCCACTGTTTGAAGTATCTTTCTAAAAAATATTCTGTGTACTTGCCAGCCTATAAAAATCAATATAACTACATATGAACATGTAAACATATATATAAGCACATAATTCCTTAAATAACATGTGGTATATTCACACAAAGGAATATTATTCAACCAAAAATAGGAATGAGGTACTGATACATGCTACAGTATGAATGAACCTTGAAAACAAAGCCAAGGAGAAGCCACCAAGCACAAAAGGCTACATATGAATCCATTTATATAAATGTCCAGATTAGGCAAATCTGTAGAGACAGAAAGTAAACTGGTAGTTGACAGGGGCTAGGGAGAAGGGAAAATGGGAAGTGACTGCTTAATGGATACCAGGCTTTGTTTTGAGGATGATAGAAGTGTTCCGAAATTAGAAAATGGTGATGGTTGTACAATACTGGGAATATACGAAAAACCAATGCATCATACACTTCATTTAAATTGGTTTTAAAAAATCAATTTTATGTTATGTGACTTTTATCTTAATTTTTTAAAACCTATATATATATATAATGCTTATTAATTTTGTTTAACAAAAGGGAACACACTGTACACTATGTTGAATCTTTTTGTCTTTCCTTAACAACACAATCTTTTCATTTTTATAAAATCAAAACTGTCTGTCTTTTCAGAACTCCTTGGATTTTTGTCTTATCTTTTATATCCTTGAGCATATTAAGCATACTTACTTTAAAGTCTGAGTCTGATAATGCCATTATCTAAAAACTCTATAGGTTTGTTTGCACTGCTTGTGGTTTGCCTGTTTTCTTTCGTGAATCTTGCATCTTCCTATGCCTGGTTAACACTTGTATTAAGTTCTGGATATTGTATATGAAAACTTGAAGCCTATTTTCTTACAGAAAGGATTTATATTTTCTTTCAGCAGGTGGCTAGGAGCATTAGCTGTCCAGGATGATCTCAATTTTAGGAATTAGATGATTGAAAATTTTGCTTCATACCCTACAGAGCCAGCACTTTTCACTCACTCTTACTCCTAGGATATGCCCTTAAGGTCAAAGTGATGGTTTCGGGGTGATGTCAGAAACTAATGGAGCAGGTAGTTCCAAGATCCCATCCCCCTGCAGAAACACTGAAAAATCAACCCGAAAAAACAGATCAAACAAACAAACCAGTCAGATTCAACTTCATCAGAACTTTGGGAAATAGTCAAAGCTCACAGCAACCACGGAAATGCTGAATCAAGAAAGAGGCAACTTAAATATGGCTCAGTGGATCACCTGGTGGCTCAGACGGTAAAGAATATGCCTGCAATGCAGGAGTCCCAGGTTCAATCCCTGGGTCAAGAAGATCCTCTGGAAAAGAGAATGGCTGCCTACCCACTCCAGTATTCTTGCCTGGAGAATTCCATGGACAGAGGTACAGTCCATGGGGTTGCAAAGAGACACAACTGAGCAACTAACATACTAAGTATAAAGTAAAGGCTATGATAGATTTGTAAACAGTCAGGCTAAGTGGTAAAGGAGTAGTATACAAACACAGAGCCAGTCTGCAGAGATTAGATTTTTCTTCCTTCCCTTCTTTCTTTTCCCCTTTTCTCCTTCCTTCCTCTGGCCTTTATCTCTCTCTCCTTCTTTCTTTCTTAATGGCTCTTGGTGTTCAAGGAAATCCTTATCAAAACACTAAGTGAACACAGGCTAAAAGAAAAGAAATTTCAGGGGATTTCCCTGGTGGTCCAATGGTTAAGACTCCACACTTCTACTTCAGGGGCACAGGTTCAATCACTGGACAGGGAACTAAGATCCCACATGCTGCATGGTATGGCCAAAAAAATAAAAATATTAATTAATAAAACTAAAAAAGAAAAGAAACTTCAGATACTCCTCACACAACTAATCCTGAGACATCTACAGAATACTCCACCCAACAACAGCAGACTGCACATCTTTACAAGGGCACATGGAACATTCTCCAGGACAGACCAGATGTTAGGCCACAAAATAAGCCTCAATACATTCTAAAAAACTGAAATCACACAAAGTATCTTCTCTGACCACAATGCAATGAAACTAGAAATCAGTAACAGAAGGAAAACTGGAAAATTCACAAATATGTGGAAATTAAACAACGTACTTTTGAACAACTGATGGGTCAAAGAAGTCACAAGGGAAATGAGAAAATACTTTGAGATCAACAAAAATGAAAACATAACATACCAAAACTTATGGGATACAGTGAAAACAATGCTTAGCAAGAAATGTATGGCTGTAAATGCCTACAAAAACAAAGAAAAATCTCAAATGAAAGCCTAACTTAATGCTTAAGGAGCTAGAAAAAGAAGAGCAAATTAAACTGAAAGCCAGCAGAAGAAGAACTAGAGTGCAGATAATTAAATAGAGAACCAAAAAATAAGAGACAATCAACAAAACCAAAAGTTGGTTCTTTGAAAAGAGCTACGAAGTTGGGAAAATTTTACCTAGACCGGCCAAGAAAAAAGAGAGAAAAGGCAAATAACTATAATCAGAAATGAAAATGGGGACATTACCACTGACCTAAAAGAAATAAAAAGAATTACAAGAGAATATTATGAACAATTGCATACTAACAAATTAGATAACTTAAAAAGATGAAAGTGACAAATTCCTGGAAACAGACAAATTATCAAGACTTACTCAAGAAGAAACACAAAATCTGAACACATCTAGAACAAGCAGAGATTGAATCAGTAATCATAAAGTGCAAGACCCAGGAGCTTCACTTGTGAACTCTACAAAACATTTAAAGAAGTAACACCAATTCTTCTCAAACTCTTCTAAAATACAGAAGAGTAGGAAGCAATTCCTGACTCATTCCATGAGGCCAGTATTATCTTGATATCAAAGCCAGATAAAGACATCACAGGAAAAGAAAATACAAACCAATATCCCTTACGAATAAAATGTAAAAATCCTCAACAAAACACCAGCAAACCAAATCCAACAGAATTTTTAAAGAATTATAAACGATGACCAAGTGGGATTTATTCCAGGAATATAAGGGTGGTTCAACATAAGAAAACTAATCAGTGTAATACACAGTGTTACTAGAAAAAAGGGGGAAAAAACACACAATGATCTCCACTGATGCAGAAAAAGCATTTGACAAATTCCAACACCTTTTCATGATAAAGCCACTGAGAAGACTAGGAATAGAAGGAAACTTCCTCAACTTGATAAGCATCATTTATCAAAAAAAACCCCCCAAAATACAGAATATTAGCCAGACATTAAAATAAAGGAGTACTGAAACATACTATGCCATGAATGAATCTTAAAAACATTATGCTAAGGGAAAGCAGCCACATACGAAAGGAAACATATTATATAATTCCTTTTGTATGAAACATTTGGAATAGAAAAATCCATAGAGACAGAAAGTAGAACAGTGATTGCCTGGAGTGGAGGAGGAGGGAATCGTAATGGGTGTGGCACTTCTTTGGGAGGCGAAGAAAATGTTCTGGGATTTGATATTAGTGATTGTTGCACAATCTTGTGAGTAGACTAAAAAGCACTGAATCATACACTTTAAAATGGTGAATTTTATAGTATGTGAATTACATCTCAGAAAAAGAACAAGGAAATACTGTGAGCCTATAGACAGAAAGGAGGTTTTTGTGTACCTTAAGAAGCTTCTATTTAATGGGTTAAACAAAGCAGAGGGTAGCACTCACTTAATGTGGAGTTTTTTCCCCAAGGGAATGCATTTCTGCTGCAGTGTTTTCGTCCTTTCAATAGATAGTTATTGAACACATGTTATGTACAAGGGTCAGGACAGTATCTGCTTCCACTTGCCTGTTGTTGCTTGAAGGCCTCAATAAGTAAATCAATGTCAGTAAAAGTGAGAGGAAATTGCAGCCGAGGACCACAGTAGGAGTCTGGGATTTCTATCAACTCCAAATAGTCTTGTCTATCCTTGTCCTGAATGCTGCTACCAAAAAGGCGAGTTACTAATCCTGGAAATGGAAAGACAGGAAAGGGGGGGAAGAATCAACATTCCCATACTTAAAATACAATTAATACCTTCTTGAATATCTAGCCCATGTAAAGCACTGTATTAAATGTTACAAATACCAAGATATCCCACATATAACCATGAGGAATGACTTGTTCTCAGATCAGTAGGTATATTCACATGAATCATCATTATTCCTTCCTGGGTGGACATTTTACCAAAGCAGTGAGTTCATTAGTGGGGAGGAGAGGGTGGTGCACAGAGAAAACTGATCAATCAAGGTATTTTGATGCTCTGAAGGGCTTTCCAAGTGGCTCAGTGGTAAAATATCTGTCTGCCAATGCAGAAGACTCAGGTTCTATCCCTGGTCTGGGTACATCCCCTGGAGAAGGAAATGGCAAGCAACCCACTCCAGTATTCTTGCCTACAAAATATCATGGACTGAGGCGTCTGCCAGGCTGAAGACCATGGGATTGCAGAGTTGGACACGAGTGAGTGACTGAGCACAGCACAGCTCTAGTTCTACCTTTTTGTGTGTGTGTGTGCACTCTAGTAACAGCCTACCAGGCTCCTCCATCCATGGAATTTTCTAGGCAAGAGTACTGGAGTGGGGTGCCATCGCCTTCTCCCTCTAATATCTTAGAGTTTTACAAATGGGGCTGAAGATGCATTGTATTTGATTCAAACATCTGTAACTCTTTAGGATCCACAGAAAATTAAATGGCAATTCAATTTTTTCCTGTTAAATGCTTCAAATTTTACTTAGCTGTAACTGGTTTCTCTCATCACATAAAAACCAGTTTTCTGACATGATTTTTCTTTCTTCTTGGTAACAAAGTAGATAAAGTCAGAAGACCAACCACAGGCAGAAATTCCCAAAGGGCCTCTCTCTGGCAGAGAAATTTCTGTGTAACAGATTACCTGCACTGCTCATTTCAGTAGGTGCTGAAACCCAGGATCTCTTTCTTGCTAGACTGCCTATGAAACAAGAAGAGAAATCTGGCCAATTCAGGTGGAGAAAGATGAAAAGGGATACGGCAGACTGATTGCACAAGTATCCCTCATTCTCTACTCCAACCTCTAGTCATGCCCTTTTTTAATATGATTTTGCAGCCACCCTCATTCAGAGCCTCTTTCTCCAGCCCTTGAAGCGGGGTTGGGTTTGTGACTTGAGTTGGATTGAAGAATGTAGTGGAAATGTTATGTATCAGTTCTAAGCCAAGGCCTCAGGGCGCCTTGTATGCTTCCACGAAAGCATGCCACTCCCACAAAGCCAGTCTAGTGAAAGCTCCAAGATCATGCAGAACAGAGCTGAGTCATCCTATCCAAGGACACCTAGATCAGCCACCAGCCAGCAGACCTGCAAACACTTTAGTGAACTCCAGCCAAGACCTGAAAAACTCTCAAATCAAGTATGCCAAGATCTGTAGAAGTGCTCAACTAATCTGTAGACTTGTGAGCAGAAAGAAATGTTTATTACAGGCTACTGAGTTATTGTGGTTGTTTAATACACAGTATTATTGTGGTAACAGATAAGTGACATGGAGGATGATAACATACTCTTCAATTCATTAACACTGAATTGCTACTAAGCTCATTAATCAGAAACTCTATTGGCTTGGAAGGTACGATGTCAGCAGATGTGGATAGAAAACACTGCTTTTCGAGACTCAGTTAGAATGAGAGATTACAATTAAAAACTAAACGAAATTTCCTTCTACAGTCATTATATTTGGTAATTTTAAAATGCTTTCTAAATTATTGTGTACCCCAATATTTTGTGGGGGCAGTTGATGATGCTTTATAACAAGTTAAATTTAGGAGTAACAATGTCTGTCTTCACTGAGATACAGCAGAGGCTATTTTTCTCATTTGGATACAGTTTGAAATTTGAAAAAATTAAACTACTTCATTTTATGTTTGAAAATTAGAAATGCAGAGCAGCTTCATAAATTTTATCTCAGGTTCATTTTGTAGGCAGAAAAGCCAAAATATTCTACCTATCTTAATGATCATTTCTACTTGGTAGTCTTTCTTAGAATTGCAGTTTACTTAAAAAAAAAAAAAAAAACCCTTTCCTCTTAACTCTACATACTGACAAATTAAGCTCTTCTTGGGAAAACACAACAAACAAACAAAACCAAAAACAACCCTGTAGTTTCACTAT
This sequence comes from Oryx dammah, assembly GCF_014754425.2. Taxonomy (NCBI): domain Eukaryota; kingdom Metazoa; phylum Chordata; class Mammalia; order Artiodactyla; family Bovidae; genus Oryx; species Oryx dammah. The sequence goes on from NW_024070207.1 coordinate 115,537,071, forward strand.
ATCATTTTAAAACTAACTGAGTAATCCCAACTGGTGAGGTATAAACAAGAAGTGACTTTCTTTTCCCGATCACTGCCTTCACCAGTGTTCTGTCAAATTTCTCTTTCTCATCAGCTAAGTGACACAGCATGTCAATGCCATCAGTTCTGGTTATTAAAACTCAGTCATATTATTTAAGACCATAATAAAAATATTGTTTTTCTTCTTTAAAAGAAATCCAATTTGGCCCTTCCTTTCATGCATCTGATGATCCTCATTTAAGTTCAGTGATAAATATATGAAAAAGCACCATTTTCCTAAACCAATTCTTAATCAAAACTGCTCAATATAAAATATCAGTAAACATCAAGTCATAATCCTTCTGCTGTTTTTTATCCACATAAAAAAGAATAACATACATTCTCTTCCAAATATGGGTAGCTAATGTGGGTCAATATATGAAAACAATCAAAAGCTTTAACATTTCTAATTTAAGTACTATCCTTCTGGGCTGTAACTATTGTAACCAGTAATAATAATCTAATGAATGCCAGCAACATAAGAATATTTGTGAAACATATAATTAGAATTAATCCTTACCTATTTGGTTTACAATTCTATCAATGTGAATCTACAGTAATTATATATAATAAAATCCTGAATTACAACAGAATGATGCTTTTACAAGTTGTTCTAAAGAAAATACCTCACAAATACCCCCTACACACAATCTTTTCTTTTACTCAGTACAGACTCAAAATCTGGACAGGGAAAAATCTAAAGCCCATAATTTAAAAAAAAAAACAAAACACAATTTCTGCCTCTACCACCCACACGTCACTTTGAAAACAAGCTCCAGACCTTCCTGGAAAAAGAAAATCACCAACTGAACCATGTTTACAGTTACTTCATTTCTGAATTATGAATCTAGATTAAAACCTTAAGCATCCATAAAGTAAGTTAAATAGATGTCAAAATGACATTTTTAAAAATTCAACACCTGTTCTTGATTTTTCTTTTAATATAAATTTATTTTAATTGGAGGTTAATTACTTTACAATATTGTATTGGTTTTGCCATACATCAACATGAATCCACCACGGGTATACACGTGTTCCCCATCCTGAACCCCCCTCTCTCCTCCCTCCTCGTACCATCCCTCTGGGTCGTCCCAGTGCACCAGCCCCAAGCATCCAGTATCATGCATCGAACCTGGACTGGCAATTTGTTTCATATATGATATTATACATGTTTCAATGCCATTCTCCCAAGTCCTCCCACCCTCTCCCTCTCCCACAGAGTCCAAAAGATTGTTCTTTAATCTGTGTCTCTTTTGCTATCTCTCATACAGGGTTATCATTACTATCTTTCTAAATTCCATATATATGTGTTACTATACTGTATTGGTGTTTTTCTTTCAGGCTTACTTCACTCTGTATAATCGGCTCCAGCTTCATCCACCTCATTAGGACTGATTCAAATGCATTCTTTTTAATGGCTGAGTACTACTCCATTGTGTATATGTACCACTGCTTTCTTATCCATTCATCTGCTGATGGACATCTAGGTTGCTTCCATGTCCTGGCTATTATAAACAGTGCTGCGATGAACATTGGGGTACACGTGTCTCTTTCAATTCTGGTTTCCTCAGTGTGTATGCCCAGCAGTGGGATTGCTGGGTCATAGGGCAGTTCTATTTCCAGGTTTTTAAGGAACCGCCACACTATTCTCCATACTGGCTGTACTAGTTTGCGTTCCCACCAACCGTGTAAGAGGGTTCCCTTTTCTCCACACCCTCTCCAGCATTTATTGCTTGTAGACGTTGGGATCTCAGCCATTCTGACTGGCGTGAAATGGTACCTCATTGTGGTTTTGATTTGCATTTCTCTGATAGTGAGTGATGTTGAGCATCTTATGTGTTTGTTAGCCATCTGTATGTGTTCTTTGGAGAAATGTCTATTTAGTTCTTTGGCCCATTTTTTGATTGGGTCATTTATTTTTCTGGAATTGAGCTGCAGGAGTGACCCACCTCCCAGAATATTGGAAATAAAAGCAAAAATAAACAAATGGGACCTAATTAAAATTAAAAGCTTCTGCACAACAAAGGAAACTATAAGCAAGGTGAAAAGACAGCCTTCAGAATGGGAGAAAATAACAGCAAATGAAGCAACTGACAAACAACTAATCTCAAAAATATATAATGTTCTTGATTTTTAAAAAAAAACTCATGGTGTATGATCTTTTTAATGTGTTGTTGGATTCTGATTGCTAGAATTTTGTTGAGGATTTTTGCATCTATGTTCATCAGTGATATTGGCCTGTAGTTTTCCTTTTTTGTAGTATCTTTGTCAGGTTTTGGTATTAGGGTGATGGTGGCCTCATAGAATGAGTTTGGAAGTTTCCCTTCCTCTGCGATTTTCTGGAAGAGTTTGAGTAGGATAGGTGTTAACTCTTCTCGAAATTTTTGGTAGAATTCAGCTGTGAAGCCGTCTGGACCTGGGCTTTTGTTTGCTGGAAGATTTCTGATTACAGTTTCAATTTCCGTGTTTGTGATGGGTCTGTTAAGATTGTCTATTTCTTCCTGGTTTAGTTTTGGAAAATTGTATTTTTCTAAGAATTTGTCCATTTCTTCCAGGTTGTCCATTTTATTGGCATATAATTGCTGATAGTAGTCTCTTATGATCCTTTGTATTTCTGTGTTGTCTGTTGTGATCTCTCCATTTTCATTTCTAATTTTATTGATTTGATTTTTCTCTCTTTGCTTCTTGATGAGTCTGGCTAATGGTCTGTCAATTTTATTTATCCTTTCAAAGAACCAGCTTTTGGCTTTGTTGATTTTTGCTATGGTCTCTTTTGTTTCTTTTGCATTTATTTCTGCCCTAATTTTTAAGATTTCTTTCCTTCTGCTAACTCTGGGGTTCTCTAATTCTTCCTTTTCTAGTTGCTTTAGGTGTAGAGTTAGGTTATTTATTTGACTTTTTTCTTGTTTCTTGAGGTATGCCTGTATTGCTATGAACTTTCCTCTTAGCACTGCTTTTATAGTGTCCCACAGGTTTTGGGTTGTTGTGTTTTCATTTTCATTAGTTTCTATGCATATTTTGATTTCTTTTTTGATTTCTTCTGTGATTTGTTGGTTATTCAGAAGCGTGTTGTTCAGCCTCCATATGTTGGAATTTTTAATAGGTTTCCTCCTGTAATTGAGATCTAATCTTAGTGCATTATGGTCAGAAAAGATGCTTGGAATGATTTCGATTTTTTTGAATTTATCAAGGTTATATTTATGGCCCAGGATGTGATCTATCCTTGAGAAGGTTCCATGAGCACTTGAGAAAAAGGTGAAATTCATTGCTTTGGGGTGAAATGTCCTATAGATATCAATTAGGTCTAACTGGTCTAATGTATCATTTAAAGTTTGCGTTTCTTTATTAATTTTCTGTTTAGTTGATCTGTCCATATGTGTGAGTGGGGTATTAAAGTCTCCCACTATTATTGTGTTGTTGTTAATTTCCTCTTTCATACTTGTTAGCATTTGTCCTACATATTGCGGTGCTCCTATATTGGGTGCAGATATATTTATAATTGTTATATCTTCTTCTTGGATTGATCCTTTGATCATTATGTAGTGGCCTTCTTTGTCTCTTTTCACCGCCTTTGTTTTAAAGTCTATTTTATCGGATATGAGTATTGCCACTCCTGCTTTCTTTTGGTCTCTATTTGCATGGAATATCTTTTTCCAACCCTTCACTTTCAGTCTGTATGTGTCCCTTGTTTTGAGGTGGGTCTCTTGTAAGCAGCATATAGAGGGTTCTTGTTTTTGTATCCAATCGGCCAGTCTTTGCCTTTTGGTTGGGGCATTCAATCCATTTACGTTTAAGGTAATTATTGATAAGTATGATCCCGTTGCCATTTGTTTTATTATTTTGGGTTCGGGTTTATACTCCCTTTTTGTGTTTCCTGTCTAGAGAGTATCCTTTAGAATTTGTTGGAGAGCTGGTTTGGTGGTGCTGAATTCTCTCAGCTTTTGCTTGTCTGTAAAGCTTTTGATTTCTCCTTTGTATTTGAATGAGATCCTTGCTGGGTATAGTAATCTGGGCTGTAGGCTTTATCCCAGGGATGCAAGGATTCTTCAACATCCGCAAATCAATCAATGTAATTCACCACATTAACAAATTGAAAAATAAAAACCATATGATTATCTCAATAGATGCAGAGAAGGCCTTTGACAAAATTCAACATCCATTTATGATAAAAACTCTCCAGAAAGCAGGAATAGAAGGAACATACCTCAATATAATAAAAGCTATATATGACAAACCCACAGCAAACATTATCCTCAATGGTGAAAAATTGAAAGCATTTCCCCTTAAGTCAGGAACAAGACAAGGGTGTCCACTTTCACCACTACTATTCAACATAGTTCTGGAAGTTTTAGCCACAGCAATCAGAGCAGAAAAAGAAAGAAAAGGAATCCAAATTGGAAAAGAAGAAGTAAAACTCTCACTGTTTGCAGATGACATGATCCTCTACATAGAAAACACTAAAGACTCTACCAGAAAATTACTAGAGCTAATTAATGAATATAGTAAAGTTGCAGGATATAAAATCAACACACAGAAATCCCTTGCATTCCTATACACTAATAATGAGAAAGTAGAAGAAGAAATTAAGGAAACAATTCCATTCACCATCGCAACAAAAAGAATAAAATACTTAGGAATATATCTACCTAAAGAAACTAAAGACCTATATACAGAAAACTATAAAACACTGATGAAAGAAATCAAAGAGGACACTAATAGATGGAGAAATATACCATGCTCATGGATCGGAAGAATCAATATAGTGAAAATGAGTATATTACCCAAAGCAATTTACAAATTCAATGCAATCCCTATCAAGATACCGGCAATATTTTTCGCAGAACTAGAACAAATAATTTCAAGATTTGTATGGAAATACAAAAAACCACGAATAGCCAAAGCAATCTTGAGAAAGAAGAATGGAACTGGAGGAATCAATTTGCCTGACTTCAGGCTCTACTACAAAGCCACAGTCATCAAGACAGTATGGTATTGGCACAAAGACAGACATATAGATCAATGGAACAAAATAGAAAGCCCAGAGATAAATCCACATACATATGGACACCTTATCTTTGACAGAGGAGGCAAGAATATACAATGGAGTAAAGACAATCTCTTTAACAAGTGGTGCTGGGAAAACTGGTCAACCACTTGTAAAAGAATGAAACTAGATCACTTTCTAACACCGCACACAAAGATAAACTCAAAATGGATTAAAGATCTAAATGTAAGACCAGGAACTATAAAACTCTTAGAGGAGAACATAGGCAAAACACTCTCCGACATAAACCACAGCAGGATCCTCTATGATCCACCTCCCAGAATTCTGGAAATAAAAGCAAAAATAAACAAATGGGATCTAATTAAAATTAAAAGCTTCTGCACAACAAAGGAAAACATAAGCAAAGTGAAAAGACAGCCTTCCGAATGGGAGAAAATAATAGCAAATGAAGCAACTGACAAACAACTAATCTCAAAAATATACAAGCAACTCCTGCAGCTCAACTCCAGAAAAATAAACGACCCAATCAAAAAATGGGCCAAAGAACTAAATAGACATTTCTCCAAAGAAGACATACGGATGGCCAACAAACACATGAAAAGATGCTCAACATCACTCATTATTAGAGAAATGCAAATCAAAACCACAATGAGGTACCACTTCACACCAGTCAGAATGTCTGCGATCCAAAAATCTGCAAGCAATAAATGCTGGAGAGGATGTGGAGAGAAGGGAACCCTCCTACACTGTTGGTGGGAATGCAAACTAGTACAGCCACTATGGAGAACAGTGTGGAGATTCCTTAAAAAATTGCAAATAGAACTGCCTTATGACCCAGCAATCCCACTGTTGGGCATACACACAGAGGAAACCAGAATTGAAAGAGACACATGTACCCCAATGTTCATTGCAGCACTGTTTATAATAGCCAGGACATGGAAACAACCTAGATGTCCATCAGTAGATGAATGGATAAGAAAGCTGTGGTACATATACACAATGGAATATTACTCAGCCATTAAAAAGAATACATTTGAATCAGTTCTGCTGAGATGGATGAAACTGGAGCCGATTATACAGAGTGAAGTGAGCCAGAAAGAAAAACACCAATACAGTATACTAACACATATATATGGAATTTAGGAAGATGGCAATGATGACCCTGTGTGCAGGACAGCAAAAAAGACACAGATGTGTATAGCGGACTTTTGGACTCAGAGGGAGAGGGAGAGGGTGTGATGATTTGGGAGAATGGCATTGAAACATGTATAATATCATGTAAGAATCGAAATGCCAGTCTATGTCTGATGCAGGATATGACACGCTTGGGGCTGACGCGCGGGGATGACCCAGAGAGATGTTGTGGGGAGGGGGGTGGGAGGGGGGCTCATGTTTGGGAACGCATGTACACCTGTGGTGGATTCATGTCAATCTATGCCAAAACCAATACAGAATTGTAAAGTAAAAATTAAAAATAAATAAATAAATTTAAAAAAATAAAAATAAAAATAAAACAAAATCATCTACCTTTCAAAAAAATAAATAAATAAAAATAAAAAAAATTAAAAAAAACTCAGACAACTAGGAATGGAAGGCTACCTCCTTAATATATATTTTTTTAAATGCCCACTTTCACTGTTTCATTTTAACATTGTTTTGCTATCTCCAGCAAATATAATAAACCATGAAGCAAAAATAAGAGCAGTGACTATTGGAAAGAAAGATACAAAAATAAAGTTACTTGTGACTGTGTGATTCAATACCTAAACTCAAGGAAATCAACTGAAAAACTTTCAGAATTGACAGGAGAATTAAAATAATACAGAGGTTAATCTCACTGGTTTGAACCACAGTTCCACCACTGATGAGTAACTTTGTGAGACTACCTTTATAAGACTTAGTATTCTAAAGATGGATGATAATAATATTAATTCCACTGGTGTGTCATGAAAACTAAATGAAATGATATATCTGAAGCACTTGAAGACATGGCACATGGTATTTACTAAATATCAGTAATAATAAAAATTATTCTTTAATGTTACTGTAAATAGTAATACAGTATAAAATAAACAGAAACCAAAAGCTTAATTAACTACTACTAATAATCATTGGGGTGAGATAGTGGGGAAAATATCTTATTCATGACAGCAACAAAAAATATAAAATACCTGGCTTGATAGGACATTTTGATCTGGGAAGCAGAAAGAGAAGTCAAAATAACACTTCCACTCACTCCATCCCACTCCCCACTTCCACCAGCCTCTGTTTAAACCACTGCTATTAATACGTATAGGCTTTCTACCTGTGGGAGGAGGCTGATGGGAAAAAGTAACCTGGGGAATCGACGTGTAGTCTCCCCATCAAGTCCTGTGGATTAGTTTTGAGCAAGCAGTAGGACATGCAGATCACCTCTCACCTCTGGAACACTTAGAATATCTCAGGGTACTCTGTGGCTCAAAGTTAAAACCATTAATCTGGCCCTCGTATCTGGAAATGTGAAAGTGAACTTGTGGTCCCTAAATATATCCTGCTTAGGGGTCACAGCACTTCCGCCAAACAGGCCTAGGTACATTTGGGGCATTCCCACAAAAAAGGGCCAACAGAAAGCAACCTACAATAATGTACAGCATGGTGACTCTAGTCAACAATATTCTACTCTATATTAAAATGTGCTAAGAGAATGTATTTTATTTTTTTCTTTTCTGTTATGGTTTATCATAGAATAATGAATAAAATACACATATACATATTCTTTTCTATTATGGTTTATCATAGAATATTTTTATTTTTTTATTCATTTTTTAATTTTATTTTTTTACTTTACAATACTGTATTGGTTTTGCCATACATTGACATGAATCCACCACAGGTGTACATGAGTTTCCAACCCTGAACCCACCTCCCACCACCTTCCCCATATCATCTCTCTGGGTCATCCCAGTGCACCAGCCCCAAGAGAGTGTATTTTAAAAGTTCTCACCACACACACAAAATTGTAACTGTCTTTGATGCATGTATCATTAAATAACTAACACTGCGGTAATCATTTTGCAATATATGCATATATTAAATCATCATACTTTACACCTCAAATGTATATAAGATTATGTGTTAATTATATTTTAATAAAGCTGGAAAAAAAATTTTAAGTGAAATTAACATATAGCAATAATCTGTAAATCTCTTTTTCTGATATATATAATAACTAAATTAGTATGATTCTAGGACTATATAACAGAGAGATGTATAAGATAACAGACAACTCAGAAATATATCCTATTACACATTTTTAAATGAATATATTGAACACTATAAAAGAGGTACCACAAATTACAATGAAAAGATACATTATGAAATAAATGTGGGAAAAATTAGGTAAAAACTACTTGGACATTTTCTTTGCAGTTGTGTTTTTTAATTATTCTCAACTACTAGGCATCAAAATTTCCTTGTTAGTTTGTCAAAAATTCAAAATTTATGAAATGCTAACATTTTTAAATTCAAATCATAAAAAACTAGAAAAATAGGCATAGTCATCCACATTTTAAATATTTTAGGGCCTTCTAAGTTAAAACCAGGAGTCATAAAGAAAGATATTTAGACTTGAAAAGAAAGATACTGTAAATAATTAATGGATGAAAATTTCCTAAACCTGACAAAAATATCAACTTCGATAGAACAGAAGCTCAGTAAACCCCACTCAGGATAAATAAAAAATGAAACCTCATCAAGGCATTTTATGGTTAAGACACTATTTTTCAATGATGTCACTTTGGTTATTTTGTTTCTTCCCCACCTCCTTCAGGTGATAGAAGGGGACCATAGAGGATGAGATGGTTGGATGGCATCACCAACTTGATGGACATGGGTTTGGATGAACTCCGGGAGTTGGTGATGGACAGAGAGGCCTGGCGTGCTGCAGTTCATGGGGTCGCAAAGAGTTGGACACGACTGAGCGACTGAACTGAATACGATTAAGTTCACTTGTCACAGTGTGTACTCATTTGGGAATCACATTCTTTCTTCCTGTTTTTAAATAATTATTTTTTTAGGGATGTGAAATATTATTATGGTTCTAAGAATCAGAACTACAAAAAAAGTATTCTCAGAGATGTGTCACTCTTCTCTCATCCCTCCTACCTAATCCTCAGTCTACCTGTTCTTTCTACCCTGCTCCCACTCATCCCTCCATTCCCTCATTCCCTGTAGATAAATATTGCCTTTCATTTCTGATTTATCCTGTAGGTTTCTTCTGTATTTTTGCACAAATGAGCATACACACACACTCATATTAGGCAAAGGTTTCTTAAGCAAGATAGAGAAAGCATTAACCATAAAAGAAAAAAAATTGCTCTACATTAAAATCAAGAATGTGTACTCATCAGAAGACACCACTTAAAGATTAAAGACTAAGGGGATGGATAAAACCCAAAGATGAGGACCAATATTTTCAATAAATTTATCTAACAAAGATTCACAGTCTCATATTTGGAATACTTACAGAACTGCTACAAATTGGTAAGAAAAAGGCAGATAATCCAAAAGAAAAATCGATAAAAAGACCTGAAGCAGCATTTTGACAAACCAGATGTCCACATGACTGCTAAACATTCAAACAGGTGAGCAACTTCTCTGCTCACCAGGGAAATGCCAATTAAAGCAGAAATGTGGTATCACTACATACCCACCAGAATGGCTAACATGAAAAGGAGTGATAACTTCAAGTGTTGATGAAGACACTGAACTACTAGAACTCTCATACACTGTTGGCAGTATAACTTGTAACAATTTTGTAAAACTGTTTATCAGTACCGAATAAGGCTGAACATATGTATGCCCTGTAACTGCAAATCTCCTTTCCTGGGTTGTGGTACATCTTTATAAATAAGAGTCCTCAACAAATCATTCCTCCTTATATTCATATTCCTTCACAATAGAATGCTGCTGCTACTGCTCCTTCAAGAGATGGATCTTAAGGTTATTTTTAAACTTAAAAAAAAAAAAAAGAAAAGAGATGGATCTTTCCTAACCCCTTTGAATCTGCACCTAGTCCTGTGGCTTGTTTTAACTAAGAGGATATGGCAGAACTGATTTTGTGTGAGCAGAGGCCCAAAGAGGCCTTGCTGCTTCTCCCTTTGCCCTCCTGGGATCCAGAGGCCATGTCAAAGAAGTCCAGGAAATACTGTTGGACAGAGGCTGCATGAGGAAAAGTGAGATATCCAAGTTCATACCTAACATCAAACTTCTACACATGTGACTAAAACATTTGGACCTCCCTCCCCAACCCAGCTATGCTGAGTGAGCCCAACTGATCACAGACAACACACAAGCCATCCCCACTGAGCCCTGTTCAAATGCCTAACCCACAGAATCACAAGCAAAAAAATGGCTGTTGTTTTTAAGCACTAAATTTGTGGGGGGGGGGGTTGTTATACAGCAATAGATAACTGAAAATGAATATACAGCAAAAGAAAATAATACATGTGTTCACTAAAAAGGACAGGTACAAGAATGTGCATAGTAGTACCATTTAAATTATCAAAACTGAAAACTCAAATGTCTATAAACAGTAGAATGGATAAATTTTGGTATATTCATAAAACTAATTATTATTCAGCAGTAAGAATGACCAGATGGATGACTCTCACAAATACAAAGTCGAGTAAAAGAAGCAAAACTATATGCTTTCATTTATATAGAGAAGTTCAAAAACAAGCAAAGCTAACCTACGAGGCAGAAAAGTAGTGACGGGGTGCAGGAACTGGGTGGTGAGTATAGGAAGACGGGAAGGGGTTTCCGTGGTTATGGTGATTCTCTACTTCTTGTCCTGGGGGCATGCTACAAGGCTGAGTTTACTCTGAGAAAATTTATTAAGCTATATATTTATCATTTGTGTACTTTTCTGTAATGTATATGCTTTTCTTCCAGAGAAGTTTACATAAGATTATAAACCGCTGTCCCCTTCTCTGATAAAATTTTAAAAATACTTTTAAATCACTTACAGAATTTTTTTAAAAGCAGATTTTTAAAAATACAGAGCCTGAGTAAATATCTTTGGACTGGAACCCAGCCATCTGTAGTTATGAATCTCCATAGTCCAGATTAAAATATTAGGTCATTAGCAGAAAGAGGGCTATTTCATTTCATCATTATTATATTTCCTCTCAGAAATGTTTTTGCCAAAGAACATGAAGCACAAAAAACCATCCTCAAATTGTAATTATCTAAAAGAAAAAAAAAAATGGCAAAATGCCCACTTCCACCCACTCCCCACTCCTCCAGTTTGGCTATTCTACCATTCAGAAACCTTCTACAGATTATTAAATGCTTCAATTAGTTTCACACATATGTACTTAGCTCAGAGCATACCATTAAAACACCATTCTTTTGCCACTTTGAAGGGCGCCCGATAGATTAAAAGATGCTCTTAGATGTCATACACATTTTTAACTAGAGCAAAAAATGGCTGGTCCAAATTAAAGAATAGGTTTCTAAGTCAAGTGTCTACCTTGACAATAACAACAGGCAGATTAATTTGCAAGAGGAATACATGACTTGTGAATAACTATAATTTTAAAATTATTTTGAATCACACGTCTATTGTCTATATCTGAAATGATTTATTTAGTCATCATTCCAGAAGGACTAAATAAATGACAGATATGGAGAGAACAGAGACATGATGGTGCCCACTGTGTTTAATCTTCCATACCCCCTCAGATCTGTTTCATGAAATATTCAAGATATTTTGATCTCTCAGCACAAAAGTTCTGTGGATAAAAAATAAGATCTTCTTTACTAAGTTACTACTGTACATCAGTAGGTTGTGGTTCAGAGAAGATACTCAACACACTAATGTAGAATGAAATCTAATTCTTTGTTTTTTTTTTTTAATAAAAAAACTAAATGGTCAATTTAGTTGACACCAATCAGGGATGGAAAAAGCCAGTTGAACTGATTTTACCAGTTTGGTGTCACATAGACAATATCTTTTTAATTTCTTAGTGCTCTCCCATTTTCAAGAGTTCACATTCCTTGATGAGACAATTCAATATTTAATGACTGCTTTTCAAAAGACTAGACTTTCTACTTACCTGGCTCTTTCTCCTGCACATGTGTATAGTTTTCCAACATGAAGGAGAAGAAGTTTGAGAGCTGTACAAAATAAAAATACACCTATCAATTAATGAACCCCAAACAGGTACTGTGGCTAATTGGTGTTCTATGCGAGTCCCCTTAACTTCTCTGAGGTTCTCATCTCCAAGCTGCCATAGATGCTACTTCACCAGCCCTCCTCCTCCCCAGGACTTTCCTTGGCCAATGGGCAGTACTACCCCTGCAGAGTCGCTTAGAATATCAGATATTCCCCTCCTGGGGGACTGCCCATAGCAAATGACTAACTGAAGCAAGGGTATCACAGCCCAGACCACCGCCTCTGTTGCCACTGGTAGGACAATCTGACACATTTCACACTTCAGATCTCCCAATAGGATCAGGCTGAGGTCAGATTTTTCCAGAAACCATATTTTTGCTTAGCTTTCCCCCCCATCCTATCTTGCTTTCCACGCTCCCTTATAGGTTTTTCCTGTGAATACCCTCTCAGGAAGTCACCTGTACAAGAAGCCCTATCTCAGACTCTGATTCTAAGAAACCAATCCCCAGAGGGATGGTACGGGGAGGGAGGAGGGAGGGGGGTTCAAGATGGGGAACACATGTATACCTGTGGTGGATTCATGCTGATGTATGGCAAAACCAATATAATATTGTAAAGTAATTAACCTCCAATTAAAATAAATAAATTTATATTAAAAAATAAAAAATGAAATCAATCTAAGACAGCTACTAGATATTTTTTCATTATGTTCTTCTATTCCTTTTTATGGTGAGAGTAAGAGATATTCTTAAATGTCAAACATATTTGGGAAAGGAAGGAAGGGAAGGAGGGAGGAAGGAAAGACGGAAATCTACCAGCATTCCAACCATCACCAAAATACTGCCTCTGTGACTACAAATTATCTGCAAAGACCTGCAAGTATACAGCACAAATAACTTCCAAGCCTCATCTCCTATGAAGAGTGAACACTAAGGAACCTTATCAATCTAGGAGTAGATCTGGGAAGGAAAACCTTTCGTACAAATACCAAAATGTATGATTTTAAAGCTGTTAACGCATGTACACCTGTGGTGGATTCATGTCAATCTATGCCAAAACCAATACAGAATTGTAAAGTAAAAATTAAAAATTAAAAAAATAAATAAATAAATAAATAAAGCTGTTGATGGATTTGTCAATTAAGAGTCAATAGAAAATAAAAAGTTTAAAAAATAATTAAATAAATAATAAATAAATAAATAAACAGAGTCAATAGAAATCACAAGACATCACTTCACATATACTAGGATGACTATCATCAAAAAAATAAATAATAACAAATGTTGACACAGATGTGGCAAAATTAAAGCCCTCATACACTGCTAGTGGGAATGTAAAATGGTGCAGCTGCTTTGAAAAACAGTTTAGTAATTACTCAAAAAGTTAAACACAGACTTACTCAATGACCCAGGAATTCCACTCCTAGGTATATATCTAAGAGAACTGAAAAAAAAATATGTTCACAGAAAAACTTGCACACAAATATTCATAGCAGCATTATTCATAATAGACAAAAAAAGTAGAAGCAACCCAAATGATGTATTCACTGAGGAAAGGATAAACAAAATGTCCTAGATCTATACAACAGAATAACGTTCAGCAATAAAGAAGAATGAAGTACTGCCACATGCTATAACAGGGATGAACCTTGAAGGCATTATACTCGGTGAAAGAAGGCAGTCACAAAGAATCGCATGCTATGTGACTCTATTTATTTGAAATGGCCACAAAAAGCATATCCAGAAAGACAAAAAACGGATTAGCAGTTGCCAGGGACCACAGAGGGCAGGAATGGGGAGTGAGTGCTAATAAGTGTAGAGGTATTTTTTTTGTTGTCGAAAGGGGTGTTGATGAAAGTGTTCTAAACTATAGTGTGGTGATGATTACACAACTTTGTGAATAAACTAAAGGCCACTGAATTGTCTGCTTTAAATGGGTGAATTATACCCCAATAAACTTATTAAAAAAGACTCAATATTTAAAGAATGTACTAACACTGGAACATGTTATTTAAAAAGACTCAATATTTAAAGAATGTACTAACACTGGAACATTATAAAGCATATCAATTTAAGAGCTCACTCTCTCTTAATCTCCGTCACTATATTCTACAGTGCTTAAAAGGACAGTCAGTGCTGTGAACTGCTAAGGGACTATCTGACTAAATCATAGTATATAATTTTTATAGCTACTAAGAATAAATCCAGCAATTTCTTTAATTCTTTTTGAAATCTCAATTTTTTAAATTATATTTATTATTTTTATATAACATTTTACTTAAATTATATTGTGTGATACATTTATAAAGATACGATTGTTGAAAAATACAAATGATACAGAATAAAAATGAGAAGCCCCCTCCCACCTACCACTACCACGCTTCTTCCCAGAAATGGACATAGTAAATACTTTACTGTATATCATTTTCCAAACTTTTATTGTATGTTGCATTTTCTTTCACATATATGGGATAAAATTCATATTGTTCCACAAGTTGATTTTTCATTAACAAATATATTGTAGATCTTTCTGAGATCTTTTTATTGTTAAAGCTGGATTTACATATTGCTTTTGCAAGCTTGAAAAAGTCTTTCCCCACCCATCTATATTTTCTTCTAGAATTTTCCTGTTTGACCCCAGGAAATTCTTCCATTTATTTAACTCCTTAAAATATTTTTTACTTCATGAAGTAGCAACTTTACTATTAGGACACATATTGAAAAAAAGAATAAGACCATTTTTTTATTAGTTAACTGGACACCTAGTAGCTGTCTTAAAAATATGAACTTCAGAACTGAAAAACACCATCCTGTTTCCAAATCATACTCTCTCAATAGCTAGTTCCAAAACAATGTCATTATATTCTCTATAAAAGCCTTTCACCAAGGTTCCTCTGCTATTAAAATGGACTCAACCTTTCATGATTTCAATAAAAGGAGTAAAGAGAAGCATTTTATCAAAAGAAGAGACAAGCTTGCAAAACAGACCTGCAACTGGCCTTGCTCATCAGCGTATTCGATGGACTGGAAGATGGTGAGGGCATAGCGTTGTCTGGTCTTCAACCGGGCACTGTAACCTCGGTACCAGTTCTGTATGACCAATGCGGCTTTTAGTGCTGCAGACCCACAGGATATGAAAGACAAAGAAAAACAGTTACTATAGAGCTATTGGTGGGGTTGAGGGACGATAAGTGCTTCAGAAAAAAAAATCAGTCCACCTGGATTCCTAGGTTCTAAGAACATAAAAACTACAGACAATGAGATGTAACTTTATGCTTTTGTACAATGTCCTCAAGTCTCAAATAGGACTAATGATGACACAGCCATCAGAGTAAAATTTTTGAATCCTATCTCTGCTGATTACTGTCTATGTGATTTGGGGAAAGTTATTAGAGCTTTCACAGCTTTACTTTCCTTCTCTGGCACTACTTAGGCATATGAAGTCTATGGATGCCCTATGAAGTAGCAATTCCATCCTTCACTATATACCCCAAAGCAATTCTCACACAGGTCATAAAGGAGACATATAGGGATACAATAATTCTTTGTTGGTGGCAATAGGGAGTTTAACACCAATGCAGCCTGGCTGTCCATTGCTAGGAAGGAGAAGATGTGACTGTGGTGGATGCATACCATGGAGTATTATGCCACAACTGGAAGCAACATTTTACAATGTGGAGGGGTCTTAAAAATATAGTACTTTTGTCAGAACAGTTATTAGAAATGAGAGACAGAATATAACATATCATTTTATATAAATTTTCAACACACATGAAACCACAAGGTATATTTCATAAGAAATACAGAAAGGAAAAGATATGAAAAATAAGAGATTGGTTATTTGTGAGGGGTGGGTAAATGAATGAGCATAGAGTACATGGTTAAAGGGGAATAAGCTAGTGAACTACCATAGGAAACGGTCTTGTGCAGACCAGTATGACAATGTCCAACATACTGAGAAGTATGATTCACTCCACCTTCTGCACCTGTGATTCAACTGTTAAAAGAACACACACCCCGCTCCTTCACAGAGTTACTGCTGCTGCTGCTAAGTCGCTTCAGTCATGTCTGATGCTGTGTGACCCCAGAGACAGCAGCCCACCAGGCTCCCCCGTCCCTGGGGTTCTCCAGGCAAGAACACTGGAGTGGGTTGCCATTTCCTTCTCCAATGCATAAAAGTGAAAAGAGAAAGTGAAGTCGCTCAGTCATGTCCGACTCTTTGCGACCCCATGGACTGCAGCCCACCAGGCTCCTCCATCCATGGGATTTGCCAGGCAAGAGTACTGGAGTGGGGTGCCACTGCCTTCTCCACACAGAGTTACTATGAGGATGAAATGAGATACCATAGGTGAACAGTTTAGTCCAATGTCCAGTGTAAAACACTTGATAAATAAATGGCAACTATAGTGACAAGTATTGTTTTGCTTATAGATTATTCAGGCACACTGGCTCTCTTCTGGGCCTGGGAGCCTCTGAACCATCCTGCAGCTTCACAGCTTTGAAGAAAGAAATCAGGTGAGAGATAATGAGATTTAAAATATAGTCTCTTATGCCTTTCTCAACTTTTAGAGTGACAAGTAATCAACACCAGCTGGTTCCTTTTATTTGGGCTATAATTTTTCCCAGTTAGCACATAAGAATTAAGAGTTGACTCTAACAAGAACAATTTGAGTTCAGAAAGCAGCGATCCAGCCTCTTGGTTTAGTACTGCTGTGGTACAACGAGTATACACTAGTCATCTGAGGGTATCTGTCTGGGAACTTCTCCAAGGTTGTCAGATTCCAGAGACTGTCATTTCATTATTCAGCTTCCAGAAAACCCCAGGAAATAGGCATAAGGTCAAGTATCATTACCTTTACAGGGGAAAACCAGAGGGAGAAGAAATCAAGTGACGTTCAATATCACAAAGCAAGTAATTGATAATACAATGTCTGAAAACTCAAGCATTCTCACCATATTATTTTGTGCAGCGCAGGCACACCTGAAAGGCCTCTTCTGTGGGACAGTCATTGTCATATTCAACCAACTCTCATCTCAGGGGCTCTCTGTCCACCAAGCATAACAGAACTCTTCCAGGGTTATTTCCTAGTCACGTACCGAGGACCAGGCAGGGGATTCATCTCTGTAGTCAGTCCTTGCCACTCTGTGAAGCTTGGGGAGACTTACTTAAGGGCACAGAGCCAGTAAGTGGAAATGGACAGCAATGAATTAAACCCAGGTCTCAATGACCCCATAGCCCAAGATCTTAAGTTCCATAGAGCCATTGATCTTCTCAGTGCCTCTTCATCTGCTTAGTGATGTCATAGAAAAAATGACCACTAAAGTCTATTTAGTATTAACAACACCAAAAAAAAAAATCAAGTTTATTGTTATTTTTATAACTAACAGTAGAGCAAAGTAGCACCATAAGTTCAATAGTCTACTATAAGACATTTAGTCCCACAAGTATTATCATCTCTATGTTACACATAAGGAAACTTCAGCTTCAGAGAGGCTGGCAACTTCTAGTACCCTCACAGACTTTCTAATTATATGTAATATTTCATTTACGAATTCACAAACTACTGTGAACAAACAGGTTACCATCTCAGAAACTAAGAGCCAAAAGAGCCGTGCAAACCAGGATGCACAAGACTCCCTCAGAGTCCATGGTCTTGGCTCAAACATCACCTTCTAAGTAAGGCCTTTCCTGACTACCCCTTGAAAATGGCACCCAACCCCCCACTGCCTATCTCCTTTATTTTCTCTCCACAGCACGTGTCACCATCTGATAGAGCATATGTTTCACTCATTTGTTACTGTCTCCTTTCACTAAAATGTAATCTCCATTACAGCTGGGATTTTGGTCCACAGGGTTAGCTGCTATATCCCCTGGGTCTGGAACCATCCCTGGAACATAGTAAATGTGCAATAAATATTTATTAAATGACTGACTGAATGAATGAAATTACTATTCAGTTAAAACTTACTGTCTTGTGTTTCTCTTCATGCTAATTGGTGAATCTTATGCTTGGTTTGGTTTTTTAAATAGGAGTTTATTCGACAATCCTTTAAATAAGAAGTTTTATATTCAGAATGATAAGGCATTTAAAGACTCTGCTTTTGAAATTCTGCTGGCAGAGGCCTCCTGAGGAGGCAACAGGACGAGTGAATATTTAATGTAACTTTAAGTCAGGAGAGAGACACGAGTGTGATAGAGCTGATTAAAATGAATTCAAATGAACTGGAAAAAGAATGAACCATCTAGAAGCAAAAGACTCGAAACAAGAAGGGAAAGCACCTACTGCCTCAGCTGTCCAAAGCACAGAGAGAATAGGCTATGGCTCAATTCCGGGACCACAGTTTTCACTGACACTTCTGTTTACAGGTGTCTGCCATCTGCTAGAGTATATGGCTGTCCCAGTGAGACTTCCAGCTTCATCTGAAAACCAGCTCAAAGCGCATACACGCCCAGCAGACAGGAGATGGTCACAAAGCCTGCTTCCTGAGCAGCAAGCAAGGCAGGGACCCTATGAGGCTTGCTCCTCCACAAACTCTGGCATCCCTGCCAGCAAGCGCACAATACAGCATCCTTGTCCCTGGAAAGCATTTTTCTTAAACAAGAGAGAAATAAGAGGAAAGCCTGAGGTCCAGTCTTCAAACAATGACAGATGCTTTAAACACAACTATCACTTTTCCAAATGACAAAAGAGATCATAGTTTTATTATTCTTGGAAACATCTGGCCTTCCAGTCAGAGAAGGGGAAGAAAAAGAAGTCATTTCTCTGACTTTTTAATTACTCACACACTCGCCCACCCACCAACCCATTCATATGGGATAGTAAAAGTAAGTTCTGAATTTGTAATCTGGAGATTTCCATTTTGGTCCTAACTCAACCAGGTGCAAACTGTGTAACCTCAGGCAAATCGCTTAACCTCTTTTATCCTCAATTTCTCATATGAACAATGAGAATTTGGAATTATATAATCTCTAAGATTCTTTCCAATTATAAAATACTCTAATTCATTCCTCTTTTTTTTTTTTTTTCTTTCTGTAGTGCCCCAGCTGCAGCCTACCAAGCCTATGCTGCTGCTGCTAAGTCACTTCAGTCGTGTCTGACTCTGTGTGACCCCATAGACGGCAGCCCACCAGGCTCCCCCGTCCCTGGGGTTCTCCAGGCAAGAACACTGGAGTGGGTTGCCATTTCCTTCTCCAGTGCATGTAAGTGAAAAGTGAAAGGGAACTCACTCAGTCGTGTCCGACTCTTCGTGACCCCATGGACTGCAGCCCACCAGGCTCCTCCGTCCATGGGATTTTCCAGGCAAGAGTACTGGAGTGGGGTGCCATCACCTTCTCCGTACCAAGCCTATAGCAAAGCTGAAAATAACCATTAAAGGATAAAATAGGATGTGCAAATGTGAACACTCAAATCAGAACCTTCTGGGTACAAAAGACAAATTCTAAAGGCTACTCAAAAAAAACAAAAAAAAATCTGAATTATCCGTGTAGAAAAATCCAAGTCAATTACTAACATCCTTGGCTTTCCCATCGAGAAACTATAGCCATCATAAACCATTAGACAAAAGCAAAAATCAGAAGAAATAGATGTCTATCTTGTGAGTTGTACCTTTTATCATTAAAAATATTCATCTTTGTTTCATTTTAAAATAAATAAATAATTTTAATAATGAAAAAAAAAGAAACTATAGCCAAAGTTTGCTAGCAACTGGTCTAGGAACAAACAATTCACCTATTACTCTTCCTTTAAATGGCCTAAAACATGATTACTGTGTACATTTGTCAACTGGTTCAAGTGATAACCAACAGAAGATGGGGAGGAATGGACGGGGAAGAAAGTGAAGAAGGGGTGCGGATACAGAGACGGTAGGAAATCCAGAACATTCGATGGAAATTGAGGGATGATGAGAATGGGATAACGATCATTTGATCATAAAGATCACAGAGAGGTCGAGGTGATCCAAGTGGCCATGGTAGCCAGGAAATGGGAGGGAGCAGCTGAAGTGGAGCAGCAGAATGATTGTTCTAAAACAATCATTATCATGAAAATACAAATTTTTAAAATAATTATTGTATAATAAATTTAGCTATGTAAAAGATTTACCATTATTTTAAATAATTAAAATATTTTCTTGTAAGAAGTATGTTGTACTTAACAATTCAATAATGACCTTTAATCCTCACTCAAGAAAAAAAATTAAAACACCTTAACTACAATTTCGTTTTACGTCTTCTTTGTTATTAATTACTAATTGAAGTTATACTGCCACATTCATTCACCCAAGATCAAATATAATTAGCATTAAATCTTTGAATTTTGCAGCTGCTAGAAAGATAAGGTAGTATAAAGCCATAATCATATAGAAAAGTGTGCTGATTATAGGAAACACAGGCATACCTTGGGGAGATTTAGGTTCCAGACAACCACAATATAATAAATAATGCAATAGAGAGAGTCACATAAATTTTTTCCTCACTGCATATAAAAGTTATGTTTATACTATATAGTATCCTACTAAGTGTACAATAGCATTGTCTTAAAAAAATGTACATACCTTAATTTAAAAAATGCTTTATTGCTAAAAAACGTCAAAACAATTACAATAGTAACATCAAGGATCACTGATCACAGATCACTGTTAACAACCAAAATAAAATGGAAAAGGTGAAAATACTGTCAGAATTATCAAAATGTGACAAAGAGAGACATGAAGTGAACAAATGCTGCTGGAAAAATGGTGCCAATAGGATTGCTACAAACCTCAATTTGTAAAAAATACAATATCTGCAAAGCACAATAAAGCAAAGTGCAATAAAACAAGGTATACCTAAAATTGGCAATTGGGGCTGAGGTACTGCCCTTTGTTAAATTGAATTGATATGTATCTGTAACAGGATTTTCTAGTAATTAAGAGGATCCAACTATAAGGCTGGCTTCTTGGTGAATTTAGTCAAGGCTGGAATTTGGCCAAAAAAAGTAAAGAAGTGGGACTTCATATCCTTTCAGCACTACCTTCTACCTTCTAAAGTACTAGAGTGGCTATCTAAAGAGTCAATGTCAGAGTCTCATAATACTTGACATCTCTAAAGCAGAGATGGATTAATTATGCAGTAAAAAGGGAAAAGATGAAGATGAATTTAAGTGGTATAAAGAACAAAAATGTTGATTGGCTTTTTGTTTGCCTGTTTCATGTAAGCAATAACTGTTTGTAGTGTCAATCCTACATAAACCATAAGGCCAACACATTATCATGTTAAAAAGTGAGTAACTAAAAATTGTTATTGAGAGGGATCATAATTTCAGATGGAGACAGTAGTCTCCTTTTACAAAGAAACGTACTTGTCTAAAATGATTCCCAGTCGAGGCCAACAAACCAGAGTTTATAGTATATGATATGAGCTGAAAATAAAGATATAGCAGCTTTGACATATTGATGATAATTAAAGCCACAGGAGCAAAGTCACCCAAGAAGAACATTAGAGTGACCAAGTAAGAGAGTCGAGAGAAACCCAGAGGAGCCCCAATATTTAGAAGCTGGGAGAAAATGGAGCCCTCATAAATAGTTCAAACATAATAGGAAAACCAGGAGAAGAGGCTGCCACTGAAGCTAAGAGCCACTGAGTATTTTAAGATGGGAGTGTACAGGAGGGCCAGGGATTGCCAGGAAGGCAAGCAAGATAAGTACTGAAAATGCTCCATGGGATTTCAAGGTCATTCAAGAACTTGTCTACGTCATATTCCATGGGGTGGG
The DNA here is from genome assembly GCF_014754425.2 of Oryx dammah. Classification (NCBI taxonomy): domain Eukaryota; kingdom Metazoa; phylum Chordata; class Mammalia; order Artiodactyla; family Bovidae; genus Oryx; species Oryx dammah. Next base: position 115,559,040 of record NW_024070207.1, read on the forward strand.
ATAAATAAAAACGTAGGAGACAGCAGTGTGAATGCACCCTTCAGGGGCAAGCTCAGAAAAACAGGCGAGAAAACAGAGTGAATGGAGAAAACAAGAAGGCTAGGGAAGGCTCTTCTTCCAAAGGGAAAGAAAACATAGCTACAAAGGCACTTCTGCACGACTGGGGAATCCTGAATATAAAATATGTCAGAAAATATTACTCTATTAATTTTATTTTTTCAGGGTAATATAGTATTATAGTTATGTAAGAGAATATGCCTCTTTTAGGATATTCAGTTCAGTTCAGTTGCTCAGTCGTGTCCAACTCTTTGCAATCCCATGAACCGCAGCACGCCAGGCCTCCCTGTCCATCACCAATTGCCAGAATCCACCCAAACCCATGTCCATTGAGACACCATCCAACCATCTCATCCTCTGTCGTCCCCTTCTCCTCCTGCCTACAATTTTTCCCAGCATCAGGGTCTTTTCCAATGAGTCCGTATATATTACCCCTTTTCGGAAACCCAGGCCAATCCACAGCCCTCATTTTGGGGGTCTGCTGGTTGTGACTTTTCCCCAGTTCCCAGTTGCCAATTTGGGAATTGCTGGTGGTGCACACAGTGCCTTCTCTTGGCCAGTTCACTGTCAACATCTCGATTACGGCTGCTGTGATGAAGTGCACACATCTGTTTGTCTTGTTTTGTACGGATAAAGGCTACTGCTAATAGAAATCTTGGAAGCCAAAAAAAGAAAAAAGCTGTGAAAATTGGTGGGCATAAGTCGAGTTTGAAAGCTATCAAAGTACTTGCCACCTAACTCTAAAATACCCTCATGTTAGGGCAAGGTGGTCACTGAATGGGTTAGATTGACATTAGGTTGCCTGCCAACCTCAAGAAAATTTGTGTAATGAGTTACACTGTAAAACATCATGCTATATCCAATACAATAGCATATTCATCTTTCTTAGCTCTGAGAGATCCAAAGGTTTAACTAAATGTAAATAAATAATAACAACATCTAGGGTCCTTAAATTCAAGGAGTTAAGTGTGCCAATTTCTGACACATATGTTTATTTTATGTCTAAAAACTATAGTTCACGAAGTTTTAAATATCTACGAAAAATAACAAAATCTTATCAAAAACAACCTGGAATTAGACAAGATAGTCGTTTTGGATCCTGGGAACTTACCTTGAAAGCCATTAGGTTAGGGGCCCCAAAATATGGCTGAAAGAAATAGTGGGTTGTAGCCCATGTGCAGCGAGATATGGCTGGACAGAAATGTGGGTTGAACCTCATCTGCAGCTGAGGATCCTCCTAAACTATTACCAGCCCTCAGGGAAATTACAACAGCCATTAAGAGGAACATTCCAATTAGATAAGATCATTTAAGAAGTGCACTTGAAAGCAGGGTTCCTAAATTAAACAAACAGAATGGGACATCTATTTTAATTGGTATGTAGAATTCCAAAAAGCTTATAATTCCAGAATAGCTTCATTGAAAAATTCACTGAAAAAGGCCAACAAAAAATTAGACACAAGAGATACCTACAACAGAAGACTGCAAGACAGATGCAACTTGTACTACCCGCCACCTTTCCTCCTCTAGCTGAGTACTCCTTCTAGTAATCCTCAGTCTAAACCATCTTTCCACTCTAAAGAGACTACAAGACCTTGAAAGTCGGCCAAGCTACTGGGCTTACACCCCCATATCTACCCTTGAAGGAGGGCTCTCATGCGGATCGCTCTTGGAGTTGATGAGACTCTGAGGGACTTTGCGGGGAAACTGCTATGTTATTCCCTTAAACATTCAAGGGAAACTAAATTAGTGAAAAATCTTGGCATCTGACAGATATTGGAGCTATACCCTCTACATTAAATCCCCCTCGGAGTCTGCAGATGGGACTCTGGGAAAACTGGCAGAAGCCAGCTAAAGGTGAGAATTCTTCCCAGAATCAGCTCTCCTACACCACTGCTTATAGTACCCAAAAAGAGAAAAAAATGTAAAAAATTTTTTGTACCTTCTATGGGAATGCCTCTTAAGTCCAAGAGGTTGTCAACATTTACTGCCTATGTCAACTGAAAATTGGGAAATGCTTACTGTTTGTCCCAAGTGAAAACTGACAAGATATTTTAAAGGATTTTTTAAAAGTAGCTCTATGGTCAGATGTTGGTCAGAAAGTGAAAGCTGATATTCAGAGCCTGATAGGAATGTTTTTTTAGGTTTCCTCTACTAAACCAAAATGAAACTATGTACCCAGAGGGAAAGAAAAACCTTCTAAAGCCTCTGGAAAGGATTTACCAAAACCTTTCAAAGGCAAACAGATCTAAGTCCAGAAAATAGAAATCTTTTAATTTCCATCTAGGTTAGAAATCTTGTTCCTGATATACAGAGGCGTATGTGAAGGGCACACACAGAAGAAAGCAAATTAAGAATAATGTAGCTGAATGGGAGGATCAACCTATGATGTCATTTTAAGTTGCAACCCAATTCCCTGAGAAAATGAAAGCAACTATCCTTATTTACAAATCTTTGTAAAACTGAGAATACAACTCCAGAGGCAGTTCGCAGTCCACCCATTTCTTTTACAAGTCCCCATAAAGAAAGCTGAGCGCCGAAGAATTGATGCTTTTGAACTGTGGTGTTGGAGAAGACTCCTGATAGTCCCTTGGACTGCAAGGAGATCCAACCAGTCCATCCTAAAGGAGATCAGTCCTGGGATTTCTTTGGAAGGAATGATGCTGAAGCTGAAACTCTAATACTTTGGCCACCTGATGTAAAGAGCTGACTCATCTGAAAAGACCCTGATGCTGGGAAAGATTGAGGGCAGGAGGAGAAGGGGATGACAGAGGATGAGATGGTTGGATGGCATCACCGACTCAATGGACGTGGGTTTGCATGGACTCCAGGAGTTGGTGATGGACAGGGAGGCCTGAGGTGCTGCAGTTCATGGAGTCGCAAAGAGTAAGACACGACCGAGAAACTAAACTGACTAAACCTCCCTTATTTATCTTGTAAGTTTTGAAAAACTTACAAAAGCTTGTAAGTTTTGTTAAAAAAAAAAAAAAAAAATTCTGGCCTTAGGAAACCAAAGTACCCCTTAGTGGAACTTGCATTCTTTGTCTGTACCTTTGAGATATAAATATTCTAAGAAGTTTTTCATTTGACCATTTCCTTATGGTAAAGGAAAGGGAAAACAGTCAAATAAAAAGTAGGCAAATAAAAAAATCTTCTAAGTGTCTTCCCCAAAAAGTATTTGTAAAAATGCTTTGACCCACCTGAGCAGATAACCTTAGCTTGCTCTACCTACCAGAAAAACAATTTAGATTCAATTTATTTTACAACTAGTGAATTACTGTACCCAATTCATGGCAGTAATTTTAAAACAGAAGCTATAAGGTCCCTGCTAGCAACTGTCTATTTATGTGTGTTTATGTGTGTATTATAGATGTACAGTATATTCTACCTTCAGAGGGTACTGCCAAAATTACTATGTAAGAGAGCTGTATTTAACTGACTCAAAGAAATGAAGCACTTATAGAAATTAAGTGAAATAAGTAAACTGAATGGATGCAAATGGGATAAAAGTTTTTAGGTGAGCTTTCCTTAATGGTTTCTCCGTATCTTGTTGATAACTTGAAATCTTAAAGTTTTGCCAAGTTAAATTAAATTAAATGATGGATAGTTCATTTCCAAATAAGATAAAATAATGAAATATTCATTACTGAACACAGGTTTACTACTTCTGGCTTCCTTTTACAGGGTAGGTGTTGCAAGAGAGCATCAGAGGGCAGACACAATGAAACCATACTCACAGAAAACTAGTCAATCTAATCACACTATGACCACAGCCTTGTCTAACTCAATGAAACCAAGCCATGCCTGTAGGGCAACCCAAGATGGGTGGGTCATGGTGGAGATGTCTGACAGAATGTGGTCCACTGGAGAAGGGAATGGCAAGCCACTTCAGTATTCTTGCCTTGAGAACCCCAGAAACAGTATGAAAAGGCAAAATGATAGGATACCAAGAGAGGAACTCCCCAGGTCATTAGGTACCCAATATGCTACTGGAGATCAGTGGAGAAATAACTCCAGAAAAAATGAAGGGATGGAGCCAAAGCAAAAACAATACCCAGCTGTGGATGTGACTGCTGATAGAAGCAAGGTCCGATGCTGTAAAGAGCAATATTGCATAGGAACCTGGAATGTCAGGTCCATGAATCAAGGCAAATTGGAAGTCAAACAAGAGATGGCAAGGGTGAACACTGACATTCTAGGAATCAGCAAACTAAAATGGACCGGAATGGGTGAATTTAACTCAGATGACCATTATATCTACTACTGCGGGCAGGAATCCCTCAGAAGAAATGGAGTACCCATCATGGTCAACAAAAGAGTCTGAAATGCAGTACTTGGATGCAATCTCAAAAACGACAGAATGATCTCTGTTCGTCTCCAAGGCAACCATTCAATATCACAGTAATCCAAGTCTATGCCCCAACCAGTAACACTGAAGAAGCTGAAGCTGAACGGTTTTATGAAGACCTACAAGATCTTTTAGAACTAACACCCAAAAAAGATGTCCTTTTCATTATAGGGGACTGGAATGCAAAAGTAGGAAGTCAAGAAACACCTGGAGTAACAGGCAAATTTGGCCTTGGAATGTGGAATGAAGCAGGGCAAAGACTAATAGAGTTTTGCTAAGAAAATGCACTGGTCATAGCAAACACCCTCTTCCAACACAAGAGAAGACTCTACACATGGACATCACCAGATGGTCAACACCAAAATCAGAATGATTATATTTGCAGCCAAAGATGGAAAAGCTCTATACAGTCAACAAAAACAAGACCAGGAGCTGACTGTGGCTCAGATCATGAACTCCATATTGCCAAATTCAGACTCAAATTGAAGAAAGTAGGGAAAACCACTAGACCATTCAGGTATGACCTAAATCAAACCCCTTATGATTATACAGTGGAAGTGAGAAATAGATTTAAGGGCCTAGATCTGATAGATAGAGTGCCTGATGAACTATGGAATGAGGTTCGTGACACTGTACAGGAGACAGGGATCAAGACTATCCCCATGGAAAAGAAATGCAAAAAAGCAAAATGGCTGTCTGGGGAGGCCTTACAAAAAGCTGTGAAAGGAAGAGAGGCAAAAAGCAAAGGAGAAAAGGAAAGATATAAGCATCTGAATGCAGAGTTCCAAAGAATAGCAAGAAGAGATAAGAAAGCCTTCTTCAGCGATCAATGTAAAGAAATCGAGGAAAACAACAGAATGGGAAAGACTAGAGATCTCTTCAAGAAAATTAGAGATACCAAGGGAACATTTCATGCAAAGATGGGCTCGATAAAGGACAGAAAAGGTCTGGACCTAACAGAAGCAGGAGATAATAAGAAGAGGTGGCAAGAATACACGGAAGAACTGTACAAAAAAGATCTTCAAGACCCAGATAATCATGATGATGTGATCACTAATCTAGAGCCAGACATCCTGGAATGTGAAGTCAAGTGGGCCTTAGAAAGCATCACTATGCACAAAGCTAGTGGAAGTGATGGAATTCCAGTTGAGCTGTTTCATATCCTGAAAGATGATGCTGTGAAAGTGCTGCACTCAATATGCCAGCAAATGTGGAAAACTCAGCAGTGGCCACAGGACTGGAAAAGCTCAGTTTTCATTCCAATTCCAAAGAAAGGAAATGCAAAAGAATGCTCAAACTACCGCACAATTGCACTCATCTCACATGCTAGTAAAGTAACGCTCAAAATTCTCCAAGCCAGGCTTCAGCAATACGTGAACCGTGAACTCCCTGATGTTCAAGCTGGTTTTAGAAAAGGCAGAGGAACCAGAGATCAAATTGCCAACATCCTCTGGATCATGGAAAAAGCAAGAGAGTTCCAGAAAAACATCTATTTCTGCTTTATTGACTATGCCAAAGCCTTTGACTGTGTGGATCACAATAAACTGTGGAAAATTCTGAAAGAGATGGAAATACCGGACCACCTAACCTGCCTCTTGAGAAATCTGTATGCAGGTCAGGAAGCAACAGTTAGAACTGGACATGGAACAACAGACTGGTTCCAAATAGGAAAAGGAGGACATCAACAAGGCTGTATATTGTCACCCTGCTTATTTAACTTATATGCAGAGTACATCTTGAGAAACACTGGACTGGAAGAAACACAAGCTGGAATCAAGATTGCCGGGAGAAATATCAATAACCTCAGATAGGCAGATGACACCACCCTTACGGCAGAAAGTGAAGAGGAACTAAAAAGCCTCATGATGAAAGTGAAAGAGGAGAGTGGAAAAGTTGGCTTAAAGCTCAACATTCAGAAAACGAAGATCATGGCATCCAGTCCCATCACTTCATGGGAAATAGATGGGGAAACAGTGGAAACAGTGTCAGACTTTATTTCGGGGGGCTCCAAAATCACTGCAGATGGGGACTGCAGCCATGAAATGAAAAGACGCTTACTCCTTTGAAGAAAAGTGATGACCAACCTAGATAGCATATTCAAAAGCAGAGACATTACTTTGCCGACTAAGGTCCATCTAGTCAAGGCTATGGTTTTTCCTGTGGTCATGTATGGATGTGAGAGTTGGACTGTGAAGAAGGCCGAGGGCCGAAGAATTGATGCTTTTGAACTGTGGTGTTGGAGAAGACTCTTGAGAGTCCCTTGGACTGCAAGGAGATCCAACCAGTCCATTCTGAAGGAGATCAACCCTGGGGTTTCTTTGGAAGGAATGATGCTAAAGCTGAAGCTCCAGTACTTTGGCCACCTCATGCGAAGTGTTGACTCATTGGAAAAGACTCTGATGCTGGGAGGGATTGGGGGCAGGAGGAGAAGGGGCCGACCGAGGATGAGACGGCTGGATGGCATCACTGACTGGATGGACGTGAGTTTGAGTGAACTCTGGGAGTTGGTGATGGACAGGGAGGCCTGGCGTGCTGCGATTCGTGGGGTCGCAAAGAGTCGGACACGACTGAGCGACTGAACTGAACTGAACTTTACAGGGAAACTGGGTCTCCTAGTAAACACAGCTTCTGCCACACTGAAAAATTTACTGAGAGAAAATTTAATTATAAAAAGTATAAAAAATTATAAAACGTATTTAGAAATTTCCCAAACCATAGAATGCTAAAAGAGAGTTCATAATTGGTTACTTCTTTATTTTCACTAAAAATTAAGGTTTTTAAGGGTTAAAAATTCTAATATATATAATGAAAACTACTAAAAACCAGGGAAATTATCTCTGTATATAAAGAAAATAAGATGTATGCTTTTAGCAAAAGAGGGTATTAGGAAAGGAAACGCATGTTGTTGAGGGAAAGGGAAGCAATTTTATCCTAAATTGAGGCTATTTCAGGAGAAAGAAGAAAAATTAGGGCAAGATTTGAATGTTAAAAGCTTTTGTAAAAATTTGTGCCCTCCACCCCCAAATCTCACAAAACAATTTTATGTGTGGTCAAGATGACTAAGATTAAAATCAATTTATTTAATTTTAAAAAAAAGATGATGAGTTTTTGATTTGGTTTCCTCTTTGTTAAAAGGACAGGTTTTATTGGATTCTTTGTCTTCTCTTGAAAGTGAAAGTGAAGTTGCTCAGTAGTGTCTGACTCTTTGCAACCCTATGGGCTGTAGCCTACCAGGCTCCTCCTCTGTCCATGGGATTTTCCAGGCAAGAATACTGGAATGGGTTGCCATTTTCTTTTCCAGGGGATCTGCCTGACCCAGGGATCAAACTCAGGTCTCTCACATTGCAGGCAGACTCTTTACCCTCTGAGTCACCAGGGAATCCCTGTCTTCTCTTAGTAGGACATTGAAAAAAAACTTTTCCTTACCTTTTAAAGTAATCTGCCTAGAAAACAAAGATTCTGTGTTTTGTCAAAATAATTTGCCATGTTGTCTTTATCAGGTCTTTAATTACTAGAGAAAGCTCAATCTTCTCTATTAAAAGATCTAAGGTGTTTACTGCTATATTTAAAATGGTTAACCAACAAGGGCCTACTGTATAGCACATGGAACTCTGCTAGGTGTTATGTGGCATCCTGGATGGGAGGGAAGTTTGGGGGAGAATGGATGGATACATGTATATGTGTGGCTAAGTCCCTCTGCTGTTCACCTGAAAATATCACAACATTGTTAATTGGCTATACCCCATACAAAATAAAAGAATTTTTTTTTAGATCTAAGGTGTTTAAAAAATAACTTTCTGTGTTTTTCTGCAACGTCTTTGTCACTATGATTAAATGGATAACTAAGTATCATTTCTCAGTGACCTATGATACTATTTGACAAGTGTTTTAAAACTTTTTTTGATAATTCTGACAAGCTTCCCCAAAATAAAGTTCTAAATGAAATTTTTTTTAACCTCGAACTAACTTTGGTATTTTCCAGAGGGCCTCTAGAATATCTCAAGAGATTTGTTTCCTCTCCTCAAAAAAATGAAGATGCTAAACTAATCAGACTTATTTGATATGTTAAGTTACATAGCAAGAATCATCAAATAACAAGTAATACTAAGCCTTTATGTTGTACTTGTATAAGTTATAAACGTTCCAGAAACCATATGCAATTCCTAAAGTCTGAATGAAATGTCCTGGAATAATATTATCATCATAATTCCAGTTATCATTTGACAATGTTGAATATCACAGAAACAACCACATTTCCTTGTCAATTCCATTATAATAAATTCTCATTAGAGAATAAATGCTCATTATTTAACAATGGGCATTTTTTAAAGTCTTCTGTCATTTACAGTTGTTATTTTACTCAGATGCTTCTGCAAAAATATTGCTGCAGAAGTGACCCATCTTCAAGGAGATTCACACAAAGGATTTGGCAAACACGAGTTTCTGATAACTTTAAGATCATAATATTGAATTGGTCATCTCACACTGGTCAGAATGGCCATCATCAAAATGTCTACAAACAATAAATGCTAGAGAGGGTGTGGAGAAAAGGAAACTCTCTTATACTGCTGGTGGGAATGCAAACTAGTACAAGTACTACGAAGAACAGTGGGCAGATTCCTTAAAAAACTTGGCAAAGATCTGCTATATGATCCAGCAATCCCACTGCTGGGCATACATCCCAAGAAAACCAGAATTGAAAGAGACACATGTACCTCACTGTTCATTGCAGCACTATTTACAATAGCTAGGACACGAAAGCAACCTAGATATCCATTGGCAGATGAATGGATAAGGAAGTTGTGGTACATATATACAATGGAGTACCACTCAGCTATAAAAAGGAGCATTTGAGTCAGTTCTAATGAGGTGGATGAACCTAAAGCCTGTAATACAGAGTGAAGTAAGTCAGAAAAAGACAGACAAATACTGTATATTAATGCTTATATGTGAAATTTAGAAAAACGGTACTGACGATACTACATGCAGGGCAGCAAAGGAGACACAGACATAAAGAACAGACTTTTGGACTTCATGGAAGAAGGAGAAGGTGGGATGATTTGAGAGACTAGCACTGAAACATATACATTACCACATGTAAAACAGACAACGAGTGTGAGTTCGATGTATGAAGCAGGGGACCCAAAGCCAGTGCTCTGGGACAACCTAGAGGGATAGAGTGGGGAGTGCAGCGGGAGGGGGGTTCAGGATTGGGGGGGACACATGTATACCTATGGCTGATTCATGTTGATGTATGGCAGAAACCATCACAATATTGTAATTATCTTCCAACTAAAATAAATTAATTTAAAATAAATAAAAATTTAAAAAATACTGAATTGGGTAAGAATTTCTAGAACTCATGGGGGAAAATGGATTAAAGCAAAACAAGAATTAATAACATAGAACTGAATGAACTGAAAAGGGTGATTATAATTTTTATTCCTTCTTGCTTGAAGCACTGATGGTTCTTTAATGTTTTGCTTTTCCAGATTTGAGGAAACTTTTTCTCTTAAGCTATCTATGACTTAAAACAATTTGGTAAAATACTTTTGTAAACAAATATGAAACATTAACTTTTTCTCCCTACCTGACTCCTCCAAAATTTGGAGACTCTTGAGCATTCTTTTTATGGCAAAATAGTTACTTACATAAGCTGAATGAGAATCTGTTATCCTTGTAACAGGACACAACTGGAAACACTGGTTACAAAAGCTTTAACTGGAATGTTATATATGAGAGAGATGTACATAGACTCAGATATGACCAGACAGCTTTAAAGAACTAAGGTTGACTTTATGGAACCAATAAAGTCCCTTAGAAAAGTCGACCTGGTACCTTACTTACATGGTTCCAGCAAAGCAGTCTTAAAAAGAACCCATACGGTCAATTGCTATTCTTGCTGCACCTATGTAAATAATCAGGCCAAGTATAATGCAAATAAATTAGTTTTATTATGATTATCTTTGATTTTTTTTATCTTTTATTTTTTAAAATGGGGGTAATTCTAGAAAGATGTTTGCACCTTTGTAGATATTATATCCAATTCATTGTCTTTGAGATTTTGTTAAATACCTATAAATTAGACCAGATCCTATATTCTTATAGTTTCCTCAAATATCTGGCTATAACCCACCAAACTAATGTTTTCAATTTCCTCCTACCCTTTTGACTTGGAATTACTAAGAACAAAGACTGCCCTTGAATCTCCTTGGAAGGGACTATACCAGACATGCTTCACTACCCAGATGACAGCCCAACTTTAGGAACTTGAACCTTGGGGACACATTTCACAGCCCAAGAAGGCTCCACCTGGTATCTGTTCTATACAAAGGCTAGCGACCTCCAAATCAGACTGACAAAAAGACAAATAGCTGATATTAATATGGACTGCTTCCTCCCAAGATGTTGGATCACGACTTCATACTTTGGGACTTCCCTGGTGATCCAGTGGTTAAGACTCTGTGCTTCCACTGCAGGGGGCACAGGTTCAATCTCTGGTCGGGGAAACTAAGATCCCACATGCCTCAAAGGGCAGCCAAAAAAGTTTTTAAAAAGCAGACTTCATACTTTAAACATGAAACCCTTTCTTCTTCTCTTTCTTTCCTTCACTCTAGGATTGGCCTGGAAAGGTAACACCATCCCCAGTATCTCCCAGACCATTGCCAAGGGGAGGGGTAACCTTTCACTGCTAAATTTGTCATCATCAAAAAAACCTGAGCTGTCTCTTTAGAGTACTACCTTATTGGAAGTAGTTTGTGCCCTGACAGGATTCATCTTTGTCCATGGTGATTAACATTCTCTTGGGTCTATGAATACCTAGATGACTGGTGCATAACTGGGCAATGTCTCTTAGGTGACCTAACTGTTCCCCTAACTGTCCACAGAGACACCTCATTTGTCAACTCCCCTGAATTTGCATTGTCAAGTTATAAAGAACCTACCAGGAGGCTTTCATGATTCAGGATTTGCTTTCTTTGGCTGGTCCCTACTTCCCTGGTCAGAAATAAATGTAAATAGGCTATGATCAGGAATCTCTCCTTAACTCTTTATCTTACTGCGGAATTTGTTGCTAAAGCAAAAGCTGCCCAGTGAAAATCCTGAGACTCTATGGCCAAAGTTGTTCTTGATAATTGGATAGCCCTTGATTATTTTAATTAAAAAATTTTTTTTAATTGAAGGATAATTGCTTTACAGAATTGTGTTGGTTTCTGCCAAACATCAACATGAATCAGCCATAGGTATACATATGTCCCCTCCCTCTTGAACCTCCCTCCCACTTTTCCTCCCTATCCCACCCCTCTAGGTTGTTACAGAGGCCCGGTTTGAGTTCCCTGAGTCATATGGCAAATTCCCGTTGATGGATAGTCCTTGATTATCTTTCAGCTTTGTAAGGCAAGTGTCTGCTGTGGCCAACACCACCTGCTGCACCTAGATTAACATTTCTGGCAGAGTTGAAACTCAGCTACATAAGATCACGGAACAAGTCACTTAAAAAGGTAAATCCTTCAAGGGTCTTTCCTTGACTTATTTGATTTTGATTGGTTTGTGTCTTGGGCACCATGGTTTTGAAGTACACCACAAATACTGGGAATTATCCTGCTTATCATAATCACAGTAGTCTCCCTGGAACACTGTATCCTCTCAAAAGCTTTAAAAGAATGATTGCAGCCATTCATCACTAAGCAAATGAACTCTCTAACACTGGAACATCAGAAAAGGAATAAAGAAAATGACAGACTTAAAAACTGTGAACATGAAGTCATGGCCTGTGCATATCACAGAGATTAAGCAAATAACATTGACCTGTGAATAGCACACAAAAGATCAACAAAAATTGCAAGAACTCAGAGATTACCTGGGAGTGGTACTAATGTTTTGTTTTGTTTCATATCTTTCAGGCTGAGAGTCTGATGAAAACAGGGGAATTGGTTAAAAAAAAAAAAAAAAAGAGGCAGCAGGCCCCAAATGAAGTCACTTGTACTAAGCTCCATGTCAGCAAATAGAAACTTAGTACCTAACCTAATTGCATTTTCAGCCTCTCCTAGGAATGTAATCTCAACCTGTCTAGAATTTCCTGGCCAGCACTAGTGAGGTAATCAACCTGACAGACCCCTGTTTTTCCCCAAAGGAAGTTGACCTTGCCGGAAATAATTCTTTTCATTTATGATTTCCTTGTCCCACTCCCTTTCTGTCTTTTAAAATCTCTCCTTTTCTGCAGCTTTTTGAAGTTCTTTTCTGTTTTCTAGATGGAATGCTGTCTGATTCATGAATCATTCAATAAAGCCAATTAGATCTTCAAATTTGCTATGTTGAATTTTATTTTTCTAACAGATTGCTATTTAGTATTTTTACATTTTTAGGCAAAAATAGAGGACAAATATTTTTTAAAAGAACAATATCCATTAGAGAAAATTTCCACCGTCATAGCTTAAAAGCATCAAACTTCAAAGCCAAAACGCTAGATAGCCTTTGTAGGAGACCTAGCACTTAAATGAATAAATGCATTTCTAAGTGGTCTCAAGGGAAGAAATAAAAGAAAATATAGTGTTTTCAAAGTGCTGTACAGGAAAAAATAAAAGGTAATAGATTATTCATTCAAAACCCATCAATATAAAATTTTAAGTGTAAAGTGAAGTTCAGGAGAAGGAAATTGCAATGTTTAATTTCTGGTTTTTTGGATAAATTCCAGTTTTACATGTCAGGGCAGCATATCAAAAGGAGCATGAACTTTGGTATCTGTCAGAGCTGGTTCCAATTCAGACTCAGACATCAACTAGTACATGACTTTGGGCAGCTCTTTAATCTAAGTCTCCATTTCCTCATGAAGAAAAAGAAATTAATCAAAGCTTCCTCCAAGAGTTTTGGCAACAACTATTCTCTCCCATACTGCATATCACAAAAGAATCAAACTAACAACAATAACACAACAACAATGCTACTTCTCTACACAGAAGGCAGACAGCCCACAAGAAAGGGATAGCCTCAATTTTATATGTAGGCTATTCTTTCTCAAAAATGCCATGATACTCTGGAGGCAGAATGCTGTGGTGGGGCTCAATGACCAAGCTGGGGAAAAAAATCCATCACACTAGTCAGAAGTAAGCTCTAGGCCTGGCTCTGCCACTTACTAGTTATGTCTTAAGCAAATCACTTTGCCTTTTAAAGCCTCAGTTTCCTTTTCTGCAAACTAAGAACAATCCTTCACAGGTTGTGAAGATCAAATATATGTGAAAGATTTTGTCCAACTATAATAGCACTATGCAAATAAAAGGTACTTTACATGCATACATTTAGCTAGCTTCCAAGAACAGCAATTTTGGAAGGCACCATGAAAGGGTGTAATGGTTAATGCAAAAAACACTGTATTCAGAACTCCTTGGGTTCAAATCCCAACTCGGGGATAACCTTGACAAGTACTTACCTAGATTCTTCCTCAGTACAAAAAGTAATGATAACATTTTACTCAGGTTTACTGCAAGGACTAAATAAAATATATGTAAAATATTGTCAACACTCTCTGTAATACAGTTAGTAATAAAGAAATAATAACTATTCTTTTCTATCAAGAAACCTTTCAAAACTTTCATAGCCCTTGACACAGAAATTTCATGTCAAATCACCTAGATATGGAAATAATCCAAAATAAGGAAAAATCTTTACATGAAGAAATTATCCAATGTAAATTCTTCAAACCTAAATAAATGTCAAATATTGAGGAATAATTAACTATATTATGGCCTATCCACTAATGAAACATTTAGCAATGGCTAAAACATTTACAAAGCATAACAATTTGAGAAATGTTTACACAATAATGTCTCAGTGCCAAAATCGAGGATATAAAAAAATTTTGATCATCCTAAATGATGATCAAAAATATATACTATATCAAAAAAAACTGGGTAGCAGAATGATAAATGATTATTATTTCCAGTTGCTTTCTCAATCTTATATTTTTGAATGAGAAAAACTTTTTATGGTAAATATAAACACACTGTATCAATTTCCACAGATTACTATGGAATTTATAATAAACAATGATTGATATATTCAACAAAAGATAATGGAAGACTAAAAAGAATAAGGGAATACTCTGAACAAGTATGTGCTAAGAAATAATTCAGATGATGTCAGGGAATGTTTAACAGGAGAATTCCTACATGCTGTTTCTCACAAGTCCTTTGTTTCTTTTTACTATATTAAGGGGTGCGTTTATCACATAAGGTCTTAATGTTGTAGGCTGGCCTTTGGTCTTTCATATGGGTAGATTTGAACATTTTGATAAATTTCTTGTACTTTGATTTGAGAAATTCCTGCAATTTGGCAAGAGACCTTTTGTACAGGCCAGGATTTGGGCCATAATTGTTTGGAAATAATAGTAATATTAGATCCAGTGTTGAGGAGACTAGAAAATCTTTTATTATTAATTTTGCTATTTATATTTGGTCGGGCATATTCAGATACCAATGATGTCCATAAGGATTGTTTTTGATCTGTACTGCTGAATCTGCCTGTCCAAACATTATTAGAGGAGTTAATAGAAATGTAAGGCAAAAGAAGTAATTGAGCAATTTTGTCCCCCTTTTAGAATTGCCATAGAATCTGAGATGACATCATAATTTGAATCTCTCCTTTATAATTTGAATCAATTATTCCAAGGTGAACAGTAATTCCTTTAGAAGCCAAACTAGATCGGCCAAATAAAAGACTGAAGGTTTGTAGGGGCAGGGGTCCAAAAAGTCCGGTAGGTACTCTAGAAGGGACTGCTTAAGGGTAAAGGAAAAAATCATCTAGGGCTGGTATATTAACAGTAGCATTGCTGGATGTTGAGGGTTTGAGGGAAAAGATAGAATTTGCCCCTGGTTTTTGTTGTAGGGACCTGGGGGGGTCCCCTGTTTGGAGTCACTTGGAATAGGTTTTCCATCAATATCAAATTTAGATTTACAATCTTTGGCCCAATGCATTCCTCTATGGCAGCGAGGGTGAATTCTTGGAGGTTTTTTATTAGCCTTCTTAGGGCAGTCCCCTTTTAGATGGTTTTTATCTCTACATGTAAAGCATCCTTCATTTCCCTTTTTAAAGGTAGTAGCCATTGTTTCAGCTAGCATTTGTATCTTTTGAGTTTCTGATCCTAGATTGTGACAAGCCTTCAAATAATCAAGAGTCCCAGTCTCATGAATTGCAGTGATAGCTCTCTGACATTATTGATTTGCATTCTCATAAGCAAGTAATTTCTCTAGCTGTTTCTTGGTTTCTTCTCCAATTACAGTATGGGAAATAGCAGTTTCTAATCTCGCTAAAAAATTAGTGTAACTTTCATTAGGTTCCAACAAAGGAGAGACTTTTGGAGTTGTGCCTGTTAGCAGAGGAGGAGCATTTGGAGCAGCCGAGGCAGGGCTAGTAAGAAAATTTTGACATCTTTTATGTTGTTCTAATTGGGCCTTTTGTAAAGTTTTATCATCTAATTCATATTTATGCAATAAGTGTTCTGTCTGTTGTTGAATATCGTGAGGGCTAGAAATCAATTGGAATATTTTTTCCTTGCTTGGCGGCTCATTCAACATTTTCTTTGACCCGGTGCCAAATTTCTAAATCAAAACTGCATTTATCAGGGAACCAAGGATTACATTTAACCACTGTTTGAAAGCAAGCTTCTATTCATTGGCGTGAAACCAAAAGTCCCTGAGCTTTAAACAAATGGTGAAGTAAAGTAGAGAAATGATGGGGCTTTCCAGCCGTTTGACCCATGTCTTAGTACCTACCGACCTCAATAGGTCCTGACCTCTATTGAGGTCCCGAGTCCCTCCGACTGAAATGCCACATATACCAGTGTCCCTGTTCTGGGACGCCACTTGTTGGGGTCCTTTAATTGACTGGGACCTGGCGGTCCAGAGTCAATGATAAAAAAGTGAAAGAGAGAGCTGAAGGGAGGGAGAGAGAGAGAGAGACAGACAGACAGACACAGGGACCCCAAGCTCTGATGGAGCAAAGGTGTTTTAATGATTTCTCTGTGAGTATATAAAGGCTGTGGTACAAGAAGTTCCCTTCGACAATGATAAAGATCAGAAAACCAAATGTACAGCAACTGTTACCAATGGAACAAGGGATTAATAATGGTCACAAGGTCAGGAGACAATCCATATCTCAAGAAAGGGGATCGAGACTAAGCAGTTTTGTCGTAAAGAGAATGTTTACTAAAGGAGATTCAAGCCTGTTTCACATAATGACCTCAGTTCCTGGGAGCAGCGTGCTGTTCCACTTAAAAAGAAACAAAGGACTTGTGAGAAATAGCACGTAGGAATCCTCCTGTTAAACATTCCTTGACAAGATGAAATGAACCAGTTCTTCAAAGGACACAAACTACTAAAAATGACTCAAGAAGAAATAGAAAATACGACAATATACTTTACTATAGCAAGTAAAGAGTAGAAAAAGTAATCAAAAAACTATCCACAAAGAAAGGCCCATGCCCAGATGGCTTCACTGACAAATTCTACCAAACATTTAAAGAACTAATTCTTCACAAACTCTTTTAAACCATAGAAGAGATGGAATACTTTCCAACTCATTCTATAAGACTAGTGAAAGAAAGTGAAAGTGAAAGTGAAGTCATATCCGACTCTGCGACCCCGTGGACTACAGCCCACCAGGCTCCTCCGTCCATGGGATTCTCCAGGCAAGAATACTGGAGTGGGTTGCCATTTCCCTCTCCAGGGGATCTTCCCGATCCAGGGATCAAATCCAGGTCTCCTGTATTGCAGGCAGACGCTTTAACGTCTGAGCCACAAGACTAGTACTACCCTGATATCAAATTCAGACAAAGACATCAAAGGAAAAGGAAAATAGAGACCAATATATCTTTTGAATATAGAAGCAAAAATCCTAAACAAAATACTAGCAAACTGAATCCAGTAACATATAAAAAAGATACCATTATCAAGTGGGATTTATGTCAGGAATACAAAGTTAGTTCAATATCTGAAATTCAATTAATATACTCAATGCTGCTAAGTTGCTTCAGTCGTGTCCGACTCTGTGCGATCCCATAGACGGAAGCCCACCAGACTCCCCCATCCCAGGGATCCTCCAGGCAAGAACACTGGAGTGGGGTGCCATTGCCTTCTCCAAATATAACACAGAATAAAAAACAAAACCACATGATCATCTCAATACATGCACATAAGGCATTAGACAAAATTAAATACCATTTTTTAATTTAAAAAAATCAATAAACTAGGATTATGAATGAACTTCCTCAACCTGATAAAGAGCATCCATAAAAAAAGAAAGGTCACAGCTAGTATCACACTTAAAGGTGAAAGACTGAATGCTTTCCCCCTAAGATCAAGAACAAGACAAGGAAGCCTACTCTTGCATTTCTATTTAACAGTAACAGAGATTGTAGCCAGGACAGTCAAGCAAGGAAGTGAAATCAAAGGCAAAGAATAGAAAGAAAAAAGAAAAACTACCTTTATTTGCAGATGACATGATTTATAAAGAGAAAATCCTAAGAAATCCACTAAAAATATATTAGAGCTAATAAATGAGCTTAGCAAAGTCTCAGGATATACAATCAATAAACATTCAAAGACCAACTGTTTTTTTGCACACTTGCAATGAACAACCCAAAAATGAAATTAAGAAAACAATTTCATTTACAATAGCATCAAAAAGAATAAATACCTGGGTTAAATTTAACAAAAGAAGAGTGAAACTCAAACTCTGAATATTACAAAACATCACTGAAAGAAATTAAAAACCTAAATAACTGGAAAGATACCCCATGTTCATGAATCAGATGATTTAACTGTTTAAGAATACTTCCCAAATTGATCTACAGATTCAACATAATCCACACCAACACTCCAGCTGGTTTCTTTTAAGAAATTGATTCTAAAATTTATATGGAAATGCAAGGGACCCAGCCAAAACAATCTTGAAAAAGAGAAAGTTGAAGGATTCACACCTCCAATTTCAAAACTTTCTACAATATCTACAGTCATCAAGATGGTGTGATATTGGCTGGACATATTGGATGGTCCAGGCAGGACATAGGAGTGGACATATAGATCAATGGAATAGAATTGAGAATCCGGAAATAAAACCCTGACATTTATGGTCAACTGACTTTCGGCAAGAGTGCCAAGATCGTTCAGTGGGGAAAGAATAGTCTTTTCAACAAATGGCGTTGGGACAACTATTCACATCCAAAGGATACATCTGTATCCCCACCTCATACCAGGGCTTCCCTGGTGGCTCAGAGGTTAAAGTGTCTGCCTGCAATGCGGGAGACCTGGGTTCGATCCCTGGGTCGGGAAGATCCCCTGGAGAAGGAAATGGCAACCCACTCCAGTACTCTTTCCTGGAGAATCCCATGGATGGAGGAGCCTGGTGGACTACAGTCCACGGGGTTGTGGACACAACTGAGTGACTTAACTTTCACTTTCACTTTCTTTCCTCATACCATATATGAAAATTAACTCAAAATTGATCAAGAACTAAATGGAAGAGCTAAAAATACAAAATTATTGGGCATCCTTGGCGATTCAATAGTTAAGAATCCACTTGCCAATGCAGGGGACATAGGTTCGATCCCTGGTCTGGGAAGATCCCACATGCCGCAAGGCAACTCAGCCCGCACACCACAACTACCGAGCCTCGCTCTAGAACCCTGGAGCCACAATTACCGAAGTCCATGCACGTAGAGCCTGTGCTCTGCAACAAGAGAAGCCACTGCAACGAGAAGCCCGCAAACCACAACTAGAGAGTAGCCCCTGTTCAGTGGAACTAGAGAAAGCCAGCACACAAAGAAGACCCAGTAGAGCCAATAAATAATTTTTTAAAAATTCTTCAAAGAAAACAGAAGTACAGATAATCTTAGATTTGACCCAAAAGCACAAGTAACCAAAGAAAAAATAAACTGAACCATCAAAATTAAAACTTTTGTGCTTCAAAGAACATTATCAAGAAAATGAGAGGACAACCCACTGAATGGGTGAAAGTATTTGCAAATCACACATTTGATAAGGAACTTGTAATAGAATATATTTTTAAAGTCTTACAAAAAATAATTTAAAAATTAGCAAATGATCTGAACAGACATTTCTCCAAAGAAGATCTACAAATGGCCAATAAATACATGAAAAGATGCTCAGCATCTTTAGTCATTAGGGGCATGCAAATAAAAACCCTGATGAGATACCACTCCATACCCGCTAGGATGGCTATAATCAAAAGAAGAGACAATAACAAGTGTGGCTGAGGATATGGAGAAATAGGAACACTCATACCTTACTGATAGGAATACAAAATGGTGTAGCCACTTGGGAAAACAAGTTTAGACATTTCTCAGAATGTTAAACATTGAGCTACCATATGACCCAGCAATTCTACTCAAAGGTCTATAACCAAGAGAACTGAAAACATGTATTTACATAATAACTTGTATATGAATGTTCATAGTAGCATTGCTCACTATACTAAAAAAGTAGAAACAATCTGAATACCCATTAATTGATGAATGGATGAATACAAGGTTACATATTCATACAATGGAATATTATTCAGCAATACAAAGGAATGAAGTTCTGATTCATGACATGACATGGATAAACTTTGAAACACTATGCTGAATAAAAGAAGTCAGACATGAAAGACCCCATATTGTCTGATTATGTTTATATGAAATGTCCAGAACAGCCCAAATTTATAGACAGAAGTAGATTTGTGACTGCCTAGGGCTGGGGAGGTATAGGGTAGGAGAGTAACCACTACTGGTTTGGGGAGCAGGGGGATGAAAATGTTCCAAAATTGATTGTGGTGATAGTTTATACAGCTCTATCAATATCCCAAAAAAGTCACTGAATTTTACACTTTAAACTGGTGAATTGTGTAGTATGTGAATTATATCTCAATAAAGCTGCTATTATTAAAAAGTGATCCAGGAAAACAGTTTGTTATTTCCTCAAAAAGTTAACCACAAAATTGCCAAATGACCCTGAAATTTCACTACTAGGTATATACCCAAAAGAATTGAAAACACAGACTCAAATAAGTATACATACACTCATGTGCATAGTAGCACTATTCATAATAGCTAAAAAGGTGGAAAAAACCCAATGTCCATCAAATGAATGGACTGAAAAATGTGATACAAAAAAAATATAATACATACACATGATGAAATATTATCCAGCCTTAAAAAGGAATGAAATATTGGTGCATACTACAACATGGATGAACCTCAAAAACATTATGCTAAGTAAAGGAAGCCAGAGGGAAAGGTCATATCATCTATGATTCTATTTACATGACATGTCCAGAACAGGTAAATTCATAGAAAAAGAATACAGACTGGCAGTTGCCAGGGTCTGGGGGAAGAGGGAAATATGGAGAAACTGATTAATAAATAAGAGATTTTA
This sequence comes from Oryx dammah, assembly GCF_014754425.2. Classification (NCBI taxonomy): domain Eukaryota; kingdom Metazoa; phylum Chordata; class Mammalia; order Artiodactyla; family Bovidae; genus Oryx; species Oryx dammah. The sequence continues at coordinate 115,579,868 of NW_024070207.1, forward strand.
CTTTGCAGTGATGGAAAAGTTTGAGAACTAGATGAAAGTGGTGGTTACACAGCTTTGTGTACATGCCACTGAATTGTTCATATGGTTAATTTTGTCTTACATGAATTGCATCTCAATAAATTATTTACAAGAAACAGCAATCGAAAATTCAAAATTAATGTTTTCATTTACATACAACATTTCAAAAGCTGAAATGCATTTCAGAAAAAGAATCTACATTTACATGTTGGGCTTAGCTTTTCTTTTTTTTAACCTAAGAAATCTGGCTACATTTTTAAAACTCTGGGTAATCTCTACTCTCATAATAAATTACTACCATGGAATTAGTTCAGTTGGAGCTCTTGAAAGATTTATTTCATGACATGCTTACAGATTTCAAAGACTTAGTGCATCTCTGTTGCTCTACTGTCAAGGATTAATTTGCTAACTCACTGGCGTTAAGTCAGCTGGGAGGGAGACCAGCATTTGATTTCCAAAGAAAAACATCCCACACTAATTAGGATAGAATACTCTGTATCCTAAACTCTGCATGTTAAGCCTGAGTGAACTGCTAAAACAAAGATGTGGAATAGAAACTGGGAAAATTATCTATTAATATAACCAAGATAACACAGGAATGTAGTTTAAGAGCAAGTTATTCACACAATCATCCTAGCCTGTTTGTTTTGGGTTTAATTTGCATGTGGAGACTATGTCTATTAAAGAAACATTCAAGTGAGTTTCAACTAGATTCTAGTATCTATGAGAAAGAACCTCAGTCAGTACAAAGTAAACAAAGAAAATACGGAAGCCTCTAATTACATGGGGGATAGTGGGGGGACACATCATCTATTTAGAAACAACATACTTTTGGGGAAGCAGATGATCTAGCATTTCTCAAATTCTACCTAGAACATTCTGAAAACATGAAGCGAATCTCATGAAGTTCTTTTTCTTTTTTTTCATGAAGTTCTGTACTGAACAGCTATAAATAATAATCTGATCATTGAGTTATAAAATCTAATAAAAATTCAATGATGCTACCAAATGTCACGTAGGTATGGATAGAGCTATTTATAAGTGTATTGAATAAACAGATATAAATTTACAGAGAGGCTTTCTTGTTCCCTGCCACTAAGTTTTAAATTGAGATTTTATATTGGTACATTTTCAACTGAAATCAAATCAAACATAAAATATCTCTCAGATAATACTTTATGGCACATTATAAATTCAGAGCTACATCTTCCTAAAGGTAGTTTCCAACATTATCCTAATATTTAACCTTCACTTCAAGTGATGATGCCTGGTGCAAAATCTCTCTGGGCCGCTTGAGAACGATGAGTAATTGAGAAAGGGGCAGAGGGTGAACCCAGCTCGCCCTCCCCTTTTCATTCAGGAGGGCAGGCACACTCCTGGCACTCACCTTTCTCAGATTTCTTGTCTTTTGTTGCAGATGAAGTGCCACAGCCCATGTCTTCTAAATTAGGTGTGTGCAGAATTCAACTTCTCATTCTAAAACAGTGTGAAAAGTGCTTCCTCTGCGCTGTGAAGAGCCCCTCCTGACTGATTCACCTGGGTCACAGATCCTGAGGAGGAGGACACACAAGGGGGGGATGAAAGTGCCTGTTAACAACAAGGTATCTAAGGGCTGCTCAGCAGGATTCATTTTATGCTTCTCGTCAACTGCTGTTCATCATGTGATGTGGAAAGTGATCAGACATAATCTAATCCTGATTTATTTTCCAAAACACAGCAGCAGCAAAACAGCAGATATAGGCTGCATTTCTGCAACACATAGATTATAGCTTGCTTGTGTCTAGGTCAGATCAATACTCTATAAAATAAGCATTAAAATGAAAAGAAAAATGGAAATTTAAGAGCAAACAATTTTATAATTGAAATATAGGTAATGCAATATGAAGGATCTGACACAAATTAACAGCTTTGGTTTTAAGCTCAAAATAGTTATTAATATATCTATCTAGGCTTTTGAATACACAAATTGGAAAATGAATATGAGACAACATATTTATACAGTTATGCCGAAATTCAAATCAAAATGATGTCAACTACAAATTGGCGCTTGTCAAGGGCATTTGCAGTCCACTTCTGCTGAGACTGAATCCTGTGCTGCTGCGGCTGTTGACCTTCAACACACCCTAAAGGGAGTTCAGGGTGGAGAGTGAAGCACTCTGTGCTCCAGGGAAACTAGTGGAACAGGCCTCTAGATAGTCAGATATTTTCAGGAACTGATTTCATGATCCCAGTCCTTGCATCTCTTCATATCTAGAAAAGCACTAAATCCCCTTATGATGACATCAGCTCATGACTAGCAGAAAACCTTTTGTAAAATAAGTGTTTGATTGCATTAAACTCCCCATTCACCAAAGTCTTATATATTGACCTTGCCCCACTGCCTCTTTGGAGCAGTCTCTGAGAGCTATCTGAGGTGCTGTCTCCGGGGCTGCAGTCCTCATTTTGCCCCAAATAAAACTTAGCTCACAACTCTCATGCTGTGCATCTTTTTTTAGTCGACAATGAGTTCTCTGACACTGTTTCTCAGAATCAGTTGGCATTCTCGCTTAAAAAAAAAACAGAGGCTGAAGGCCTCCCTAGAAAAATGCCCTTTTCAAACAAGCTCTCCAGGCATTTCTGAGGCCCCTCCAAAGTCTGCCCTCACACTCACCAGGCCTTTTGATGGGTTAGCTGAGACTGCTATATTGGATCTTTCACAATCATCCCATGGGAGTTTTCAACTGAATTCCTTTCTGTAGTAACCCCACCTCATGACTTGTGGGATGATGTTTCCTTTATTTCATGATGCTCCAAACCAGCTGAGCTAATCTATTTGCATTTCTTGATAGTAACAAAGAGAACAACTGACTTGGGACTCTGCCAAGCCTGCCTATTTTTCTTTTAGTACTACACTAAAAGCTTCAAAATGTGAATCAATGAAAGAAGGGGGCAGAAAGAAATGAGCAAAATATTTGAATTATGGAGATATTTTTAAAACAACTATAACCTTAATAAACAGATATTCTGGTCAGAGCTAGGCTTGATTCTATTATGGAATTAATTAACCCTCCTAAACTATGGGTTATAGAATTAATTAACTCTCTTAAATTTTGGGTTATTTCCAAATTCGATAGGCATTTCTTACATGTCTCTCTTATCTACATCATGAGTAAAAAATGTTAATAGGGTCAGCTTCAAGGGCAGAAAACCCTTGTGGCATTCCACTCCAGACCAATCTCCAGGGTTAGTACAGACCCATTACAGTCACACTCTCCCAGAATATTCATTTAGTTAGGTGGCAAATTTACCCATCGTTAAGTATCCACTTACTTATCTATAAGATGTATTGGGAAATTTCGCTAAATATTTTAATGAAATTAAGATATATAATCTGACACCTTACATTCCAGGCTGGGTTTCCCTCATGGTTCAGATGGTAAAGAACCTATTTGCCTGCAGTGCAGGAGACCTGGCTTTGAGCCCTGGGTCAGGAAGATCCTCTGGAGAAGGGAGTGGCAACCCACTCCAGTATTCTTGCCTGGGAAATCCATGGACAGGGGAGCCTGAAGGGCTACAGTCCATGGGGTCACAAGAGTCAGACATAACTGAACAACTAACACACATACACACACACACATATTCCAGGCTAGCCAGCAACAGCAGAAGATAAAGAAGAGAAGGAGAGGAGGGAAGGAGGGAGGAAGAAAGGAAGGAAAACACTTTGCCATTATTTTTATTTAGTAACAGAATCATAGACATTTAAAGGTGGTTCATGTGTGCATACTAAGTCGCTTCAGTCATGTCTGACTCTTTGCGACCCCATGGACTGCAGTCCTCCAGGCCACTTTGTCCATGGGATTCTCCAGGCAAGAACACTGGAGTAGATAGCCATGCTACCCTCTAGGGCATCTACCCCACCCAGGGATTGAACCTGCATCTCTTATGTCTCCAGCATTGGCAGGTGAGTTCTTTACCACTAGCACCACCTGCGCAGCTGCTTTAAAGGTCACAGAGACTTTTAAAATTACCTAGAATTTACACACAGTGCAAGAAAATCAAGATACTTACCTAACGTCATATAGGCAAACCAGCTGTCAAAGTCTGTTGTATATTAGCATCACCTGGGAAGCTTTTAAAACTCTCAATGCTCAGAGGCCACCTCACCAAATTAAGAGTCTCTGGGGATTTGAAGAATAATGATGCCTGGGTCCCATCCCCAGAGATTCTGATGTCACTGGTATTGAGTGCAGTTCGGGCATCAAGAGTATTAAAAGCTCCCCAGGTAATTCTAATGTGCAGCAGAGCTTGACATTCTCTACTGGAAACAATGTTCCAGCAAACCCACAATGATGCCTAGTGATTATCATATTTTCCTCTAAATGCTTTGACTCCATCTGTTTGGAACGGAATTTTTCCAGAGGTCATGTCAGGCTTATAAGGCAGTGGCTTCTGGGATCTGCTCTTTTCTTATTTTTGAAACTGAAGCACTATTTACCCATTGCCTCTGTTCTCTCCATCCTCAGACATTTCTCAAAGGTTATCTGCAGTGCCTATGAGAGCATGTCTGCTGGGTTTTTCCTCAACCTTTGAAGTAGGACATTTGGTCCTGGTGAGTTTCTCCATGTCCCTAGATTCATGCTCTCCTACATGAGTACTGCAAAACTTACCAGGGGAGATTATTTTAAAAGGCACACTCCCAGGCTTTACTGCCAATACTTGGATTCAAGCAGTCCAAGGGGGCCTAGGAATTTGCAATTAAAAATGCCCCCTTCATGGGACTTTGACACAAGCACTCCACATATCTCAGTCTGAAAAACACTGCTCTGTGTATCTCCCCTGGGCTCTGCTTCCATTTTTATACTACTTGTTTCTACCCCATTTTATGAATACACAGAGTTAGACACTGAGTAGGCAACACTGATGCAATGACAGGAAGTGATATACTTCAAACTCAATTTTTTCCCCAGGAAAAAAATTTCTCTCTCTAAAGGCATTTGGTTCTCAGCCACTCCTCAGTCAACTCATTACACAACAAACAAAAGTCCATATAAAAGATTCACTAAGAACTAAAAAGCATCAAACTTGAGTATATTTCTGCTAGATTGTAAGCTCCATGGATACCTTTCTTTCTAAATACTCCTTGAATCTCTGGCACCTACACAGTGCCTTTCACGTAGCAGGTGTTTGAAAAATGCCAAGTGAACGAATGAATAAGGGAATAAATATTTGTAATCCAGGGCCCTTTAAAAAATGAATGCTAAACGTAATAGTCCATCATTCCATGCACAAATACATGCTATTTAATTACATAAAAGTCTTTTATTAAACCAGAAAATGGGTAGTACTTATATTCATTTTTAAAGAAAAATTTTAAATCATGACAGAAAGAAATGAGAATTGTTTGAGAATTTTCGGTTATTTAGAAAAAATAATTTGCTATTGGAATTTTTACATTATTAATTGCTAATAATTTAATTTCCTCAGGTAACGGGTAAAACAAAACAAATAAGAGTCACCCCATTTTATTTCTCACCAAAACAAGAGCTGATTATGGCCAGGTGCCACTCACTACTCCCACACACTACCCGACCTAGACTGCAATCACACATGTTTGGAAGCAGTGTAAGTGCCTTTGAAGACAACCCTGGGTGGTATAAAGCTGATAAAAATGATCTGGGAATTTTCCATTATGTGGGACAATCTAAGCTCCTTCCATTCCCTGCCCTCTGTCAGCGTGAGATAAGTACTTCGTGTGCAAAAGGAGTCTGAAGAAATGATGCCCTAGGGCCTGAAAGGGGTTCTCTGGCTCAAGAGGCGGGGAGTCTGCAGCCTTCACCAAGACCTGAGGATGCCACGGTCGGTGATAAAAACCACCAAAAAGGTGGATCTTGGCAAAAAACAGCTTGAAACTTGCTCAGTGCTGCTGCCCCTACCAATACACACCAAGGATGATTCTAAAGTATAAACATAAAATAGTGACTCATCATTGGCACTCACTCATAATCTGCCAAAGGAAAAGTCTTCCAAGGTTTCTGCTAAAAGATTCTCCTGTGGGGGGCAGGGGAGGACTAGAGGGAGCCAGGAGAACTGGAGGGCGAGACTGTTTGACACGGTTCAGTTCCTCTCACTTAATCACTATTCATTTCCCAACGCAAAAATACAAGGAAAGAACAAACGATGGCCCTTGGAGCCAATCCAACCTTGGCCTCCAAGCACCCTTCAAGCACCCTTCAAGTACTAGGCCAGCCTCCCTGAGTTGTTCTTACTTATTCTTGGTTTTCCTTCTAAGTGCATCTCTACTGAAGGCCCACGCCTTCCTCAGCCACCATGACCTTGATTCTGCTCCACCTCTGGCATTCTAGATGTGAACTGCATGGTTTGCCATGCGAGAAACTCAGCTTTTCCTAGAGATGCTGACTTCTGTGAGAAATCTGTACTGTAGCTCTGGCCCCAAGAACCCCAAATTCAGAACCCACAGTCATCAACTGGCAACAAACCCCAGTCCCCAGTGTAGGAGGTGAGTACGTCTAACTGTTTAATTCTCCCCCCTCAGAGCATGAGACACAAGGAGCACAGACACCTCTTCAGGCTCACTCTGCTGCAGCATGCTTTTTGGCATCCGCTGAAACAGAGGTTCTACAGCCTGAGGTCTGTGGACTAAACATGACGAAGGGGCATAGAGGGGGTAGAGGAGTCCCTGGCAGACTGCTCTAGAAGGGCCCTTTCCACCACTACCCTTCCAATATAACCCTATAAGCATGTACTCCTGTCTGGGGTCTTCAATGAATAAGGGGAATTCTGTAAGACTAAGCTGATGATTATGCCTGGGTCCATGAAAAGGGAAGAAAAACAAGGAAACCATACTGACCACCAGAAGCTATCCAAGGGTGTGTGCTGTTCTCCGAGACAGGATTGTAATCAGGAGGCAGCTAGGCCAAGTGCCAGGTTTTCCAAAGAACGTTTGTGGGAGAATTCTATGTGGTTTATGATTCTCGAAATTAGACCAAAAAAAAAAAGCCCCACCATCAAATAAGTTCAGGAGAAGCAGTATTCAACAGGTCCCTTCACTGCAGGACTTCCCAGAACCTTCTGAATGTCAATGTGTATCTCTAACATGAATCTCTAAGTAAAAGCTAGAGTGTTCACTCTTTCCCAAACAGCCAAACAGGGGACCCTCTTGAGGTAAAGTATTTCAAGAACATCTATCATTCATAACTGCTAATGCTGGCCCAATGGAGACTGGGGTTTAGAAGTCAGACAAACCAGAGTTTAAATTCTTCTCAGCTAGTTATTAATTCCTCTGCACCTCAGTTTTCTCATATGAAAATAGAGATAAAAACACTTACCTTACAGACTTGTACTAAAGACTAATGAGAAGATTGATGATGGAAAAACACAACTGGCACAGAGCAATTCTTCTTAGCTGAGGGGTTAAGAAGAGCCATGCATGAGTGGTACCTATTGTGGTCAAAGTGTTGAAAGAAAACCTGTTTGCTCTTATCGCTTTCTTCAGAATGCACTGTCCAGGGACCTCCCAGAGACTAAACCCTGTGGGTGTCTACTGGTTCTGGGATAACTGCAGATTCACAAAGAAATGAACTCTCTTCCCCCAAGAGAGCTTTTTTTATTATTACTGGTAAAGAAAAAACACTTTACCAGTAACAATAACAGTTAAAATCACAACTGTTTATTAAGGGACTATTTACCCAGCACAGTGGATACTTTATATTTCTATTATTCCAGTTAATCATCACAGCAACTTTCAAGGAGTATCATCACTCTGTATTAAAGATGAAAAAACTGAGACTGAAAAATTAAATATGAGACTCCATGGCACAGCTGAGCAGTGCAGGACTGAAGACCCATTCTATTTAATGCTTAAAAAAATATGTCTATCCACCAAAAAGTTAGCTGTGCTTTGGTTTCAGGATCCAATTTGATCTACAGAAGCACAAAATCACCAAAAAGAAATCTTGAACACTGCAAGGGATTCCGTGTCCCTTTTTTACAGACAGATGGAAATCCTGTGGTCCTGTGCAACAACAACAGGGCAAGGAACATTTCTGAATCTTCAGTTGTGTAGTGGGCAATGCCTATGAAGGGTCTGGAAGAGTTTCTCAAAGTATCCCTTCTCTCATTTTTTAGCTCTCATCCAAGTGACCACAGAGTTTTGCCAAGTATCGAGTTCATTTGAAATAGGCTACACTGCTTCATAATGCAAATTCACCTGTACATCTTTTGTAAGACAATGACAACTGATTTGCAATCACCATCTTCGAGAAAAATCTTTCTGAGAAAATGCAAGGCAACAAAATAAACTTCAAGGAGTGCACATTTCCCGTTCCACTGCTACACAACGTATGTTTATAATGTAGATTTCTGCTTGCCCCAAATACCTAAGAACAAACAAACATATTACCTGCTGCTTCTGCTTGGCCAATGTAGAGGTTTATCCTCACCCCAGGTACTTCAAGAGAAACAAAATCAGGAAAAAACTTCTCTGAGGGATGCAGAGATCTGAAAGAAAAGAGGTACAATTTCAGCTCTCTCTGGAGCATCCCCCTACACACACACAGAGAGACACACACACACACTCTATACATCTCACATCTCTACAGCTCTGTGCAGGGAGAGCTCTTGATTAAATATATCAAAAAACAAATACATACACATACACACAAGGAAATAACTCAAACAGGCTTTGCCTTTCGCCTGGAAGACGAGCCCAGAGCTGCAGCTCTGGGAGAGGCTGCGCTGGCCCGTGAGCCGCAGCTGTCTGCCCCAACCCTGCCCTGTTCCCAGCAAAGAGATAAAGGGAAGCACTCAAGTAATGGGCTCTGGTCACATGACTGCTTCCAAGGGGACCAGGCTTGGTATAGGCAAGACCGAGCCACTGTTTGCATAAGTCATCTGGTCAGTACAAAATACAGAATGAATTTTGGTAAATAAGGGCAGAAAAGCATTTAGTAACTGACTTTTAAGTCAACTGAGGATAATTTTCAGGAAACATTATAGTAAGCTGGGCACAATTAAGAGAAGGAAGTGGGAACACTAAACATTCCTCCTTAGGACTTGAAGAGGTGTGGGTTTAAGGGTGTAGCCTTTGGATGCCACGCTACAAATTTACTTCTATGGCATTTTTATTTCTCTGCTTGTTGGAGAACATGAAACTGACTCCTCCTAAAACCAAGTTCATCTGTGGAGTTTATGATTAACCGCTCTATCCAAAACTTTATTCCGTTTCTTAATCTGCACCTGTTTCCCTGAAGTTGAGGAGTATCATAGAAAAGGGAGGACTGAAACTGGGCAGGACCATGCAGAGCCCTCCCAAGCACAAAAGCCCCTCCAGGTCCTGTTTCTTATTTGTAGAAAAAGGTCCTGGTCTCCTAGCCTCCTTGAGTTCAAAGAGCAGATGCAAGCAGTTAATGATGTGGACAACAGAGTCTCAGGACTCCCAGTTCCTCCCAAAGGGATACAGATAATCTGACGCATATCTCAGAGTTGTTCTGCAGAACTAAGATCCCTTACCCAGTGGAGGATGGTGGCTCCTTGCTGACTACAAGCATGTAGACCCCAGACTAGTTGGAATCAGAAGGTGGAGATCCCTGAAACACCCCACAGCTACCTCACCAGCAACCAGTCAAAGGAAGAGCTACAAGCAGATCATGCATGCTGTGACCCTCGCCCCAACACTGTCTTTAAAACCCGTGCCTGAAAGCCATCAAGGAGTTCGGATCTTTGGAAGCATGAGCTGCCCTTCTCCTTGCCTGGCCTTGCAACAAACCTTTATTTTGTTACAAACACCTGCTGTCAGTGTTTCGCTTTCTGCACCGTGGCCACGTGAGCCCTTGCTCAGTAAAAAAAAGAAAAAAAAAAAGTTATCTGTGAGCGGGAGATTCATCTTCCATCATCAGCATAACAGAAGCAGAAAGCTGACCTGTGGTTCTGCTGACTTTGAGAAGGAAGAGGAGGGAGACGCGACTGAAAGACTGAAGTGCCAGTGTCAGTACTGTATGTCACCAGCCTCAGTTCTGCTATCTTTGGAGGCAATTCAGGGGTGAGAGATCTTGCTCCTCAAGTCTCAAGTTGCCTGATGCGGCACCAACAGCAATATTCCTCCCAAACTCTTCCCAGCTGGTTACACACCACATGCGTTTTTGAGCTTACTGGCCTTAGGCATCCTGAGCTAGGATTTAAAGGTCTCCAGCCATAAGCATTTCATAACCCCACCCAAGCTGCTCTTTAGCCAATTCCTTTCTGCAATTGAGAGCCACAGGAGATCCAGTAAAGTGGTTACCTAGCTTACTATTTAATCTAATGGAGTCACTTTAAAAAATAACTGGAAAGGCAGTTCTGGGCTTCAGAACTCCTATTAGCATATTAAATATTACAAGAGGGCCTCATTATGAGGCAATACAACCATATAGGTCTCCATGGCAGAGGTTCCAGGACTAGAAACTGGTAAGGCTGCCGTAAGCACTATAAACAATAATACAATTACCCAGGCTCCCCCAAAATAATGGACAATGTCACTATACGGCTGGGTTTCCAGCCAAACGCCTATTCAAGCCACGTGATTAAATAATGCCTATGTCTAGCTACAGTTGTTCAAATGTCACCTCCTCTGTGTGAAGCCTTTCCTAAATCACCAAAGCGGAGTTAGTCATTCTGTCTTCTGGCTCTCCAACCCATGTGTGTGTCCAATTATAGAACTTCCCAAAGTGTGCTGTAATTTGTCCTTTTACATGTGAAATCCTGAAAGAAAAGGATCCATTTCATTCCTCTTGGCATCTGCCTCCAAATGCATAAGAGCATTGGAAGGGGAGCAGGTTTTGCCACCCAAAATATGCCATTTAGGCATAGGAATAATTTTGAGCTAAAGGCAATCAAAAATCCAGCAGATTCAGGAAAAGCTCTTTACCTCCCCCTCAACTGCCTAAATTTACATTGGAAAGGGGCCTTGTACCAGGAAGAGAACTATTACCAGAGATACCTTTTTACCTAAGAAACTTATTTGCGTAACAGGGCAACCCTTGTTTTCCAAATCTCTCCTCTGCCTTCCTGCGAATGTCCTTCCTTTTCTCTGTATCCCCAGACTCCCACCACTTTCCTTAGCTCAGGACCTTATACAAGCTCCAATCGAGTGCATGCACGTGTGCTCAGTCGCTCAGTCGTGTCTGACTGTGTGTGAACCCCTGGACTGTAGCCCGCCAGGCTCCTCTGTCCATGGGATTTCCCAAGCAAGAATAGTGGAGTGGGGTGCTATTTCCTCCTCCAGGGGATCTTCCCTATCTTCTGAGTCTTCATATGTTTATAGGGTTTCTGTATATACATAATTAAATTTGTTTTTCTATTAACCTGCCTTATATAACTATTATACTAGCCAAAGAACCTAGAAGGGCAAGAGAAAATTTTTCTGCCCCTAAAGTACTCACTAAATATTTAATCATAGAAAGAAAGAAAGGAAAGAACTTATGATTTAGGTGGTTGTTTTAATAGCCAGTCTCTGGACCATGAATTGGACTGGCTGTGAACTTTACATGATTTGTCTAAAATTTAGAGTTTGTTTACAATGAAGACTTCTACCATATTTTCCCACTGTATGAGGAACACTGAAATATTACTTTGAGCACCACAAAGACTCCTGTAGCCAGCCTCAAATTGTTAAATGAACCAGCACTGACATATAGGAACAAATCACAATGATAACAACATTTACTGATCACTTACCATGTTCTAGACACTTGTTGATTTTAAAAGTGTTAATCTTATTTAATCCACACACTATCCTATGAGGCATATACTATTATTATTCCTACTTATGCATTAGAAACTGGAGCCCAAAGTCCAACAGCAAATGAGTGGCAGAGCTGGGATTTCAACTCGGGCACTTTGACTCTAGAACTTCTACTTATAATCATTTTGTGGCAGGAGGTAGATGGGCACCCCCCCCCCAGGGTAAAATGACTTGAGATTCATTCCCTGTGGACTAAAACTCCAAGGTAAGAACAGCAGGACAAATAAGGGAGAAGGCTGGGCCCTGCCCAGACCACATATTTCTCATTCTCAAAGTGAGGAAACCTCCCCAACCACACATGTGCAGAAAGGCTTCTGTGAAGTCAAAGGGGGAGTGATGCCAAGGAATGCTCTACCCAGATGCCTTTTCAGTAGAATCCATTTGGCTAAAAGATGCCTGCACACACATGGGAGGATCTTGAGATTTACCAAATATGGACTGTGAATCAAGCAAATCAAAATGACTGGCCAAAGGAAATCTGGAAGAAATGTCCCATAAAAATAATTCAAACTGTAACAAGGGTGCGACTCAGTAACTCTGAGTCCACTTGTGTATCTATCCACACATACTGTACTCTTTTTCCTGTTAAATAGTTTACTTGTTTCACTACTTTCTTTGTAGGAATTCTTTTCTGCAAAGCTGAAGGGCCAGGCCCTTGTCACTAACCACTGGTCTAGCCGCTAGGATTTGGTGTTCTCAGGGCTGCTACCCAGCCTCAATCTCTGGCTGGGAACCCAAGCCCCACTCCAAGTCACTGCAGGCCAAGGCCATTGAGATCAATTACACTATACTGCTTCAGTCAGCACCTGTGTGTTTGCAAAATGAAGCTGCCAGCCTCTTCGGAAGCTCTCCTACTTTCCTCCATCTAGGCAGGGATGTGTTCCCCCAGCCTGAAAAAAGAAAATATAATGGGCAAAATAACGTTAGCTCACCCAATAACAGACTTATACCCCCGACAGGCAAGGGGGGTCAATTTATCTCTCAGTGGACACAGTGTCATATGAAAATAGCCAATGGAAAGGTGAGAGATCAGTTTCCTCCTGGGAAAAGGCCATAGAAATATCAAATCATTCTGAACTAAGATGCGCTGTGCTTTTCTATGCAATTCAACACATTTTTATTGCTCTCCCTCTATTTGGCAGGCACTGTGTTGAAAGGACAAGGAGATAAATGGTAAACAAAATGGATATGATTAGGTGAGGCAAACACACAGGTAAATAAGAAATAAAAATAAAATTACAAATAAAAGTACCTCTGCTATTGGAATATAAGCACCAGGAACCTAAAACACTGCCAGGCACATAACAGATATTTATTACATGAATAAATGAAAGCAATACAGTATGACAAAATCTCTAATAGGACAGGCAGGGGCACAGAGAAAGAGCCCTACCCCTGAGAGGAGGGTGAAGCAAGGCTTTCTAGAAGTGAAACCCTAAGGCTGGAGGATTACATAGCCAGAAGTTAGGCGTTAACCAGAAGAAAAGAGTGAAGGAGAATAAAAGGCTTCCTGTAGATATGTACCTAACAAGGATGTACAACAGCAGCAGTGAAACAAAAATCAGAACGAACTGAGTTCCTAATTATAACGCTGCAATTAGACTTATAAGCAGATAAGAGAAAACTGTCCATCTGCTCTGACTGAGAAACGGTGGCTGCACAACCTCTACAGCCTGGACTCACTGACTCTTTCTTGGCTGTCTTGGTGGTCTCCTTTTCTCACTTACCCACTCCCCTACTGAGTTTCCCTTCACCTTTCAAATAAACTTGGTCTCAAATGTTTGTCTTGGGGTCAGTTTATGAGGGAACCCAAATCAGGACACTCAGTTAGTCTATGGTAGTAGCAAGCTATAGCAAGGCATAGAGGAACAGAGAAGGCTGGTTTTCTCACAAGGGAGAAATTGGGCATTGGAGGTAAACCTCTACTATTTCACTAGCTTCCTGGAGCTGGCCACAGTCCCAACTTCTATAAAGGAAAAGTCATTCTAATGAGCAGCTCCTATTATTGGTCATGACATAGCCAAGGAAAATATGCTAGAATCCAGGCAAAGCAACTGGACTTGGGAACAGACTGAGAAGAAACGATGTGTGCGGATCTGCTTGGTGGTGAGTAGTATTTAAACTAAAGTGTCTGCCCGCTCATGGTGCCTGATACCTTAACACCTGATAGCACCAAAGTGGGGAGCTCAGATTGGGCTGGCCTCCCAGCTCTGGCGACTCTCAGCTCGCCCTCTAGTGCTGGGACTGTTCCCAACTAAGGCTCAGCAGCTCACGCAAAAGCCAATACTCAAGAGATGAGTGGTGGTTGGAAGAAAAAGGCTGTTTTATTCAGGAGGCCAACAACCTGGGGAGAAGGTGGACTAGTGTCTAAAAACCAACTCTGAAGACTCCGCTCAACCATCAAAGTGTTTAAAGGGAGAATCATTTGGGGAAGGGGTCAGAGTCTCCCTTATCTTCCACTATGTTCAGACTTTCTTCTGAATGGCTGGTGTCGAGGTAACAGGGTGGTGTTCCAGGATGCTTGCGTACGGCCTGAAGCTGCCATCCTCTGCCCAGGTGGGGCCTTAGCTCCTGCAGAAGACCTCAGAGACACTGCTCTGTGCGCCCCCTGAGGAGGAGCCAGGACCGTGCACTGCTGTTTCTGGACCGCTCCTCCCCAGTTTCTGCATTTCCTCACTTGATTAGCAACTGTTCAAAGCTCGCCTTTGGGACTCAGGGAAGAGCAAGGGGGCTGAATGAAGCCTGTTTCCTACAACAAGAAACAGGGGACACAGAAAGGATTTGTACCCCAGAGAGCCCCACAGGATCCTGCTCCATTTCAGGGCCAGTGATAAGCAATCACATCCAATCCCAGCTTCCTGGCACTTATTGTTGTTGTTGTTTAGTCAGTCGTATCGGACTCTCTGCAACTCCATGGACTGTAGCCCACCAGGCTGCTCTTTCCATGGGATTTTCTAGCACTTAATAGTCTCCAAACTGAGGTACCTGCCCCACAGCAAAAACCAGAAGATCTGTTGGACAATAGAAAGCAAAGTAACAGAACTCATATTTTCTAATTGTTTTTGAATTTTCTATTTCCATAATGTACATTTTTGGTACTATACACAAAATAGAGTTTCATAGTATTAGTTGTATATAAATAAATATAATTATCAGACGTCCATTCTCAGAAAGCTTTCACTGAGAGAAGTTCATGATCAAAAACATTTGAAGAACCTTGATTTAAACAGCCTGCTTCTTTTGAAGAAGAGGGAAGGAATACTAAGTAGTTTTACATTTTAATAAAGAGAAAGAATCAAGCCTATTTCCAGGGATGATTTCTGGGTATTGAAAAACCACATTAAGTAGGAGAAAAGAGAGGCCAGATTTGGCAATTCATTAGAAAGTTATTGAAATAAATCAAAGACGGGTTATAAGTCACTATCAGGTGAAAGAAATTCATAAAGGCCAGTGCTGGCCACATCTGTCTATTGGGGTCACCTGGTCAGCAGCCACAATGACAGGCTGAAATAGCTGTCATGTGTTGAAGTTTATAAATTCATCACTGAAAAGGCTCCATCTTGGGTATAAAAGTTGAGCTTTCTATGGTTGTCACTTAATAAATAGCATATTAGTAGATATTAGAATTTAACCACTGGTAATCTAACCCTACGGAGAAGGCAATGGCACCCCACTCCAGTACTCTTACCTGGAAAATCCCATGGACGAAGGAGCCTGGTAGGCTGCAGTCCATGGGGTCGCTAAGAGTCGGGCACGACTCAGCGACTTCACTTTCACTTTTCACTTTCATGCATTGGAGAAGGAAATGGCAACCCACTCCAGTGTTCTTGCCTGGAGAATCCCAGGGATGGCGGAGCCTGGTGGGCTGCCATCTATGGGGTCTCACAGAGTTGGACATGACTGAAGCGACTCAGCAGCAATCTAACCCTGAGCCACCAGGATAAGATGGCTGGATGGCATCACCAATGCAATGGACGTGAACTTGGGCAAACTTCGGGAGATGGTGAGGGACAGGGAGGCCTGGTGTGCTGCAGTCCACAGGGTCGCAAAGAGTCAGACATGACTGGGTGACTGAACAACAAGAGTTGAACCCTAGCTTTGTCCAAGATGGCTTGACTCAAAAAACAAAACTCCTTAAATTAACCTTGAATGTTCATAAATCAAACGAAAGAGTAAGACAGAGTAAGGACATGCTACCTTGTCTCTCCCATAGAATAAAGCTATAAAACCTGGACAGAATCCGTGGACCAGCTATTTGAAGACTGTGGTAAATTTCAAGATGGCCCCCAATGATCTCTGCCTCCTGGTGTTCATGCTTTTGTGTAATCTCCTCCCTTTCAGTGTAAAATTTGACCTAGTGACTGACTTCTAGTCAACAGAATATGGCAAATGTGTTGGGCTATTACTTCTGTGACTAAGTTATGAAAGATTGTGACTTTCTGTCCTGTAAGCAGACTCTCTCTATTGCCTTCACAACTCGTGTGTTTTTGATGAAATAATCTGTCGTGCTGGAGAGGCCCCCATGGCACAGGACTGAGGGAAGTCATGGGCCAAAAGCCAGCATGGAACTGAGGCCCTCAGTCAAATAGACCTCAAGAAACTGAAATCTTGCCAACAACCATGTGAGCTTGGAAGCAAATCCTCCCCTAGTGAAGCCTTAAGATGACTGCAACAGCTTGTGAGAGACCCTGAAATAGAGGGTCCATGTAAACTGCACCTGGACTCGTGACCGAAAAAAGCTGTGAGATCATAAATGTGCATTTTAAGCCTTTAGTTTTTTGTTATTTTTTATACAGCAATAAATAAGTACCACAAAGACTCTGGAAAGTAAACAGCAAAAGGCATTCTGAGAAGATGAGTTTGAAGTACTGCCACACTGGTGATGAGTTAACCATTTTTTTCCCTCCAATTTCCACAGCCTGGATTCAAGGAAGCATAAATTCAAATCAAAAGCACAGTGAGCAAACACCTATTAGATTTTTAAAAAACTCTAATAATACACAGTACTGGCTAGGATATGGAACAACTAGAACTCTTATACTTTGCTGGTGGGAATACAAAATAGTGCAACCATTCTGAAAAATAGTTTGATAGTCTCTCATACAGTTGAATATGTACTTGCCATATGACATAGTAACCCTATCCCCTGGGTATTTACTCTAAAGGAATGAAAGTTTATATTCATATAGAAACCTGTACTCAAGTTCATATGGTCAAATACTTAAAACAACCCGAATGTCCTTCAGTGGGTAAACGGACATACAAACTGCAGGACAGCCATACAATGTAGTATTAATTACCAATAAAAAGGAACAAACTACTGATAAAGACAACCTGGGTGAATTTCAAAGGTATTATGCTGAAAGAAGTCAGGCTTAAAACGTTGAGTACACTTATAGGACATTCTCAAAAAGACAAAACTGTAGTAATGGAGAGCTGATTAATGGCTGCCAAGGCTTATGGGGTAAGGGAAAATGTGACTACAAAGAAGAGCAAGGAGTTTTGGAGGTGATGTTCTGTATCCTGATTATGGTGGAGGTGACACTAACCTACCCAAGTGTTAAAATTTGAAGAACTGTACAAGTCGGTTTTACTGTACACTAATTTAAAGATAATTTTTTAAAACAACTTCAGAGCTGCCCTTGGTGCCTTAGTGCCTTTGGGTCTGCAGACATTAAAGTCCGCATGGGCTGACTGTGACTGCCAAGGGTCTTCCTAAAGCAATGCCAGAACCAGTGCCTGCCAATGTAAACTATGAGCACTAAGGAATACACTTGTCCTTGTGCTGGACTTCACTTTTAGCTATCCATGGGCAAAACTCAAAATCAGAGACCCCAGTGAGAAAAAGCAACCCATTCATCCTTTACCTAACAGATACTTACTGAGCAGGTTCCAGCTATGAGGCAGATACAAAAATGAAAACATTCTGATTCATTTCCCTACCAGATTCATAGTGTAACGAGGGATACAGGCCATCCACAAATAATTTTAAGACAGAAGGTGTAGGTATGAGGCAGGAGACAGACATGCCCCAGGTTGAACAGTTTCTCTGCAATGGACAGAAACTGCATAAAAGCGGGATGATGGAGGAGGTTGGGCCCTACCCAGATAAGAGATAAAAGACCACATATTCCTACTTCTCAAAGTCAAGGAGACCTCCCTGACTACACATGTGCAGAAAGGCTCCTTAGAGGTCGAAAAGGGAGGGGACATCACCTCACAGTAAGTGATGTCAACTTCCCATAAGCCTCTTCACCAGAGTCCACCTTGGCAAAGAGATGAGTATGCACACATGAGAGGATTTTGAGATATGCCAAATACGGACTCAGAACCAGAGAAATCAAAATGACTGGCCAAAGGAAACCTGGAAGGAATGCCCCACCAAAGTGTTTCAAGGGGTTTCCCTGGTGGTCCAGTGGTTAAGAAATCTACCTTGCAATGCAAGGGACACTGGTTCAACCCCTGGTCTGGGAAGATCCCACATGTTTCAGGGCAACTGAGCCCATGCACCACAACTACTAAGCCTGCATGCCTAGAACCCGTGCTCTGCAACAAGAGAAGCCACCACAACGAGAAGCCTGTGCACTAGAACTACACCACTTGCCACAACTAGACAAAGCCTGTAAGCAGCGACAAAGACCGAGTGCAGCCGAAAGTTAAATAAATAAATAATATTTTTTTAAGTGATTCAAACCACCAGGAGGGCACAACTCTCTCTGAGCCTGCCCATGTGTCTATCCACACGTACCGTACCCTTTACCTCCTAATAAACACTTGACTTGTTTCACTACTTTCCATTTTCGTGTGAATTCTGCAGAGCTGAAGAGCCAGGGCCCTGTCACTGACCATTGGTCTAGTGGCTGGGATTCGGTGCCTTCACCGTCTATAATCGGCCTCAGTCTCTGGCCGGGAACCAAAATCCTGCTTCAAGCCACTACAGGCTGAGGCCACCCAAGATCAGGTACAAAGATACGCCATGTACTACCAGAGCCCAGAAGGATACGAGCCCTGCCAGGACAAGTCAGGAGACATTTCCTAGAGCGTACAAGGTAGAGAACGGCATTCCAGGGAAATTGGGAGCACACTACATTTGAGTTAAGTCTCCTGAGACTGGGGTGGGTAGAATGTCTATACAGCAGAAGATGGGGATGTGAACCTGAGGAGGTGGACTGCTGCCAACTGTGACTGTTCTCAAATCACAGCAAAGAATTCCTACTTTTATCTAGCAGTCAAAGACTGCAATTTCAAATGCTGACATGGGCTGGAGTCCATAACAGAAATGAACGAAGCAGCCGGGGCGGAGATGATGGGGCACTGTAGAGAGTTTCCGTCCAAATGGGGTGGCAGCTGTCCACAACTCCCAGCCCAGCACTGCCTGCTGTAATTTTTCAAAAGAAGCCGGACATGCTTTTACATACAATCTCTGTATTTTTAAATGCCAGTATGAGTATACCTCTACAAACTTAAGATGCCATCGATTACAAGGTGTATCATTACTTTATGTACCAATAAGAAACAAAAAAGCAACTCATCTAACTGTGACACACCATTGATTTTAAGGCACATCCCAATTTCAGAGGTGCTAAAATGTGGAAAAATGTGTCTCTCAGAATCAATGAAATGCAGCAATAATTCTCGCTTTCTCAGAGCACTGTACAGACTCCACTGTGAGGCTGCCAGACTGCAAACTCTGATTGAGTGCAGAGAAGCCTGAGAGTAATCTCATTAGATTCACACTTTAGGAAGATGACTCTGCGGCTCACATGGCAATGACCTGGTGAAATGCCAGCCAGAGGAAGACCAATGAGGAAGCGCCTGCAATGGTCCAAGAGATCAATGACAAGGCTGAATTAAGGCAGTAGCAGTACAAATGGAGAGGAGAGGCCAAATGTGAAAGCCTTTTAGGAAATAAACCCACTGGTCCCAGCCTGGGTACAGGGAGCAAGGGGGATAGAGGCATTGATAAGGATTCCAAAGTTTCTAGTCTGGAATACTAGATGGATCCATCACATCTTCAACAATGTTCACTGGGTATCTACCAGGTGCTGGGCACTGCACTGCGCCCTGGGGGTACAACAGTGGACAAAACACACACGGTCCCTGCCCTCTGGTCATTTACAGTCTAGTGAGTGACACCCTAACAAGTTAAAATGTCCCATGGGCAGCAGAGGCCCTTTTTAAAGCCTAGAAAATAAATCAGGTCTGCAGATTCTGATTAAAGAGGTTATCAGGTTATCAATAACAGCTAAAGTGATCAGAGGGAGCACTTGTAAAGTTAGAGGCAACAGGGGCAAAATCAGATGCCTAGGAACAGAGACATTAAAAGGGAACGAGGAGGAGGGATAAAACAAAGGAGACTAAAAACAGAACAATCTGGAAAGGAAAAGGCTCAGGAGAGAGGGGTATCTGTAAACCAAGCGAGATACGTATTATCATGAAATCTAATATACCTTTATCTATAATTAATGCACAGAAGTAAATAACCTTGGCAAAATGTACAATTCAGATTTTCAGAATTATGGGTGTTTGCTGTTTTACATGAATTCCAAATAGCCTTATCAGAACTGCTTCTTATTTAGAGAGTTGTGGATATTTTTAAATATTGCCACTATCTGTTCTTTCAGCTTGTTATTGTGTCTCTGTTTGACATCTAGCATGAGTCAATGGCAGAGCAATGCTAATTCCTTACTTTTTTTTTCTCCTTCAGCAGGAGCTATAATCCATCATTCCAAGACAAAAGTGAAACAAAGAATATACATTTACACTATCCCCTCTCATGTAAAAGCACAGGGAATTGGGCAAAACTGATCTAGGCCAGACAGCAGAGTCCCCTTGCAAGATATCACAAGGGTCATGTCCCAGAGCCCCACACCAGGTTGTGATGTGGTAAGATACTCTGGTCCTCTGGACTTGTTCAGAAAGGCCCTTCGTTTTCTGAGAGAGGAAGTCAGGCCCAGATAGGTTAAGTAGCCTCCCAACATCATCGTCTTATGACTTGGTGGCCAGTACTCATCCCATTACATCAGAGTGATCCAACTCTACCCTAATAAAGACAGCTTCAATACTACATACACTGAAGTATGACACACTCAATACATAAAACATTAACTCTACTAGAGCTGGCCAAACAACTAAACAGGAAGAACATATGGTTCCATGTCTACCCAGATTTCATTCAATTTATCTGCTCCTTTAAGAGTTCTTACCCTTCCCTCTAAGTTTTACCAGTTCCACAAAGGTTGAAGGAAAGTAAAACTCCTAGATTTTCATATTGTTGGTTGTTCAGTCTTTTAGCCTGACCTGCAGACTCAGGACACAATCCATCATCATGCTTACAGATCTTACTTGAAGAGGAGTCCTCAGCCTCATCTAGAATTTTCCAGATGGAGATTCTAGAATGACTCTTAAGGTTGTCTTGGCAACTCCATAATGATGAACGCAGGTATGACTGTACCTGCCAATGGAATGAGAACAACACAACCTGGATGAGAGAACCACTTCCTGCTTACTGGGAAGGTAGCTTCCACGTTCTCCAAGCTTACTTTTTGCCAACTATTACCTCCCTGTCAACCATGTTTGTTTTCATGAACATAGAGAACAAAGAACAGTTGGTTTCTTGAAGGAATATTGAAACTATTAGCTAAAGCAAGGCCTAGGAAATACCCATGGCTTTCTTTTCAAAACATTTGTTAGTATTGCCTCAGATGACTACAAGTTTATGGTGAAGACTTTGGAAAGGTTTTTAGAGAATTTTGTTAAAGAATACTTACTCTTGTCTTGGTTTTATTCATATATTCATCCAACAAATATTTGTTGAGCCCCTACTGTATGCCAGGCACTGTTCTAGACTCTGGAGTATATATGTGGACTCTATGATTTAGGGACTTTCAAAGGAAAAACTAGGGTTTAATGAGTCTTAGTTTACTAAAGCTGAAGTTAGTATTTTCACTAATATCCCCAAAAGGGCAAAAGTTATTCATTTACATAAAACTCTCTAAAATAGTGCTTCTCAAACTCTGTTATGCTTATAGACAACCTGGGGACCCTGTTAAAACACAGATGCCTGCGCCCAGCCCCTAGAAGTTCTGATTCAGTAGGTCTGGAGTTGGCTCATGAATCTGGAGTGCTAATGAATTCCCAAGGGACGCTGAGGCGTACTTTGAGAGGTACTACTCTGTAACACAGTATGGCTTTTTTTTTAAATCTCTATTTCTTTTTCAACCCACTCTTCCACAGCTTTTAAAGTCAAATATATTCTACAATGCTTTTGTCTTTTTCACAGTCAACTCAGTATCAGCAGAACATGAGAATGTTGTGATATATAAATGAAACAATGCCATAAACTAAAGATTTCAAATATTTGCAAAGAATGAAAGAAATAACAATCATAAGCAAATTGATGTATCAGTAATGTACTAAAACCTCACGAATCTGCCCTAGTGAGGTGGATTGTTATTCTTATTTCATAAGTCGGATTTACAAAACAGTTTTAAGGATATGTATTCAAATTAACCTGATGTAACTGAGAACAGGAAAATTCTACATGTTTCATGACTCTCTTACTTTAACAGGGAGATAAGAGCTATTTGTAATGAATATACTCACATTTCGATTAAAACTCTGGATTTTATATTACATGAGATACAAATAACCTCCCCACTTAGGCCTCTGTTTCCGCCACTAAACTGGTATGTCTGCCTCATATGCCATGCTCCTGCTGATGTGGTTATGTGAAACGGATACTACGTAAACGAGCTGGTGGCAGATTCAAGATTTCTCTACACTGTTTTTCCTAAGAAGGCTATAAAGTTAATATAGGGTCTGGAGAAAGTAGTCGTTTTTAAAAATTAAAAAAGTCTCTGTACATGGAAGAATAGGAGGGTTAGGAAAGGGGACCAGGAGTAAATTCTTGCAATTTCAAGGAAATATCAGCTCTGTCACTTATTAATACAAGCCGGGTACCTTAGGAAACGTTTATTACTTCTCCAAGTGCCTTCTCATTTTAAAAATGGGGATAACATTTAAATGGAAAAATCTAAGTGGAAAATCCTTCATAAACTATAAAGTGCTAAACAGATATTAGGTACCATTTCTA
Source organism: Oryx dammah (assembly GCF_014754425.2). Taxonomy (NCBI): domain Eukaryota; kingdom Metazoa; phylum Chordata; class Mammalia; order Artiodactyla; family Bovidae; genus Oryx; species Oryx dammah. The sequence goes on from NW_024070207.1 coordinate 115,602,757, forward strand.
GGCGAGGCCTACATTTCCTGAGTGTATACACATCCTGGAGAAGAAATGTGGCCTGGTCTGTGGGTCAGGATGTGCTTAGGAGCATCAGAGACTTCAATTTCACAGTCAGATTGCCTGGGGTCATTTTCTACAGCCACCACTTAACAGTTGTGTGTGAGCTTGGGAAAATTACACAACCTTTGTGTCTGCTTCTTATAAACTGAGATAGTAATACCACTGCTCACACTGAGTTGATATAAGGAATACACGGGTTCATACACATTGTGGCAGCCACGGATAGTTGCCTAGCCAGTATCTGTTCTCCTTTTTTTCCATACCAATAAAGCCCTAATTTTCCTTTTGATGGCAATGGGCCCAGCCACCAAAACGTCATTTTTTAGGATCCCCAGTGGTTAGGGGTGGTCATGTGACTCTGTTCTGGCCAATGAGATATAAGGAGAAATCTAGTGGCTGAGACTCCCAGAAAAGCCATTTTCCTGATTAAAAAAAAAGAGAAGACTTAGCTGTCAGGAGCCCTTTGCTTTTACCCTTCCCCCACTGTGTCTGGAAGCATGACATAATACCTAGAGGAGAAGCAGCCCTTTTAAGTGCATTAGGACAAGAGGCTAATGCTGAGAATGATAATGCAGAAAGACTGGAGGAGAGCCTGGGACACAAATTATGTGAAGTGGCTTCTTTCCTGACTTAATGTCACCTGAGGTAAAAGCCAACTCCTCTGCATTAAGTCCCTGTTATTTCACTTACCTCATCACATGCAGCCAAACACATTCTCTAACCAATACACTTGTAAAGCAGTTTTGAGTAGTGCCTGGCTTATAGTTAGTATTCAAAAAATAATCTTATTTGCCCAACATTCTGTTGCCTAACCAGGTGGCCGACAAATATTGCCCCTTGATCCCTTACAATAGTACCCTAATTTTCCTTTCTGAGCTCAATTCTGTCCCTATACTAAGCCCTGTGGTTTGCATGGGATTGACACCACCCTCCACTCTAAGTGTGAGATTGAACTGGTTTAATTCAATCAGCATGAGCCCACTTGCCAAGCAACAATGACTGCCCAGGGCTAGGCACACAACACAGGCCTAGGCAGCTCACACATCCTCTTCTCCCAGCAAAAGGGAGAGTTCAGGTGGGCATGTAACTAAAGACAGGCAATATGAGTAATCTCCAGGTTCCTATTGAATCTACTTAATCAAATCTACAGTCAAGCACAATAAAAATTCATATCCAACTCACCTTTTCCAAAGAAAAGAACAGCAATAAAATCTACAATTTTCAATTGTGTGAATTCATTGAAATTTCTCTTCGAAAAGAGAAAAAAAAATTAACAGCTGGTTGAAACTGTTTTGTTTTTGTTTTTTTGCAAACACGTCCAGGAGAACGCCTTTAAGAATAGATGTGCATCTGGGTTTTAGAATGAACGTTGGACCCAGAGGCAAACACTGGAAACCTATGACTAATATTGAAATAATATTCACAGACAGTTGTCATGGCAGCCTGCTCATTCTGCACAAAATAGAACCCACTGCATTTTAACAAGATTTAGCAAAGGAAAGCTGCTAGCCTGCAGACAGCCTCTAACTGCGTTAAACAACCTACTAATTGGTTTTGGTTTTATCATTATATATAGCCTTCAGACTATACCCTAATTGTATCCCAAAAAGTCAAAAACACTTAAAATCACTAACAAAAACACTAAGATGATCTTAATTTAACACCTCCACCACTCTTGAAATCTTCCCATCAAACTATAAAGAAAGCTTATAGGCAAGTCCCATTGTGTGCACAGTTGAATCCACTTAGAAATCTAAAGACAGTAAGTTTGGGAGAATCAGAGGGAAATGTCATTTCTGTCACCAATTAGCATTGGCTGGATGCCACTATCAGTCACTTCCTTTTAAGCAGGGTTCTGTAGGAGTAGCCACTTTGGGGAGTAGCCAAACTGCTCTGTGCTCAGTTACACAGTCCCAGGGGAGTGACTTTAGAAACTGGAGGCATCTTGAATAGTAGAAATAAGGGAGGGGGAGACAAAGTATTTTCAGTTGATCTGTTTCTTTCTTGAGTGGCTATCTATCAAGTCTAAGCTCACTGAATGTGACTGCAGGTGATTTTGTAGATGACATATAGCTGGTGTCGAGAGGAATACCACACAAAGCCACCTTTCCTAATAGATAGGCTTTTGCATATCACCCTGCCCCCTCTCCTGCCTTCTCTTTAAGAGAGAAGAGACAGAGTCTAATTAAAAGTCAATAACATAAAAAAAATTCAGTAACATCCGAAGTTAGGAAAAACATATCAAGCCATTATCATCCATTAACATCTTGAAACAAATTAGTCCTTTGGGTTAATTAATGTTCTCTAAACTCCTTGAGATGGGGCCATGTCATACACTTAAAAAAAAAACTCCACACTACCCAATACTGAACTCGTAAACATATTGCAGGTATGTGACAATAAACAAAGGAACTGAGACACTGAGGAGCAGTCCCTCAGTAACTGGTGGGCAGATTAAATACGCTGTCAAAATGGTACAGGAGAGAAATGTGGAAATACTCAATCAATGGGGATTGTATTTTCCTTCACAAAACTGAAACTCTCACTAAACAGCAGCATTAGAAATCAGTACTTTCACTTTTCAAATGTAATCGAGAGTCTGGAAGTAGTAAATTTGGGGCTGGGACCCAGGTAGCTTCCTTCTTTCTGCTGAGCAATGTAGCTTTCTTCTTCACAATTGTCAGCGCATGATCACAAAATGGCTGCGCTCCCTCCAGCATTTTATGTACATTCCGAGGAGAAAGTGAAGCTAAAGGCAAAATGGGGCATACCAACTGAGTCAACCTCCTTTTAAAGAAATGGTTTTGGAAGCCCACCTACTTCTATACAAGTCATTGGCCAGAATTACATCACACAGTCTCTTCTAACTGTAAGGGAACCCAGGAAATCAATCCTAGTTGGACACATTCCTGAGTCAAACAAAATCAGGAAGTGTGGTGTAGAGGTTAAATACAGATAATGGAGCCAGATGGCCTGGATGTAAAACCCTACTCCTTCATTTACTTAGGTTTGTGACTTAGTTACGTAATTATTCTGTGACTCAGTTTTCTCTTCTGTAAACTAACCATAGTAACAGTCCCTTTCTCATAGGTTTCTTGGGAGGATTAAATGAGTTAATATGGGTAAAGAGTCTGAACAGTCTCTAACATAGCAAGCATTCTACAAATGTTTATTTTTATTACTGACAAAAAGAAGAATGAATATTGAATAAGCAACTAGCAGTATCTGCCGTAGATGTGTTGGCCACTCTGTAGCCTCACCCATCCTGGTTACTGTAATCAGCGGGGACAAGTGGCCTGCCGCATCTGAGAACTGACGGCTCTCCAGGCCGGAAAACCAAAACCCTGAGCTGTCAGAGCAGCCATTCCCATGACCATCAGCCTCTGTCCTCATTTCCTCAGAACCTAAGGCAACAAAACCTCCCAGTGTCTGAGCCAAGAAGGCACTGCCAGCCCACTGTGGTGATGCCCATCCATTCCAGACATGAGTCATCAGGACTCCTTCTGTTGCAAGAGTCAGTAAGGCCAACTCCTGCTGGCCTCAGCAAAACTGGAAATGCACCCTTCTGACAGCTGACGACTCAACGAGGAGACCTAAGGCCTGACTTGGTCAAGGCCTTAAATGACAGTACCTGGTTACTCTGTTTCTCACCTCCAATTCCTCACTGTTGGCTCTATTCTCAGGCTTCAAACTGGTGTCTCTCAAACCTTGTGATCATCCACATTAACTTCTCAACATCCTCCCTATGTTTCAGTAATTCTCCACATTTGAATCCTCAAGGAGAAACAAGAAATTTGCTCTCCCAGCCTCTTTCATAGCAGGAGCACAGGTGTGTAACCCAGGCTCTGCCAGAGACCTCAGTTTAGAAGAGAGCAACAGAAGGAGTCAAGGGATTATGAAAGCCGTCATCCGCCATAGTTAGTTTGCAGAGACAGCAGTACCAGAGACTCTGGACCCCATCACAGGCTTGAGTTTCTAAGTCTGTATTCAAAAGGGGCAGCCGTGGGCAGGTCTCTCTGCTGGTACAGCCCTGCAATGATATTCAGACATTATTCCTGGCTTTAGAGTCTCCAAAGCCAGCCTTCTCGGAGAGCCTCTGGGCCACCAAATACCCTTTAATAAATATTTTGTTCTTAAACTAGGAGAAGTGTTGAATCAGCTTAGATGATGTTATACCCTAAATCTCAGTAGTTTACACTTCTCAAGGTTTATTTTTCACTCCTGTTTTGTGCAGGCTGGCTGCAGTTCAGTAACATGTGATCTTTCCTCTAAGACTTGGGCCAACCTCTCTCTGGGGCATTGCTATACTCATAACAAACGGGAAATATCAAAGCAGCACCCCACAGGCTGACCTTCACACCTCTGCTGGGAAGTGAGGCACATCACTTGTGCCCACATCCAACTGCTGAAAATAAGTCACTCGGTCAAGCCTATCCATGGGGCAATGGTCTAAAAATCCCACCTGGGAAGAGCAGTAAATATCTGGGGCAAGAAGCTTCTGCTGTAGGCAACTCAGAGCCCATGTGATATCATGCAATAGTCAGATGGCAACAGAACCCCCAGCCTCTGGATTATCTGACACTGAGTCCAGGGTGAACAAGGAAATGTCTCCTCTCAGGAATTCACACAAAAGGCCCAGAATAAGCTCTGACTGGGACTGATTGACCTAGCATGAGTCATCTCCAATCTTGAACAGCTCCATTCAAGATATTTTTATGGAATGGTTACTATGTAACAGGCCCTACTTAGATTCCACAGAATATAACAGTGAACAAAACCAAATCCATGCCCGCACAGAACTTTCTGGTTGAGAATGATAAGGGGCAGAAAATATTTAGAAATAAATAAATATCTAGAAAATCACATGGCGGTGCAGTGTAGAGAAAAATAAAGCAGGAAAGGGGGATATTGAGTTTCCAGGGTGAAGGGGAAAGGAAAATAGCAATTTTAAACAGGGCAGTCAGGGGAGGATTGCTGAGAAGATATTTGGGCAAATACCTGAGCAAGGTGAGAGAGCAGTGCGGTGACACAGAGAAAGAGCAGTAAAGGCTGCGAGAATAGCATGTGCAAAGGCCCTGAGGCAGAAAAGGCCTACTGTGTTTGAGGAACAGTAAGCAGGCAAGACCCTGGATCTTGGATCACAGCCTTGTCATGGAGAAGGAGCTTGTGTAACTCGGTGAAGCTATGAGCTATGCCATGCAGGGCCACCCAAGAAGGAAGGGTCATAGTGAAGAGTTCTGGCAAAATGTGGTCCAGAGGAGGAGGAAATGGCAAACCACTCCAGTATTCTTGCCTGGAGAAGCCCATGGACAGTATGAAAAAGCAGAACAGTATGACACCACAAGATGCATGCCTCTCCCGTTGTACAGTGTCCAATATGCTACTGGGAAAGACTGGCAAGCGACTACTAATAGATTCAGCAAGAATGAAATGGCTAGGCAAAAGCGGAAATGATGGTCAGTTGTGGATGTGTCTGGTGGTGAAAGTAAAGTTTGATGCTGTAAAGAACAATACTGCATAGGAACCTGGAATGTTAGGTTCATGAATCAAGGTACATAGGACATGGTCAAGCAGGAGATGGCAAGAATTAATATCAATATCTTAGGAATCAGTGAACTCAGATGGACAGGAATGAGAGAATGTAATTCAGATGGCCATTATATCTACTGCTGGGCTAGAATCCCTTAGAAGAAACGGAGTAGCCCTCATAGTCAACAAGAGTCCTAAATGCAGTACTTGGGTGCAATCTCACAAACGTCAGCATGATCTCAGTTTGTTTCCAAGGCAAACCATTCAATACCACAGTAATCCAAGTCTATACCCCAACCACTGATGCCAGAGAAGCTGAAGTTGAACAGTTCTATGAAGACCTACAACACCTTCTAGAATTAACACCCAAAAAAGATGTCCTTTTCATCACAGGGGACTGGAATGATAAAGTAGGAAGTTAAGAGATATATGGAGTAACAGGCAAATTTGGCCTTGGAGTACAAAATGAAGCAGGACAAAGGCTAACAGAGTCTTGCCAAAAGAACACACCGGTCATAGCAAACACCCTTTTCCAACAACACAACAGAAGACTCTGCACATGGACACCACCAGATGATCAATACTAAAATCAGATTGATCATATTCTTTGCAGACAGAGAAGCTCTATACAGTCAGTAAAATCAAGACCTGGAGCTGACAGTGGCTCAGATCATGAACTCCTTACTGCAAAATTCAGGCTTAAATTGAAGAAAGTTGTGAAAACCACTAAGCCATTCAGGTATGACCTAAGTCAAATCCCTTATGATTATACAGTGGAAGTGACTAACAGACCCAAGAGATTAGATCTAGTAGACAGATGCCTAAAGAACTGTGGACAGAGGAGGCAATAACCAAAACTATGCCAAAGAAATAGAAACTGCAAGAAGGCAAAGTGGTTGTCTGAGGAGGCTTTACAAATAGCTAAGAAAAGAAGAGAAGCAAAAAACAAGGGAGAAAGGGGAAGATATACCCAACTGCACGCAGAGTTCCACAGAATAGCAAGCAGAGATAAGAAGGCCTTCTTAAATGAAAAGTGCAAAGAAACAGGAAAATAATAGTATGAGAAAGACTAAAGATCTCTTCAAGAAAACTGGGAGATATCAAGGGAACATTTCTTGTAAGGATGGGCATAATACAGCACAGAAACAGTAAGGACCTAACAGAAGCAGATGAGATTTAAGAAGAGGTGGCAAGGGACTCCCCTGGTGGTCCAGTAGCTATGACTTTGAACTCCCAATGCAGGGGGCCTCAGTTTGATCTCTGGTCAGAAAACTAGATCCCACGTGCCACAACTAAGAGTTTTCATGCCACAACTAAGCAGTCAAATAAATAAATATTAACAACAACAAAAAAAGAGGTGGTGGCAAGAAAACACAGAAAAACTACACAAAAAAGGTCTTATTGACTAAGATAAATGTGGTCTGGTGCATTAGCTCACCTAGAGCCAAACATTCTGGAATGTGAAGTCAAGTGGGCCTTAGGAAGCATTACCAAGAACAAAGCTAGGAGAGGTGACGTAATTCCAACTGAGCTATTTAAAATCCTAAAAGATGAGGCTGTTAAAGTGTTGGACTCAATATGCCAGCAAATTTGGAAAACAACAGTGGCCACAGGACTGGAAAAAGGTCAGTGTTCATTCCAATCCCTAAGAAGGGTAATGCCAAAGAATGTTAAAAGTACCATACAACTGCGCTCACTTCACACGCTAGCAAGATTATACTCGAAATCCTTTAAGCTAGGCTTCAGCAATATGTGAACTAAGAAATTCCAGATGTTCAAGGTGGACTTAGAAAAGGCAAAGGTATCAGACACCAAACTGCCAACCTTCACTGGGTCATGGAGAAAGCAAGGGAATTCCAGAAAAACATCTGCTTCTGCTTAATTGTGGAGAAGGAAATGGCAACCATTTCCAGTATTCTTGCCTAGAGAATCCCAGGGACAGAGAAGCCTGGTGGGCTGCCGTCTATGGGGTCACACAGAGTCGGACATGACTGATGCGACTTAGCAGCAGCAGCTGCTTAATTGACTACACTAAAGCTTGTGACTGTGTGGATCACAACAAACTATGGAAAATTCTTAAACAGATGGGAATAACCTACCACCTTACTCATCTCCTGAAAAACCTGTATGCAGGTCAAGAAGAGATAGTTAGAAAAGGACATGGAATAAAGGACTGGTTCCAAATTGAGAAAGAAGTACAACAAGGCTGGATACTGCCACCTTGTTTATTTAACTTATACGCAGAGTACATTATGTGAAATGCCAGGCTGGATGATTCACAAGCTGGAATCAAGACTACTGGGAGAAATATCAACAACCTTAGATATGCAGATGATACCACTCTAATGCTACAAAATGAAGGGGAACAAAAGAACCTCTTGAGGAAGGTCAAAAAGGAGAGTGACAAAGCTGGCTTGAAATTAAACATTCAAAAAACTAAGATCATGGCATCTGGTCCCATCACCTCATGGCAAATAGAAGGAGAAAAAGTGGAAGCAATGACAGATTTTATTTTCTTGGTCTCCAAAATCACTGCACATGGGGACTGCAGCCATGAAATTAAAAGACGCTTACTCCTTGGAAGGAAAGTTATGACCAACCTAGATAGCATATTCAAAACCAGAGACATTACTTTGCCAACAAAGTCAAGTCAAGTCTAGTCAAGGCTATGGTTTTTCCAGTGGTCATCTATGGATGTGAGAGTTGGACTGTGAAGAAAGCTGAGCACAGAAGAATTGATGCTTTTGAACTGTAGTGTTGGAGAAGACTCTTGAGAGTCTCTTGGACTGCAAGATCCAACCAGTCCATCCTAAAGGAGATCAGTCCTGGGTGTTCATTGGTAGGACTGATGTTGAAGCTGAAACTCCAATACTTTGGCCACCTCATGCGAAGAGTTGACTCATTGGAAAAGACACTGATGCTGGGAAAGATTAGGGGCAGGAGGAGAAGGGGATGACAGAAGATGAGACGGTTGGATGGCATCACCAACTCGATGGACATGGGTTTGGGTGAACTCCAGGAGTCGGTGATGGACAGGGAGGCCTAGTATGCTGAGGTTCACGGGGTCGCAAAGAGTTGGACACGAATGAGCGACTGAACTGAACTGCACCAATCAATTTGATACACCATATTAACAAAAGATAAAAACCATATGATCATCTCAATAGATTCAGAGAAAGCTGACAAAATTCAACAGCCATTTATGATTTAAAAAAAAAAAAAAACTCTCCAGAAAGTAGGCACAGAAGGAACATACCTCAACATAATAAAGGCCACATACAATGAACCACAGCAAACATTATCTTCAATGGTGAAAAACTGAAAGCATTTCCCCTAAGATCAGGAACAAGACAAGGGTGCCCACTCTCACCACTACTATTCAACACAGTTTTGGAAGTCCTAGCCATAGCAATCAGAGAAGTAAAAGAAATAAAAGGAATCCAGATTGAAAAAGAAGTAAAACTATTTGCAGATGACATGAATTCTTTACATAGAAAACCCTAAAGATGCCATGAGAAAATTGTTAGAGCTAATCAATGAATATAGTAAAGTTGCAGGATAAAAAATTAATACACAGAAATCCCTAGCATTCCTATACACTAACAATGAGAAATCAGAAAGAGAAATTAAGGAGACAATCTCATTTACCATTGTAAACAAAAGAATAAAACGCTTAGGAATAAATTTACCTAGAAAAACAAAAGACTTGTATGCAGAAATTTATAAGACACTGATGAAAGAAATCAAAGACAACACAAACAGATGGAGAGATACACCATGTTTGGATAGGAAGAGTCAATATTGTGAAAATGATTATACTACCCAAAACAATCTACAGATTCAATGCAATCTATATCAAACTACCAATGGTATTTTTCAAAGAACTAGAAAAAATAATTTCACAATTTGTATGGAAACATAAAAGACACCAAATAGCCAAAGCAATCTTAAGGAAAAAAAAATGGAGATGGAGGAATCAAGCTTCCTGACTTCAGACTACTACAAAGCTACAATCATTAAGATAGTATGGTACTGACACAAAAACAGAAATATATATCAATGGAACAAGATAGAAAGCCTGGAGATAAATCCACTCACCTATGGGCACCTTATCTCTGACAAAGGAGGCAAAAATATACAATGGAGAAAAGACAATCTGTTCAATAAGTGGTGCTGGGAAAACCGGTCAACTATGTGTAAAAGAATGAAATTAGAATACTTCCTAACACAATACACAAAAATAAACTCAAAATGGATTTAAGACCTAAATGTAAGGCCAGAAACTATAAAATTCTTAGAGGAAAACATAGGCAGAACACTCTTTGACATAAATCACAAGATCCTCTATGACCCACCTCCTAGAGTAATGGAAATAAAAACAAAAATAAACAAATGGGACCTAATTAAACTTAAAAATTTTTGCACAACGAAGGAAACTATAAGGTGAAAAGACAACCCTCAGAATGGGAGAAAATAACAGCAAATGAAACAACTGACAAAGGATTAATCTCTAAAAGATACAAGTTCATGCAGCTCAATACCAGAAAAACAACCAACCCAATCAAAAAGTGGGCGGAAGACCTAAACAGATATTTCTCCAAAGAAAATATACAGATGGCTAACAAACGCATGAAAAGATGCTGGTAATCACTCATTATTAAAGAAATGCAAATCAAAGCTACAATGAGGTATCATCTCACACTTTTTGGAATGGCTATCATCAAAAAGTCCACAGACAATACATGCTAGAGAAGATATGGAAAAAGTGGACCGTCTTGTTGGTGGGAATGCAAACTGATACAGCCACTATGTGTGGAGATTCCTTAAAAAACTACAAATAAAACTATACTATGACCCAGCAATCCTGCTATTGAGCATATATCCTGAGGAAACCAGAACTGAAAAAGACACATGTACCCCAATGTTCACTACAGTACTATTTATAATAGCCAAGACATAGAAGCCACCTAGATGTGCACCAGCAGATGAATGGATAAGGAAGTTGTGGTACATATATACCATGGAATATTACTCAGCTACAAAAAGAAATGCATTTGAGTCAGTTCTAATGAGGTGGATGAATCTCAAGCCTATTATACATAGTGAAGTAAGTTAGAAAGAGAAAGACAAATATCGTATACTAACGCATATATATGGAATCTAAAAGGTGGTACTGATGATCCTACATGCAAGGCAGCAAAGGAGACACAGAAAGAACAGACTTTTGGACTCAGTGGGAGGAGAGGGTGGGATGACTTGAGAGAATAGCATTGAAACATACACATTACCATATGTAAAATAGATAGCCGGTGGGAGTTTGATATATGATGCAGGAAAGCCAAAGCCAGTACTATGTGACAACCTGGAGCGATGCGGTAGGGAAGGAGGTGAGACGGGTATTTAGGAGGGAGGGAACACATGCATGCCTATGGATGATTCATGTTGATGTATGGCAGAACCCATCATAGTACTGAAAAGCAATTATCCTCCAATTAAAATAACTTAATTTAAAAAACATATATATGGAATCTAGAAAGATGATACTGATGATCCTATTCACAGGGAAGCAAAGGAGACACAGACATAAAGGACAGACTTTTGGACACAGCAGGGGAAGGAGAGGGTGGAACAATTTGAGAGAATAGCACTGAAACATATACGTACCATACGCAAAACAGGCAGCCAATGGGAATTTGCTGTATGATGCAGGAACCTAAAACCAGTGCTCTGTGACAGCCTAGAAGGGTGGGATGGGAAGGGAGGTTTAAAAGGGAGGGGACATATGCATACCTATGACTGATTCATGCTGATGTATGGTAGAAAAACCACAATATTGCAAAGCAATTATCCTCCAATTAAAAACAAATTAAAAAAAAAAAGACACTTGCTCCTTGGAAGGAAAGCTATGACAAATCTAAACAGCATATTAAAAAGCAGACATCACTTTCCAACAAAGGTCCGTATAGTCAAAGCTATGGTTTTTCCTGTAGTCATATACAGATGTGACATTTGGACCATAAACAAGGCTGAGGGATGAAGAATTGATGCTTTCAAACTGTGGTACTGGAGGAGACTCTTGAGAGTCCCTTGGACTGCAAGGAGATCAAACCAGTTGATCCTAAAGGAAATCAACCCTGAATATTCATTAAAAGGACTGATGCCTAAGCTCCAATATTTTGGCCACCTGAAGCAAAGAGCTGACTCACTGGAAAAGACCTTGAAGCTGGGAAAGATTGAAAGTAAATGAGATGGTTAGACAGCATCACTGACTCAATGGACACGAATCTGAGCAAACTCCAGGAGATAGTGGAGGACAGAGGAGCCTGGCGTGCTGCAGTCTATGGGATTGAAAAGATTCAGATACGACTTAGTGACTGAAAAACAACAAAGCAGCCAAGTGTGGTCCGTAAGGCAATGTAACAGGATATATGATCAGAGGGGTAATAAATGGAAGATCAGATCATGTAGTGCCTTGCAAGCCAGTGTAAGTCTCTGGCTTCCACTGGAGTTAAGGTGGGGAGCTATTGAAGGGTTTTGAACAGAAAAGTGACATGATCTAACTTAGGTCTTGAAAGGATCACTCTGGTGGCTCAGTGATGAAGAATCCACCTGCCAATGCAGGAGACATGTGTTCAACCCTGGTCTGGGAAGATCCCACATGTCAAGGAACAACTAAGCCCTTGCACAACTACTAAGCCCGTGCTCTAAAGCAGAAAACCACAACTCCTGAAGCCTGAGTGCCCTAGAGCCCATGCTCCCCAACAAGAGAAGCCGCCACAGTGAGAAGCCCACGAACCAGAGGAGATCCCACTTGCTGAAACCAGAGAAAAGCCCACGCAGCAATGAAGACCCAGCACAGCCAAAAATAAATAAAGTTTTTTTAAAAATCCCTAGGTGACAAGGCCTGAGAGAAGATGCCCAGCAAGTAGGACTTTAAAAAAATAAAAATAAAAAAGATCACTCTGGTTACTGTGTGAAGAATAGTCTGTAGGGAGAAAAGGGCAGAAGCTGGGAGGCCAGAATATGAGGTTCTTGGCAATGATCCAGACAAAAATGATGGTGACTTTGATTTGTATGGTAGCAGGGCAGATGGTAGAAAGTGATTAGATTCTAGATAGATCTTGATGGTATAGACAAAAGGATTTGCAAGTGAGATTAAATTTGAAGTGTTGAGAGGGGAAAAAGAATCAAGTATGATTTCTTCCATTTTTCTCTCCATTTTAGGCCTAAATGTAGAAAGATGTACAATTTTGTAGAAAAATGTAAAATGTACATTTTAGGCCTAAATGTAGAAAGAAAAATGCAGAAAGATGAGGTTGCCATTATCTGAGACAAGGAAGATAAGGAAGACTAAGAAAGGAGAAGACACAGGCAGAACAGGACTGAAATACCTATTAGACATCTAAATGGACATGTTTTGCAGGAAGGCTGGGAGTTTGAAAGAAAAGTCTGGACTAGAGACATAAATTTGAAAGTCATCTAGGTTATCGACCATATTTAAAGTCATTAGATTAAATGAGATCACCAGAGTGGTGATAATGAATAGAAACATCCAAACTGAGGCCTGTGGAACACCCATGTTTAGCAGTCTAAGAGATGAGATCTAGCAAAGGTGACTGAGAAGGGGTGACCAGTGAGGTAAGAAACAAAATCAGGAGAGTGGCATCCTAAAAGCTGGGAGGACAAAAAAACAAAAAAAGGCTGGGAGGGGTAAGCGCTTCCAACAAGGAGAAGAGGTACTGGAGAGAGCACCTAGGGACATATTTTCTAAAGAGTTTTTCTTTTTTCTATAAAAGAAAGCAGAGAAATGGGAGTAGCTGAGGTGGAAATGAGATTAAGAGATGATTTTTTAAGAATGAGAAAAATTAAAGCATGTTTGTATGCTGACAGGAATGACCCAATAGAGAGAAAGTAAATAATAATGAAGGAGAAAGAAGGGAGGTGGTAGGGTACTTTCCTTGAATACACAACAGCAGGTGGTTGGATGTCAACAGGAATGCAGACAAGTCCCCTAGGGCAGGAGTTCTCAACCAGGGCACTAGTGACTTGGGGGCCACAGATATTTCTTGTGGTGGGGACTGTCCTGTGCACTGTAGAATGGTTCACTGCATCTCTCCTCTCTATGCACTGATGCTAGCAGCACACTGGCCCCACCACCCCAGTCATGAGAGCCCAGAGCGTCTCCAGACAGCTCCAAATAGCCCCCAGGGAACATTTGGGGTTGTAACAACTTGGGGAATGGTGCTATTGGCATCTAGTGAGTAGAGGCCAGGGATGCTGTGAAATGTCTCACATTACACAGGACAGCTCCCCCACAACAGAGTTCCCCAGTTCCAAATGTCAATGGGGCTGTGGTCAGAAAGCCCTAATCTAGAGGCAGGGCCAGGTCTAGAGCTAAAAGAGCACAAATGCAGGCAAGTGAGCAGATGTGAGGGGTACTACCCCTCTTCAGGTTGCTTCCATTTTTTTTCATGGAAATAAGGAAGCAAGGTCATCAGTTGTAGGTGAGGTTGGGGCAGGAGGTACAGGAAATTTAGAGAGAGAAGACAAGAACCTGTCCTCTAGGTGAGGTGGAAAACAAATGAACAGGGAAAGTAGACATAATTCTGGGCTGCATTAAGAACACACTGAGGTACTTTGTCAAGAATTTAATGTGAAATCAGTAGGCCTGAAGGTGTGTTCCTCCTGGGGCCATATTCAGAGGTGGAGTTGGGAAAGAGCTGGATTTAACAAACTGGTTCTGCCAACAAAGACAAGCAACCAAGAGGCAAAGAAGTGATAAAAATGACCACAGAACTTGAACTGGGTAAGAAGACAGAGTGACGTAAGCGACTATGAAAAGGTAGGTGGGCAAAAAGTAACAAATACCTATTCCAGGGCTTCCCTGGTGGCTCAGTGGCAAAGAATTCGCCTGCCAATACAGGAGACATGGGTCTGATCCCTACGTTGGGAACATCCCACATGCTGGAGAGCAACTAAGCCCATGCGCCACAACTACTCAGCCTGTTCTCTAGAGCCGGGGAGCCACAACTACTGAGCCCACGTGCCCTAGAGCCCATATTCCGCAACAAGAGAAGCCCCCACAATGAGAAGCCCTTGCACGGCATCCAAGAGTAGCCCCTGCTCTCTGCAACTAGAGAAAAGCCCGCACGGCAACAAAGACCCAGCAGTGCCAAAAACAAAATAAACAAATTTGTTTAAAAAAAAAAAAAAAACACCCATTCCAACAGACTAGTTTCAAATGTCTTGATGAGCTTTAAAAAGGGAAAAATAAGGTGAACTCTGCCATACTAAGGTAACCACTCCCTTTCCTTAGTGAATACTTGAAAAAAAAACACTGAAGGAGTACAATCACGTTTAAATGAAATCAGGTCAGTGGAGCTTCCTAAGTCAGCTCAATGTTTGGGGCCGTGGTTTCCTTGGTTGAGTCACCCTCCATCAGTGAGGCCTAATGCTGGGGAAACCGTACCAAATTTCTGAGAAATCAGAGGACTCAAAAAGTTTAAAGAGACTTCTCGTCTTTATTTGCTTGTGTATCTATTTCTCTGGTAGTTGTTCAGCAATTATGGGCAGACCTGGGGGTGACAGGCCTCACAAATCTAACTGCATAGACTGAAGTGCAAGGTGAAATTGTGGCCAGCTGTGGCACTAGCCGTGACGCTAGTAGTGTCAAGGTGAAAGTCATCAACAGTGACTGGCTACAGGCTATTGGTTCCAGCTTTTGAGGATTTCATTTAGAAAATTACAAAAGAGGGTGGCAGGAAGGCACAAAAGAAACAGGACATATATAAACTTCTAGCTGATTCTCGCTGTTGTACAGCAGAAACCAACACAGCATTGTAAAGCAATTATCTTCCAGTTGAAACAGATTATAAAAGACAAGATATTATAAGAGACCAATGGCACTCTTAATACAAACAACATGTAGCCTTTAGGAATAAGGGCTTCCCCAAGTCACATGGCTATCAGAAAACTGAGTATGAGCCCCGCCCTGCCACTCACCAGCAGAATGGTCTCGGCAAAGCACTGGAACTCTTCAGCTGAAAAATGGAGATAGTAGTAGTTATCATGGCTACCTCATAGGAATGGATGTGAAAATGGTTTGTAAACCATATAGCACTTTACTAATAACAGAGACTGTGAATACACCTTGAAGGCAGCTGGGGAGTGTAACAGAAGTCTCCTTCCTTTTCACTAAAGGCAGAATCCTATGTCGCGTGCATCAGAGGTGCACCAGCCTCTTTTCTATGTGTGGGAACCTGGCCAAAGCCTGCAAGTGGCAAACCAACCCTTAGAGCAAGGGCAGAGAGAAAGCTCAAGGGCAAAGCATTCCATAGAGACAAACCAAAACACACCTGGCGGGTCCAATTTAGGCCTAATTCTTGGCAGCCTTGTTTTCAACTGACAATGGTTTGGAAACAGGTGAAATATACTGATTACTAGGCATCGTGGGAGTCATTATGGCTCACTGGCAAGAAACACAGTCTTTCCATGAATTCACCCTCTGGCTAGGGGCTGTCCACTCACAGTCATCCCATGGCTCACACTCTCAGTGTCAAGTGCTCGAGGCCTCTGGAAATGTATCAACAAAAAGGCATTCTGGAAGGGACCCATGTAAACATTACAGGGAGCTAATTAGGATACAGGAAACCTGGTACTAGAGAACCTAACCCCGCCCTTAACTACTGTGGAAAAACTTAACACGGCAGATAAGTGTCTCCATTTTCCCAACCTGGAAAGTAGAGATAACATTTAGACCCAGAGGGGAAAGTAAGGGTGTCTAGTTCAACCCACACATTTCACAAAGGCGGATACGGAGGCTTGGGAGGTGAACTGACATTCAAGACTAGACAGCTAGTGAGTAGCCAAGGCAGCACTAGAATCCAGATAACCACCCTCAGATTAGTGCACCTTCCACCCACCTGTTTCTTCCAGGGGGCCTTCCCAGGAAGACAGGAGTTGGCCGAAGGGGATGCTTTCATACAATCAGTGTCGTTTCTCCATTATTCTGCCAGCCTCAGAGGAAGATGCCTGGGAAGAGGACAGCCATAGCCTTCAGCCATGTCCAACTCACCACTTAAAGAGGCCCCTCAAATGGTTTTAAGTGGGTTTTCAAGCTTGAGGATGGCGAGCAATCCTAGGATGGTAAGGAAGATCCACCCAGAAGCACTGGGGAAAACGAACGGCACCGACAATGAAGACCAGGAAAAAAAGAGCACACACACGCCCTTCATAATGGATGATCCCAGCACTTCTTGGGGACCACAGTTCTGGAAGCACAGCAGCAGGCTCATGGGCTGCACTCCCTCGGGCCGCGCTGGGTTTAATACTCTCCTATCATGATTTTGGAATTCTTAGTAACTTAAGATCAAGGAACCTGATATTTTCCTTTTGCATTGGGCCCCTCAAGTCTTGTGCCCGGTCCTGCCTCACCCCCGCCGCCCCCCCAGGCATAAGGGGCTGCTGGTCTCTACTGCCTCCGCCCCTCTCCAGACAAATAAGCTCAAACAAAAGCCCCTGGGGCTTCAGGAGGGGAAGGATGTAGTGGAAAAGGTCTGGGGAGCATTAGGAGCCTGTATCCTAGGGCAAGAGGCCGACTGACCAGCTGCCTTTTCCACAGCTGACAAAAGGAAGATCAATATAAAAATGACCCCCCGCCCTGGGACACCCCACCCCACCCCCCCAGCCCCGCGCTGCCTGAATCTTTGCCTCCGCGTGGTGCTCCTGTGCGCCCTGCTCCGGACTCAAGGCTTCCTGTACTGACGGAAGCGGCTCAGTGTGCCCGTGGGGAAAGTGGGGAAGTGCGAGTCCGTCACAGGCTGAGGGAATCTACTAGAAGGGGCCGTACCGCGGGGCACTGTCCGCTTCCGCCCGCCGGGCGGATCTCGAGAACGCCGCGGCTGCGGGAAATTTTAGGGACGGTTGACTAGTGGCGCGGCGCTCTCACCAGGAGGGTAACCTCTCGCCTCGGCCTCCCCGGGTCTCAAGGGCGAAAAACCCAGAGGACACGGAGGGCAAGCGCTCCAGACGTCGGAGCCGGAGCCCCGCGCCCGGCCGCGAACACCAAATCCCGCAGGCGGCGCGGGGCCACGGTGGGGGCGGAGTTACGGCGTAGGGGCGGGGTTTCAGCAGAGGCGCTGGTTCCCTTGTGACACTATGAATAAAGTAACGACGCGAGCGTCATGCGTAAAGGTTCCGTAGTGTAGTGGTTATCACGTCTGCTTTACACGCAGAAGGTCCTGGGTTCGAGCCCCAGTGGAACCAAGCCAGGCAGGCTGTTTTTTCATTCCTTAACAATGGGAAAGAAAATACAAAGTGCTTTTCGTTCTCCGTTAAAATTGTTTTTTTCATTTTTCTCTACTTTCTGGCATGTTTTTATCGCAGAAGCGTAGTGACAGATACCCTCTCCTTCCATCCCCACGCCCTCGCCCGACCTAGGAAACTGCAAAAGTAGGGGTCTGGCCGTGTTGTTGTCCCGAGGGCACCCCCGCTCCGCCCGGGTCCTACCCCCACGTCTCCTTCGGCACTCTGGAGCAACCTAGGGAAATCCAGCGCTCGTGGGAACCAACATCACCCGGCGCCGCCCTTCCCCTACAAACCAGGGCAGCCCGCCCCCACAGTCTCCAACTAAAATATAGTATAGAAGTGCTTTCACTGCAGTTCTATTATTAAGGTTTATTATTATTATTTCTACTACTAAATTTTTTTTCCCATTAAATTCTAAAATACAGAGCAGAGGGAAAAAAATAGTCCTTTTCTTTGTAGTGCTTCAGTAGGGTTTGTTGAATAGACCTTAAATAGACCGTCATCTGTTTAATGAAGAATAAAATAAAAAAGCATGAAGAAGCCATGCATAGTATAGAGTAAGCGTCAGGCTTGTGGACACCCCCAAAATGCTAACTGAATGATTAAACATTACTCTAGTTCCTTTTTGTTCCTCTGTGTTAATTCATCGCTTTTGAGGGGTGGGGGGGCTTATTGTTATCTTTTTAATATTGACCTTTTTCATCTTCTACAAGAGGAATGAAGCAAAGGTCTCTGGGACACTGGGGCGTTGAGGTGAAATAATGGTGGCCAAGAAATAAAAAGGGAAGGGGAAACTCAGTATTTTTCTCTGCATTTTTCCACATTGTTTTTGTTCATACAGTGGGTAAATTTGTGTCCATTTCTAACTCAGGAGTGTAACACGATTGTCCTTGTTGTTATAATCACTTCATTAACTTTAAAAAAAAAGACTGTTTTTAAGTGTATATTTCAGAAATGCTAAGTATAGTCACATTGTTGTGAAAAAGATCTCCACAAATTTTTATGAAACTCTGATCCATTAAGCAACTCCCCTTACCCCCATCAACTTTATTCTTAATGGCTGTACAATAATAATAACTAATTACGTTAAACATTATATATATATATATATATATATATATATATATATATATATATATTCACATTTAAGCCTCAAACTAACTCTATGAAGTGAAGTGAAAGTCACTCAGTCTTGTTCAACTCTTTGGGACCAGGCCAGAATACAGGAGTGGTAGCTGTTCCCTTCTCCAGGGGATTTTCCCAATCCAGGGATCGAACCCAGGTTCCCGCATTGCAAGTAGAATTCTTTACCAGCTGAATCACAAGGGAAGCCCAACAATACTGAAGTGGGGGTAGCCTATCCCTTCTGGAGTGGGTAGCCTGATCCTATAACTCTATGAAGTAGGCATTATTTTCACCATCTTCCAGAGGAGAAAACCGAGGCACAGAAAAACCTTACCTGTCTTTCTCAAGGCCACATTACCGCTGGTTGAGCTGGGATTTGCATCCAGTCCAGTCTGTCTTGGGAATCTGTGCTCTTAACCCTGCTTGGTGTTCTGAATCCCCACCTTGATGACCATGTAGATTGTTTCCAATTTTGTCTTATTATAACAACACAGCAATGTAAATCTTTGTCTGTAACTGACCACCCTCCCAATTACTGTTTTCCTGAGTAAACAGGCATAAACATGATGCCAACTTGCTTTCTGAGAGGGGAATCCATGTCATTTTCATAGAATTCAAGAAGTTAGTTCTTACTTGGCAGGAAATTGCTCAAGGTCACCCCCTAGAAGATGATGGCAGAGAAAGGATTAAGACCTGGGTCTTCTGATGCTAGTTTCTATTTTTCTCCTCTGCTTCACTTACATTTAAACATAGAATAAAGCCAGTAGTATCTTCCTTTGCTAAACCGACCTCAGTTGACATTAGCTTCCTCTCTGAGACTTGTTGAGGCAAGTAACTATGTGGGTTAATTTAGCGGGGCTCAGCCAAAGCCCTAAGAACTAAATGGAATAAGATGCTTAATGAGGCCAGTGCTCAAGTTAAGCTTCTGTTCCTAGGAAAGCTCTCCACTTTGACAAGGAAGAGCAGCAGCCAAGGACAAGGGGAGAATGCCACGCAAGATAGAAGGCTTCTTGTTTTTACTTCTCTTTGGCTATGAAGGTATGTGCTATCAAACCATTAGCACTCATTAAATACTTAATAATGCAATTGAATTAATCATATAGCTGATTAATAGAAATGCAACCAGAATAATTAAAATATTACTAATTAGCAAAGGATGCTAATTACTTAATATGTGTTATTAATGAACAATAGTTTTCTTTGTGTGATGCAGTCCTCTTTGTCTCACCATTGGCTTTCGGGTTCTATCAGGAGCCATCTAAAGTTCAAAGGATGCTAAAAATGGGACAGAAAGAAGAAAGGGCCTCAAAATTGTGTAAAATAACTATAAATTGCAACAATTAAGAAAGGCTGATATATTCTTGAAAGTTTTTAGGAGCTAAAATTAGGGTGATGATAGAATTTAATCTTCCAAACCAGGACACTACTGAGAGTGGCAGAGGATGCTATTAATAAATCTACTGGGACAACAGGTGTAAACCAGGACTGTCCCAGGCAAATCGGGATGTGAGGTCACCCTAGTTTAAATATGGATTAGCATAACATGCCGAATACCACTGGACACTAAGAAAGCATAATCCAACTGAGAGTCAGGAATCCCCAAAGGCTCAATACACTCAATCATTTTAAAATTTCTAAATATAGCCTGGGCAGAGTGAAATGCTTGATTAAGAAGAAATTAAAGGCAAATCTCTAAAATGTCATCCAATTCAAATTCTAAATTCGATGTCAATCTTTCAAATCATGCTCTTTCATGGCTCTCTCAACTTTCAAGGACCCATCAACTCAGAATTCCTTTTTAGGTTTTTACATACATTAGAAATTGGTTCTTTGTGGTCACTGTATTTTTATGCATGTTACAAGAAATAAATAAGGAGGGCAGGAAGAAGGAGACTTTACTCTGCCAATGACCTGGTAGACAGATAACAAAAACAAAAAACTCACACGGAGTCAGAATTCCTGATTTATATCATTTTCTTCTCTACTCTCTCATTATTTTGTTGGTAGAATACTCACTTTCATGATCCCCCAATCTTACAACTTTTGTTATTTAGTCACATTTCTCAATATTTGGGAAGACCTATAAAAATATAACTCCAGGGTTATTTTGCAAACACCCAAGATAAATTTCTGACTAGGGATCTTTTAGATCAATTATCTGGTTGCAAATAAACAATTGCAATTGTTCCCTTGTAATTAAGAATCAGCAACTCCCACAACTGCTGCTGCTAAGTCACTCAGTCGTGTCCGACTCTGTGCGACCCCATAGATAGCAGCCCAAAGACCGCTTAAAAATGTCTTGAGGTGGGCATCATAAGGAGCTGGAAAAGCTCAGTTGGGAGAGCATTAGTCTGAAGATCTAAAGGTCACTGGTTCGATCCCAGGTTCCGAAAGAATCAGTATTTTCATCTACATCGAACAGAAAGTGCAATTCTTGCAACCTCGCCATCTGAGCTCTCTCAAGAGTGTCTTAGCCTACATCCAGGAGGAGGACTCCTAGATCTAATAAAAGAAAGTGTTGGTCACTCAGTGGTGTCTGACTCTGTGCACAGTCCGCCAGGCTCTCTCTGCCCAGGAAGGGATGGGTTGCCATTTCCTTTGCCAGGGGATCTTCCCGACCCAGGAATCGAACCCAGGTCTCCTGCATTGTGGGCATATTCTTTACTATCTGAGCCACCAGGCATTGCAATTGTTCCCTTACAATTAATAAATAGACATGCCTCTGAGAAATTCTTTAAGATACCTTGAAGAGAGGGTTACCAAGGTAGCCAGAATACCTCAGTTGGGAGAGCCTTAGACTGAAGATCTAAATGCTACCTGGCTTGATCCCGAGTTCTGGCAGGGTCAGTGTTTTCATCTACATCCAAGGAAAGGGGCACTTCTTGCAACCTCTCGATCTGAGCTCTCTCAAAGAGCAAGTGTTTTAGCTTACATCCAGGAGGAGTCCTGCATCCAGTGAAAGAAACTGTTAGTCACTCACTCATATCCGACTCTGTGGTTCCATGGACCACAGTCCAACAGGCAAGAACACTAGAGTGGGTTGCCATTGCCATCTCTCCTGAGGAAATTCCCAACCCAGGGATCAAACTCAGGTCTCCCGCACTGCCCACATACTCTTTACTCTCTGCTCCACCAGGCATTCAAATTATTCCCTTATGATTAAGAACCAGCGACTCCTCTGAGAAACTCTTTAAGATGCATTGAGGGAGCTTCCACCAGGAAGCTACAATAGCTCAGTTAGGAGAGCTTTAGACTGAAAATCTAAGTGTTCCCGGTTCAATTCTGGGTTCTGGCGAAGTCGCTGTTTTCATCCACATCCCAAGGAAAGGCGCACTTCTTGCAACCTCGCGAAGCGTTTTAGCTTACATCCAGGAGTCCTATATCCAGTGAAAGAAAATCTTGGTCTCACAGTGGTGGCCGACACTGTGACTCCATGAACCACAGTCCACCAGGCTCCGTCCCTCCGTGGAATTTTCCAGGCAAGAATACTGGAGTGGGTTGCCATTCCCTTCGCTAGGGGATCTTCCCGACCCAGGAACTGAACCTATGTCTCCCGCATTGCGGGCATATTCTTTACTATCTGAGCCACCCGGCATTGCAATTGTTCCCTTACAATGAAGAATCAGGGACGCCTCTGCGAAATTCTTTAAGATACATTGAGGGTGGGGCTCAAGAGCGACCTGGAATAGGTCAGTTGGGAGAGCGTTAGACTGAAGATCTAAGGGTCCCCGGTTCGATCCGGGTTCCGGCAGAACTATTGTTCTCATCTCCATCCAAGGAAAGGCACAATTCTTGCAATCTCGCAGAGGCAAGTGTTTTAGCTTACATCGAGGAGGAGTCCTATATCCAGTGAAAGAAAATGTGAGTCGCACAGTCGTGTCCGACTCTGTGACTCCCTGGGCCACAGTCAACCAGGCTCGGTCCTTCCATGGAATTCACCAGGCAAGATACTAGAGTGGGTTGCCATTCCCCTCGCTCATGAGGGTCTTCCCAACCCGGGGATCGAACATAGGTCTCCACCATTTCGGGCATATTCTTTACTATCTGAGCCACCCGGCGTTGCAATTGTTCCCTTTCAAGGAAGAAGCAGCTACGCCTCTGAGAAACTCTTTAAGATATATGGGAGTGGGGGGTGAGGGTGGGAGGTGGGGCTCACCAAGGAGCCGGAATAATTCAGTTAGAAGAGTGTTAGACTGAAAATCTTAAAGGTCCCGGTTCAATCTCGGTTTCCAGCAAAGCGGGTTGTTTCCATCTGCATCCCAAGGAAAGGCACACTTCTTGCAACCTCCCGATCTGAGCTCTCGCAAAGAGCAAGTGTTTTAGCTTACCAGGAGGAGTCCTATATC
This sequence comes from Oryx dammah, assembly GCF_014754425.2. Classification (NCBI taxonomy): domain Eukaryota; kingdom Metazoa; phylum Chordata; class Mammalia; order Artiodactyla; family Bovidae; genus Oryx; species Oryx dammah. The sequence continues at coordinate 115,626,117 of NW_024070207.1, forward strand.
CAGTGAAAGAGTGAGTTGCTCAGTCGTGTCTGACTATGTGACACCATGGACCATAGTCCGCAAGGCTCCCTCTGCCCACGGAATTTCCAGGCAAGAATACTGGAGTGGGTTGCCATTTCCCTCTCTCCTGAGGATCTTGCCGACCTGGGGATCGAACCTAGGTCTCCCGCATTGCGGGCATATTCTTTACAATCTGAGCCACCGAGCATTGCAATCCTTCCTTTACAATGAAGAAGCAGGGATGCCTCTGAGAAACTCTTTAAGGTACATTGAGAATGGTCATGAGGAAGCCGGAATAGCTCAGTTGGGGGAGCGTTAGACTGAAAATCTCTAAAGGTCCCTGGTTCGATCCCGGGTGCCGGCAGAGATGATGTTTTCATCTACATCCAAGGAAAGGTGCAATTCTTGCAACCTAGCAATCTGAGCTCTCAAAAAGAGCAAGTGTTTTAGCTTACATCCAGGAAAGTGAAGTCGCTCAGTCGTGTCCAACTCTTTGCGACCCGGTGGACTGTAGCCCAACAGGCTCCTCTGTATGGGATTCTCCAGGCAAGAGTACTGGAGTGGGTTGCCATTTCCTTCTCCAGGGGATCTTCCCGACCCAGGGATTGAACCCAGGTCTCCCGCATTGCAGGCGGACGCTCTAACCTCTGAGCCACCAGGGAAGCAAGTCCAGTCAAAGAAAGTGTTAGTCTCTCAGTCGTGTCACACTCTGTGATTCCATGGACCATAGTCCGCCAGGCTCCCTCTGCCCATGGAATTCGCCAGGCAAGAATACTGGAGTGGGTTGCCATTTCCCTCTCTCCTGAGGATCTTCCCGACCTGGGGATCGAACCTAGGTCTCCCGCATTGCGGGCATATTCTGTACCATCTGAGCCACCTGGCAATGAAATCCTTGCAATCCTTCCATTATAATGACGAAACAGGAACGCCTCTGAGAAACTCTTTAAGATACATTGAGGGCATAGCTCACTAAGCAGCCAGAATAGCTCAGTTGAGAGAGGGTTAGACTGAAAATCTACAGGTCCCTGATTCGATCCCAGGTTCCAACAGAGCTGTTGTTTTCACCTACATGCAAGTTCAGTTCAGATCAGTCACTTAGTCATATCCGACTCTTTGCAACCCCATAATTGCAGCACGCCAGGCCTCCCTGTCCATCACCAACTCCCATAGTTCACTCAGACTCATGCCCATGGAGTCAGTGATGCCATCCAGCCATCTCATCCTCTATTGTACCCTTTTCATCCTGCCCCAAATCCCTCCCAGCATCAGTCTTTTCCAATGACTCAACTCCTCACATGAGGTGGCCAAAGTACTGGAGTTTCAGCTTTAGCATCATTTCTTCCAAGGAACATACAGGACTGATCTCCTTTAGAATGGACTGGGTTGGGTCTCCTTGAAGTCCAAGGGACTCTCAAGAGTCTTCTCCAACACCACAGTTCGAAAGCATCAATTCCTCGGCGCTCAGCTTTCTTCACAGTCCAACTCTCACATCCATACATGACTACTGGAAAAAAACATAGCCTTGACTAGATGGACTTTTGTAGGCAAAGTAATGTCTCTGCTTTTGAATATGCTATCTAGGTTGGTCGTAACTTTTCTTCCAAGGAGTAAGCGTCTTTTAATTTCATGGCTGCAATCACCATTTGCAGTGATTTTGGAGCCCCCCAAAATAAAGTCTGACACTGTTTCCCCATCTATTTGCCATGAAGTGATGGAACCAGATGCCATGATCTTCATTTTCTGAATGTTGAGCTTTAAGCCAACTTTTTCACTCTCCTCTTTCACTTTCATCCAGAGGCTTTTTAGTTCCTCTTCACTTTCTGCTGTAAGGGTGGTGTCATCTGCATATCTGAGGTTATTGATATTTCTCCTGGCAATCTTGATTCCAGCTTGTGCTTCTTCCAGCCCAAATTTCTCATGATGTGCTGTGCATATAAGTTAAATAAGCAGGGTGACAGTATCCAGCCTTGACGTACTCCTTTTCCTATTTGGAACCAGTCTGTTGTTCCATGTCCAGTTCTAACTGTTGCTTCCTGACCTGCATATAGGTTTCTCGGTCAGGTGGTCTGGTATTCCCATCTCTTTCAGAATTTTCCACAGTTTATTGTGATCCACACAGTCAAAGACTTTGGCATAGTCAGTAAAGCAGAAATTGATGTTTTTCTGGAACTCTCTTGCTTTTTCGATGATCCAGCGGATGTTGGCAATTTGATCTCTGATTCCTCTGCCTTTTCTAAAACCAGCTTGAACATCAGGAAGTTCACGGTTCATGTATTGCTGAAGTCTGGCTTGGAGAATTTTGAACATTACTTTACTAGCGTGTGAGATGAGTAAAATTGTGCAGTAGTTTGAGCATTCTTTGGCATTGCCTTTCTTTGGGATTAAAATGAAAACTGACCTTTTCCAGTCCTGTGGCCACTGCTGAGTTTTCCACATTTGCTGGCATATTGAGTGCAGCACTTTCACAGCATCATCTTTCAGGATTTGAAACAGCTCAACTGGAATTCCATCACCTCCACTAGCTTTGTTTGTAATGATGCTTTCTAAGGCTCACTTGACTTCACATTCCAGGATGTCTGGCTCTAGGTGAGTGATCACACCATCGTGATTATCTTGGTCATGAAGATCTTTTTTGTACAGGTCTTCTGTGTATTCTTGCCACCTCTTCTTAATATCTTCTGCTTCTGTTAGGCCCAGACCTTTTCTGTCCTTTATCGAGCCCATCTTTGCATGAAATGTTCCCTTGGTATCTCTAATTTTCTTGAAGAGATCTCTAGTCTTTCCCATTCTGTTGTTTTCCTCTACTACTTTGCACTGATTGCTGAGGAAGGCTTTCTCATCTCTTCTTGCTATTCTTTGGAACTCTGCATTCAGATGCTTATATCTTTCCTTTTCTCCCTTGCTTTTCACTTCTCTTCTTTTCTCAGCTTTTTGTAAGGCCTCCCCAGACAGACATTTTGCTTTTTTTGCATTTCTTTTCCATGGGGATGGTCTTGATCCCTGTCTCCTGTACAACGTCACAAACCTCCATCCATAGTTCATCAGGCACTCTATCTATCAGATCTAGGCCCTTAAATCTATTTCTCACTTCCACTGTATAATCATAAGGGATTTGATTTAGGTCATACCTGAATGGTCT